>NC_135047.1:615500-1231000 GCF_051020975.1 Osmia lignaria lignaria | reverse complement strand
CAGAATTAATAGATCAACTTCGTAAGAATCTTAATGCAGATGTATGTTCTACAGACATCCATAAAATTTTAGAAAAGCTTGCAGCACAAGATATTGTTAAGTTAGTAAGTTTCTGCAATATGATGTGATTTTACTTTGTTAGCAAGAACTAATAAAATACTTTTATAGAATCAAAGAAGTGACAGAGAATGGTGTTTTTGGATATACAGTATTATCGGTGATAGAATCACAATCATCATATCAATCTCAATCAGATGATACAGAGAATCCAGAGAGCGCAGAAACATCTGCATCTGAGTTAAATGACTACATGCCTGCAGAAAAACAACCCAAATTGGATAAGAAAAATACTGAAGATATAATGTCTCTGATATCGATGCCTACAATCAGAGAGAAAGAAAATAAAAAGGTTGGAGAACAAATTTTGGATTTATTATCAAAGCAAACGTCTAAAGAAAAGTCATTGGCCGAACGATTTCGATCTCAAGGAGGAGCTCAAGTTATGGAATTCTGTCCTCATGGCACAAGAGTAGATTGTGTCAAGTTGAATGGTGGGCCAGGATTTGCCGAAAAATGCAAGAAACTCCATTTCAAAAAAATTATTCAAAGTCACACGGACGAATCTTTGGGTGACTGTAGTTTTCTTAATACTTGCTTCCATATGGATACATGCAAGTACATATCATAAATGGAATATAATCATTTAGGATAACATGTATTCGGAGTTTCTTTATTTAAATGTTTTATTGCACAGGTATGTTCATTATGAAGTAGATGGACCAACAACTCAACCAAAAGAATCGAATGAAACGGACAATGTAAATAGTACTACAGTGACTAAAGGCTTAACACTAGATAGTAAGAACGGTAATAGTACTACTTGCCCAACTCCTGGTGGATCTTTAGGTAGTGAATTGACTCTGTACCCACCGCAATGGATACAGTGTGATTTACGATATCTTGACATGACTGTATTAGGTAAATTTGCTGTTATAATGGCTGACCCTCCATGGGATATCCACATGGAGTTACCCTATGGTACCATGTCGGATGACGAAATGAGACAGTTGGGTATACCTGCACTTCAGGATGAAGGTCTTTTGTTTTTGTGGGTAACAGGGAGAGCAATGGAACTTGGTAGAGAATGTTTGCAATTATGGGGATACGAGAGAGTGGATGAAATCATATGGGTAAAAACGAATCAGTTGCAGAGAATAATAAGAACAGGTAGAACAGGTCATTGGTTAAATCATGGTAAAGAACATTGTTTAGTTGGTATGAAAGGTAATCCAAGAATTAATCGAGGTTTGGATAGCGACGTTATTGTGGCCGAAGTTCGTGCAACTAGTCATAAACCTGATGAAATTTATGGAATTATCGAACGTATGAGCCCAGGAACGAGAAAGATTGAATTATTTGGTCGACCGCATAATGTTCAACCTAATTGGATAACATTGGGAAATCAAGTAGACGGGGTTCATCTGATTGATCCTCAGCTCATTAAAGCCTTCAAAAAACGATATCCAGATGGAAACTCAATGAAACCCAGTAAACCTTAATAATCATTTTAAACTAATGTAAGATAAATAAATAATTATTTTATTATATAAGTTATGAAAATAAAACTATTTGATAAAAATTTGAGACAAATTTTGAGTTTTTATCAATATATTTTGAAGTATTCCTTTAAAAAAATAATTTCTCAGTTGCATTTAAATGTGTATATATATTGCATTTAACATAGGAATAAAATAATAGCATATTAATTATAATTAGAAATACATAAATTGTTCATTTTCTTTAATTTACAATTATTATCAAAAATATTTGTACATTTGTAAAACATATTTAATTCATGCTTTAAGCAGCATGTATATAAATATGTTTTCGTATATTGTTATTTTCATGTTAGTGCTTCTTTTTACTATCTAATTATATATATTGTTTATATATGTTTTACATTAAGTACATATATTAATATAAACTTACGTTCCTTTCAATCGTACGAAAAATGGAATGTAATTTTTTATAACAGATTGAAAAATATTTTATAAATAGGAATCAAACACACAACAAAATGACTTTAGTACAAAAATCTAAAACAGATTTTCAGTATTA
The DNA here is from genome assembly GCF_051020975.1 of Osmia lignaria lignaria. Taxonomy (NCBI): domain Eukaryota; kingdom Metazoa; phylum Arthropoda; class Insecta; order Hymenoptera; family Megachilidae; genus Osmia; species Osmia lignaria. The sequence continues at coordinate 1,228,882 of NC_135047.1, read as the reverse complement.
TGTACCATTTATAAAAATTTACAGCTGAACACAGTATAAGAATATAAGAAATATTCTTATATTCGTATGGAATGTAAAATCGTTAATATTAAATGTAACCAATGCTGTTACGTTTCTGTTTTAAAAAACTTTTCTTTAGTGTCAAAGAAAAGTGACTGTCATTCATCTTACTTATAGATAATCTAGTAGTGTGATTTATTTTTGATGGTGACAAAATTTGCTGATTTTCTTTTTCACTAGTATCAATTACATTTTCTAATGAATGAATACGGTTGTGATTAACTTTATTAAAAGAATCAATCCAGTGTCTTTTTCCATGTACATCTTCCGTCATTAAAATGTGATCACCAATTTTAAATCCAAAATTTATAATAGATTTTTCATCTGTACTTATACAAATCTGTTCTTTAGATATTATAGGAAAAAACAAATTGTACTTTTTACTCACAGATCTTGTACCACGAGTTATAGCAAAGCCAGTATCAAAAAGGAAGCATTGATATTTCTAAAAAATTATAAAGAATTTATACATTTACCTATTTAATAACATTTAATACAAATTCTTACCATTCCTCTTGCATCTTTGAGCTGCCCTTGAGTGATTAACTGAGTTGCATTTTCAATGCACTTGGTAGGATCATAGTCCGATTTTACATTAATTTTCGACTGAGCTAATTTACATTCTGCATTGCCCATAGTTTTATCTATATCTTTAAGTAAATTGGATAACATATTATATGCTTCTTTTAAACATGCTTGATCTACATGTGTTGCAGCAGTGTGCCTAATTATTTCCTTAATCAATAAAGGATATTTAACAATTCTTGACCTTGGTACATCTATATAAGTCCATAAATCAACTGAATGGGGAGATTCTAAACGTTTTTTAAGGAAAGACTGAAAACGTTTGTTTGTCAACCGTTTTTCATCCAGTAATTGTTTTGCCCATATTTGTGTTCTGCATCTTTCCAAGTATGGTTTTATTAATGTTGGAATCTATAAAAATGATAAATCTATATAGGTTCAATAATTGCTTAAAGTATTTAATATTAATATTCCATAGTAACTAACCCAATTTAATAATGTGGATCCAACAGCATCTGTATATCCATACTGATCTCTCAGATCAATCAATTCATCCCTTAATCTGCTATGTATTTCAATAAGATGTGTTATATCATTAAAAAGTGTTACTAACTCATCAGAAGTAAAAATACCAGTAGATACCAGTGGTTCATAATAATACTCTTTAAGAATGCACAAATCATTAATGAATACATTTTCTCCACAATATAATTCATAAATTGCTTCTTGTTTTTTAACATCTTTTCGACTTAAAGAATAATTAGATTTATCTTTGGTACTTGTTTTGGCTATATCAAGTACCCAACTCCTAAGAGTAAAGTTATTAGTACATTCAATGTCTTCTTTATGCCTATAAATTACAATACAAATTTTAAATAATAAATACTTTGAAGTTTATAAAAAAAAAATAAAAATGATTGAAAATATTTTTTTCATACTTTCTTTTTAATGTTCCTGTGTCTGTTTCATTATCTACAAATGACAAATCTGTTGTGTTTGGTTGAATTGTAAAAGATCTGTGAAGAGTACTTCCTTGTTTGGTACTTATAGTAGAAGAAGAAGAAGAAAAAATGCTGCTGGCCACTTCTGTAATTCTCCTTCGCTTTTTCTTTTTTCCCATTTCTGATTCAATAGATATGTCCATTGAACTAACACTGATAGCATCACTTTTCGGACGTTTTCTTGATCGCTAATTTCAAGTATAACAAGAACAAGATTAATAAATAGACCTTATAATGTTTTAATAAAATGTACATATATAAAAATAATAGACGAATATAAAAAGGAAAATAATAGATTACATACTACGAGTTGTTTAATACATGAAATTGAAAACAGTTGACAAATATTTGATACTCTTATTGTTAGTCAAACGAAATTGTCGGACGAAATAATACAAAGGTTAATAACGAATTATTTTTATTACTGATAGTACGTAAAAACTCACCAGCCAAAATTTCTTCCGAGGTTCTTGGAAAGCATCTTTAATTGTATTATTGCTATCATCGTACATTTCTTTCAAATTTTTAAAAATCCATGCAGAATTTAAAATGGATGCAATTACTCATATTCTGTACGGAGTAACGGTTCAGCTACGCAGGTTTTGGGAGAGACGATTTATTAGGATACAAACCTGGCAGACATAAATTCTAGAATATTTTTTAATTATCCTAGCATGATGGTTTCTTTAATTTTTACCGTGTGCTTTATTGCTATAATATTATACGTGAGGTAGGAAAACTTCTGTAATTAATTAAACCTAGATTAGGGGCGTCGTTTAGTTGTCAGTTATCCCTACTTTTATTTCATAAAGCATCCATAAAATAAATATTAATCTTACATCTTATATTAACTCTATTGCAAAGTATCTTTTTCTCTTAACATTTATTAATTAGAAAAATAGAAATTTTATAGATTTGTAGTGTTTTCTTTGTTCATTTGTATAAGTTAAAAAAAGAAAGGATGATAGTATGATAGTTTCACTTCCAAATGTATAACTGGTGTAACTGTTTTGAATTTGTGCCGCCATATTTAAGTTGACGTATTATCTGACATTTTATGAATAATTTTAATTAACTTTCATATACTTTTATGTGAATTTGCAAATAAACAAAGCATATTTTGTTATGTAATAAAAGTGTGTACTTATTGTAAGGTTTATACTTTCATTTATACACGTGTTAAATGAAGAGGTTAGGGCAGGTAACAATGTATAAAAAAACAAATATTTCGGATATTTATAGATTTATAATTACAAGTAATCTGTTCCATTGCTATTTTTAGGAAGCACGAAGAGCCACAGAAACAATGCCGTTCTAAGAAAATTGGAACTAGAGAAACCATGGGTGAAAAAGATAAGCAAAATAACCATCGTATTACCCCAAACACGCAGCGGAATGCGTCTGGGTGTAATTGGGAAATATTTAAGAATATAGTATTTAATTCATCATCATTAGAGTCGAATACATCTGGCAAAGAGAATGTTAAAAAGAAATCACTTTCTCATCAGAAAGTAAGAAAGAAGAATCATTCGTCTGTGTCGAATGTGGACCATGTAACACAAAATAATGAAGAAGAAGTTTACGATGAAAATAAAAAGAAGTTGACAAAGCAGATATCCATGGATTGCGAGATGGTAGGCATAGGCGATGGCACAGAGAGTATGTTAGCTAGAGTGTCCATCGTAAACCGTCATGGCTTTTGTGTTTACGATAAATACGTAAAACCAAGAGAACCTGTGCAAGATTATAGAACTAAAGTTAGTGGTATTCGTCCTCACAATCTTCAAAATGGAGAAGAGTTTGAGGTTGTTCAAAAAGAGGTAGCAGAAATGTTAAGAGGTCGTATTTTGATTGGACATGCATTGAAGCATGATCTTGACGTACTGTATCTCTCTCATCCAAGAAAACATTTAAGAGACACTTCCAGGTTTAAAACTTTCCGCCAGTTGTCTAGAGGAAATACACCCAGTTTAAAGAAGCTTGCACATGAATTATTAGGTAGGGAAATACAAGTAGGAGAGCACAGCTCTGTTGAAGATGCAAGAGCTGCAATGCAGTTGTATGTACTGTATAGAAATAAGTGGGAGTCTGAATTCTATTCTAAACGATAATTTAAATTAAAAATGAGATGTTTACCTTCATTATTGAGAAGTTCTACAAATAATGTACATACATCTTGTGAAAAAATTTCATGAATTCAAATATTTTATAGGTTTGTTTCCTTTAAACATAAAATTGTAGAAATTCTACATAAATATATTTTATATCAGCAATTATTGTGTTGAACAATTTAATTCAATTACTCATGATTATCAAGGACCAGTTTTCAGAGACTTCATGATCCTGACAACAGTTATAAACTTCACATCATTAACTATAACTACACTGTAAATAAAACATTGTTATCAGAGTGTAAAAACTTGTGTTAAAAAATTACAAAATATATTACTTTTTCGAATATATTTGATGTGATTGTTTATTTGTTAAAAAGATTAATGTAACTAATTTGTATGGTGTAGAATGACCCTTGTGAAGAAGGAGACGGATGATATCCCAATTACCCTCTCCCGGATGTGCCTGAAAGTTTATCCTGCAAAGCAAACGCTTCCTGAATTTCTATTACGTTAATAGATTCGGGTAAACTCGGCATTTAATAAGGAAACTTATGAAATTTCATTACAAGCAATATTATTATTTGTCTATTAAAATTAGCAGATGCAATCATAATGTTAGAAGGGCCGTTGAACGTTGCTATCGCTACTTTCAACCGCATTATCTGTCAAATATTTAGAATTAAAATACGATAGCGTAATGGTAGATAGAATTGTTTAAACTGTAGGCACTAATAAGTACTTATCGCGTACAGTATAAACAATCCTTATCTATAATATGCAAGTGCAGACCTTTTTTTATAAGTAAACACGACTAAACAAAGACTATAATAACATTAGAGTGTTTTTATTAGGTGTACAAATTAATTCGGTGCCTTTTCTCTATTTTAATTAAAGATTTATTTTTAAAGAGCTATAGTCATTCCAATTATTGAAATAATCTTTATTATTATTATGTCGCCTTGTCACTTTTCAAATGTTCAGAACCGCGAGAAAATATTCAAATTAAAAATATTAATTAAGAAGGCGTAATACTAAAGGCACCGAATTAATTTGTACACCTAATACAATCAAAATATGCTATATCTCTAAACCGAAAAGTGGTAAAAAGAAAGATAAAAATCTTAAAATTTTGTCAAAGTATGATTTTTGGTATCTATTAAGGATAAAAGTTAAATCTAGGTACGATTACATGTACATAGAAGATTATAATCCATGTTACTGTTTATCGTACCTTCATTATCTAAGTACTTCTTTTTATCAAACTGCCCGTACTTGTTTTTCTATGATTTCATTGAAATAAATGAGTAATTCTCGATGTTACGAGAACAGTCAATGTACTGGGAGTAATTAAAAATTCATTAACAGTTTCAGGGCTAATGCAGTAATCTGTAGTGTTTCAAGAAAGGCAATAAAGTCGTTGATCGTCATTATTTCCCATAGCGGAGACTTTATACGAGCTTCTCATATATAGTAAAACGCGTGGAATACAGGACGACCTTGTTATCAGTAACAGCCTCCATTCGAACGATACACTTCGACTTTCCGTATACTGATTATTTTATGATGGTTCATTCCGTATTTCTTCATCGACTGCAGCACATCAACATCGCCAACAGTTCCCCTATCGCGGTCTAACTACATTTCTCCCAATTTCAGTGAGTGACATACGTGTTAAACGATAGGTAATTATTTGAATATTTATCAAAGAATAGCAGTTTGTAAATCCTCATTGTTCGTTTTATTCACGTTTTTATAGTATGCTGTTTTATTATATTATCCGCTACGATATCTTTCGGCATTCAATTATTTGAGAGGATAAAATCGTGCACCTTTGGTATTTGATGCAAGAAACTCACGTAATAGTAAGGAAAGTCTACTATCCAAGAAAAGAAGAAAAAAAAAGAGGGAACGTTCGTGTTTGTAACTTTCAATCGTTCCACCTTTCTCACTTGCAACTCGACCGTGTGTACCAATGCATTGCATTCACGATTGAAATTGTGTTTTCAACGTTGATAGACCTTTTTTTTCGAAGAAATAATTAACGAACTACTCGTGTTTAATTTATCTTCGAACGCTGTTGAGTCAAAAGAGAAGATACGCGGAAGAACAAAGGGTGGCAGAAGTAATCGCACGAGCTGTAATAATTAGAAGAAAAGATTTTTGAAAGAAAAGCTGAGCCGTACAAGATCTCGTTAAGTCTCTAAGTTTATCAATATCTATAGCAAACATGAAAATTGCCGTGATCGGTGCTGGATCCGCTGGTCTCGCAGCCATACGACATTGCACTTCCGGTGTATACAACGCTGAAGTAGTTTGTTACGAGAAAACGGACCAAGTAGGAGGTACATGGGTTTATAGGGAAGAAGTTGGTTTGGATCGATATGGTTTACCAATACACACCAGTATGTATAAAAATTTAAGGTAAAGTCAATTATAAAACAATGAGGAATTATTAAATTTTTTATCTCTTCATTGTAAATCAATCGCTAAAACTGTTTGTATAAAAATTTGACAGAACAAGAGTTGATAATCTTAACACTAGAACTACCGACGATTGATGTACACTAATGTTCAAGTTGAAAATAATACAGAAAATTAAATAAATAAATAAATAATTTATTATATATATATCCATTCTTTATCTCGACAATAGCCAACATACATTCCAGTAAAAATACCTCGATAGAATTTATAAATTAAAATAAGAAACTTGAAACAAGTCATTTTGACCCCTTTGGTAGTTCCAGTGTTAAGTGCCAGACTCCAGTCTAACTAACGACACGTTATAAGTAAGAGATACTAACCGAACTTATCATTTGCCATCAATATTCATAAAGACATCTGATAAATTATTATTCAGACTCAGTAAACTCAAGGATATTTTGAGTTTTTTTTTTATTTGTTTAATGAAACCATATAATTTTGCTCACAGAACAAATCTTCCCAAGGAAGTAATGGGATATCCAGATTATCCTGTTCCGAGTGTACCCGAAAGTTACCTAACTCGTGAGCAAATGCTCAACTTCCTAATCTCGTATTGCGATCATTTTAAACTTCGCCAGTACATTCGGGTATCTTATCAATTTCTAGTTCGAATCGTATCGTTTATCGTTAAAAATAAAAATTGTTTATAAGAATATTCATCTCGCAGTTTCTGCACAACGTTGAACTAATAGAACCGTCTAACGGAGACCGGAAGTGGACGATCAAAGTGAAAGATTTACAAAGAAACATGGTCTTAAATGAATCGTTCGATGCTGTTATGGTTTGCAATGGGCATTACTTCGAGCCTAGTTATCCAAATTTGAAAGGTCGAAGTATTTTTCAAGGGAAACAGATGCATAGCCACGATTACAGGGTTCCGGATATTTTTCTTGATAAGAAAGTACTTGTTATCGGTGCTGGTCCTTCTGGTAGGGCACTATTACATTTTTCTTTTACACCAAATGATTATTTGTATTTATTCAAATGAAAACGATAGGTATGGACTTGGCTTTGGATATATCGGGAAAAGCGACACGTGTGATCTTGAGTCACCACTCGAGGGACCCTATAGGCACTGTGTTTCCAGCTAACGTTATACAGGTGATAAAGAACAAAGGAATAAAAAGGAATGTCTTGAAATACTTTATAACTCGGTTGTTTCAATTTTTCAGAAACCAGATGTAAAGGAACTAACTGAACGCAACGCTGTGTTCAACGACGGTACCAGTGAACCAGTGGATATAGTTTTCTATTGTACAGGTAGTTCCCTCGAAACTTTATGTGTAATATACCTAGTACAAGTAAGAGCTATTTGTGTCTTTAAAAGTAGTCATTAGAGAATTTCTTTTCTCCTAATTGTTCCACTTAATTTACTGCAGGGTACAAATACAGTTTCCCCTTTCTAAGCGAAAAGTGTGGGGTTCGAGTTGATTCCAACATGGTGACACCGTTGTGGAAACATCTCGTATCGATCGAAAATACCAGTCTTGCTTTAGTCGGTCTTCCCTACTACGTTTGCGCCTTCAGTATGTTCGATCTGCAGGTACAATTCAATGGAACGTGATCGTTAAAATGTTTCATTCGAACACCGGCGAGAGGCTATCGTCAGTGATTCGAATCATTAATGGAGATGTTATCGATTGATGGTAGGTACGATTCGTCCTGCAATATTGGACCGGCAGAAAAGATTTCCCTCCCAAAGAGGATTTGCTGCGTGAAGAGGCGAAGGAGTTGGAAAATCTTTTAAAAGAAGGTCTACAGAAACGGCACTTTCACCTGATGGGATTCAAGCAGGATCGTTATTACGACGATCTCGCGAATACTGCAGGAATCACACCATTGCCGCCTGTACTCGCGAAGCTGCACAACGAAAGCAGTACGCACTTCTTGGATGACCTGGTGCATTATCGGGAAACTCGATACAAGATTATCGATGACTATAACTTTATTCAGCTTTGAAAATACGTCATAAATATATTGAACGCCATTATATAAATATATTGTATAAAGATATTTTGTACTCTGAATAGATCCAATTATAATAATTATATAACGTAGACTAAAAGGTGTTTTCCGTTTGTTATCCTATTATAATGACGATAGAAGGTTAAACTTTGTCTCAGGGGCCCAAAAATTATGGTCTTTTTTTTATCTTCTTGAAGAATTTAACAAGTAGAATCCAAGTTTTAAGGCGCTGAATCCACCGATTCAGAAGTCATGCGTGTGTAAAACTGAGCGTTTTCAAAGTATTTGACAGGTTATTTCGATGTCATATTGACTCTTCCTCGCATCTAATCCTTTGCCGGCCGCCAGTTGGACTCTATTGGACTCTATTCGTTGGGTTGGGTGTGAGTACCTACAGTTCCTATCAAATCCGAGGAGATATTGTTTATAAAATAAAAACTAATCTTATACCGCAGTTCACCAGAGTCCATAACTGCGACGCGCAGGTTGGAAGATGGTGGGGGAACGCAGCGAGCTCTCTGCTAATCGCTTTCCACTTTGTTTGGGAGTATCGCCAATCAGGGCGAAGATGCGCACTGGAAATGCGCGAAGAACGAAAATTGGTCTTTTCGCAGTTATGGACTCTGGTGAACTGCGATATAGGTATACCGGGTTTAGGCCGCCACTTATGTAATTCTGTTTTACCGACGGCAACTCCACTCATTGGACAATATGGCGTCGTACTGACCTGTCAAATTACGCCAAGTACACACATTTTTATGTACTCGTATCTTTTAAACTATTGGTTTCCTAAACTTTTAACTCGCATTTTCGAACTTTTTAGGTCAAAAACTACAAGATTTGATAATTTTTAACCAAAAATTTTTGGGCCCCTGAGACAAAGTGCAGCCCGATAGAATTACACGAGAATTGTAAAGGGACAATTACAACTGTTAGGAGCAGGTTTGTAACAAACAAATCAAGTTCATTTCGATGCATTTGATGATTGTAATCGAATGTAGCGCCATAGATTAGTGCATGATCCAACCGCGAGGTGATGCCTGAACGCAGTTCGTCAGTTAAATGCAGTTAAATGCCTCGGTTGCGTGCGGTGCAGTGTTGTGTGTGATGTAGCTGTGTAACGAGCGTGAGTACATTTCACTCCATTATCATTTCGAAATGATGAGCATTTCCGCGGTCCCAAAGTGATTCAGTGCCGAAATATTTCAGCCCGTTTTGACGGCTGAGCCACGATGGTTGAATCAATAGGGAAGCACATCGAAAGGAATCAGTGTAAGTAGATCCTTAAGTGAAAAAAAATATTTACGGAATATATATGTTTTAACTAGCCCGTACTATCGTTATTTTCTACTTAGCGAATCTCGCATGCAACTTCAATCATTCGCGATTCTACACAGGAGGTATTGTAAGCACGGTTCAGGGATACGCGTGAAACGTGGGCTGTCTATCGTATATTTTCCGAGACAAAAAGAATTTCATTTACATCGAGAATCACGACGTTACTTTTCTAGATAGAAAGTTGCATTCAATGATGCGCGATATGTGGGCTACGCACAGACTCTCTCGGGTGAATGCATTCGTAAGAATGCATTCACGTCCGTTGTGTGTCGTATTCCTCTCCTGCTTTATGTAATTTTACTACGGACACCTGTCCGTCAGGATTCAGAGCATCGTGAGTATCGCCGTTCGAACGACGATGTTAGGGTGCTAACTGCTAGCCTTCCTGATACTGTCAACTGTTTTCGTTCCTCCTTATCTGTCAGATGTTTGGAATAACCGATAAAAAGGTTTTCGGTTGTCGGCAGACTGCCGATCTGAATAACACGATTATTGAGCGCATGCAGCTGAGCTTAAAATAACGTGAAAAATGTTTATGCGCTCAATATGATGTTTTATAAATTATGGCCATCTAATTTTAATTATAAATGTGTAATGTAAATTTTATCATTGTTTAACAGGGTACTAAGGTGGAATTAAAGAAATTATAAAATGGCTACAAAAACAGAAGACGCAACATCTATTGATAATACCAATGATGGTATAAAAATGATTATTTCTCATATTTGTTAATTATACTGTTATACAGTGTTGTAATATGTACAATTGTAGGAGAAAGCATGGACAAGGAGGTATTAGCAATCAGTGGGAATGATGAGACCGGTCATCGTATTCCACCTACATATTTGTATAATTCAGGTTCTGAACAAAATACAGGAATATCTAATCAAGAGCAAAGCAATAGAAATCGTGCTCAAGCTACAGAGGACCAGTTAGGACCATTGCCACCAAATTGGGAGAAAGCTTACACAGATACAGGAGAAGTTTATTTTATTGAGTATATATGAAATAAATTAACTTGTAACAATATATTATACTTATTTTACAATTATCTGAATTATATATGTTTATTAACGATCGTTCCACAGCCACAATACAGGCACTTCCCATTGGTTAGATCCTCGTTTATCTAAATTTCAAAAAAGATCTCTCGAAGAATGTTTGGACGATGAATTACCTTACGGTTGGGAGAAAATAGACGATACTCTGTATGGTACATATTTCATTGATCATGTAAATCGTAGAACTCAATATGAAAATCCTGTGTTGCAAGCCAAACGAGCGCAACAAAGTTTAGGAGAAAGAAAGAGTCCTAATTTCACGAGAAATCCTGATAAACTAAAAGGTCAGAAAATAAGAACAACATTGATAAAAAGTTCAAGGGGGCTAGGATTCACCATTGTCGGTGGAGATGATTCTGTTGAAGAATTTTTACAAATAAAAAGTGTTGTACCAAATGGACCAGCATGGTTAGATGGAAAATTACAAACTGGTAATATATGAAATTACATAAAAGGATCATCTTTATTAGCAGTACAACAAATTTTTAAATTAATTTTAATTACAGGAGATGTTTTAGTGTACGTTAATGATACGTGCGTATTAGGTTTTACGCATAATGAAATGGTAAATGTGTTTAAATCAATTGGTAGCGGTGAAACTGTTACGTTAGAAGTATGTCGCGGTTATCCATTACCATTTGATCCAAACGACCCAAACACAGAAGTTGTTACTACTATTGCTGTTAATGCACCAGGTAAACTTTTTATTAAATAATAGCATGATTTTGATAGAAGAATAAATTCTATTTCCTCAGATATTTTAACAGAAGATCCGAGAATGTACATGGATCTGGATCCTGCTTTGCAAAACAACGGCCGTTTTAATTTCCTGGATTCCTCACTCTTGCCAGTACACAATCTTCAAAATGGTGAAAACCTTGCTACAACATCTGTCAATTCAATGCCAGATCTTTGTATTTCGGATAAAATTAATACGATTAAAAGACCTAGCAGTACAGATATTCTGTTGTCTGAAAGTGATTTAAATGACTGTAAAGATACGTCAATGTCTTCCAAACCAGAATTTCTCAGTATTGCAATTGTAAAGGGAACTATGGGATTTGGATTTACAATAGCAGATTCTGCTCATGGTCAGAAGGTTAAAAAAATTTTAGATCGTCAACGTTGTAAAAATTTGATGGAAGGTGACATTTTAGTTAATATAAATGACATTAATGTAAGAAATATGTGTCATTCTGAAGTAGTACAAGTTTTAAAAGATTGTCCTCGTAATGAAGAAGCATTGATACATGTTCAAAGAACAACATCAAAGTCAAACGAAAAGAAAGAAAAGAATTCCCAAGACTTTTTTAGAAGTAAGACACCAACTGCTGATATTTACAGTACTCAGACAAAAACTGTTGTACCAAGCCGACCAAAAACACCACTTATCGATACCAGGAATCACCCTAAATCACCAACAGGTGCAATGAGATCAAACTGGAACGAACAAAGCGAAAACGAATTAAATCCCCTCGATAATAGATATAAATATTCAGAATATACACATGACATGTATTATACCGATCCTTATAAAGCAAACATCACAAATTTATCTGATAATTTTGCTACAATGACGAATTTAGATGATGATCCTGTACGAAATACTGCTAAAAGAGATTGGGTTACAAATGACAAATTAAACATAAATAACGACGTGTATTCTATTGATATACCTCACCATGATAACATATTAAAACAAAATGGATGTTTACACTCAGATTACTATAAAGATTTGTATACATCACAGTCCCATTCTCAGTATAGCGAACAAGATTATAATGTATATTCTATCGGTCAAGAGCAAAATGTTGATACCGGTGAAATATGGGATAAACGGAAAGAGACTACTAGTTTTGAACATGAGCAACCACATTCCAGTTCTATACCACGGTAAATATTATGAATTTGAGTTTACTATATTAGTTCTTATAAAAATGATTATAAAAAAATTTTAGCTATCCTCAATATAGCAATGAGTTATTGTGTCCAATTGTTCCTGATATAGAGTGGATAGAAACATTGGTAACTTTAGTAAGGCAAGATACAGGATTTGGATTTAGAATAGTAGGTGGCACCGAAGAAGGATCTCAAGTGAGTTAGAAAATTATCATTATTTTCAATCGAAGAAAGTCAAAGATATTGATAATGTGATCGTTAGCAGGTTTCAGTTGGGCATATAGTACCTGGTGGTGCAGCAGACTTAGATAATCGACTGAATACGGGTGATTTGATTATGTCTGTCGATGGCGAAAGTGTTATGAATTCGTCGCATCATCACGTGGTTCAATTGATGATAGCTGCCGCTCAAAATGGCAGAGTTACCTTAGGAATACGTCGCAGGATTAATACGCAGGACCATCTTCCAGAAAACCTTCAAACACCATACAACAGACAAATGAATCTCCAATATCCTTATGATGTAACAGTTACTAGAATGGAAAACGAAGGTTTTGGTTTTGTTATTATTTCCTCGGTTAATAAAGCTGGTTCAACGATTGGTAGAATAATTGAAGGATCGCCTGCGGAAAGATGCGGCCGATTAAATGTTGGAGATCATATTCTTGCCGTTAATCACGTTGATATAACGAATGTATGCCACAAAGACATAGTGAACTTAATTAAAGATTCTGGTTATTCTGTCACTTTAACAATCGGTTACCCTCTTGATGATTGTTGTAGTAATACGTCTCTATCACAAAAGGTAGTATTTGATCTTGAATCTATTTCTAGTTAAATCTAACTTTATTCTGTGAAATAACAAACTTATCAAATGAATTGTTACAGGACGAACCAACATGTGATGGAGACGGAGGTCAGTATCATGCGGTTGAATTAACTCGTGGAACTAGGGGATTTGGTTTTAGTATTCGCGGAGGACGTGAATTCCAAAATATGCCATTGTTTGTTTTACAAATTGCTGAAAATGGTCCTGCGTCCATTGATAATCGGTTAAGGGTGAGTACTGTATTATTAAATAATTTAGATATAAGATTTATATCTTAATAATAATTTTAGGTTGGAGATCAAATAATTGAAATAAATGGAATCAATACTAAAAATATGACACACACAGAAGCCATTGAAATTATACGAAACGGTGGACCATCTGTTCGACTTTTAGTTCGTCGTGGTTGCCAGATGCCTTCAGTGGTAGGTGCTCCTCCACACCTCTACGATATGAATATATGAAATTAACCATTCTAAGTAACATCATATTAATCTTTAAAAAATTAACGATATTTACTTTTGCAAATGTCGATACTAATGCTAACGTTACCCTTATATAACTTTCCTTCATAATTTTACACGAAGCTTCAAAGTTTAACATTACGTACCATAATAAGACAAAAAAAAATCAATTAAAGACAATACGAGAAAGAAAAGAATGATTGCAAGAGGTTGTTTTATTGCAGTGAGAGTTAGATTAATACTGTTTTACAGTACTATGACATTTGGTACAGAAATATCTGGTGCAAAAGGGAAACAGTGTGTTATATTGTATATTTTATGGAAGTTGGTTATACATATTATACGTAGGTATGTAGTAAGATATATACTTTTTATACGCGACACGTCGAAAATCACTTTTTACATTTACATGTCGTGCAGCTTTTATATTTGATAATATCATTTACATGACCATTAGAGCTTCAAATTATATATTGCAATTAATATTAGTATAAATACTGAGGACATGGTTGTTGATTCTCAATGAAATTATACTTTATAATGGTATTAATATTAATTATATATATACATATACATATATATATATATATATATTAATTGTAATGTTTTGATAATTAAAATAGGAAATCTTTATACATTTTAAGTTGAAGAAAGAAGTGTGTGAAGGACTTTTCTTACAGCTATAAATGTGACTTACGAAAAGTCCGATTTATAGGGATGATACTTGCTCACTCTAACAAAATTGGACTGGTGCTAACTCTGTATTTAAATGATATAATTTCTGAAAGAAAAAAAACATGATTAATTCATCCTAACACGTGTGATAGCTTGATGAGAGTATTGTGCCTTGCGCGTGTTCCATATTTAATAACAAAATTATTAAGTAAAAGCTTAAGCTTTTGAAGTAATTATAAATTTGTATTAAACTTCATTGTAGAGTAATCTCACAATCGACCAAATAAGTATTCGACCGATTGATGAGGGCACCCCACGCAGGCATTTATTGAAATTACCCGAGGTGGGTGTGCACCCTAAAAAACGTCAGAAAGTTCGACTTTTTATTTTACTCAACTGCTGTTCATCCAAAAATAGATATTTATAATAAGCGTGTTTAGCATAAACGACTATAAACGATATTTTCATCGCATTTACGTTATTAAGATAAGTTAATATTTCATAAAATCAAGCAAGTATTCATTCTGATTAAAAGAATCTCCAAGATTGTTCACTTTATACTTACAGATTTTATACTTTTTTGAACCAATTTACATTAAAGATAAAAATATGTAATGAAATATGGTAGAAATATAAACGTTAGTGAAGTACAATCTATTTGTAATAGCAAATAGCATTGGTACCCATGAAACATAGAAGTTATCAAACAGAAAGAATTTCAGACTGAAAAGATCTTATCTAGAATAAGTATTGTATTCTCTGTGGTAATTGCATAAGTTCCAGAATACTACGATAAATTGTATAATACTTGTATGATAATGCCTTTGATCATGAATTTCTAAATATGAGTATACAAATTTTAAAGAATCTCATAGAATATCATTCAACGTTTTGTGAATACTATTTTTTTGAGCAGCATTTGAATGATACTGTCGATATTGTTTTCTTTTTAAGTATTTATTATGACTGTATGAAATATATAGCAATAATTAAATTAAGTACTGATACAACCAAAGAAGCAGATGCACTTATCAACCATTTAAGGATGCAGTGCGGAAGATCAATGTAAAGAGAACTTATTGCAACATTAATTGTTTAAAATTTCCTATTGGGACATTTTTTCATTAATCATTACTCAATAACATTTTATAATAAACAAATGACGATTGGGGAAACTTTTATCGGAATCACCTCGTCCGATCTTTTTATTAAAACATGTTAAATATGTAAAAACTAATAAATATATTTTTTTACTAGTAGGTCAATAATAACTAGAAAAAGAATGTTGTTCAGTAGAGTGTGATAAGTAAAGTGAATCACAATGAATTATATTATATTTTTAAAACCTTATCAGGCACTTGTGAAACTTGAATGTAAAATCGTCATTATGTTCATTATTTGTTTAAGTAAACAGTTTTACCATGTATCATGTCAACGATGAATAGCGATAATCGCATTTAAACCAGATTACATTTTCATTACATCATAGCTATTGTGCTTATTTTTTTATAATTAAATATACATACATATACGCGTATACAATTTGTATATTATGTAGGATATTATAAATTGATTGTAAATATATACATATACATTTCAAAAAAAGAAAGAGTCGTACGATATTATTGATAATTATGTTCCATAAAGGAAACAATAATTGTTCAATTAAAATGTATCGATGATTTTTGTAATTTGATTATTAAACAAAACTCCATGTCTTCTGTAGCTACGATTTTATCTCTTGCCAGGATACATAAATCTTCGTACTTACAAAATTGAAAGTACTTTATCATCGAATATGTTACTTTATCTCGTCACTGCCGTGTAGTTATATAATTTCTTTAAAACATTTTATATTTATTATAAACAACTATTGGATATTGTACATGTTCGTTGATGCTATTGACGCTCGTTGATTGTAATAGTAACACGAATAAATTCGAAAACTCGATGTTGTTTCTAAAATATTATTATACCATCATTATATCATTGTTGATAAATGTACCACTAATAAATACTTGCAAATAATAACGCCGAATCTGTCTTTCAATTAAAATTAACAATAAATTATTTATAATTCAGAGCTAGATAAATGTTTCAAAAAATCTTTTCAAAATGTATTTAGTTTCATAATATACTGTTTAATTGCATTTGAATAGGTTTGTTCGTACAGTATACGGAATGAAATTTAATTAACAACAAATAAATGGTTTCAAAAACGGCGCCTAGTTAAAGATATCGCGGTCAACAATGAAGCCTGCGCCTACATTTCCAAGAATGCGGCGTCTTGACGTCTCGTCGTGACGTCAGTCTATGTCATCAAGCTACAACATTTGAAACTTGCGCTTTTTATACCTTGCATGTTTCAATCTTTTTGAAATAATTAAAAATTAATAAGTAGAAATGATTTTCAAAAGTTCTCGATTTTCATAAATCACGCAAAAAGTTCATTTGAACATTTATGCTATATTGTTCGATTTCTTACAAAGGATCATCAGTAATGTTGGTACCACTGTCGATTGATCGCACGTATTTTACTCAGAATGTGTATCATATATATTTATTCCTGGGTCCCTCTGGGCGAATGTAAACAGAATTTTTTCGCAAATATGAAGTGACACGGCCGATTTATGCGGCTGCGACTCGTGCGTGGAAGCTGTGACTTGTAATACTGTGCGCGAGTTACTTCAGCGTTCACGAAAGCCTCGAGTATATTAAGGGTTTTGAACGCGTTACACGGTGACCAGAGAATATACCCAGCGGGTAAAACGAGTTTGCGTTCGACCGCCTGTAGTGTATTACGTTCATTGAAGTAGTGTGGAAACGGTTTAGAATACATGCAAGTGCAATGTGGGATCTGCAGAAATTTATCGATGACTATTTGACGGTGAGTACTCCGAAACGACTGATATCCACGAATGGACTACTTTGGACTTTCCCAACTCTCACAAAATATGTCGTATTGCTTGGATACTTTATAAAATAAGCCTATGCTTTTTCAGCACCAGATTTCTGTGATTGATCGAGTGCATATTTTTCATTCGCTATATGTATAACATACTGCAACGTTTCCTACGATATATACGTATACGTGCACGAGTCGTGTTACATACATTGTTCTGCATGTTGTGCTGTGTATGTTAGGCCAGCATTCATCAAACTGCACACACAATCTTACGTGCAGCCACACACACACACACACACACACATACATACGCACGCAATAAGATAGAATACGAGCTGTGGGTATCTACATGGAAAGCGTTATACCGTAGACACGCAGCGTATGCTCGTAAATAAACGATTGTAATGGTTTTAACGCGATACGCGTCTCAAATATCTGGAAGAATACTCCGTAGTTTCATAGTAGAAATGACTATATCATACCTTATCAAACAATTTGCGTACGACTAGTATACGCTACAAACATATTTTTTTCTGTACATGTATTACATACATATATGTATATTTCTTTCTTTTTTCCCTCTTCTTTTCCTCACTTATACTACAACCATGATGTCCGATTACGTTTTGGAGTTATCAGTTTTCCTATTAATTCGATAATTATCCTTCTAATAAATAACAAAAACGTCAAGTTCTGATGAAGGAAAATACTTAAGAAATATATTGATACCTAATATAAAAAATTGTATACATGCATTTAATAATTTCTTAATTATATTGTTGTTTCATTTAGTTAAAATTATTGTTATGTAGTATTTTTGAACTACTATTTTAATCTTTGTTATATTTAATCCTAGATGTGTTATGTATAAATTTTGTAAAATGATAAATATTGATTTGGTTTACTAACAAATTATTATTGCCATTAAAATTTATAATTAATATTTTATTAATTCAAGAAAACAATTTATTGAAAGCTAGATTATGCGAACCCTTAAAATCTTGTATAAGATATATACCATACAATGGTATTCAATCTGCTTAATGAATAATTCATTCCACAATCTTTTATCTTGGCAAGTTATCTCTCTGATTTTAGTTTGTCCATTTATTTGGTATGCGTTTATGGTATAATCCCATAGTATACAAAAGCATCATTCAATATATCTACATAAACAAAATTTGAAATATATGTTTCTAACATGGCATTATTTTTTCTATTTTAATATCGTTATTAGTATGTAATGATATAATGTGTAAGTTTTTTATAATTTTATTTAATTGTTAATAAATATCTTTGTTAAAAACACTTTTGTTTTGTTATTCAATAAAGTAAAATATTGAGAAATGACATGTTCGTTATATATGTCACTTACACATAGACTATTCATATTAAGGGATAGCGTTCATAATCAATTATTGGAAGTACATAATATAAAAATGTAGAAGCGATATGTTGTGACCCCGAATTTACCAATCAGAAGTATGCTTCATCTCATTAATTGCCCTCTTATCTTCATCTCCTAGAATATAAGGATTCAGTCTCAGTTCAGCTTTGGAATCATACTGTTGCATGCTGTTATAAAATATTTTTCTGTTCAGTTTGTTCTTCAGAATTATTTATCGTCAGTGCTTTTATTATTAAATTTTATTTGATATAAAACTATTAATGTATTGTAACATTGTTATTTGTTTCCAGTGATGGGAGCACAAGATGTCTTCAACCAAAGCAGATCCCAAAAGACTTTTTCAAGAAATGTTTCAATTTTTACAATCAAGTTCAAAAAGTGCATCAGAACATGATTTTAATAGATCATTGAATGTGGATAGATTAACAGAGACTCTGTGCAGTGATTCAGAGAAATGTAAAAATAAAAATACACTTTCAACAAATAATATCCGTCTCCCTCAGAAGGAAGACATTAACAGGATAAAAAATGATTTGTGCGACACAGCTAAGTGTTCAGCATCTATTAAGTATTCTTCTGATATATGTTCAATTAATCATTGTATGTTAAGTGGAGATGTTAATTTTAATAGTAATTGTGATATAATGAATTATCAAAAACACAAAAAAATCTCACAAAGTGATTTGTGTTCTAATATACATAACTTAAGGAGAATTCAAACAGATAAAAGTCTGTTACTACCGATCACAAAAAAAATTGGTATACAGTGGAGGAATTGTTTTTTGAGAACTTTTTTAATTCCTTTCGTTATTTTATTATTATGTACAACACTATGCAATGCAGATTCAAGTCAGTGTGCAATTGGTCTAAAAACACCTGGAAGTAAGTTTAGCAGAATATCTTTTCCTTTAATGAATGCAAAGAATAATAATGTATTTGTAAATTTCAACAAATGCTTGTATCTAAGTTCTCATGTCTTTCTAATGTAGCCGAGTTTATAAATACAACATACAACTTTTATTCCTCATTTTGGAATTCTAGTGTTGGTGCTAAATGCATATATCTATATTTAATACACTGAGTGTACAGCATGAGCTAAAGCTTAGAGTAAAGTCACTGCATGTCTGATCATACATGTAATTTAAGACATGAAATATAAATTATTCTTGATTTTAAATGTCAATAATTTTTCTTCCAAGGGACTTGGCCACAAGGTGATATTGTTCTTGAATATGGTCAATCTTTAAGAATACTTTGTATATTGAATCAATCATACGTGGATGCTGAATTTCCTGGAAAAAATTCCTCAGATCTTGTCTTTTTTCGAAATAAAAAAGAGATGGAACCACAATTTATTACAATTATTAATGAAACAACAATATCATTGGATGTAAAAGGGCCTCCACCTGCAGAAAACATGTATTATTGTAAATTGAAACTACAGAATGATCACAATAAACAGTATGAGGCTGTTTGTTTGAATAAAGTTGTAGTTGGATGTAAGTATGGTGTTTTAGACAATATGATACTAGTTGTAAATATGAAGAATCATAACAAATAATCAACTTTTATATTTTAAATACTGTACTTGTGATAGTATAAATTTAATACTAAACCATACCATTCATATATACTTATCAGAATAGGTCAAAAGATATTTCACGGAAACAAGAATGAGCATTCAGTGTCTGCTTTCATTACAGTTATAGGAGTATCGTTTAATATGCTTTGTATCTTGGAACTCATATTTGACTATCATTTAAGATAAGATCAGTTATACAGAGAACTTTTTGTTTAAAGAGAATCATTTATAAGTATTTTCAGTACACCACATTTCTTTTACAATTTATTTTTATCCGGAAATGAAATCTCTAATACCAATCTGAAAAACGTATATTCTTTTATTAATTATTAATTTATTGATTATTAACAGTTAAACCTCAAGAACCACAAAACTTCAGTTGCATATCTCAAAACTGGGAGAATATGGTATGTTCATGGGATCCCGTCCAAAACTACGTCACAACGAGATTTACACTTGTATTTAAATTGCCGGGAAGAGCAGGCGGTCGAAAATTATACCCATGCCCAAAGGAAAAACAGAGACCATTGAAACCAAATACATGTTTATGGGATACATCTACAAACCCAATTTATCGACAGCCGTACGAATATTATACATTCATATTGAATGTGGAAAACGTTCTAGGAAATACTAGTTTCACATATAAATTTCATCATTTTGCTAATGGTTTGTATTATGCTGCCTAATTCGACATTGTTTTAATGATATAAAATCTAACATATTGTATAAATGTTTTAGTTATTCCTGCAAAACCAGCTAATTTGTCAGTTATTAATAAAACATTTGACAGTGCATTATTGCATTGGAGCGTGCCTTTTCCAATGCAGAATTTTCCACCTGGATTACATCATAGAATAACATATCAGAATCAATGGGATCATCAGAAAACTTGGCAGGTGAATATAATACAATAGAGAAATTACTTTATATTATAACAGTTCATTATATTGATTACCAAAACGAATTTTTATTAGGTAATAAATATTACGAATGATACTCATATGCACAAGAGATACTATAATCTTACTGGGTTGGAGTATGCCAATACTGTGTACGATGTTAGAGTTTTCATGAAAAGCTCTCTTGCTGATGATGAAGATAAATGGAGTGAGTTTAGCGATGTTACCTTTAGAACACCACCAAGATGTAAGTGGTTTTAAACAATTTAAATTCTACAAACAGGTGTCCTTTTCTTATTTCTTTATATTTTTGTATATTTGATATTTTAGTACCTGGCCGTCCTCCAAAAACGGATATTGGAAGCTTTGAAATAGCAGAGAACAGTGCTAGCAGGGATGTGTATTTGTACTGGCAAACTATACCAGAATACTTAGAAAATGGTGGGAATTTCACGTATGAAATTGATCGCGTCGAAGAAAATGGGCGAAAACTGTCACTTTATCCAAATGAAACTACGAGAACATACGCGAAATTTAAGGGAATTAGTTTTAATCATTATAGATTTGAAATTGTTTCAATAAACATTGTTGGAGCTAGTAAAGAACACGCTAGGATCTTTGTACCTAGCCATTCAGAAAGTAAGATCATGGAAAAGTAAAAGAAATCTCTAATGTTTAATGTGTATAACAAATAAATACTAATTTATTTATATTACAGTACCGCATGAACCAATAGCGTTTACGAAAATTGCATTTGATGGTGGTTTATATGAATTATCGTGGAAGCCGCCCAATATGAATATTGAAATCACAAATTATACAATCTTTTGGTGTGATAACGAGCGTGATCGGCCTTATCAGTGCACTGTATGTATTTATACGTTACCGGATATTTAGTATTATAATATATTAAAATAAACATTATTGATTACAGGGCTATCTGGACTGGGTACATATATCTAAAAATACAACAATTTATAATATGACTGTACCTGATCCCGATAAAGTGTACCAATTTGCGATATCTGCAAATACAAACAAAGGTAGTAGCGGCATGGTGTGGGCGTCGTGTACCGTAATACATAATAAGGTCGTTGGAAAAATGAAATCTGTATGGATAAATCGAATTGGTTCTGATTATATCGAAGTCGGTTGGAAATTAGATTGTTCTGATCGCATTGGAATTGTAGAAGGATTTAATATATATTACTGCCCCATTGTTTCGCCGTATAACTTGAATTGTAAAGGTCCAAAACTTAATAAAACAATAAAAGCCGAGCCAAATACCATACATGGTGGAGTCGACAATTTGAAACCATATACTACGTACATGCTAGCTGTCGCTGTTTTAACAAAAAATGGAGAAGGATTGCATAGTGATCCTTTATATAACACAACACTCGAAGCTGCGCCAACAACTCCACCGCAAGATGTAAAAATTACCAATGTGACAAACACAACGATGTTTATCACTTGGAAACCACCAGATGCGATGAATGGTGTATTGCGATATTATGAGGTGTATTACAATGATCGTGCGCAAAAAGTTGAAGAAGCGAATCACGTTGAATTGAAGAATTTATTAGCGCACACGAATTACAGTATTAGTGTAGCGGCATGCACTGTATCTTGCAGTATGAAGTCACCTGTAATCCACAAAATCACGAAGATTGGAGTGCCGGGAAGGATCAATATACCTCTTGTACGTTTTATGAATTCTAGCCAAGTGATTGTTATTTGGAATAAGCCCCAGTACACAGCCGGGCATTTAGATTATTACGAAATATCATCAAGCGACGGTGAAGTGCAAAACAGTACAAGAACAGGTAACATTCTACCGAAAAGTTTATTTATCGATAATGTATTTCCAGTTTTAATATTGCTTTAATAAATATTTCAGAGGCTCAGCTACCTATCCCAGACTGCAAAACCATAGGACGGGAACGATTGTATCAATTTCGCGTAAGGGCTGTTAATGTCGCACCAGATAATCTACGTTTAAGAGGTCCTTGGTCTGAACCTGGTGAGGGAAACTGTTATAGTGATGGTAAGTTACCATTTTATGTAATATTATGTTATATTATCATTAACTCTTTTATATATTAATGATCTAATTATATTATAGGACCGTCATTTAGTGTGTGGGTTATAATATGGGTGATAGGAGGTGTCAGTATGGTGGCAATTCTTCTTTGTCTTGCACACGTGTCAAAGAGGTATGGATTTACTACCCATTATCTGATAAAATAAACATAATTTTACTAAATTGATTTTCATCCATTATAGGATGTGGTTGAAGTGTAAAGCTATGCAAGATGTCGAAGTCAAATTACCGCCTGGACTAGCACCAAATATGGTATGTTGAAGAATAAATAGATATACAATATGAATAACACTTAGATTTTGTACTTATATTTTTACTATGTATTCTTGTTATAGAAACTTCTTCAAAAAGTGGGGGAACAGCACATACGACAATCTTCTGCCGATTCAAGTGGTTGCTCAAGTGGACAAGAATCAGTTACCTCATCTCTCACGTCAGATTCTCAAGTTTCAAGTGACAGTGGCACAGAGATAGACCCGATGCCGGTGTCACCCAATAAATTGCTCGACACTCTACCAGTTTGGGAATCTTCGAGTCTCCGTCAAAGAAATGTTGGAATCACCAGGCCAGGATTTACGACAGAGACGGAACGCTGGGAGCCGTATGTAAAGGTTGCAAAATCTGGAGAACCCATCATCGGGGACACATTGTCTTTGGCACGATCCACTCCAAATTTAACCGACAGTACAGGTTATACGACTTCTCAGCATACGTGGTCTTCGACTGGTTATATCAGTATGCCATCGTCCGAAGAGCTGTCCAGTAATCCGAGTCCCGTTCCTAAAGAAACTTCAACCGCAGGTGGCTACAGTATTATAGGAACGGTTTCTAAGTCTGTGAAATCAAAGTCTGAGGATGACAGCGATTTGACAGAATCCACCACAAATACGTTAATACCTATCAAAACAGAACCTAAACCTACTAATCAATACATAAGTTTAGCTTCGTTGGAGCAGAAACAAAAGGATAAGAAACCTACGGAATCGTTGCGTGATCTAGACGAGTTGACGTTCACCGAATCGAACAAACCGAAACTAGAATCATTGACTCCGTTCTCAACATCTGATAAAATTTCTAAGCCGTACGTGCAAACAGGTTTGATAGATTCATTGAAGAAACCGTTCACTTTGAGCAGCATCGATGGTGCAAGGAGCATAACAATATCAACTCCGTTTGCATCAACGTCTTTAACAGATTCGTGCAGTAAACCGTTTGTGTCATCCTTCGCGAGTCCAACGTCTCTGGCGTCTACGACGTCTACAACGTCCACTCTGGATTCGTCGTCGAAACCTTACGTTTCCGTGTCCTCGATTCCAGAAGTAACGAAGAAAACGAATTTCCCAGCAAGCACTTTAGAGTCTTCGCAGAAGTCTGTCACGCCTCAAGCTTCTATGCCCGACGGCTCGAAGCCGTACGTTCTTGCGAGTTCCGTTTTTCAAATGCCGCAACAGCAGCAAAGGCCAAAAACGGAGCCTCCTATTTCAGAGGCGATAGAAGACGAAGCGGAAGAGGATGCTACGACAGGGTATTCGCTTTGTTGGGAGACGGAGGATACTAAACCAAGTGGAAAATTGAACGTGGATAAGCCGATTATTACTTCAAAACCGAGTACTGGATATGTTACCATAGCAGAGAATCCAAAGCTAGATCAACATAGAACATCAACCGGATCATCGCCATATGTACAGCACGAGAGGTTCGAAAAGCCACTGCCACAAAGTACTACTACGGGACAGTCAGACGAACAATACAGTAAAGTGACTGTTGTGCCAAGTACTGTTCAATGAAAAGAAAAAAAAAGAAAAAGGGTGCAAATGTAAGGATTGCGGCAGTGTAGCTTGTGTCTGTCACTTTGTATAAACTTCCTCCAGCATAGGAATCCTTTTTTTAACGAACTACGATGGTGCAATACGATTTCACGTTTTGTAGGTGCTTTCAAAATGTAGTTGACGACAGTGTAAGTCCTACATTTGTCTTTGCAAATATAGTATTTAAGCTGAAGGCCTGAAAAATACTAAATTCGTACACGACACGTGCATTCTACGAGAGATGAAAACACGACGGATACACTCTCGACATGCCACGTCGGTGTGTTGAAAATTTTAGTGTTTTCTGGGATCCTACATGAAACAGTATGATCCGATGCTGCGTCACGACTGGAAAAAAAAACAAACGAAATTAAACCACGAAGGATACCGTATACAACGATGTTATTCAGTAAGAGGACAAGTCGAACATGAAACGCCTTCATTTGTGAAAGTATGTACAAAATGAATTACTTTTTTTTTTTTTGTAACATATACTGTGCAATGTGATGAGAGGATCACTAGCAACGCCATAGCGTAAGATTTATAGTTTAAGTAAATTATGTGGCATCCACCCATCGACAGACAGCTCGTTGTTGTCCGAACAATCAAATTTTTTCGCTGACTATTCTACACTAGTATAATAATTCTCACTCCTAGGAAAAAATCGTTATTTAATTATTGTGAAGCTTTTAATTGACTCTGTGTAGTGACGTTAATGTTGAATATCATTTTGTTGGAATTTTATGCCAGAGAACGAATTTAAAACGGATTCTTCATCCTGTCCGTGGATGGTAAAATGATGAAAATTTCGAAATTACATTTATACAAAAATATTTGTCTTATTTCGATAGCTTGATCGTTTCTTGGAACAAGATAAATATTTGCAATTAATTAGTAAAGGATTTGTATCATTTTCACGTCGAAAAAGATGGAAATTGCTTTGTTAAATCCGTGGAATACGTGTATCAACTTTTTTTCAATGAATTTGTACGCGCAATTTGTTCAATTGTACATATAATTTACAAATTGTTCCTATAGTACCTTACTATCGCTAGCAATGATTGACGGAACATACGCATTATAAAAGGAAACTATGGTAACAAGTACAGGGTCATGGATAATAAGATAAGGAAAGACTAATCAAAGCAAAGTTTCAAAACAAATTAGATTTTGCATGTTTCTTACACATTTCGTTATCGTGAAACGGTTAAAACGTATCGGAAAACAACGTTCTTTATCTTTTCTGTTTTAAATATCTTCGCTGACTACGTTAGAAATTTTTATCAACGCTGGTACATTTTAAGTGCAAGAAATCATTTAATATTTTCTTATCAGCCGATGGACAACAACATAAATTGTTTTAAAAAACTATTATCTAATCCGTGTTAATGATAAGAATTATATTTTAAAAGCATGAAATTATTTGTTAAATCAGTACATCTTACCTGTAGTAGTCAGCAAAATTAAACGTTAAAACTAATGTACAACAACAACAACGAAATGGCTCATTTTACAGAAATTTTAAAGAACGATGCAATGCCATGTGGAACATTTATGCTACAACAAAACAAGAATATATATATGTTATAATATGTATGTATATGCATAATACCTTAAGCTAGTCATTGACGGGGTACATGAGTTTTTACAGGCCATTTTTAATGCTTGTCGTTTGTGCTTTATAAATGATCACCGAACAATCATTATTATTTGTTAAAAGAAGCTCGATTTTGTTACAATATTGTTTGTTTGTCGACAGCCAACGACACATCGTTCGATTTTACATTAAATCAATCCGTATTGTTTAATCAATCTATTTACTGTAATCAACGTTTGCAAGAGCATATATTTATCAATTAACTTTATATAAATTACAATCAGAGCTTTACAAGATCAGTGCGTAAAGAAAGAAACGGCGAACGAACAAATAAATTATTATTTTTCTCACGTTGTCAGGAATAATCAATTTTACCTCGTACGAAACAATCGAACAATTCAATTATTGTACAACATACGTATATATACATCAGTACAAACAAAAGGCCTGGTAGGATTTGCAACCAAATTGTTTCACAAGTTCAAACAATTTTTATTACTGTTCGACGAAGTACAGAGAACAAATTAACGAATATTTGATGAAAAGCGTGTTGTTTGTACTTGCGAAATGATGGGTGCCTGAAACAAGTGCCACGGAATTAACTCAAGTGTCCGTGGAACTTTCTCTGTAGCGAGCTTACGTATACTCGTATGTTATATTGTTGTTATTAAGAGAGATGAGCGGTTAATATTTAAAAATTGCGTGTAACATGTAAATGCTGGCTTAGTTCGTAGTGTTATTTAATCATTTGAGTGCCTCTGTAACTCGATCTATAGCTACTTTATTCTGTTCCACTTTGAAAAGTGTCACCTCCTCATTACCATTCATTAATGGTGCGGTTAGGATCGCATTGTTCCCCATTGTGTTTCACGTAAAAATAGTAGAAATATTGCCTAACACTTTTAAAGCATAACCATAATGGCACTCAAACGATTAAGTCGAATGGAATGCGATTGGAACGGTGAATAAGATTCGTATTGAAAACAATCGATGGCGTCGTAAAAATACTTTCGAATTAATTTTGCATTCGGAAACATGATTCTATTTTTGAAAAACAGAAAATACTGTGTTAAATTTTCTTTAGGCTCTCTTTAAGTTCTTCCAAGATTGAAAGTAAATCAGGAAGCCTAAGTTACGCCCGAGTGTATTTATAATTTAAGCGATATACCCTGAAGTGAAATTTTAATCGACCAAAAGTTATTCGTTCGAATAACAGTTCTATCATCCAGAAAAAAATCGTTAAACGAAAAAGAGTAAATGTAGTAAAATTCGAAGAAGAAAAAAGAAATGTATTAATCGACCGATCATTGTACGTATATGTAAAACGAAAGAAGGAAAAATTGCACGACTGCACGAGAGATTTCGAAACATGCTCATGTTGAGATAATTAAGTAACTTTTCACGGCAAAGGCTTTTAGATTGATTTAGAGAGTAATGGAACGCATCTACTTTGTTGGGTTTTACATGTCTACATTGTATATACAGTATATATATATATATATATCTATTATTATCTATTTTTGTTACATATTTATAAATGAAAAAAACTACTTTATTGCACACTATAAATATATATATACATACATATATATATTACAGCCTAGGCTAAAAAGTTTCAAAACGATGAAATTGTGGTTTAAGCAATTTATATATATATATATATATATATATATAAAAAGATATGTCGATAATTGCGTGACACGTGTAAGACATATTTCTATAATTAAAAACATTTATCATTAATCGATTAATTTGCCTCGCCAGAGACCGAGGCGTATATAAAGCGCGTATATTCTTCAAGATTTCTTTTTTCTTTTTCTTTTATGTAATCAAACAACCTTTGTATAATTTAGTTGAATAGTGAATAGTTTGTTAGGAAGGCTATAATGTTTACGTTACATTTTCATTGATACCAAGGGAGCTCAGGTTTTTCTTTTTTTTTTTTACAATGTTGAGTCAATGAATTAATGAAATATTGCAGAATACCGGAAGTCTATCGGGAAACGATTCGGTGTGGGAATTCATTCTTATGCAAAGCAATCTTATATAGTGCAATGACTTGTGAATGACCGATTTATGTAAATATTAATTGTTCTTTCATTTTGTTGCGTGTAATATAATCGTGTTGAATGCTGTCATGAGATCGTATGGGAATCATGTGTTTTCTGGGCTCCCTGGTTGTAGATTTTTTTTTTATACATATATATTCAGAGTGCAGTGAATTGTTGAAGAGGATTACCAGAGTTTGATTGAAATATTTGTTGTTGATGTAGTGAAAAACGTTCGAAATTTACGCTCTACGTGTTTTATACGTATCTGTTTATTTCTGCGAAACACCCGTGATTCGTTCATTCGTAAAACTTGATCGTTCACAATAATAAAATCGATTTTTTTAATCCCCGAACGCGTTAAGTTTCGCGAACGAAATAGATTTTTAATTTCAGTTTTTATCGTCGATGAATATTTTCGGAAATATCCAACTATTTAACGGAAATACACAGACACCATGCTAACATTAACAGACACCATGCTTGCATTAATCGTGGAATACTGCGATCGCAGACCTCTTCTAGGAATCAAAATTTTCTTAGCAAATTTAAAAAATTAATATCGCAGTAACGGCCGGACTGTTTATGCAATTAACTTGAAGAAGTGGCTTCCTAACGTCGTAAATGATCATAATTAAACGCGGCAACGCGTTCGCGAATGAAAAATATAAAAAAAGAAAAAAAAAATATTCTGATAACAGTATTCCAGGGTTGATAGCCTGTCTTATGATAATCAATTTTTCGTCGAGCTAAAATAGACATTAATTCTAACAAGATCTTGTACAGAGTATTGTAAAATATATTTTTACTACATTTTTTTTTTTTTGGTTTTATTATTTATTTTTTTCTTTTATAACACGAATTGTGTTTTTAAGTTCGTCATTATAGAACTGCTGCCGTTATGCCATTTTATGTATGCCATGCCGTTCAGCCTTGCCATTTGTATAGGTCCGTTTTACGGTCAATCCCAAAGTTGTTTCTTTGTTTTCCAATACTCATATACGGATCGCAGCAAGAATGCAAGAACTCTTGTAAAACTTACCTTTCAATTGATGCTGTCGATAAGCGCTTGAGAAGCCACTACTTTATAACGATTATGCTGAAATATATAACATTTATATCGATGTGATGCATTTTACTTTTTTGTAATTCTGCAATGTATTCCTTCATTGTTTTCAATTAATTTTGCTCTTCTTACGATTATCCCACGACCTTCATAATTCCTAAACTATTAATGAAAGGAAGGATAGTTTAGAAGATAATACGTTTCAACAAAGGTTCTTGTTACTTTTGATGTATGTAACTTATTAATAGTATACTATAGTATATTATTATATTAATTGATACTAAACCTAAAAGAGACAAACATATAATTAATCTGTTGATATTAAAAGTATCGATGAAATTAAATAGATACAAGGTGGAACATACTTAGATTAATAATGTAAACAATGAATAGATTCAAGGCATCGTAGGTTGTTTATTTGCTTTTTGTCTCTCATCATTGAGGTTTATTTATCAAGGGAGTGATACAACCAATTATAAAAGGGCTAACTTTTATCCATTCTAATTATTGTTTTTTTAAGATAATTATGTACATGGCTTCAATTAGTAAATTTTTTACATTGTTCTTTTCATGGAAACAGAGATACTAAGTGTACATAATCGCTGTTTCGACAAACTGATTCAGAACAATTACTGGATGTAATTACTGCAAAGACATTTACTCATCACAAAATGAACATTACATGCTTCAGTTCTCGACGATCCACGTCTTGCAAATATTAAAACTCTTTATGTATATGTACACATTTCCAGTAGTATCAGAAGATTTGTTGTTTTTAATCAACAATTTTCTGAACATAATATCTAACATATTCTGGTTGTACAACTTATTACATCCTGTAACAAATGTAAGCTTACAGATCTTTAACATATCGTTTTTTGGATGAAAAACTGGCATCCGACGAATTCAAACTTCGTTCTGGCTGAATATAACTGCACGTATATCTTTGTCCACTTTCATAAATTAATCGGGTATACATTCGCAAAAGTTAATTCAATATTATATATTCACTTACATAATTTATAATTATTGATTATTGCAATCAGTACTGAGGCAATATTTTGGTTGGAATCATACTGGAATATTGTTCACAATACATGGAAAATATTCTTCTAGAACAATAGAACTGCCTAGAATTATCTTAAAGATAACATGAAGCCTTATCGTACATTTATATTAATATGGCTAAATAAACTAAAATAGTCGAGACTGCAAAGAAATGTTTCAAACATGGTATGTACCGCGTTGCCTCACTTGTTTATACATTTTTAATAGCTGAAATACATAAGAAAGCGATATAATAATTTATTCATTAATGATATTGAGTAATCCATATATTGTGCATACGAACCGGTAATAATTGGGTTTAAAAGGTCCAGCCTTGTTAAGTCCCATGTATTTAGCCTGTTCATCTGTTAGTTCAGTTAAGTGTGCATCAAATGTTGGTAAATGTAATGATGCCACATATTCATCTAATGAATGGTATTATTTTATAAGTTTACTTTGATATTAATTATAGTAACAGAATATAAGAATAACATGTTTTATCACTTATTTACCCATTTTCTTTGGCAACAAGTAAACATCACTTTTATATCGTCCTGGTGGTGCGTTGAAAAGTTCAATAAGCGCTAACGCTTGCGTAGCGGCTGTAATCGACACAACAAAGGAGGGAATGCTGGAACAAGACAAGTTGACTAAACGGCCTTCCGCTAATAACACGATGCGCTTTCCATCCGGCCAGATAACATGATCCACTTGAGACCTTACTTTTTCCCAAGTTAAATCGGGCGTGCGTAAACTGTTCTGTTAAGAACATATTAAAGCAGTCTTAATGTCTTACCAATACATTTCTTTTTAGTTCTGAAATGTAAGAAATACGAGTTTTTCTCCCTAAATTTTAGTTAAAAGTTCTAAACGAATCTGAGATGTTATTAGTTATACTGTTAAAGCTTAAACGTACAATGTCTATTTCCGTATTACTGTGTCCCATATTGCATACCACACAACCGTTTTTCATCTTGTCCATGTGTTCTCGTGTAACTACATTTTTATTGCCTGTTGCGGTAATCACAATATCGACATTTCTGATAACTTCATTTAGTTTCATTACTCTAAAGCCATCCATACTGTAAAGAAAACATTTAACAAATAATGTAATTGTTTATGATTTATATACGCGTTTTTTTTTTCTTTTTATTTACCTTGCTTGCAAAGCACAAATCGGATCGATTTCGGTTATATAAACGATACACCCTAAACCTTTTAGAGCCTGACAACAACCTTTACCTACTTCACCATAGCCACAAATTACAACTTGTTTGCCACCGAACATGATATCTGTAGATCTTTTCAAGCTATAAAGGTATATAAATTAAATCAATGCTATAGATTCTCGGTACATTAAGAATTACTTTGAGATTAATTTACCTATCGATAATACTTTCGCGACAACTATAAAGATTGTCAAATTTGGTCTTTGTTACACTATCATTCACGTTCATGGCAGGAACGGACAATTTGCCTGCTTTTGACAGTTGATATAATCTATGTACACCCGTCACGCTTTCTTCAACAATTCCTGAAGTTTGTTAAGAATATTATTATCAATTTTTGTACAAAATATATAACGAACATACCTTGAATCATTTTAAACATGGCATTATATTTTTTGAGCATTAAATGTGTTGCATCTCCACCATCATCTAATATCATGTTAGGTTGCCAATTTTCAGCAGCTACGCATTTATCAATGCACCACCAAAAATCTTCTTCTGTTTCACCGCGCCAGGCAAAAATTGGATAACCAGCGTGAGCAAGAGCAGCAGCTACTTCATTTTGCGTGGAGTATATGTTACATGCTGCCCATCTAACTTGTGCTCCCAAATGTACTAAGGTTTCAATAAGGACAGCAGTTTGAGCATTGATATGAGTGCATCCCACAATTTTTGCATTCTTCAGTGGCTATTTGAAACAATTTTTTGTTATACATATACCAGTATTCCTCATTAAAGCTTAATTATTCTTCCATAATAAACAAAGTACCTTATCTTCAGCTGCACGTTTACGAAGCGCCATAATTCCAGGCATCTCTTGTTCTGCTATTTCTATTTCTCTTCGACCAAATGCATGTTGATTAATATTGCGCACGCAAAAGTCTGTGAAACCATTCTCGGTTTTTTGAATTTTCTCGCGCGGTGACACGTCATCTTCATCTGATGAGCTTCCTGTGTAAGATGCTGAAGTGTCATAAGATATACAAATGTACAACACCATTTATAATAATGTCACAGTTATGAAAGGAAAAAGTATATCATACCAGAACTGTAACTATCTGTGCTACTGGCTGACAAGGAACGACTACGATAACGACTGGACTTTTTTAAGGCTCCAGACTTGGGATCCTAAACATTTAAAAGATTAAATTAGTTATGAGACTATTAATATACCTTTTATTATTATAAAGGGCTGCAATGAATAGAAATGAACTATAAACAGAAAAATGCAAATGATACTACTTTATTTAATTGAATGGACACAGATTAATATAGACGACATATACAGTAATTTTTCTGGACTATATTATTTTTGCGCGTTAATGAAGCAAAATGAGTTATTCCTGTCGAGTTACATGATAATATGAACAAGCAGATGTAAGCTGTTGATAATTTTAATTGCATTCTGTTGAAAATTCGTCTTATTATTACCCTGTGTTATGATGAGAAGGCAAAAATGGTAAACCCATTGGCACATACCACACTTATGTAGTCATAGGAATTAAAGCAGCCCTGAGGAAATTGCAAGGATTGCTCTATGGAAAGGAGTACAAGTTTACTTTGTGTTTTGTACACATATATATTCTTACTTACTAATTTTGTTCTCGCGCCGTGAAAGGCATTATTTGATGCCTCTAGGCTCTGAAATCACAACAACCACCATTTCATGATTCAAATTGGAGCAAGTTTTTATAATACAGTCCGTAGTTTGGTACAAAGCTCCCAAAGGTAATACTTGTACATAAAACTTGAATAATTGAAAATATTTATTTTATGTATGCAAAAGTATCTCCTTTTTTTATCATTATTCCTCAGTTACTTTTATTGCGCTCAAAACACTAGTTTCAGTAGTGCTAATTGTGCCACGCCTATGTGGTGTACTTAGGCTTGTAATGAGCGATGCATGAGTGATTGGTACCGAACCTACGGACTACTGTGAGAATAATGCTCTATATGTAAAATAATATAAGCGCCTTGATAGCAGGCAATATGTAACAACATGCAAATCATCTTTCAACTTTTACATTATCAAAGTTGAAGCTGAATGACATACTAGCATTAATACCATTGAAAGTATTTGAAAAAGTATTGAATTTTTTATCATGATATAGTTAATGTGTTATAATTACATGATATAAGAAAACTAAAAATAGAAAAAAAATAAACCAATAAAATGATTAATTTTGTTGGTTTATTAAAAATAAAACCTGTTTATTTTTCAATATAAATACAGAAAAATAAACTCTGTAATTGCATATTTGATAAAAATAATGTAGTTAAAATACTGAATGCTTCAAAAGCTGCAATGTCCTTAGCAGCTGACCTTCATGTATATGAACTGTCTGTTAGTTTAATGCCAATTACCATATCATTATCTCCACATTGTGTAACATTAAAATTACACAATGAAATTGCTAATTATAATTCTCTCAAATAAATGAATATTTTTTAGAAAAAATTTCTTTCTCATCAAATGATAAATTGTTTGTCAATTCTGATTCTTATATATATTCTAAGCTTTCAATTGTTTTAAATTATACAATTATTACATTATTTCTTACAATTAAACAAATAATCATTAAATATATTAAACTGATGTATTTAATTCTTCTAACAATACATTTACAGATGTTTTTTGTAA
Source organism: Osmia lignaria lignaria (assembly GCF_051020975.1). Lineage (NCBI taxonomy): Eukaryota > Metazoa > Arthropoda > Insecta > Hymenoptera > Megachilidae > Osmia > Osmia lignaria. The sequence continues at coordinate 1,194,130 of NC_135047.1, read as the reverse complement.
TGAATTTTAATGCGTAACAAAAACAACAGGAAGTTATTTGTTTGGTAATAAATACAAGGTATACACAAGAACATACATCAATTACTACCATGTGCTGTATTACATAACAGCAACATGTGGTCACAAGACTTAAAAGGGCTGGGCTGAGATGTCACAGAAAAAACAAAACACAAGTAAAATAAAATGCACAAAGATAAAAGGTCATGATTTTATACAAATGATAATACAAAGGTATAAAAACAATTATGAAAGAGCTTGCTCCCTTCATTGGAATGTTGATCTGTAGCAAGTTGAACATATAAATTAAAAAACTACCCTTTTATAGTTGTTAATGACTTAATTAATAAGAAATTAACAAAGGCGGTAAATATAATACTTGTAAGTACTGTCATGTTTTCATATTCTGACAACTTAAATAAGAAAAATTTGATTATTTGAATTGTTGGATGACAGCGTTCGCAAATTTACCTTAGTGTTTGACGCTGGATCGGTGACAGGCCCATCGATGACTGTATTTCTAGCCACTTTTCCTGACGACGTACTGTTCACAGCATCCCCACTGTCAGCCATTTTCGATTCGAAGTTATACTAATTCTTCTACTAGACGACAGGTGGTACTTTTATGCACTCGCAGGAGCGTAAGCACAGTGCGCTTACAACTAGGTGCTCTCCTGTCGATACGGTTCATTAATAATTGATTAATTTTAATAAATGACAATAAGACTAATAAATTATTGTTCTGATAAATTAAAAGATTTAATAAGTGCTTTTAAAATTAAATTTATCTTAGGAAATATGTTGTACAGCTAATAACATTTTTGTTTAAAAATATACTTGAGTTACTTATAGAGGGAGTAATAGATCTACTTTCTCTAGTAACTGGTCAGGAGAAATCAAATTTAGTAATAACATTGATTTTTAACTGAATGGTAGTGGAGAACATGAAGAATTTAATAATTTATTTATAAAAAATCAAGAATCTGTTTTAAAATATAGGCGAATCAGAAGAAGTATACTAGATACGGCCTTGTTCTTGTACGACGTATACTATCCATCCTGAAAATACTAATCGCCTTGTGCCCACCCACCAAGATGGCTCCTTTATGGGGCAATACTCGATGTTTGACGTGAAGTTATTTACACACTTAGAATTAAACGATCATCGAAGCAAGTTCTAGACATTTTTCGGTGCACCGTGAATATAAAAAATATCAGGAAAGAGTGTGTGCTGTACAGTAGTGAAGAATCGATTGAGTTCCTTAAGAAAAAATTATACGGACGGCCGGTTGGTACTAGTTCAGTCCGTCGAACAAAATCTTAGACAGGTACCATAGCTTTTGATGTATCAAATAAGATACTTTCGTTTGTTTCATGATTTTTTTGAAATAGATTAAAGTATATTGCAATTATCCTTTTTAGGTGTCTTATCAGAATTTGTTGAACTGTGAGATTTTACCGTCAATATCAAAATTGACCGCGGTTGTGTACAATGCATATTGATCTATTCGTAGCTGTCATTTGTACATCGAATAATTTGTTTCTTCTGCATGATTCACGTTTCGTAAATTTTACGTCAACTCCAAGTTTAATGTATTATGTAGCTGACGAGCGGAATTATAAATAAATTTACTAAAAACGATTTATTTCGTTGCGATAGAAATATTCTACCGTTACTACAAAATATATTTCTCTTTAACTTAATTAAAAGCAATATTTTTCTGACGGTTTTCCAAATTATCGCTTCTTACGTTCATTAGAAATTGTCACGTTTAAAGAATTTAATAATTTAACGTGTAATACGTTAATTACGTGGAGGTTAATGCAAAACGTATTTTGAAGTCTTTTTCAAATTTTATTTCATTGAATTCATAACTTGTTCATGATGATTTTAATTACTTTTTACTTAATTTACCCTTTGCTGTATCAATATAAAATGTAATTAATAAATAATGTGATGTACAATTTGTATAATTCCAAAGAACCTGTAAATAAATGTAATTCACTATTATTAACATCAATTTTGAACAGTTTTTATGTAAAGAATTAATCTTTATTTTATTCATTTCACTTATACTCATCATTTTTTGTATTATGATCATAATTCATTTATTTGAATATTCTTTTTTCAGATATACAGTGTTATTCCAAAGAATGCTTTATGAGACAAGATAAAGTTTAAAAATTGTCTAATAGCGCTATAGATCTGTGCTATTTCTAACAATGTAATTTTATCCATCACACAACAAGAGTAACTTCAAAATAACAGAGCTCAAATGATATTTTGGCAAATGTCATTTGTTTATAATCGCTTACATATAAATTTGCACATTGTACAAAAGCTTGATGTATGATATTCAATCAATGTGAGAGAAGAAAAAGGATAAAATAAGAGTAGATTATTAAAGATGTTACCAAAGGGAGGCAGTGCTGATTTTCATATAAACTTTTAGATCTGATATAATGACCAAAGGGATATACATAAATTTTTAATAGTGGCAAAAATAAATGGATAAGAAAAATTATTATTAGTGGTACTTAAAAATGTCCTGAGTAAAAGTTGCAGAAGGAAAGATTTTTATTTTCACACTTATTAATGATATAAGTGATCAAGTTAAGCTTTAAAGATGGCAAGAAAAAGTGATAATATCAAAACTATCAATGTTGCCATTGTTGGTCTTTCTGGCACTGAGAAAGATAAAGGACAAGTTGGTGTTGGAAAGTCATGTTTGTGTAATCGTTTTATGCGTTCTTTGAATGATGATTATAATGTGGACCATATATCAGTGTTATCGCAGGTAACTGTTAACAATAATGGTTGTGATAATCTTTTGTTATTTATTGTTATTAATGATTTATTTCTTACAGTCGGATTTTAGTGGCAGAGTGGTAAATAATGATCATTTCCTCTATTGGGGTGAAGTTACAAAACCAGCAGAGGATGGATCAGAATATCAATTTCAAGTGATAGAGCATACTGAATTTATAGATGATGCATCCTTTCAGCCTTTTAAAGGTGGTAAAATGGAACCTTATGCAAAAAGATGTGCAGCCACTAAAATTACCAGTGCAGAAAAGCTTATGTACATTTGCAAAAATCAATTAGGTATAGAAAAAGAATATGAACAGAAAGTTTTGCCAGATGGTAAATTAAATATCGATGGTTTTTTGTGTGTATTTGATGTAAGCGTTGTACCAAACAGATCTATAGAGAAACAGGTTGAAATAGTGGCAAACATACTGAACAGTTTGATGAAAACCAAAAAGCCAATCATTTTGGTAACAACAAAGAATGATGATGCAAATGAACAGTATGTAAAAGAAGCTGAAAAATTGGTAATACGTAAAGAATATAAAGGTTCCATTTTAATAGTTGAAACTTCTGCACATGAAAATATCAATATTGATTTAGCATTTATGATTTTGGCTCAATTAATTGATAAAACTAAAATGCGCAGTAAGGTAACACCGTTTGCAGAAGCAGCTAGATCTAGGAAAGAGCTTTTAGATGCATCAACAGAATCTTTACAAAGATTGATTCGAATACACGTTACCGATTACCGCGCATTGTGGTCTCAAGCATCTAAAAAGTTAGCTCAGCATAAAGAATTTTCAACATTTGTGGAATTATTTGGTATCGACGCAACCCAAAGATTATTTAGGCGACATATTAAAAAATTAAAAGATGAACAAGTAGCAAAGAAAATTCAAGGATACCTGGATATGTTACCCGATATTCTTCATGAAATATGTCCTGATATAACAAATTTGATCAATGAGTATGTTACAATTATAAGTATTTAAGTATTATTATAATGTGTAGTTTTAATTAATCTACACATCTTATTATTACAGGGAGTGGTCTGCAGTGCAACAGTACATAAAAGAACATCCTGATTTTCATCAGTATTTTTATGAATGTCCTGAGGATATTCCATGGATTGATTGTGATTTCGGTGAAAATAATGGAACAAAGATTCCTTATGATGTTTTAGAAACTCCAGAAGCTGAAACTGTTTTTAAAAATCATATAAATGTGCTGCAACAAGAACAACGGCGATTAGAGTAAGTATCATAATGTGTTTGGAATTTTTGTTATCCATAAATAGCAAATAAGTTATTGATTCATTGCTGCACATGCTTCAATGTAATCATTCATTCAGTAATCTAGATATTAATACCTATGTGTAATACACTAATGCTTTGCTTTATTCTGGGTGGCGTTTCTTTGAGCAGACTTCCGAAAAGGTAAATTGTGCTCTTACTGCTTCATAATACATTAGAGAACGTTATTTTCTTAGAAAAGTACATTATTAGCTTTACTAACAATTTTTGGTAATATTTAATACGTTTTAATATTACAATATTATGTTATATTACTACATATTCAATAGTAAATATAAATATAGAATTGGTACATATTATTTATTAGATGGAAAAAGCAGTTTAAGCAGTTGCTGGAAGAAACTGGATATGTTACACCAGGGAAACATTTATCCGAGGTCAGAGTGCTTTTCATGGGTAGAGAATGCTTTGAAGCTCTTTCCCACCATGATTGTCAAGAAATATATGATCAACACCAAAAGGAAATCATTGAAAAAGCAAAACATAATTTTCAAGTAAGAGCACGTGCTATAACATCTGCAGTGTCGAGCAAAGTAGGCTTCCCCTATATCGTCATTCTCCTCGAGATTACCTAAGAGGCGAAACGACAGACCGAGAAGGAGAGGCTTACGGTGAAAATCAGGAACCCCAGGACTCTGGAACCCTAGATTCCTGGAATTTGGAGATTGGAAACTCAGGCATCATCTTTTTCTCTGGGGAAGCCTACTATGTTTGATACTGTACACGATAATGAAACTGCAAATTTTTTATATTACTACCTTTTATTTTATTTTGTATAATAGGAACTATTATTAGAACATGCTGATTTGTTCTATCACTTCAAAAGTATAGCACCATCTGGAACTATAACACAAGATGATATTAAAGAGATAACAGATGCATTAGTGGATGACTTTAGGTATAAGGCTTTAGATAGATTAGATCAAGATAGAAAATTAATGCTTTTTCAACATCTGGGATTTGTACACTGTCCTATAAGAGAGCATTGTCCAGCTTATCCAAATTGTATGGATGCACTTATAGAACGGATACTTGGAACAAAAGCACATAGGTAAGATTTCGATAAGGAACAATGAAAACAACAATTTTCATGTACTTTTAACTTGATTGAAAAATGATTTCTTAGGCCTTCTTCATGGAATCATAGCAGTCAGTGGCAGTTAACATCTGATAATAATCAATTAAATTTAGTTATACTTGGAAGCAATGGCCTTGGCGAGGAATTTGCTCGTGAAATAAGAGCACAAACAGAGGATGACGAAGTAGAAATTGATTGTCAGTTATATACACTTGGATATCGAATTATCGATGGTGATGTCGGATTACCGCACAATTCATTTACTACTTCAGACTTTATGCCCCATGGTATGTGGTAATGCGGCAATTGTCGATGGTAGCCATACTTTCGTTACAAAATGTTTAAAAATCTGTTGGATTTACAGGATCTTTTTGTATTTACTCAAATGAGGATTCATTCGAATATATTCGATCGTCTTTAGAGAAAACATTGTTATCGAATTTAGAGCAAGAGGATAGGTTACCATTTCAAGGATTACCTATCGTCATTATGTTTGTACCAGAATCTACTATAGACGAACTGGAAGCAATACGACTTAAGGAAGAGGGTCAGAATCTTGCTGATAGGTATACATAATTTACGGCTTAAACCATTTTTATCTGGATCAAATGAAATACTTAACGATTAATGTTTATTACAGCTTACAGTGTCCATTTATCGATGTCTGCATAGAAGATTTAGAACAAGATAAAAGATTTCCTACTCCGCTTGTGAAAGATGCATTACAACAACTGATACAGTCTATAAATCATAGAGCTGGTTTTCTAAATATTTACCAAAGTGTTATTGAGTGTTTGGAACCTGATATCAGGTAACATATTCTTTTAGATACATTACGTAACAGCTAGAGAAAGAAATAATAATATTATATTCATTTTTATTCAGAATAATAATGTGTATGTTTTGTGGAGATCCATATTCCGTGGAAAACGTACTCGGACCTTTACTCAATCATCAGTGTTGTTTCCTTAGCGGCGATCGATCGATTGTTTTAGAAACATTTCTAGGAGAATCGAAACGAAGAGTTGAAGTTATTATTTCAAGTTTCCATGGGGCGAACGCGTTTAGGGATGAATTAGTACACGGCTTTATATTGGTCTACTCCACAAAAAGGAAAGCATCCCTCGCAACGCTTAAGTACGTATAATGTAATTGTATTTCACGTACATATATGTATTAAAATAAAATATTTCTCATGCGGTCTTTATTTTTTAGTGCATTTTCCATGAATATACCAAACTTACCAATACAAATAATGGCTGTGACTGATACTGGAGGTGCTAATGCTTTCTTCAGTAATGATTTGAGTCATTTACTTATCACAGAGGGAAACGCAATTGCGGATAAATTACAAGCGCACTTTATGACCTCGGCATCCAGTTGTCAACAAAAAAGTATATTATGTTATTTGAAAATCATTAAAAAATATTTTTTTTTTCTTTTGTCTGGACACACTTCCTTATGTATACTTATTGCAGCGGCCTTTTATACACCATTTTTCAAAGAAGTTTGGGAGAAAAAGCCTGAAATTGAACAAGCCTTTAATATGGAAGAACCAGGCAATTTGAATGATAGTGGTGAAGGTACTCTAGAGTATTCTGCATTACACCCTATGCCACCACCACGACATGAAAGTTATCATCTTCAGACACCAGATGATGGGTAGGTAACCTGGCAGCAATGCTTGTAACATTATACAACTGATATTAATGCATGTTCATATTTTCTGGTGATTCAAAAGTCTAATGTGAAGCAGTATGTCTGTAACTTTCAGAAGCGGTTCTGAGTCGTATGAACAGTTAACCCCGGATGGTGACCTTGGAGATACAGGACTGAATGAACAATTTGCAGACAATAGAGCCACACCTAGCGATGACAGTGATATTTATAGCCAAGTAGATTTTTACAGGGAAGAAAGGGAAAGAGAATTGTTAAAATCTGGCGATATTACGAACAAATTAGCCGGTTGGTTTTGCATTGATAAAATCATCAAACTGAAACTTTCTACGCATGATGTGATTTTATTTTTTAATGTTTCTGTACAGGATGGGTGAAGGATACGTTTATGCACCAAGATGGAGTAACTAATAGTTACTCGCATAGAGCTTTTACTACGGGTAGACGTCACATTTCTCAAGCGAAACCGCGACCAAAAGGAAATAGCCAAACTTTAAAACAGCCTGGAAAGATAAATTTGAAAGATTTCTCGAATGTAACAGACGCCATAGCCAGAATGACAGTAGGCGAAAAGGATGAACACGGTCCTAAATTGACAATGGGTCATGCTCCTCTCGCTACACCCGAATTAGTAGATCTTGGCTCTGAATATGCTCAAGTTAAAGATGTGGTACCAAGCCTATATCCTCCTTATGATGGCGATTATATGTATGCTTTAGTACAAGACTCTATCGGAAATAATAAACCTAAGCTACGTCACAGACGCGACAAGGGACAACCCTGTAAGGGCAAAATTAAGAAAGCGTATTTGCTTTAATTTATTTTATGCATATGTATGAATTAATTATATATTTTATTCCGTAGCGTACAGTGACTCTGATTCGGAATGGAGTTCCTTGGAAAGGCAAAAGGTAGCTGATGTATTAGGAAAAGCGAATAAGAAACCACCATCGCACAAGAGGATACGAAAAAAACGTACAGCTATACCTGTTGCTGCACCAAAAGTTCCGTCTTTAGCTAGTATGGGAAGCGGAGATGGTATTGTTGGCCTGAATTACAATATCAAAGAAGATAAAAATTGGCGTGTAAACCCAGCAGAGCGTGGTATGTATTTATAATAAAAATTTTGTTATATCTTATTATAGAAATTTACTGTAAGACGATTTTTTCAATTCAGTATCCAGCGAAACGCCAGATTCTTCTGAGTCCAGTGATCCGGAGCACACATCCAGATCAAGATCCAAACAATACAAACATGCGGCCGCTAGTCTGCGAAAAAGATTCGGAAATTCATTGCCGCAGCAACATCTATCAACGTCGTTACAACATCCTTACAATGTGAAACATATGACCCAAGAGATGTTTAGTGCTTCCTGTAAGTATAATTGTTGACGATGAAGAATGCTCTAATGAATATTTCTGAAATCCTTAAAGTAGCTATTACATAATATGATTCTTGCATGTTAAGAAACGAAAGGATAGCATAAATATTTTATACCGTACAGTTAGCATGTTTTATACTTTTCTCGTTTGCTTAAAGAAAACCATTGTTTTTGTTTCAATTTGTATCAATACCGGATGACTAATATTGCTCGATTTTAAGTGCAATGTCAGCATATTGTATTTCACATAACAGCTGTCGATTTTTTCAAAATTATTTCTTAAGAAGGTTCAACCAGGATTTTGCAGGAGGTTTGCATAGAACTGTTTCTTATTATGTACTTGGTATTTGGCATGGATTTATTATTATTTTAGCGAAGCACAGGAGTGACAATACCTTTGGCAACATTCCAGATGATGAATCCAGCCTAGACGTTTCTTCCCCACGAGAGATTAATTCTCCCAGTGTAAGTAAAAAAAAAAAAAAAAAAAAAAATGCACCATCAAGGAAACATAGATTTTTGTATAAACTTTTTTAAAGACATTTTATTTTGATATCTTAAACAAGGTCAAAGATGGTGATAAATTGAACAGAAAGAAGGATAAACAGAAAGCAAAAGAAGATGAGAAATTAGAGAAACGCCGACAAAAAGAAGAAAAGCTAAAGAAACATGCGGAAAAGGAAAAGGAGAGAGAAAAGAAAAAGCAAGAGAAAATAAAGCAAACTAAAGGACCTGGGGCAGTATTGACCATGAGCCAACCACTAATTGAAGATTTTGCTCAGAGTGAAACAAATCGAATACCCCTGTTTCTGGAAAAATGTGTGCAATTTATTGAAGATGAAGGATTAGATTCTGAGGGCATATATAGGGTTCCTGGAAACAGAGCACACGTCGAACTTTTGTTTCAAAAATTCGAAGAGGGTAAATTTCTTTATGATTTTATATTTAATACATGTACTTATTTGTACTTATTTATATTTAACTATTATAGATGGAAATGTCGATATACATTCACTAGACATACCTGTAAATGCTGTTGCAACTGCTTTAAAAGATTTCTTTTCAAAGAGGCTACCACCATTGATCGATAAAGATCGTATGAGTGAACTTGAGGATATATCGGGTAAGTATAAAATTCATAGGTAAAGCTTTTATAATAGGAATTATTTACTTATTTTTCTTGCATTTAGGAGCGCGTGGTATCAGTAAACCAATGTCCGCAACATGTATGAATATGGAAGGTACATGATATTACATAAATTTAATATCGAAAGTTAATTAACCAGTGTCTAACAAAAAAAATTTTTATGGATTTGTTGTAGATCGAAGCTGCAGGTTATTAGCACTACGTTTAATGCTCAACAAGTTGAATCCAGTAAATTTTGATGTACTCAAATTTATCTTTCATCATTTTGTAAAGTAAGTAATCATTTTCTAAACACCCATGCTTTCTAATCGATACTGAAGTTAATTAATGCTATATTTTTTATGTATTTTTGCAGAGTTGCTGAAAATTGTAAACTGAACAGTATGGACAGTAAAAACTTGGCAATCTGCTGGTGGCCTACATTATTACCTATAGAATTTAATGATCTTGGCAGATTTGAAGCGATGAGACCATACTTGGAGGATGTAGTTCAAACGATGATCGATCAATATCCTTTCCTGTTTTGTGGTGAAGAAGCAATCGTAATGGTGTAGTAAAAAACTACATAACTTTTTAATTGTACAACTAGAACTTTGTACGAACATCAGAAAAAAAAAAAAACTGTTGTGCATCTATGTTGATGCGGATCGGTTTTTTGCAAACGTTCAGTCCTTCGGGTCACGAGAAGAAACGATTGGTCTCGCTATGTTTATAATATTTAAGATTTTATCGTAGTATGTTTAAACTACGATTAGAGTAATCCTCGTGACGCAAAAAAGACCGAACAAATTAATTTAAGTTTACGTATTCGTTCCATTGCGAGGTGTGACTGGTGGAGTGATAGATAATGGCTCTAATGACGGCCGTTTACAGGCCCAATAATAACGCGAATAATAAAAAAAAGTCAATCCATGTGTCATAACAGTATGCATGTATCATGTTGGGTGTATTCAGAGCGATGTATTTATTAACATATATTTAGATATAAGACTCGATATTTGATAATAGCGAATAATCGTAGTGAGCTCGATGTTGCTTTTTTATCTGATGATTTTCAAAAATTTCTTTTCTTTCTGTTGTATTTTTTTTTACAGAATAAGAAACTGCCGTATGCGATGTGTGCGCATGTGCGTGTGTGAGAGAGGGGGAAGAGAAATGGCGCAATCTCATAAAGGAATATTCGTATTCTAAACGCGTTAAAGACATTATCATGGACTGTACGTAATCTCATATACATATTTTTTTGAATTCTTACACATTTTATACAGCAATAATATCAAAAAGTGGAAAATACTTTTACAAATTCGATTTTTGGATTAATCGATTATCGTTTTGTTTAGTCTCGAAGATACTTTCCAAATTCGCAACTTATAGATTTATCTCGAATCAGTATTTTCAGAATACTCAGTTTGATTTAATGGGGCTGTTTAAGCTCGTTGGTGATACAATCCATAATATATCCATTCCGTCTGAATGAAAAAGAAAAATGACAAAAAAAAAAGAGAAAAAAGGAGGAAACGAAAAAGCGTCACATATTATAATTGTGGTTTTTTCAAGATGTGCAGCGAGTAAGTGTTTATGTCAAAGCGAATTGTAAGAATATCGATACGGTTTTAATTACTAAGGTAAACATTTTCAAGATTTCCGAATTTATAACAAATTACGGGAATACTAAATACTAAGAACAATACTTAGAATCACACAGACACTTTTTTCAAGTTTCATAAAAGCGAACATGTACATAAGATTATAAGATTGTACGCTACGAAAAAGTTTATAACGAGTATCGAGAGGATCGATTATCGACACTTTTCGAGATTATTCAGTGGTCGCCGTAACGTTCACAAGAATCGCTTTTATTCTTTATTTCTTTTCTTTACGCGATGCATGTTATTCGAAACTATGTAAGTGACTAATAGACGAAGGTTCGTGTTTTTAATCGCGTATTTGTATTTTCTGTAACAAACGTTTCGTCTGTATTTATAAATATTTCATTCTATTTCTCGAACAACTACGTAGATTAACCACGACTGCAAAGTTTGTAATCGGTCGTCGAACTATACCCGCCATTGTTTCTTTTGTACCTGCTGTATTATCCTTAATGACGAATTTATTTGGCGAAAACTGTAATTACAAAAAAACTTGCGCACATCAATTTCTTGTGTGTTCTCATGGATAATAGTTCTGACGATCGTCGTTAGTGTCCTAAGGATAAAATTCGATGATATATGATAGCAAACATCAACAAATCAAACGACTGAGCCATTAGAACTGTGATGTAGTTACTTGTTTTTAAATAATGTATAATAGTAATCATTGAAAAGCAAACGGATTATTCCACGATGCTTAGAACAGAAGCGATATTTGTTGAAACAAATTTATTGTTTTACCATCAGCGTGTACTTTAGCTACGATTCTTTCTTTCAGCGTGCAAAACCTCTTCGTCTATTAAACGCAGGAATGTTGTGGTCCGATTCGAAAAATCCGCTCAGAACGACGGCAAATTCATGTAAGTGTGCCATATTGTATGTATAGTGCAGTTCACCAGAGTCCATAACTGCGAAAAGACCAGTTTTCGTTCTTTCGTGCGCATCTTCGTCCTGATTGACGATACTCCCACACGAAGCGGAAAGCGATTAGCGGAGAACTCGCTGCGTTCCCCCACCACCTTTCAATCTGCGCGGCTCAGTTATGGACTCTGGTGAACTGCAATAGATGTCACGAATCGTGTAATCGTATATCTTTCGACGACTGAACGTTCGAAAAATAATGGAAAGTTGTGAAAAGAAAGAGAAAAATAGCACAGGGGGAATGAGGTTAATCGACAACCGACGATGAACGATGGAGCCACTGTGAGCGAGTCTGTTCGTTTGTTTCTTCATTTTTATTCGTTAATCCAAAATATAACGAGAAACATTCCCGTGAGTAACGTCCGATGTTGCTTCACGGTTTCACGAGGACGAATTCGACGAGATTGGCGAACATGAAAAAAAAAAAAAAAGAAAAAAAATTATCATCTTGATCGGGTCACGTCGACGTCGATGTCGACGATTTCGTCTTCGATGAGTTTTGCACTGTCGTATATTTATAAGGAAAAAAAAAATCGTTGTAACGGTATTTCGATGATCCAACAAGTGGAAACACTTGGCGGCGAGTTGCAGATCGTACATTCCCGTATTAGTCGTAAATGAAAAGAAAAAAAAAAAAAACAAAACAGAATTTTATACATTCGTACGTACATAATTGTATAATGTTATTAATAGGAACAAGAGACGTCGATGTTACGTGTGAGATCTGGGATACGGATCAAAATGCTGTCTGAATAATAATGACATGATTTCTGTCATTGTCGCTGAATTGAAGTTGCCCTGTTTTTGGAACACCCATTCCAGCACACCTTTACATCCTTTCTTAATGATTGTAGGTATTATTGTTACATCTTTTTTACATTGTTTCTCATACAATCTCTGTACGTTAGGCCAATGTGCTCGAATGTATTAGGTGTAAAAATTAATTCGGTGCCTTTGGTATTACGTCTTCATAATTAATATTTTTAATTTGAATATTTTCCCGTGGTTTTGAATATTTGAAAAGTGACAAGACAACATAATAATAATAACGATTATTTCAATAATTGGAATTACTATGACTTTTTAAAAATAAATCTTTAATTAAAATAAAGAAAAGGCACCGAATTAATTTGTACACCTAATATACACATATATCAACGCTAACGTGTAGATGCACTAGATAGAGAAAGTCTGCGTACACTGTTTAAAACAGAATACCTCATTTAAAATTGGACCAAATGACTTGAGATTTTTCGAGAAGCTATACAAATTAATTTACTAAGATATGTGCTTTTTGGTTTTGAAGAATTACAATTTGTCGATATCGGGAAAAAAATAGTAAAAGGCAATTTTTTAACTTTTTTAGCGGAGCCTGTAACGAAAATTTGAAATATGACATTTGTAAATTTAAGTATGTTATTAATTAAAATTTCCGAAAATCGCGACTTTTCATCTGAGAACGTGACTATAGTAATATACTTAAATGTACAAATGTCATATTTTAAATTTTCGTTACAGGCTCAGATAAAAAAGTTAAAAAGTTGCCTTTTACTATTTCTTTCCCAATTTCGCCAAATTTTAATTTTTTTAAACGACAAAAGCACATATTTAATTTAATTAATTTGTATAGCTTCTCAAGAAACCTCAAGTCATTTGGTCCAATTTTAAATCAGGTATTCTGTTTTAAACGGTGTATGCAGACTTTTTCTACCTAGTGTAAGTAATTTGTCAACGTTAGTCACCGCTCGCCTTGGTATCGGTTTTCGTTGTCCAAGTCAAAGGGTGTTCGTTCTTTAAGATCAGTTTTTGCCATGATCACTGATTTGTAAACAAATATCAGCAAACATGTGGATGGCAATATTCAGATACGATGGCCGCTATAGAGGTGGTATTTTTTTTAAATTGCGAAAAAGATTCTGAATTTTTAAACATTATCAAAACGCTAATAAATTTTGATTTTAAACATTATTATGAGCTCGTGTTATAATCGACTAAAGAAGATTGTTCATTGGTTTAGCGGATTTTAATCTTTTTTTTCAAATATAATTTTTGAATTTTCCAAGCCTTTTAATGGATGTCCTTTAGACACTCATAAGACGCTTCATCGATTTCCTTCCGTGTTCTCGTCACGCTCTAAATGACATCCTTCTTGAATTCCGTGTATTTCAAGAGTATCAAGGTTTCACAAATTTAGGAAGACTAAATTTACGTTAGAAATTTGGATGCTTGTGCGCATACATTGCGCACGAATCCGTGGATTTTCGTTTTGTCAGCTGGACGATTTGATGGGCGATTTCTTTATATTACACATTTTTCCTCGAGTTTACTTCATCCTTGTTTGAAAATAATCTTCTTCGGATTTATAACTCTCTTTGGCCATATTCTTTTGTTATGGCAACGTTTGATTAAAAAAATAATAAAATTTGATTTCTCGTGTTAATAGCGTTGAAAATAAAAAATGCTCAACTTTTACTACCCGATTAATCATCTTTAAATATTTTTCTCTACTCAATTTTGTATCCCCTCATGTTTTATGTTTTCTCCAGATGACCAGAGGGTTTGGAAAGAAGATAATCGCAGCTTTTTCTGGAAGAATGATCGTCGTAATAAACCGAATTTCTGTCCCTCCGACGTTTTCAATCTTTCCCGGTGAGTCGACTGCATTCCTATTTCATTTCTTTATAAAATATCCTTTTGCTTTTCTGCCAGACTTTTGTCCATTTAATATAATCGTGTATGGATCTGTGATTTGATTGGTAGACAATTACTTTTGTGCATATGACAATTTCTGAAACGCCCTGTAAACACTATGTTCGACTCTATCCATCGCTTAGGTTGCTTCTCTTTCTTGTCGCTCGTTTGAGAAAGGGATTTTAATCGTGAATAGCGACGAAGATCGTTTTTTCCACGGTATTTACACGAGGAAAGGATAAGGGTACGGTTCCGATTGCAAAGTGTCCCTTGAAAACGGAACGGAAATATAGAAGACAGACGGGGTTGAAACTCGAGCTCGAATTAACGCTGGTTCTCCAGAATTCAGAGGCTCGTTCTTCTCTGTTTCCTTTTTAAAAGAAACATTCGGCCAACATGAGAGAGAAGCTCGCTTTTTATGCCGTTCACTGCCTTCCGGCGACTTCTCGTCTATATTCTCGTTAACGGACGGCCCCGTTAAACAGTTCCTTTAATTTCGGTGTGCGGAACTTTTCAATTAACGCGCCGCCTAAATCTGCCCCTAATGACTAGCTGGTACTTTTTCTTTTTCCAATTCAATCAAGACTGCGAATGAGACGGTGCTGTGACACCCTTTCGTTTAGTCATTTTTGACGCCGTTTCATGAGTTTCCGTCGAGTAACGCTTTACTTGCCAGAAGCTTATTAAGCAGACCTTTTAAAATTGAATTAATTATAATTACAAGAGACTATTTCCCCGGGTGATGGGCCATTTCTTTTTTTAAATAAAGGAAGCATAAATTATTGTTCAGACGAAGTAACGTACGTATGTACAAGATCGATTAGAACTCCAATGTTTACCCAATCGTCCTTTTAAAATTGAATTAATTATAATTACAAGAGACTATTTCCCCGGATGATGGGTCATTTCTTTTTTTAAATAAAGGAAGCATAAATTATTGTTCGGACGAAGTAACGTACGTATGTACAAGATCGATTAGATCTCCAATGTTTACCCAATCGTCAAAAAATAGAATTCTAAGCTTACTATGGAACCGTTTTCACGCTGATGAACAAAGAATTAAACGGAGGGTTAAAGTGCAGGCGAGAGAGGGCTTGGATAACAGAGAAAGCGCGGACTTGGTTCCACTCGAGCGGACGTTACACCTGACACTAGAGGATATGCACTTGCGTTTTGAGGTTGCACTCTTTCACGTGTTCATTAGCGGCGTAAATTTACCTGGCGGCGAGTCATACACCGGCCCACTCGTTGTCTTGGACCATCCGAAGTGCTTCAGGATGTTCCTTGTTCTCCTCTACACCCTTGCGACACTTAGATTTTCACCAACTTTTCTTCTTTTTTGTTTTTTTCATTTTAAATGATGCATGCCTCTCTTGCTATCTTCCTTGTACACGGTGTTAAAAGAAGAGGAAATTATCATGATTTATATAGCTGATTTTCTACATCATAAAAACCGAGCATATTACAAGAACTGTCTGGCTAATCGTCGCAAATGCGCTACGAATAAATATGCAAATGCATATCCAGGTCAGCTGGTTATCTCATTTAGCCTAGGTACTAGCGAGATTGTTCACGCGTTTTGCGATTCCTATAGGAATATTCAGGCGTGATGGAGTAATAGCGATGTCGCTGGATCAAAGAGAATCGCAGTAGTCGTTTTTAAGCTTTGACTCGACCTAAAATGAGAATAACGGAGCGGAGGAGTAAAACTGTAACGTTGTTTCGTTGAGGAGGTGTACATTCGGTCGATAATAAAAATCTAGGGAGCAAGAGGGTCAAAATGAAGGCGAGAGGGGGATTTACTTTGGGGGAAAGGCGAAGGAAAGATTAGGGGCTGAAAGCGGTAATAATGAGGTGGGAGAAAATAAGGAAAGAAGGGTGTGAAGAGAACAAGAGCAGAGGTTGGAGAAGGCTCGAGAAAGGTTTAGTTAAACAAGAGGAGTTACGATCTGGGTGAAAGCGTTTTTCTTGAAGGAAATAACTTATATGTTATTTATTTATCTTTACACGAACTTTCTCAAAGCGAAAGATAGAAGGATGAAAGTGCAAGATGCAAGTGGACACCGAATAGCACCAAAAGCAACGAAATAATAAAACTACAAGCGGAGAAGGATAACAGATAATTACCAAGAATTTCGTGCATGTTCCGCGATACAGAAGAACGCGAAGAAGCTCTTAAACAATGAAACGTAGGCGTGTTTCAGTTATAATGAAACGAAGCATACTAACGACGAAGAATAAAACCGGCTAAACCAGAATACTCAAGTCCGTTCCGTTCGGAACGCGGAGGGCGGTAAACGCGGAGCAAATGAAAAATCGTCAGCATAATTGGACATCCGTTCGCGCGAACGAGACTTGAGCGCGCGCAGTCCCATAAACCTACATTTAAATTCAATCACGGGGGTGAAGTGCGGCGAAGCGAGCGCGGACGAAACGAGGAGAGGAAAAGCTCGTCCTAGTACCCAGTAGAACACACAGTCAAAGAGAGAGGCTGCGGAACCAAACAAACAAACAAACAAACAAACAGATATCCAAGAGTTCGACGAAAAGAGCGGGGTAAAAGCAGGTGAATCGTATAGTAGGAAGGGGCTGAAAGAGAGAGAGAGAGAGAGAGAGAGAAAGAAGGGTGGGTGATGTGTATAGGTTGAAAAGAAGGAAGAAGAGTCAGAGAGATTCGTCGAAGCGGAGTGGAGCAGAGCAGAGAAGAGCAGAGCGTAGCGGGAGGGTTGAAGTCGAGGGTGGTGGCGTAAAGACCAGAGGGAGGGGATGACGTCATAGTTGAGGGTTGCCCGGGCAACGGGGAAGCGGTTCGTCGTCGCGTCGGGACGCCGTGGCGCGTCGCCACCGACGCCGCGACGTAAAAATCAATTTGGACCTTGGCTAGGTGACCGTTAGCTCGGCGCTGCGTCGCGGTTGCTCCGGCGGCTCGAGGCTCGAAGCTCGAGGCTCGACGAGAGCAGCGCGCTTCCCTTCCGGAGCTACCGGCCACCTCGCCACCGAGCGAGCGAGCAAGCGAGCAAGCGAGCCTGCCAGCGAACGAGTGAGCTAGCTAGCTAAAGACCGACCGATATCGCACCGCGGCCAGCGGCTCAGTCGCGAGTCGCCAACCGAGCGGGTACGCCAGACGGTAGAACGCGTCTTCTCAATCACCGTCTCCCGACAACGCGCACACGATCTACCCCGTTAAACACGCGGACAACTCGCACTCTTTCTACTCCGATTCAGCCGCTTCTTGCTTTGCGGTTCGATGATCCCCGAGGAGGATCATCTTCTCGTCGCACCACGATCGTTTTAGTTCGGTACAGTCGGTACGGGAACATGCTGCACGAGGTACACGCTCGAGATTCAACGAGTGGATAGTTTGTTGTGCGTGGGCGATGAGGAGACGCGATCGGATGCAAGGCGCACCGTGAAAGTTTGAGATTATCGTGGTAAACAGAGAAGCACGAACCGGCTTCCGGGTGATCTTGCTCGGTCATCGGGGTCGTTTTTATCACCCCGAGCGGATACTCGGAAGGCTTTTCAGAGGGGCTGAAGGAGAGAAATGAAGGAGCCGCGAGAAACCGATCGACACGTCGAAACGTCGCAACCCTGACGAAGATCGTCGTCGATCGAGCAGGTAAAGTAGCGGATTCAAACGCGTCCACGGGAGGCTGTGCTGGCGAGCTGTCACGAGGAAGGAGCCACACCGTGACGCATGCGACGTGCCGTCTATCGCGAGAGCTGTGCGTCGTGGAAAACATCTGCGCGACCGGTGAAGCTTTTAACTCGTGCACCTCCCCTCTCTGACGTATTGCGAACGGAACCAGCGTGGTCCTTGCGTGTCCGTGATCCGCGACGAACTCGAGCGAGTAAAAAAAGCTCGCCACCAGAAGTGTCGAGACCGATACAAGTTAACAGGCTGAAGGATTATCGCGGACGATGCTCGAGGATCGTTTGAAAATCGCTGAGGAATCGCTCGAGACCGCGTTGGAGGCAGCGCGCAGAACGTGAATGAGAGAACGTTTCATCGCGGACTGTGACCATCGAGACGCAGCGTTTTCGGAGCTGGTGCAGCCGAAAGTAGAACCGGGGTGCAGTCTGGTTCGCTTCCGGGAAAGATAAACAACGATGACCCGGTAGACAGAGATTAATCGTCGAAGAGACGAGGAGCACAGGTTCCGCCAACTTCTTCTCGGAATCCATCCATCGATCACTCGAGCAAGAATTCCCGTATTAATTAAAACATCGCATCGGGTCTCGTCTGTTACCGTGAAGAAGAAGGGAAGATGTTCACGAGTGATATACCAGGATACGATTCGTTTCGCGGGTGAACGAACGATAAGTGTCTTCTCTTTGGCAGTCATTCTCTTCTCGACGATGTAGCGGGGGCTCGAATGATTCTCGAGGATACTCTGGAGTAGGGGTTGAAACGAGCCTCTTAATAGGATAGGATAGGAGAGGAGAGGAGAGAAGGAAGAACAGGTGGAGGATCTTGGATCTGATAGCGATCTGGACGTGAATGTGTACGCGGAGAGAAGCAAACGAGCACGAGACGCAATCGGTATCGATGATGGTGGAAGGCACGTTGCCAGCAGGCGATTGGCTGCCTTGGTGCTCGTGTTCCTTTGCTACGAGCTGCTGTTCGTAATACCCGCGAGTCAAGTGGCACGTAAACAAAACGACAAACAAAAAGGAATGCCGTGGTACGATGACGGACTTGGTGGTCGTGCTCGATCTTAGGATCGGTGTGTCGTTGTTGCCGACGACATGCTCCTCGTCGTCGTCGTCGACGTCGTCGACGCGTTGCTGGTGGAAACGTAGTCGGTGTACAAGCATCAGCTAATAGAAGATCCGTTCGAATGGCGACAGAACTCGAGTACGATCGGCTACGATAAAAAGGACTTTACTCTCGCTCGCGATTCGTCGAACGGAAGTTCCTCTGCCGAGGGAATCCGTGACTCGAGTCTGAGCTGGATCGCTTACGAGGCATTCGATAGAGGAACTGAACGAGAGGGTGGCTAGCGTGAAACGCACGAAAGTAAACAAAATACAGAGGATATATCGTAATAGGAACGAAAGCAGGGTATAAACAGAGAGTTCTGTTCTTGTCGCGTTCCAAGTCGAACGCGCAGATTTTAGAGACAGAAAAATAAGAGTAAGAAGGTGAAGGCGAAAACGAAGACGAGGGCGAAGGCGAAGGCGAAGGCGAAGGTGAAGACGAAAACGAAAACGAAAACGAAAACGAAAAGGAAGGGAAGGGTGGTGTTGAAAAAAATATTCCACCGTCGAGCATGGCCTCGGTGGCAGCGTGGCTGCCGTTCGCCCGTGCGGCGGCGATCGGTTGGGTACCGATCGCCACACATCCACTGCCACCTCCACCGATACCGAAGGATCGTCGCAAAGCCGACGACGAGAAGCTGCTGATCAACGTGAGCGGCCGTCGGTTCGAGACTTGGCGGAACACCCTCGAGAAGTATCCGGACACTCTTCTCGGTTCGAACGAGCGCGAGTTCTTTTACGACGAGGAGAGCAAGGAGTACTTCTTCGACCGTGATCCAGACATCTTTCGTCACATATTGAACTACTATAGAACCGGTAAGCTTCATTATCCGAAGCACGAATGCCTGACGAGCTACGACGAGGAATTGGCGTTCTTCGGCATACTACCGGACGTGATCGGTGATTGTTGCTACGAGGATTATCGCGATCGTAAACGCGAGAACGCCGAACGGCTGATGGACGACAAGCTTAGCGAAAACGGGGATCAAAATCTTCAACAGCTGCTTGATATCAGGCAAAAGATGTGGAGGGCATTCCAAAATCCTCACATCTCGACAGCGGCGTTGGTATTCTATTATGTGACCGGTTTCTTCATCGCCGTTAGCGTGCTGGCGAACGTGGTCGAGACCGTGCCGTGCGGTAATCGTCCGGGACGCGCCGGTACGCTTTCATGCGGCGAACGTTACAAGATCGTCTTCTTCTGCTTGGACACCGCCTGCGTGATGATATTCACCGCTGAATATCTGTTGAGGCTGTTCGCGGCGCCTAGCCGGTGCAAATTCGCTCGGTCCGTAATGTCGATCATCGACGTGGTCGCAATATTACCGTATTACATCGGTCTCGGTATCACCGACAACGACGACGTATCCGGTGCATTCGTTACGTTGCGCGTCTTCCGTGTGTTCCGGATCTTCAAGTTCTCCAGACACTCGCAGGGACTCAGGATTCTTGGTTACACCTTGAAATCATGCGCCTCGGAGCTCGGGTTTCTCGTATTCTCACTGGCAATGGCCATCATCATATTCGCAACCGTCATGTTCTACGCGGAGAAGAACGTCGACGGAACGAACTTCACCTCGATCCCTGCCGCTTTCTGGTACACCATCGTTACGATGACGACTTTGGGGTGAGTTTTTCTTGTTCGTTTACAATTTAACCTTCGTTCTGACAAACACTGCTGACGAATAACGAATTTCCCTTAATAAATGTATCGGTATAAATGTGAAATTACGAGATCGAAGAACACCGTGTCGTCTAGTTGTTGAAAAGCGCAACGTTTCTTTCACGATCGTTAAACCCGAGTTCGAGAATTGATGGTTTCTATTGAAAGGATTCCTGGCAGGATATCTCAGGTAGATAGACGCCGAATAGAGCAGGAAGAGCTGCATCTGCGAAAGTAATTGGCTCCGTGTAAACCGCCTGAAGACTGAAACAAGCAGCACAGTCTCCAGTGATATTTTTAAAACAGAGGTCGTTGGCGACCTTTTTACCTCGAAGGTTGCCTGGCTCGTTGCTTTCTCTAAATATCCGCGCACAGAAGCACCGACCCCGAAACTGACAATTTTTCTCTTTTTTTCTCCCCTTGTAATTCTCATTCTTCCTTCTTCGCCGTTTTATCGTATACTCACCCCTTTCTCCATTTTATATATTTTTTTATTCTTTCCTTTATATTTTCTTCATCGTCGCGAATTAAAGCGACCGATTCCTCTGGCCGCTTTGCAAACACACCGCGAAGAGACTCTGTTTGCTTTTAATTTCTCAAAAACGCTGCTTTCTTCGCGAACGGAATTCGTTTCTTCCCTTGGATTTAACTCGTTCGTGTTTCACGAACTTACTCAAGGAACTTTTTAGCTTTCACCCGTCTCCCTATTGTTCTTCGGGTACGACAGTTTTAATTGGAATGTTCGATAAGGATTATACGGACTCATTCATAACATCTGAGACCTACTTTGACCTTAGGTGGACCGTGTTTTTTCTATTTTACTAATGCAACAAGCAGAGGAGAAAGTACGAATATGAGATAGGGTACGCAGTATTGATATTTTTAATAATAATTGTATATCAAGTATTATAACGAATAAGATACTCTTTTATAACAACCATTTTGAATAGGTATCATTGTTTTGTTTAACAAACGTTTTAACTTTTGGCTGTGATAGAAAGTTTCTACGCGATGTACATTGGTTTATTGAGCGAGTTTTAAAAATGTAAAACAAATAAGTTATACTATAATGATCATAGTATTAGTATATCAAAGAATAATTTAAGAATTCATATTTTGATTATGGTAAATAATAATAGACAGAGAAATGACAAATTGGTAGAAATATGAGATGCTTGATTCGAAGCAATATGAGACCACACTTTTAAATTTATTTCTAAATAATACAAGCTGAAGTGAACTAGAGCGAGATTCGCTCTAGAGCCAACCCTTTTTCGGCCATTTCCGGTCAGACTGGAAGTGGCAAAAACAAAATTTGTTTCGACCATTCGTTGAGATTTGGACTCACTAATTTATAACTCTAACCGTTTGGCCTGTACAAAAGTGACAGAAAGTCTAAATGCTATAGCCCCCCTCTCAAGATTTTCAATCTTAAATATTCATAATTTACGATAAAAGATTTTCTGAATTGTAGATTTAATGTCTATCATGCTACTTATGGGCAAAATGAAATAAACGTTTCGTTTAATTGTGGTTGTCTCATTATATTTGACTTTCTATTATGTATATTTATTATTATTAACGTTCTATCTCATATTACTATCCGAATTTCTATTAGCCCAAATTTGCCATCAGTCAGAAAAAGTGAAAAAAAAGAGAAATTTTTTATATATATTTATATAAATAAATAACTATAATATAACTATAATATATAATATAATATATAACTATAATAACTATAATATTTATATTTATAAAGCTCATTCCGCGTGAATTCCCCCAAATTCCTTTGTTTGATTTTTCTACTTATGACTATTCTGAGACTCTCTACATCCAAAAATAAAATGGATATCCCATATTCGTACCCTCTCTGAATTAAAACCACAATCATCTGTCGTTTTCTGATTAGAATAACAAAACGCAATTAAAGGAACGCTGAAATATTTTCAAAGTTTCAAACTCCTTGAATCTAATACTCAACGTTCTGACAGAAGACCTTTCCTAAAGTTTACTCCTCTCTTAATTTTGCACGCTCGCCGAACGGTCATTCAGCGAGGGGCGATGAAAAAATTACGGGGCTCTCTTTCGTCTGGCACAGAAAAGATCCATAAAACAGCATGGAAATATTAATGCTCCCGTAGGAGCAAACTCGATGCGAATTCAGCAATACGCGTAAATTTTGTGGACGTGTGTAAACGTGCGCTTTTTTCTTTTGAAAATACGACTATGGTAGCCGCGTTTCTCTTTGCTTAATTCAAACCACCACCATAAAGGAAAGTATTGGAAATCATAGAGCGGAAAAAAAAGTAATGGAAAAATTTATTCGCCCCCGCTTTCGACCACGGAAGAAGTCGTGCGTCTCTTCTCTATTTCTGCCCTGTGAAATGTATGTCAATGATATTTTCGTTTCGTTTTTGCGCAGACAGCTGACAATCAACATAATCTTATTGTTAGTCACGCACAGGGTGGTCGTGTTCGTTTGCTTGTCACTTAGCGTTAGTAGTCGAATCCGATCAGGTAATATCTTAATCGATTTCTCTCCTTCAATTAGAAATTTCGGCCTAGATAAAAGTTAACACGTTGAACGCCATGGGGGTCACCGGTGACCTGCCCCCTAACTTACACGAGCCTGAATAATTAAAAGAAAACAATAGAAAACCATTTAGAAAAACAATAGAAAATTATTTAAATAATATTCCTATGGTATAAATAATGCGAAATGGCAAATAGAAAGCTTGAAATTTGAAATTTGAAAATTAATTATTACTATTCTTAATAATTAGAGCTTTAATACGTACCACAAAAAAATGTCCAATTTCACTGTGACATTCAATGTGATAAGTGATTAATTTTTGAGGTTGATAAGTACAAAAAATTAGGAATTAGAAGCTTACGTGTTAAATGAGAACAATTAAATATTAGAATATTCTCCTGACTTCTAATTAGGCTGAGTAATTAACGAAACTATAATGGTGAAGAAAATGTATTACTCCACCATTAGAGTGTTAACATTCGTGAGATCATTAGCTACCTGTTAGATTTGGGGATCATAGGGTTCTGTAGATACTAAGGTTCTCTTAATTACCTAATTACACATGGTAGAACACACTCAGATACCTAAATACATTGTATACATTATTGATTTCTTTGTCCATGTTTTATTATTTTTATTGTAAAATCATAATAATTAATTTTATTATACCTATATGTTTTGATAAAAACTTTCAGAAGCTCTAACGTTTCATTTGCAGCAGCAGTAATAATTACATTTTGTACAACAGTAAGCAAAGCAAAGTTTCTCTTTGAAAATTAATTTAATTTTCAATGGTACTTTTACAATTCTGTTATTGTGAATTCTACAGACGATAAATGAAATGAAAATTCCTGATCCTCGGATCAGGAAAAGTTTGAACATGGAAAAGTGACAATGATTCGTTGATTAACCAACTTGCCAACGATTTCGATGAACATGGATCAGAGAATGTATAAGGTTCATTAAAGGATAATGACGCTCCATTATCGAGCAACTCGGTTTCCCGAATGTCCGGATAAACTCGTTTCGTCGATAGAATTATAATAGCTGACATTTGCACGTTTTCGTTGTTAATTGTTTCGATACAGATTATCTCTTTTACTCTCGCGGTTATTTGTATTTTCACATTCACGCGAACGCGAACGCGCGCAGCCTTTGATAATTTTAATCGTGCTCCGTTAAATTGTTTGGACTGTCCAAATATAACACCTATGTCGACGCGAATTTATCAGAACTCAGGTGTGAACCAGCTGCCACGTCGTTTATCGGCTCTCAACGTATTTCTGATATTTTAGAGACTCGTGCTTTGCCAGCCGTTTCTATTTCTTACCTATCTTGTACGATCCATTACCAAGTTGTAGCAATTGTTTATACTTCGATAAGTTTGGAATAAAAAGGCTTTCGAATACTTTAGTATGTACACCCTCTGTTCCATAATAATAGTAGCAGTTGATGAATTTAATTTGTCCCATAATAATAGTAACAGTTGATGAATTTAATTTGTCCCATAATAATAGTAGCAAAAGAAAATAAATATAGAACGCAACATTTATTATCAAAAAACTAGATTAAATTAAGCAATAAATTAAAAATATTATTCAAATAGTTTCTGGATTTTTCAATAATTTCGTTACTGCATATTAAACTTGTAGGTAGGATCCCTTGGCTGCGAAGCTTTGCTTTCCCTATCTTTTGATGCATCAAGAACTGGATTAAAACAACTTTATTCAACTGAAATAAAACAATTGATTTCGATCAGCGGATGAAATTAGAAGAATAGTTATAATTCGTAATAATTATGTTAATTTAAAAATTGAAAGATGTCAAAACAAATGACAGACGTCATGAAACATTGATTTTGATTGAAGGCTTCGCAGTTTTGCGCTAGAACATAACATACAGCTGTATTCGCCAATAATTCCCGTTTAAATATTCACTTGTTACTGTTATTATGGGACAGGGGGAGGACTTTACAATGCTTTAAAATAGGAATACGTAACGCTTGGCGATATTAAAATGGATTTCTCTACCTTGAACTTGATTTGAATTTTCATTAAACACTGTACGAATATTAATCTGATTCCCATCGAGCATATATAGTCACCATGAATTATACAATTTCAGATTTGAATGGAAGTAATGAAATTTATTTGACTTTACAATGAACATTGTATGAATATTAATCTGATTTTCATCGACCCGTTACAATTCTGTCACCATCGGTTATACAATCTGAAATTTGTCAGATATATATTTCATATATTTCTACCTTGAATTTGTATTTGTATTTGAACGACACAGATTCTTAAGATTAATCCAAGCCCCGAATACGGTGCCTCGTTGTTTCGAAACGATCGTGAAAAGTTTGCTTTCGAAAGCTACATCCTCGTTTGTTACGCTCGTGGTACGTTTATCCTTTCGTCGTATTTTTCGATAAAATGGGAAACACCTGAGCGGGTGTACACGGTTGACAAAAATTACAGTGGTATCAGGCTGCAAGCGAGAAAATACAGCGCGCCTAACGTTCCTTGTGTGAATATTTTTCGGTTAAAATAAACTAACGTGTCCGTCTTGAAACTAGGGCATTGTGATGAAAAAAAAATCGATGGGAAATGATAGAACATTATCGTGGAAAGAAAATTGAAAATATTCTATTTGAATTTTCAATAAAAAGAAAAATTGAATTGAACTAAAATTTGACTAAAAATTAAGTTACAGATTTCACATTTTTCCCCTCTCTATACAATATTTGTACATATATGAGCTTTTGCGGTGCATTTTGTATGCATTTAAACTTTAAACGTAATTTCTTCTGACTACTTTCGTGAGCGACAGTTTATTCACCACAAACAGTCAGGAAAAGTAATGCTTCCTAGAAGACCAATAACATGGTAGGTTTTTTCCCCTGTCAGCACCACCTGCCTTCTAGGTTGCGTGTCCAGGATAGTCATGTCGGTTTCTTCAAACTTTAACGAGAAGGATCAACAGGTGCCTCGAGGATGTTTCTCTAGCTGTAGTCTAAATCCCTTTGAAAAATCTAAAATTTCTACATCGATACATACATTCGTGCATAGAAAATCCCATTTTCTCTGCTATTAGAAAATAGTACTGTCGAGAGATGGATAGAACATTAGGAAAAGGAATGCGGGTACGATTGGTCGGAATCGATGCGTCACGCCACATACATTCTAGATTATCGCGCGCTATTGGCCGATGCGATCACTAATCGCGTCGCTTGACAAAGAAGAAAAATGGAAGTTCGCGACAAAGCGAGATGGTACGAAGTCAACGTTGCGGCGAACTTTGAACGCGAGGATCAAACGTCGGAATAGGGCGGAGGGTGCGAGGCGCTCCCTTTGCCCTTGTGCCGTCCCTTTAATGTTCTTTCCATCTCTCGACTGTACATTCGGTCGAGTTTCAAAGAAAAAAAGGAATGAGATATAGGAGGTTAACATTCTTTTTCTTTTTTCCCTACTATTTATTTGAAACGTTGGAATTCGCACGGTTTATCGCTTGGCGGGTGCATTTTCGCATAGGGTGAGCCGAGGGGCAAAAAAGCTTGCACAGGGTGGAAATTATGCGAGCTGCTGGTCGCGCGGTTGCTCATGTAACTGCACGTTGCAGGTGATGCATTGTTGCGCGTGTGCATGCAGTTGCATGCAGTGTCAATACAGATGCAAACGAGCCTTGGCTGGTGTCGAAAAATGTGCCCTTTTTAAATACAAAGAGAATTCAACTTTTCGACCAGGTGGTTTTAATAGATTTTACTGGTATTGTAACTTCGTTTCTTTTTTATCTTGGAAATTTGACTTTAGTTTATCCTCTAAATCCTCAGCTTTTCATTTTTCTCCCTTCTTTTAAACATCTTTTAGAACCAAGTGACTGGCTTAATCTTAAAGCTCGTCTATTAGCCGATCTTGAGTCGATAGTTTCTCTCGTAACGCTTCCTCTTCGCGTCGAAGAACCGTTTTAAATCGTGCAACGACCCGCTTTACGGCGAACGAAAATGTATGCATGGAAATCGTAAACGTCGGGAATCACCGATCCCACCCGCTCCAAAGTAATTTCCGTTTAAATACAGGGGAGGGAAAAAATAACGTCTGATCGTTTCCTGTTACCGATGTTACTCTGTCCTGTGATATCGATGAAACGATCCCCGGCAACGACTTCGCTCGGAAATATTTTCGACATCGTCCTCGAAAGAAAAAAAAATGTGACTTTTTCATTGACTCGAATTTAGTAGTTTTATGGAGTTACGTGTTTGCTTTTGCATTAGAATAATTTATCTATCGACTATTCTAACATTTCTTCTGAACGAATCGAAATCACAATAATAAATCTCGGACGATAAACGGGGATTTATTATTTGTTTTTTTTTTAAATTAATGATATCATCGTTAATCAGTCTAAAATTGCGCGAGTACGAGATTGTCGCCGTTATTTCCTCTCGATAACCTGTCTCTGCGGATTTATCACGTCTCTTCACAGCGTGAAGAGAGACAGCCAGATATCGGTAATTTGAAGCAAGAGAGAAAAAGAGACGATTAAAAATAAAAAACACTGCGTTTTCGAGGGATAATTCCTGTGGGGACCAGGGATAGAAATACACGCGATAAAACATTACTCTGATTCCTCGTTAATTTGCCGATTTAAAAACGAAAAATGAAGTGATAGAAATTAATAGGTAGAAATGAACAACTCGAAGAATAATATTTTTCCATTCGATCCTCGAATTTCTCAATTACGAACGTGATGCTATTCTAGCCGGCGCGGCGATTCTGTTAAGCTTTAGAGCAACCGATGCAAATCTTACTTTCTCTAGTTGGTATCGAATGACCAGTGTATTCAAACTATCCGTTCGATTTCATGTTGAAACGTGGACAAAGTTGGTATCTCTATCGCGACCGCGTTGCTCGAGTTTCATCCCTTATTTGCTGTCGAAAGGAAGCCAAAACCCGTTTATTTAAGCAGCTCGAAGAACGAACTGGAAATAGAGCGATAGAAGGCTCGGATCGAGATACGGGAAAGTCGTTTCGCCTGAAAAATCCTGCAGCCTCGAACTGAGACTAGTCGATAGTACGTGAAATGGATTTTCACAGTGGATTTCCAGCTACGAATCGAATATTCATCTCCGCCCTTTTTCACCCTCGATGCTGGAGGGCTTATACGTACACCGTGTGGCAAAATCGAAGGCTTATCGATATATGTTCCGCATTGAAATCTGGCTTTGACTAGCAACGGTGCACGAAACAATTTTCCTGATTGATTGGCGAAAAATTCTGCACCATTGCTCCTTTAATTATCTCATTCTCAGGGTTGGACTGTGTTACACGGTTCATCTACTCCCTTCACCGTATTAAACATGCAAATTTAGCGTTTGCGGTGGGAAATAAAAGCGGTGGCTTTCATTTAGCAACGAGCGTTAACGGTGAAATGTTAACGCATTCGCATCGGGCTATTTTTCACAAACTTTTCATATAAACCGGGGTGAAAAACGAGAGTTCCCGTTTCCTGATACGAATGTGTTAAGAATAATACAAGGTACGTTGAAAGTTCGATAAATAAGACTTTAGAAAGAAATGAAATTCGTAGATTGTTCACACGGAAATCGACAAAAAGCATTCGATAAATATTCCCTGATGCTTGAAAAAAAGAACCGAGGGAAAGTAAGTTGAAACGAAGAAAGCTTTCGAGGATGTTTAATGGAGGAGAGAAAGTGTACCCTTAATTCTGTACGAAACTTTCTTGACGAAACGGTTCGATTTCTTTTTCCCGTCTAAAACTTTTCCCGTCTCGAACGTGCTATAGGTACGAGTAATTCTTTTGTCCGGTTCACTTTGCCGTTCTTCTTTTTTTTTTTTTCTCTCTCACGATCAGAACCGAGAGAAGATTGATTCGAAGTTTATACTAGGTGGCACGTAGCGATCTTACGGGGGTTGTAACGAACAAGGCAACCCCCATATACTCGAACAATCATTAAGCTTGCCTTTGCTTCGGCTTACCGTGATTAATCGAAACGAAGACCCTGCAATCTATCTCTTTTTCCTTTCTCTTCCTGTTTCATTTAACCGAACCGATACAGATATTCTTTCCCCGTGAAATTTTCCTGCCCGCAACCAGCGATGCGAGTTGAATGGAATTTTCTTGGCTTATAAGATCAACGAGAAATATCCAACGAGGGAAACGAATCTCACGTAACGCTGTACGTCTTTTTACAGGTTTTCACTTCGGAAAAGAATCGTTCGTTCTATTCACGTACAGTTGATTCAGGTTTATTTTTAGAGATTGACAATTAATTTATCCCCGGCCCAGGAACGTTCTTCCATTCTTTTAACCCTTTCACTGCCACCTTGCAGTTTTCGAACGTAACCGAGCTTGGGACGAGTCTCGAACGATCGTGCGAATAACGAATTGGTCGACGTCGAATGACGACATCCTTCTCAAAGTGCGGTATTTCTGTCGGCTGAGGTTGTTTGCTCGCGTGACAAACAGGAAAAGAGCATCGTTAATTTATATCTGAATTATTGTGGTTGTAGGTAGAATGGAAAGTGACAATGTTTGGCGAGCGACCAAATCGGTCGGTTTTCACCGCGAATCGATTCGTAGGACGGAAAGTACCCTCTTTGTGTTTGGTAGATTTAGCAAATAACGTAATTCGTTATTTGCAACACGCGATTAAACTTTATTTCCTAGCAACGTGTTCGTAGTTCAAGCGTAATAGTGCTTGAATTTAATTGACGGAATAAAATTTCAGTTCGAAAGCTCTGCAAACGTAATTTGATTAACTTAAAAGATTTACTGATTCCAATGATTTCGAAAGGTAAGCATGAAAAAGTATGCGCATTTAATCTTGGACAGATTTCAAAAGTGATTAAACAAAAGCTGGCGCGAAGCTCGAGCAGACAGATTAATCACTGGTTCAAGAAAACAAAAGTACAATTTTAAGCGGTAATTAAACCGTTATCTGGGATCATTGTCACGATATCTTGGCGTGATGTAAACGATGGTTAGGCTGTTAAGCGGGAACACGCAATGCGATTAACACGCCCGGTTAACCCGGACCGCGATAATTGGGTAAGTTTGAGTAATTAAGAAGTTCACCGTGATACTGTAATCTCCCGTGCACCGGACGATTATGCTAATAAATACGAATTTCTTCGCCGAGTCTATCGTCCACTGGCTCAGCGAAATTGCAATCATGAGAGCCAGTGTTGTACAGAAGAGGATCAGATTCCTCCTCTACAAGTTTCACAAGACAATCTACATTTTTATGATGCTTCGTATAGATTTTTAAGTTACTTCGAGTACAAATTAGGGAAATTGTGTGATTTTATATTCTTTATAGCAAAGTTTTGCCCGATTTGATTGTGAGAAATGGAATTGTAAGCTTAATGGTTGAGTATACTACTGCAACTTGCTTATATGAGCCGTTTATCTAGAAGCGGAACAAGTTTATTTTTTGTTATTGCTAGATATTTAAAGATTTGCATTTTAATAAATTTAAAAATATTGGTTAACACTAATAGAGAACTTCTTTGTATTTTGTGGTGTTAGATAATGTAAGCTTATTATCCAATAATGTTTATCAGTGCTGGCTAACAATATAAAGGTTTTATTATATCTAAATGGATTTGCTTCACTTTTAAAACTAATGAATTATTGCAATCGATAATTAAATGGATAATATTTCAATTGAATTAGCCTTCTTTTAATAATGAAAACGAAATATTGTGTAATTCTATATAAATATTTATTTATTTGATGCAAAGTAAAACAAAGAAAACAAAAACAGTTTTTTTAATACTACAATAGAAAATATAACATAACAAAAAACAATTCATTTTTATTAAGAATTCCAATAAAATTGTACATTTTCGTTAATAATTATTATCATTACTTTAATTTGAGTTTCATTTAGGATTTAACATTTTGAAATAATCATGATGAATGGGATGTATATATGGTAATAAATCCATCATGTCCTTATATTTGTCTGATATAATTGACCTAGTTTTTTCATATAAAGAAGGTAACTTTATATTTCCGAAATTTCTTGGTCTTCCTCCATTATGTATATCCAATGTATGAATAGCCGAACATTATACAATTTGTAGTTCTTCACAGTATTGCTAAATTTTACTGGAGCTTAATTGTGGTCTAATATATTCGGCTAAAAGTAATTTCAACCTAAGATAGATTTGCACGCCTTTCAAAGTAAATATTTTTCCAATAAATGTTAATCACCAAAATTTTCATTGTTCAAATATCAGGGAGTTTGAATTATTTTTATTATAGATTGTTCACAGATAAAAAGATCATATTAAGTTTTGTTTATTGTTATTATTATCTGCATTAAAAAAAATGGACTTATTCAATTTTCAAAACAAACGGCTCATATGTTCCATTATTTCATTTTTTTTAGTTGCCATTAATACTCTTCCAATCGCTTGTCCATCAATTTAATCTATACTTTACTAACGATTCCATTAGCTAACCCTAGTAGAAATCCTCTCCACGTTTCTCTTCCACAGTATAACCACCATAATAGCATAGATTGTTATTCGAAACCCTCGAAGCGTCTGAATACTTGGAAAATACTAGCCGAAATCGTTGTATAGTAACAAAGTTATTCTATAGAAGGTAGCCGCTATGGGCAGCAATTATCAGGCAGCCCTCGTGGCACGATGAAACGATTCGACGTGCGATGCTAATCGACAATTATAGCTTAGCGACAAGTAATTTCACGGTGTACGAGGCTGTACAAGGGGGAACGAAACGGTGGCTCGACGAAAACAGAATTAAGCGGCAATTTATGAGACGATAAAGCGGCCAGAGGGATCGCGACCGTGATCAGGCATCGTTGGACACGCGGAATTAAAGCAACACGGGATTTATAGCTGGATGAAAAGTATGCAGTATTAATTAAATTCAATTTCGACCAGTACCTTGGCCAGAGGGAGGAAAAATTCTGGATTCGTTACCGTTTCCTCCTCCTCGGCTGGCCAAAGCACTCGTGGAAATTAATTAAACGTTTATCGCACGAATAAACCCGCATATATGTAGGTGCACGGGTTTCGCGAACAGCCGCGGCTATTCGTCTCGTTTTGTTTCGTTTTCCACGGACAAGTAATGAAAGTTTTAACGAGAAGATATCATTTTCATCTGGACAGATCGGTTAAATATAAAATTCAGAATATCGTCTGTAACAAGCTGACATTTCCCATTAGCTGAGCTTAGATAGCCTCTTTGGAAGTCGGTGAAAAACATTAACATCCATTCGATACGGAAGGTCCCTTGAAATTCCCAAACTTTTCAAACTTTTCATCAGATCTGGCCGACTTATTGGCAGAAGCATTGATTTACATTATGGCTCGGCGTTACGATGTTTCTGTCCTCTTCTCTTCATCTTTTCGCACCATCTCTTTATTCGTGTTCTTTCGGCGTAAAGAGATGCTGGCTCGCGTCCAAGGGTGCGGGGTAGAGACCCGAAAAGAAGAAGGATTCGAAATCGATGCCCGGCTCTTTTTCTCGACTAGAGAGAACGAGAACGAGTACTCCTCTTTCTCTCTCTATTTTTACCCCTTTCAGGCCTCGAAATACGACACACAACCCCCTGGGAAGCTTCTCCCAAAGCTGAAACATCGACTCGAAAGCTCTGATCGCATCCATCGCGATCGCTGTATTTTTTTTTCTCTCTTTCCCGCTTGTTTTCCTCTTTTCTTGTGCCTCGCCACTTCGTTTTCGCGTCGATGCTCCTCCGCGCTTTGAACCCGGTTTATTTGTTTTTATCTACGATCACGGTTTCCCGGGGTTTTTGTATCGACCGACCATTTACACCCGCTTTCTACAGCTTTGCTCTTCGACCGTTTTTATTTTTTTTTTTTTTCCCCCGGAGAATTTATAGAGATAGTACGTGTATTTGTGGAACAGCGGGGAGGCAGATGGGTATATTCTGCAGTAATTATCGGGAATTCGTAATTCCTTCGGAAGAGTTTTTGCTATATTTCCGGGCTCGTTAGTCTGAACAAACTACGCTCCGTTCTATCATCTTTATTAATAAAAAAAAAAATGAAAAACTATTTCTGAAATCACTTATGGATACCAGACACTATACGACTCGATCCTATTACCCGGAACCATTGAAAAGAAGAAAAAAAGAGTGACGCGATCATTTTGACGATGGACGCTTTCAAACGATCCGATAAAATCCATCTGAGCCACTTTTCCGAACGCTTGAAAGCTCTCCCATTAAAATATTCAAGCAATCCAAAAATACAAAACATAACGGCCGGAAATAAATATCCTTCGAAAGTGATGCGCTCTAAAAAATCGTGGATCCGTTCTGGACCCTTCGTCATTTATTTTGATATCCTTCTCGCGTCGATTGCCAAGGAGAGAACGATCGAACCGTGAACCGTAAAAGAGGCTAATGAGAAAGGGCAATTATGTTCGAGAGAGAGACTCGATTAGTGGCCGAGTAACCGTTAAATGTCATGTCCAGCCTGAAGAAACATTATTTTTAGTCATGCGTTCGCTACGAAACGATGAAACCCGCTGAAAGCTTCATCGAAGAAAAACACGATTGACCCTTCGTTCGACTCCGAGACAAGTAAAAAATTTTAAACAGTTAGCATTGAGTTACACTATCCTTTTTGAGTGAGCAAGGGTCGAGAAAACGACGAATTTCTACGTGCAATTTCAACTTTTCGGCCCGAGCTACTTTTCAATCGAACTTCCGGGACGACAACACCGAGACTCGACTTAGCAACTTCTCCTCGAGGAATGGACGAATCGGCCAGCTGACATGGGTAGAGAAACTATCCAGCAAGTTCAGACACGAAACGAACGAGACAAGAGTTAGAGGACAGTCGAGTAGGGAAACGAACGAGTCTTGCGCGCTTTCCCCGTTTCGCTGGGCGTCCACTTCCGGTCCCGATCAGCACGAACTTGGAGCACGGCCAAGAAGTTTCGTACGCGGAGGAATCGCGGTAAATGGTCGTACAACTAGCCGAATATTTGGCAAAAAGTTTAGGAAAAATCGTCTAAAGATAATCTCTTCAAACGCAACTACCTTTTTAAGAATATTCAGAATTTGGTTTTAGAGAGTTGGATAAATCTCTGTAATCGAACATCATTTTTACGAATAATCGAGAATGTTGAATATTCGTGTGGCTGGGGTGCAGGTGAAAGGGTGACCAATGGAAAGTTTCGAAGCAGCACCGAAGTCGGTTCACTTTGTTAGAAACGACCCAGTTGCTCGTCAGCAACACGGCTTTCTCGATTATAACGGTAACTTGGTGCAAAGGGTTGGTTTGCTTCTGACAGAAACTATCCCCGTACTCTCTGCGCCCCTTCGCCATCTCGTGAAAATCGTCTGGTCGACCCGTTCCTCGCCGGATCTCGGTCTTCCCGTCTATTAAACAATTGCTTCCGCATCGTTGACTTAAGGCTTTTTATTTCCTCCCAACGTATCTAAACTCGACAACTTGGTAACGGTGTTCCTTCTAAGATCGCTTTTCGTAGTTTATCATTTTGGGAAATTATCGGAAGAAATGTCCAGCGGGAACAGAATTTTAAAATGGTTGATTCATCGTCCAAATAAACTTCGCCATTTCCATTAAACGGGTATACTGTTTTAGAAAGCTGAATCGAACCCATCAATTCTGACCAGTGGTTTAAACCACTTCTTTGTTATTAATTTTTCTTTTCCACACGATTTAACCCTGCCAGAACTGGCCTTGTACGGAGCTCCGGCCAAGCAGATCGATAGAGACATAGATGCCGAAAGGTTATACGAGATCCTATGGGGCCGGACGGGTAAAGATGAAAAGAGAAGGCTAACAACAACGAGGAAAAAGAAGGATCATCCCGTTGGGAGTAGAAAACTGCCGGTTCATTCTCAATTTAGCAGTAGAACGATACCCGTGCTACCTTCGAAGATGACTAACAATCCTTTCAACTTTTTTACGCGTTACGCTTGAGAGAAAATTAAAACGAGTATTATTTTAATCTTTTTCGAGATATCCCGTATAAATTCGAACAGGTAGACCATCTTTTCACCGTTTACGTTTTAAAGAATGTTCTCGGTTCATAAGAAGTAAAGCAGAAGCGACGGAAATCGTTTGCTATATTTCTTCGGTATCTAAATAACGAGGGAATAAATATTTCTCAGTCAGTTAATAAATTCGCTGAATCTTCAGAACGGACCGGTGAGCCTGGTTTCTGCTTGCTTTGCTTCGCTCGAACGGCCAGCTTTTTGCCGGTCGCCTCATGAATTACAAATCGTATCTTGTTAACGCTGCTATCTGACGAAAAAGAACGGCCGCATGTTAATCGAGCCATTTTTTCCAACAATTTTCTTTTTTTTTTTTAAATTTCACGCTTCTCGCGTGCGAAAATTCGACTCATATTTACTAATTTTCCGCTAGACGCGTGTATCTATCTATTTTTTTCTTTTTTTAAGAGAAGGACGAACTATGACGTAAAAGTGACAGTATAAGGAACAGAGGCATAGAGAAATAGTAAAATAGTGGTTTGACTTCCAATTCGCTCGAATCGTCCTAGTTTTTTTCGTTTCCTTTTCGTTCGAATAGATTTCGTGACAAATATCCGGGAAAACAAGTTCCGTCTATCCAATTTCGTTCGCTTTCGTTTTTAGCCCCGTTCGCTTTTCCCGTTCGTTCAAGCAGCTACTCTAAAGTATCCATCGTCGTATTTCATCGCGTGGCATGGTTGGACCGTATCTCTGGACGGGAAAACGCGTGATTTATATCGTTTGAGGGTAAGAGCGAAGGGACACGCCCTTCGTCTGGTTTATTTAACCTGGTAAGATCACGAAAGGACGGGCTGACTTTTCGAGGGAACGTTCGCGTGTCGAAGACGGTTTCCTTTGCTCGTTCGATAAAACGTTTCGTTTCTTCCGCTTGATAGGCCACCGCGTCGCGTCGCACCGGGTTAAATGACAGGGAAAGGAAAGGAAAAGGTAGAATTATCTCGTACGAGGTGCTAACGGAAGTATTAATCGCGTCGCTTTCATGGACGGGTCTAACGATCTTTTAAAAGTGTTCTTTACCAACTTCCTATCCTGTTGCTCGATTCCTATGAAAAAATGATAGAATATCACTGAATTTATGATTCTTCTAGCAAATGGAATTTGAACAAATCTATATCCCATAGAAATAAGAGTTATTTTTTCATTTCGTGCAGCGTACGAATCGATGAGCAATCTTTGGTTTAATTTAAATCTGCTCTTCGATCGCAAATACGAGCTAGCTGACTAATCAATGCAACAGGCTATGGTCCCCAATAAAATGCTAATGGACTCCCTGTCATCGATGTATTACAACGCCGAACACGGCGAACCGATTGCTACGAATCTATCGGCCATTCAAATCATGGAAATTTCGGGTCATAGTCGCTATGGTAAATTCCCATGCACCCAGTACCACCTACCCTCTCGATCAATAGTAAATGGCCTTACGGAAAATTTCATCGATTTCAGAACGAAAAGATTTAAAGTGTCAGCTTTTACAAAATAAATTGAGTATCGTTTAGAAAATTGTCGAGCTCAATTTTAAGCTCAATAAAGGAAGTGAAATTAGTCAAATTTCTTCTTTAACAGGAAGAATATAAATCGTGGAAAGTAACTCGCTTCCATTTGGAGCATGTGGCTCGTTACGAAGATGGCGGCAAAGATAAAAGCTCGAAGGATTGCCATGTTTACCGGGACCGGACGGTGTGCTTTCCAGCTATTGCTTTCCACGTGAAAGCTCTCCCTTTTTTCTTTCTCTCTTTATCTTTCGTGTGGTAGTCGTACGATTGGACGAGAGGAATATTCCGGGAATCGGGTCGACGAGACCCAACCGAGCGGATCTTCTTCCGTTTCGTTCGTTCGCGTCCTCGGACTTAATTCGGCGCCGCGTTTGATCCTTAATTAAAGACTCCTTAAAAGGATCGGTTTCGTTTCAATCCTCCCTCGAGGAAAACTACCAGGCGAACATTTCCACCAAGATTGCTGGTAAAAAGAATTCAAAGAAACTGTTTAAATTGTTACTATCTAAGAGCTTTTTTTTTCAAAAATGATTCTGTTCGATAGGTATTTTATTTTTTAATAAATTAATAACGTAAATACTTGTTAAACTTTATACAGATCATTGAAGTTACAAATATCCGTTGATAATAAACATTTTGTGCATAAAAGTTAAACTTCAATAAATAATGTTAAAATTAGAGATATTAATTATTCGAATAATTTCAAGTTCAAATAAAATAAAATTATAATGAATTTGCAAGCTACCTGTGCATGAAAGTTACAAAATAAGTTAATTGTAGAATTAAGAATTGTAATAAAGTAAATAATAATATTGGTAATAATTGAAAATTCCAACGCATAGATGGACGCTACGGTTCCCTGTTGTCAACTGATTGCATACTGTTGAGAGATGAAAAGTACATTAGGGAAAGGAATGCGGGAACGATTGGTCGTAGTCGGCTATTGGCCGATGCGATCACACACTAATCGCGTCGCCTGACAAAGAAGAAAAATGAGACTTCGTGACAAAACGAGATGGTACGAAGTCAGACCATCAAACGAGGGGGCAAGGGCGGAGCGTGCGAAGTGCTCCCCATTTATCCCTCCACCGTCCCGCTAGTCACCTTTCTATCTCTGCACAGCATTGTTCGTCCGCGAGAAAATGGCATGCGATATAAGGGAGAAGCAACGGGGGATCTACGTTTGCTCCGCCTGACCCCACTCTTAATGTCTAGTTTAATCACCACCCATAGGTTCTGGAGGCTAGGCCACTGCCTTCCAGTCATCGTCACCGCATCGCTCTGTTCCAGTCACACTTGACCGATTCATTTGTTTTCTTCGTCAAGCGATTCGACCAATTACGAAAATATTTGTGATGCGTAGTAGGGATACATCGGATAGTGGGGCATAGACCCCTGCAAGTTTTAGCGGTGCCATCTTCTTGCGAACGAATAGTGCTATAGAGAGATGAGAAATTGACGAGGCTGAGGAATGCGGGTACGATAGGTCACACCCCACGCACACGCATTCTAGATCGTCGCGCGCTATTGGCCGATGCGATCACACACTAATCGCGTCGCCTGACAAAGAAGAAAAATGAAACCTTGCGACAAAATGAGATGGTACGAAGTCAGCGTTGTGGCGAACTTTGAACGCGAGGATCAAACGCGGGGCAGCTTTGCCCCTGTGCCGTCTCGCTTTTCAACTTCTCATCGCCCTATAGTACGTATGGTGTGTGCCTATAGTGTTTTCCATGTGCTGTGGAATATTTATATGGATTCATCAGTGCGTTTTATGGTAAGGTTCCTTATGTGTCTTAACATAACTTTGCAAATTTTGTTATTGTGTTTTACAGTGAGGTTTCCTATGCGTTTTATCATACTTTATCAAATGTTTCACTGAATCGCGATTTTGTTTTACTTTTTCTTTTTTAATTTATTACTTTATTTCCCCGAGTCCCATCGCGTGGAACGACAGGAAATCGATGGCCAATGAAAGTTCCATTATAAACTCACGGCGCTGTCGTCGTCGAACGACAAAATAATTATAATACAACATTATTACACACTCTAAACCGTGAAATAATTGCACAACCATTTAGAAACATTATTGACTGATTGCTACTAGCTTTCCGTGGAAAAGGATAAAGAATAAGAGAGAGTTAAAACGAATCATTTATAAGTTATTTTTATTAAACT
Organism: Osmia lignaria lignaria; assembly: GCF_051020975.1. Taxonomy (NCBI): domain Eukaryota; kingdom Metazoa; phylum Arthropoda; class Insecta; order Hymenoptera; family Megachilidae; genus Osmia; species Osmia lignaria. The sequence goes on along the minus strand of NC_135047.1, from coordinate 1,154,777 downwards.
TTGAGCTTCAAATACATCCGTCATAAATGTTATTCCTAATCTAATTATCTTATTATTATCAAAAGCACTAAACACAAACACGAAGAAAGTTCGCAATTATTTTAATTTCAATAATGGTAATCATGATAATGCTACAGCGCAATATTTTTCTTTTAATCGTAGCATTACAATTCGCGGGAATGAAATATGTCTGACAAGCTACTATACTTTTTTTAATATTCCGAGAATCCATTCAGTTAACATCTAGTTTCACATTCAACCTATGTAAAACCTATTTTCGAGATTAATGGAACACAGCGAAAAAAATAGAGTAAAAACATTCGCGGTGTAGATAGAATCGAGCTGTGTCAATTATTCTAATTAAAACGTGCTACAACAACGTCAACGTATTATTCGGTTCTTCATTCAAGCGAGACTCGACACGGAAGCCCATTAAGAATTGTTTGGCAAGAAACGGAACAGGATGTACCGTCGCATGCTTCTCTCTGAAAAGGATCTCTTTTCTCCTCGAAATAGTGTAAATAGGATCGGTTCCATAAATGGAAAGGAATTTCCGGATTCTTTAACAAAAATATCATCAATGGAAATTCAATATGCAACAAAACATATTCATACGAAATACGAGAATACTATTTTTTATTAAACGAATTCAAAGGAAATCTTATTAAATATAATTTAGTTCTATTCTGTGTTATTTGAAGATTTTTTAATAATAATGTTTTTTTATTAAAGAATATTATGTTGATCGAATGAAATGTAATTTAATTCTGTTCTTTATGAACTGAACTATGAATGAAACAATAGGAGTATAATAAAAATTTGTCACGGTTCGCAAGGGTTAATGAGGCTTTCGCACAAATTACCCTCTGTCATCGTTATCTCCTGTTCGTAACAACCCCGAACGTTCGTGCTTTTACTAGAATCCCCTGTACATGAGTTTTCGATACGAACCGATCGAAAACGAAATTTATCCGCCTAATCGCGGACCCCTGATACCCAGTATTACTTGCGTAATCTGATATAAACGTGAATCCACGAATTAATTGCATGTAACAACAAATAGCCAGGATCGAATCTCCACCGCGAACACCATCCCTCCGGGGAGCCATCCATGATTTTACGAACTTTGAATTTCACAAATGAAACAGTGAATAAAGAAAAACGACCCTCAATATTCACTGCAAATTTTCGAAAGCAACTGCTTTTATTTTCAACGATAATAAAATAAAAGTTAGTAGTAGGAAGTTAAAAATTCTCATTCTACAGGCTTCGGAGAGTCGGTTCATCCTTGAATAAAAAAAAAAAAAAAGTTGCTAGGTCCACTCTGTCAGGGCAATTTGTGAATTCGAAGTGGGCCATCGTGCAAATTCACCGTGTTCATCTTTCTCCTTCCTGTCCCTCCCGTAATACCTTTTTTCCCCAGTTGATTGTCTCGTACGAGTAGAATACCACGCGCTCGTTACAGCCGTTTATTCGTTGAAAAAGCCCTGGGAACCCCGTAATACCGGGCTGGTTGCCGCGACGTTGCTCGTTCCATTGACCATTAAAATAGCAGACCATCCTGATAACGTGTAAAATTACCGAGTTACTTGCTGGTTTCGACTACGATTACAGTGGCAGCTTTTAACGTCAAGCTTTTCAACATAGCTGCGAACGTTTGTTAAAACGGTTTCACAGTACCGCGATAATAAAGAGGGAGGCCGGTAGAAGGATATTATAGAATAACGCGGATCCCTGTGGACCCGAAGAATTTTGAACGATCCCTTTCCCAACAAGATGGGATAGGACGGAATGAGATGGAATGAAATGGGAACGTGAAGGAAGGGAAACACGATATCGAGCCACGTACAGTTCCTTACTCGACCGTTATGACGTTCGTCCCCTTGGGGATGGGTAATTAGGTTTGTCCAGTTTTCAACGTGAGGTGTTTCCGAGATAGAATTCCAAGCAGGAGTTCTTCCTGCTCGTTACCGCCTCGATGGTGGTCGAGATTTCGCAATCTTTTTGTGGAAACACTATAAAATCCCGGATTTCCAACTCGGGACCCCTCCAGGGAGTTTTAAACGTTTTCTAAGAAGTCGCTGTGATTATCTTTGTTTTTATTAAGAAACTTTGTCCTGAAGATTTTAAACGCTCGTTTACTTTAATCCGTGTATCGATTGACCCAAGCCTGAAAGTGTTTTTATTTGTGTAATTGAATTCAAAGCTCGTGAAAAAGGATCGACGCGAAGGTGGTGAAAATGAGTAGATAAGAGGAGAAAGCAGGTAGAACAGAGGGTAACGAAATCGGAATGAACGCTCGACAAACACTTCTCCGTAGCCGAGGGTTCGATTGGCAGTTTGCCAAAACACTCTCGCGTACCTACACCGACTGCATTTCGTGCAGGTGTGGCCCCATAAAACCGAACCACTGTCTCTTATCTTTTTTTTTCAATTTTTTTATCTGCACTCTGGTATTGCGCCATTAAATCGAATTAAAAAGACCAGCATGGAAACGATAAAAAGCAACTGCTGCATTTTTCGAACATTTTGTCGAAAATTTTCAAACTTTCCTCAGCAATTTCGACCTGAAATTATTACCTCGCAGAACTGTGGGAAGAGACGGGCGTTGATATTTCGCAAAGGTGGCAAAAAATCCTCGAGAACAGTCGTAAAGCCGTACGAGCGATAATGAAACGAAATAGTTTCAATAAAAATTGGCATTTCGTTTACGGGAAACGTAGAACTGGTTCGATTCGACGCGAAGCTTTGTCTGATAAATAGCTATCGTAAAAGTTTAGACAAAATTAGTATTTCCTAGCGATAAGTTTCCGAATGGCCCAAAATTGAGAACTCAGGTTCGGTATATAACTTAAATTGACTACCAGAAATCAATTAAAATTGGTTTCAGAGCTGGATGTCTTATCGTTTTTGAGATATCGTGGTAAGAAATTTTTGTACAATTTTGGGACTACGTATGCGCTATTCGATACTGAGCATGCGCTATTCCATACTGAACATGCGCTATTCGATACTGCGCATACACAAAACCTAACCTAATCTAACCTAACCTTAACCACGATATCTCGAAAACGGTAAGACATCCAGCTCTGAAACCAACTTTAATCGGTTTCTTGTAGTCAATTTAGGTGGGGCCATTTGGAAACATAACCTTTCCTTGATTCACTTCCATTAGATTTCCATTATTTTAATAAGAACGATTATCTTTTGGAATTTAATTTTGCAACTTGACGTGAAATGTTTTTGTAACACCTTGTAGATTCCTTGCCATTAGTCAGCATTGCAATAGACGCGTTAATAGATCAAAGCTGGGGGTGCGACGAAGAAATTCGAAGCCACTTGGAGCTCTTATATCTTGACAGGATTATCGGTTTCATCTGTAATTCGAACACACGGGAACAGCATCGAGCGAGGCAATAAATTTCGTTCGAACTTTTTCCATATCCTTCAGGATCCTTGTATGATCGGAAGCACGTTAATTTATGTTGGTCGTAGGGGGTTTATTCAATTTTTTATTGTGTCGCGTAACGACGTGGAGCCACCATTTCGCCTGCAGGATAGCAGGACGATAAATCCTGCGAAGGGTTGTGGCTCGAACATTTCTCGAGTAGATCCGCAATCGCCGGTGAATTCGCCAACACGCTCGCAAGATTGCGACCGTTCTGAATGGGCTGTCGTGGCGACTGCACGAACACATAATTCCTCCTCAAGATTTCTAGCTGTCCTATAGTTTCCCCGACACTTTGCTTAAAAACTTAAACATTCGAGGACGACGAACCCGTCTAAATGTTCAGCGTAAATCATTTATGCCTTATGCTCTATGCAGACGTTCGACGGAAACGCGTTTTGGAAGACACTGTCTTAATACTAGAACTACCCACGTTTAATGCACACTAATTTTTATGTTGAAAATAATGTAGAAAATTAAATAGATAAGGGATGAAACATAATTTAATTTATACATCCATTCTTTATCTCGACAATAGCCAACATACATTTCAGCAAGAATACCTCGTTAAAATTAATAAATTAAAATAAGGAACTTGAAACCACTCATTTCGACTGGTTTGGAAATTCTAGTGTCAAGCTGATCTTCAGCCCCATTAGTTACATACACCCATAATTGTCCTTCTCTACAATAGCGATTTGCTTATTAGTGGTTACCGTATCGTCTAGCGAGCAGGAGATGAAAAAATTACGCTCGTTAAATTGTCTCACGAGCAGAAAATTTAATTAACAAGATGACTAAGCTACTTTATATTTCATAGACGTCTGTAATTAATGAGCCATCGAGAGTGACGGATCAGATTTAGAGAAGCACATCGTCGAACCTTCGAGTTCGGTCTCTTCTAATTATTGTTCGGTTAAGATTGATTGCCGATCGACTCGAGCGAGCGTGTTAAATTTCCTCGCCATCAAATTTCGATGGGTAGACTTATACTTGGTGGAATAAGATTGGTAGGGCTGTTAACGCCTTCCCATTTGATGGGAACTTCTAGAAAATTTATCAGACTATTTCTTGTAATTTTAAGACAGAATTTGTTCTTTACTCTTGCCACCTTCAGTTTAATTATTTATGGGTGGGAAAAGTTGAACTTCTTTAATTAAAGTCTTAAAGTTTCTGCCAGTTTCTTGATACGGATCGATGCAGGGTAAACGAGAACACCTGCTTCCTAAATTAACGAAACTTCTGTTGAATGCTTAATGAAATCTTTATAAATTATAATCATACTTGAATCGAAAAATTTCTGAGGCGTTCAAGAGTCAAAATCAAATCACTCTTTCGTTATTTTTAGAATCTATTAGATAATAGTGAACTCTAATATTTAGCTTCTACTGACTAAAAGCAGAAGAGGTCTTCCATCTGGAGCCTTGATTATATATTATTCTGTTATTCTATTATCTTATTATTTCAAAATAATATTAGAAATTTCATTACTCGAGTTTAAAAGATTGTGGTTGTAGTTGCAATTGCATCTGTTCACGATCGTATGGTGCACGTACGAGTAATGCATCAGGATGAATTATGATGGAATTTAGGAATACGAACGAAATAGGTGAGCCAGGGTGTCAGAGAGAGATAGAGAGAGAGAGGGGGAGAAAGAGAATAGGGTTAATCGATGCTGGGTAGAATGGTAGGAGACTTCGCGATTCCATTTGAATTGCCAACCACGTAAACCCGGTCCCGTCGACTTTCCAACCATCCTCCCACCCCTTTAGTGATCATTCTGGCTCGTCGAACGTGGTTATTACACCGTCGTTAAAGCGGCTGCTACCTGCACAAAGGCGCAGAAACCGCATAGATCCTCGTGTCGGTGTCAAAGGAAAATTAAAAGGGTAGAAGTTTCGTGTGAAAAATTTCCCTCGAATGTTGACTTTGAAAGAAACTTTTCCTCTCTCTCTCTACATATCCCGAATAACTTTTTGCGAAACGTTCATAAATATCTGTTCAGGCTTTAACGATAAGTAAATCTCGTTATTTTTAGCCTTGATTAAATATTTCATTAAAAATTAAAACGTTACTAAGGGATAACTCGAGCACGATCGAGCTCTGGTTTCTTTATTGACGTCAAATGAAAATCAAGGGAAGGGACACATCCGTCCACATAATTCCACGAGCAAATTAGGAATAATTGCTGGTTACGCGTGCTGATCATCCCCTCGACGAGAGTTGGCGGCGTGACGTAACTTGGTCGAATTATAAGCGGCACCGGTGCGAACTTCTTGATTAATCGGATAATACGTGCTGCCCCGAGAGAAACGGCTCCCTCGAGCTGACACGAGCGGAATCCGTCGCGACACTGATTCTCCTCGAACGAGGCCTCTTGCAAGCTGCCATTTCGTCGTACGCCGATCCTCTCTCGTTAATTTCACCCGCCTATCTCCACTTTCATTCCTTAATCGAAATCCAATGACGAAAAAGTTAAATCGCGACGGTATTACGTGGGAAGGCTGTTAAGAATATTAGATTCCAGGGGAACGAGTCTCCCGATGCTTTCAGTGATTGAATTAATCAGACGATCCTGATATAAAAGATAAAGATTTTAAACTTATAATTATTCTCACGGGGGGGAAGTTGCAATTACAAAACGCAAAAGAACTGCTTGTATGTAATAATGAGGGAAAATGGTAATTATTATGTTAGCTCGAGTATGTAGATCACGCATGGGAATCGTAAAATTATCCAAAGGGTAGGAGAAGCGACTAAAAAAGGGCCTGGCAAAGAATGTTTACACGTTACGACCCGATGAACTATGCAACAACGATTTTCTCACGGATAAAGAAGACTCGTCGATCAGCTAGTGCAATAAAAGAGGAGGGTGGCTCTGAAGGGAGAGCTTGTAAGAAGTAGCTGAACCTGTGCTGATTCGTCTTTCCTTTTCCCAGTGGTGTAGCCTTTGTTACTTTTCTTTCGAACAAGTAGGTTTACCAACTACATACTTAGAAAACTTCGAAATTTGTTCCGCTTTTTGTAACAACAAAAAAAACGAAAAAAAAAAAACATTTGGCTGAAAACTACCTCAAGCAAGTGTAGTAATTTCAAGGGTTGATTTCCTTCGGTAATGCTTCCGTTTGTTCCGTTAAACGTAAATTGGCTAAACACTGCGCTTTTCGTTGCTTTTTTGGAGCAACTACTGTGCAGAGATGAGAAGATGACGAGCGGAAGGAATGCGGGTATGATTGATCGTAGGTAATCGGTAAGTCACACCTCACGCACACGCATTCTAGATGGTCGCGCGTTATTGGCCGATGCTGTCACATACTGTGCAGAGATGAAAAGAATAATAGCGGGACGGCACAGGGGCAAAGGGGCAAAGGGAGCACTTCGCACGCTCCGCCCTGTCCCTACGTTTGAACCTCGTACCATCTCCCTTTGTCACAAAGTTTCATTTTTCTTCTTTGTCAAGCGACGCGATTAGTGTGTGATCGCATCGGCCAATAGCGCGCGATGATCTAGAATGCATGTGCTTGAGGCGTGACTCGCTATTATTATTTCCTTTCGCTATTATTCTTTCCATCTCTGCACAGTACTAATCGCGTCGCCTGACAAACAAGGAAAATGAGACTTCGCGACAAAGTGAGATGGTACAAAGTCAGCGTTGCGATGGACTTTAATCGCGAGGATCAAAGGTAGGGTGGAGCCTGCGAAGTGCACCCTTTGCCCCTCTGCCGTCCCAGTAATCATCTTTCTATCTCTGCACAGTAGATTACTTGGAATGGCATTAACAGAATTTCATATTTCCGAGATTTCCTGCTTTACTTTCTTAGAAAGAGGAAAAGTACTAGAGATTTTATACGATGGCACGCGACTTTTTTATAATGAAATTGCTTCTTTTCTGACCGTTTAAAGACACTTTAATTAGCGTGTCACGGTAACGATTCGTCGAAGCTTCTATTTTTACGGGCAAGAAAATACTATTACCATCCGAACGAAGGAAAGAACGAAAAACAGGAGGAAAACACGCGTCGTAAGAAACAAAGCTCGACGGATATAATGGGATAACGCAATAAGAAGGATAAAAATCGCTTCCATTGTAGGAGATTGTGGAAGAAGGGTAGATAAACGTGAAGGGGCGTAATGTGATTCGAATAGCTTGGAAAAAAACGATCCTCGTTGGGGTTGAAGGGGATCGTATTAAAAGAGGGCAAAAATACTGAGTGAAAGAAGTATTCGAATCTTTAAATCCTTTTTGTATTAAAATAAATACCAGAGAAAAATGGCTGGTAATAAAATGAAGAAATAGATTCTCTCACGTTTTGACCTCATTTTTGGCATTTACAGAACTTTCGTAATATTTTCAATCGCGATCGTGAATCATTTCTAATTAAATCTCTTCATCGTAATTATGAAAGGAAAGAATGAAAATTCGCTGAAAAACGATGTTCCATCATTTTTTCCCCTCTTTTCATCATTATTCGTGGCTAACGGGAAACGAAACGAAACGTAATGGATTCGAATTTATTCGAACGAGCGGAAAAGCGAGCATCACGGGAAGGAAAGAATCGATCGTAAAGCAGGTGATTGCTTCAATGGCGTTTGATAATGCAACGTTCGATAAAAATGGAGGCTGGATTGCTTTTCGAGCTTTGTTTGCGTATGATGTTCATCGTAAAGCTCGTCGCGGTGCCTTTTCATCGGTTGCAAATGGAACAGTAGCTGTGTCCACGTAATGAAAGTGTCATAAAATTTAAAGAACGTCGATGAAGAACGTTTCCGGTATCGGTATAGCGATACTAATGAACGATTTCATGTAGCTAATGTTGGATCACGTTAATGCGATTCGCTCTCTTTATGGCTAAAACTTGTAAGGATTTATGCCCCACTAATTGGTCGAATCGCTTGACGAAGAAAGCAAATTGTTGAGTACGGGCCCTTAGGTAGGGATGTTCGATCCCGATTCGATTCTTTCGGTAAAAAAATCGATCTTTTGAAACGTTTCTGTGGTATTCAATTTTCCCCAGAATCGATTCTTTCATGTAAGAATCGAAGATCGATTTTTTGCCCTCTAGGGAATTAATTCTCATTTTTTATATCGACTTTTTGGTTTGGAATTTTTAGAAGAATCGATTTTTCTGATCCATAAAAACACATTCACTCCTAAAAAAAGTATAAGAATAGTGATTAAAATATAAACAATGTGGAGCGCCTGCTTTTGGTGTAAGAGCACGAAATATAAAAATATGAAAAATCGATTCTTTACAATAATCGATGCCGCACAGAAGAATCGTATGGGATAGTCTGTTTACAAAAATGAAAATAAAGAAGGAAACAAAAAGCGTAAACTTTTTTCAAATCGATTCTCTCATTCCGATTCAGAATCGATTCTCGAATCGATTCTTTCCGGTGAATCGAACATCCCTATATCGCGCATGCGGGTGCGCCTTGACGGTTCACGATGCGCGCAGGCGCAGTCTCCCCTAATCGGCAGCGACACGTGGTATTATGTCGTTCGGGTGTAACATTCTATGTAACATTATGTGGTATAATATATACGTATCCATCTTGTGTAAGATCAGTGTGAATCTTTGGCTCCTCCAATCCAACCCACGGGCATAATACAAATGAATCGGTCAAGTGTGACTGGAACAGAGCGATGCGGTGACGATGACTTCAAAGCAGTGATATAACCTCCATCCCTCCTATATCGCGTGCCATCTTTTCGCGGACGAACAGTACGTAACTCTTAATTTTCTAAAAACTAGAATTGACATCACTTCGAATTCAAGCCTTGAAAATTAGGGTTGAAAGTTAATTAATGTCTTGGCAAACAAAATTATTGCTCTATTGTGATTTGATACTAATTCAACATCTCAATCAATAACCTGTTACCCACGCTTTTTGGAACGAACGATCTATTTTCACTGACGTATATGTACGTCGTAGCTCATCGAAACGATTAATTATCGGCGAATGATTCGATCAAGCAACTCGAGTGAATTATTTACGATCAGCGTTTCATCGGCGAGTTCGGCTTTTAAGCGAGCCTAACGCGTATTTATACGACGTTCGCGAACACGCGTTTCTCTAAATATAGACCTCTAATCCGGCGGCTTCTCTCTATATTCTAAACTTGTTACCATGGGCTGTCTCTGTGTTTATCACGAAATTATTATTCTTTCGGATTGTACGATCAAATTAATATCAACCAGAATGAAAGCGAGTTAATTATTCAACTTCTTTCGTGGAACTTAACAAGAATTAGGAATTAGTCAATTATTTTTCTCGAAGAATCCAAAAACCTCGGTACTATGCTCTTATTGTGGCAAAAATATAATGAAACCAGCAAAGGCAAAGGTAGTTGAAGTCGAATCGTAAAAAGTTTGAAGGGTTTTTAGTGTCGCGTAAAGAACAATCGTAAAACTAGCTGATCTTATGGTCACTTAGTACATTCTTCTTCTCAGTTCGTATTCTTCCTACTACTGCAATGACTATGCTATTCCACGATTGCAAGCCATTGCTTGGCTGCTTAAACTGTGTTCATTTCTTTTAAATCTTCCTTCTTGAGGAGCTACGAAAAACTTTGATATTGTAAAGTGGGATTTCCGGACAGTCGGATGATATTTTTGTAACTTTTATTGCTTCGAAGTGGGTTATTCTGGAGTTGTAATGTGGGAGCATATAAGATTCTAAATTGATTACCACTGTTTCATTACGTGTAAATGATTGCGAGAGTGGGTCTAGGGTAGCTAAAAGCATAAATATTTTTATCATTTACTCGTTATGTCGAAGATAAAAATTGAAGCGTGCCGAGTCTGAATCGCGTAGGCCAGCGTGCACGAAAAACCTTGGGGTCTTCCGAGGCCGTTAAGCCCCCCGCGTGGTAAGGTCGCGCTTAAACACGTGCTTGAACGCTCATTTTCCCGGGCCTCTAGGCGACGCGACGAAGGAAACGAGAGAACGGATAAAGAAATCAGGTCGGGATCGTAGGGGCGGCGAACTTTTTGCTCGCATCTTGTTCGAGAACGAGTGCGACACCGTTTACCAAGTAATTATCCCCTTGGATTCTTGAAATTTTCATTAATTCGACGGAATATAAAACACCTTTGGAATCCGATCGTTAACCCTTGTCCACGATTATTATTTTCTGATCCAGATCCGAAGAAAACTAATAGTAAAATATTGATTAAATGGGATTTGGAAATAAAACAATGGATAGAAAACAATGAAATCAAAGTAGATTTTCCTATCGAGTGTTTGAACTTCATTAAAAAAAAAAGGAACTACCAGGAAAATGAAGTGGAGTTTAATTAACAATCGATACGGTTTGGAGAGCTTTCGATATTTTTTTCATCCCCAGTTGCCGTCGATTTCGTCGAACACGCTGATTGCCAGTTTTTGTACGTCGATAAAAACCCTCCGGGCAAGAACGATGTACAATTATTTTCTCATTGGCTGAAAACAGCGTCGAAGAAAAGCGGTGATTGCTTTGGTAAACATGATGCTCTTTTTAACAATGCCGCAGCTGTGCGAACATACCTAATATTAGCTGTACAAACAGACATTTAATGGGTTTGTACAAGTTACATTCGCAGAATTAGACCATCATCTTCCAAAACAAAAAGAATCACCGGGAATCCATTTTATTACGTGTAGAACCATAAACATTCTTTTTCCTGCATAAAATTCTTTCTATTTTTTCCACTTTCTGGTCTGCGCTCGTCGCTAAAGGAATTGCGAGGGAAAGATTTATCAGAAGCTGTACAATGAGAGAAATGTTAGGCGAGGTTAGGGAAATCCAGGCGATCCGGGTCAACGTGTTCCAACGATGTATGCTCGAATTAGCTGACGGCACGCCGGAATCCAGATCCCCTGGGATGGAACGAAACGATGATGACGACGTACGCGTCCCGGAAGGACCCACGAAACTGTCACATAATTCGATAAAGCGGGCCGGACAGGGGCTGCTGGTGATAGAGGATACAGGATTGCCCCGTTGGCAATGTTCCATATTACGCTCTGCTCAAACGAATATTTTTCAGAAAACCGTACTCGACCTTCGGATAAATCTTTTCTCCTTATCATAATATTTACCACCCTTTATGATTAAATTATGTTTTAACAGGAGTATCTTGACTAAACTGCCATCCGCTTCGTGGTTGACATACTGGAGCGAGGCGATTGATTTGTAGTAAAAGTAACAGTGAAGAGAAATTTAGTTTAGTTAGCATAGAGAAAGTAGACGTCTTTATTCATCTTTGTTTTTACAACCCGAGTTCTAATTTACGGAACACGAATAGCGAAATTCTGATTTCTCTCATAGATTTAACATGGGTATCGGTTTCTGGGACCATTCCTCAAGGACACCACCGATCTCTGATTTTATTAGCCAACCCGTATCTAAAATTGAAAATCTTGAGAAGGGGACTATAGCATTTTAGACTTTCTATCACTTTTGTACAGGCCAAACGGTAAGAGTTATCGAAAAAATTCTTGCGCCATTGTGTTTAGTGGGTCAAAATCTCAACGAATGGTCGAAACAAATTTTTTTTTTGCCACTTCCAGTCTGACCGGAAATGGCCGAAAAAGGGTTGGTTCTAGAGCGAATCTCACTCTAGTTCAGTTTAGCTTGTTCTATATAAATACTCACAGTTACCACTGTGATCGGCTTTCAAAGAATGGTCAAAATTGATAATCTAGATTTTGAGTTAAAAAGTCACAAAAATTCCGATCAGTCGTTTAACAGCGGAGCTTCGTTCCAATTAAAAATCAGTGTTCCCCTCGTCAAGAGAGTCCCTTATCGCGCTAATTCCTGTCTAATATGAAACACCCCAAGTTCGCGTGATTCGAAAAGAAGGTAATGTGTATTCAGACACGTCTTTTGCACCCTCGCAGTGTCGCACAGAGTGTCGCGCAATCGATCAAACGTAGCAGTGTTTCGTATTCAAAATACCCTGACTCATGAAATTTTAACCATTTAAAGGGGAATGAAGTCGCCTCGACCTTTTTCCCTTTTCAAAGAAATAACGAACGTGGCAGCTGTAGAAAGCTTAATTAAAGCAGTTCGTCTCTAGTTTTCTTTTATTTTTCTGATCATTTTCATCTTCTTTTTGTTGGTCGGTCGGTCGGTTGGTTGGGTTAAGCAGCGCGCAATGGTCCACGGTTTTGAATTCCTTAATTCCGTTGGTCGGCTTGTAAAACGTTGGTAACGAGCGGCGCCTCCGTCGTTCGCCAATTAGCGAGCACGTTTCTCTTTTTAATAATGCAACGGCCTACATATGCGGCCTGCACGTTGCACCGGCTGTAATTACGTGGAAACCGCCGGCCACTAATGCGTGCCGACACAAACACGTTACGACCACTGGAATCCATGCTTACCCGTGCCTCTCCACCTCCTTTCAATCCCCTTACTGTTTCCAATATTTTCAATATTTTTCAACTTTTATTTCACCTATCTTTTATTTTTTTTCTGATCGATCAGTGCACAGTAGTGACCGGCGATACAGTATCGATATTTGGAATATCGATACTTTTCAGTTTAAATATCGATATTTAACATGATATATTGCAGTATCGATACTTAATATATGAATATCGAAATTAGATAGAAAAATATTTTGTAGCAATAAGTTTCACTTATATGTTTATTTATATGTATATATAGAATGTATGTAATATTGATCTCAATGTATAGTAATGCATAATAAATAGTTATGTAAATGTAAATCTAAATAATCCTCGTAATAGATGCACGTCCAAAAAAATTAAAATATTAAATATAATAATATGTTTATCATATAAAATAAATATTTGAATAAATAGTATATTCTTTACTGAACTTCACTTCTAATTTAATTGTACTAATTGATATTAATAATTTCGATACTTTATTCCCAATTGATGTATATCGATACTTTGGTTATCGATACCAAATATCGATACAATTCAAAAATATGCCCATCACTAGTGCACAATGATTCATTGGAACTTGAACGCATTCATGAACCTCTGTCATCCTTTGTTCTTTTATTTCTTCTTTTGTGGGATATTAGGTGCTATATTAGGATACGGTTACCAGTGTGTTGAATTTCCAAGCTTTGATAAAATGATTTAAACAATACGGTGCTTTTTCGCGACATACATTGCACACCTGTTTCAGAAATATGAATGAGTCGTGCTTGTTCCCTGGGAACATGGACAGGTGACAGCAAGCGATTCGATCGTATCTATCTTCCATGCAAAATGGCCTTGCACAGTTTGATGGTGGTGAATTATTCGACTCGAGTATGCTCGAAAAAACGCGTGACTGTTAGCCATTACTTCTTTTTCAACGATGTTCGTAATTTCTGAAAATGATCGCACCCTCGACGACAACGATCAGAGTTCACGATCTATCTTCCCTTTATTTAATAGAGATAGACTGTTCTGTTACGTATCATATATCATTTTACAATCAACGACGCCTTTGCATATCGCAACGACACGCGACGTGATTCTTTTCTTAAATTTGATTTTTCTCCAAAAATCAGACACAGAGGTAAACAGAACTGTTACAAAAGTTTGTACACGTTCCTCTGAAATTCCTCTTATGGTTTCCCTTTTTCTCTTCACTGACGTGAAAATTTACGATGCAAATTATCGCATAAATCGCGGTGGTCGCGATCCAACGCGGCTCTGAGACCGTAAAACAACCGTGAAATTATGCAAACAGCGTGGCGCGGTTCGTGCAAGATTTTTCAATTAAATGCTCCTCGAAGGATAAAGATGGAAATGTCATCTTCAAAATCAACATTGTGGAAAACTTATGAATCACCTCATTTTTATATTACTGGATGGCCCAAAAGGAGTTTCAGTTTTGATTTCAGAGTCATCTTTTTATTTTTATAGATATTCAAATCATTATTTGATAAACAAGTACACTAAAGTTGGGAATTTTTTTATACATGTCTTTTAGTTCTAAAATGGCAACTGCAAAGATCACACACATCTCTTAGCGATCAATGATTTATTTATTTCGGGTTATATCAAGGCTAAAGTGTATCAAGCGAAGATCAGAAATACGGAACACCTCAAAGAAAGAATCACTGAAGTCATCCAGTTGAAAAATTGAGAAAAAATCGATTTGTATTCACACGTGTTTCACTCGCTTTTTAATGGTCAGTAGAGACAATGTTGTCTTTGGATCGAATTGTTTGAAACAAAGCTGCGCCCCTTAGTGGTTACTGAGGGAAAACAATGAAAATCTCATTCATTAAATTTTCAACGTTTCTGAATAAAATGGCTATTATTTCGGCAAAGTGGAACACAAGCAAAATATTGTAGTATTGCGCTATAGTTTACGAAGAAGACATCGGAGCCAAAAACATCGAAAACCAAGAATTAATGCCTTTTTGACAGTATTTTGCATTTAATTATTCTTGTTATTATTACTATTATTATTTCAATCACTGAACGACTAATTATTAATTAATTAATTAAATATTGAGATAATTAGATTGAATGAAAATAAATTTATTTAAAAGTATTGTTTATTTTTATCTATTCCTAATTGGATTAAAGAATTTCCAAGTTTTTCTAATCCGTAGATAGTGATAGCGCAAACAGTATTTGGCTCGTGTCCCACTCTGCCGAAATAATACCATAAAATGCAATTTATTTGAATTGAATATCTCGTAGTTTTTTTATAATGAATTTTTCAAAACGAAAGCTCCTTTTGGGCCACCCTGTATGATGGCATAATGATTTATTCATCGACAGTGTTTCTATAGCAACCGAAAAGATTGAGGAAATTTTTGGAAATTATATCTAACGAATCGTCATTGTTTTTCTGTTACAGGTACGGTGACATGGTTCCGAAAACGATCGCGGGAAAAATCGTTGGGGGTGTATGCTCCCTCAGCGGTGTCCTTGTGATCGCTTTACCGGTGCCTGTTATCGTCAGTAATTTCAGTCGAATATATCATCAGAATCAGCGAGCTGATAAGCGGAAGGCGCAGAGGGTGAGTTTTATAGACTTTTTCTTTTTCTCTCATCAATTTGCAAATAAATATCCGAGGATTTGCGTTAACCCTTTGAAATATTATTGCTGCCTCTGCACGTCCATGGTCTAATTTATGGATGAAAAATATTTTGCCTTCGATAAATGTCCTAGTAAAACGACTGAGTTTGGAAAAATATTTCACCCCGAAACTGTTGAAAATTCAGGTCCCTTCGTTCGATAAATCATATATCATCGCGTTGTTAATCTGGTATCGGTGACGCGTGTTATCGTACCCGACCAAATTCGAACGAAATTTGATTCGACCTTAATTCCACTTGGATCCAACTGTAACTCATCGGATTGCCGACGAGCAACGTCGTTCGAAAGTGAATCCGATTAACATTAATTCATGTTTGCCAGCGAGGTATCAAGATCCACGGGTGTACCTGTTATTTTTTGTCCGTCGACGTTGAAGCGGAAACAGAAACAGTCGAAACGAAATTTCGTCAGATTTCCGGCACTCGAAACGAAACAGTCGGTGGAAAAAAAATCGATCTACCCAGGCTACGAGCCTAGGTGAAAACGTTTTCGACTGTTTCCTCTCGCTTGTACGTTCCACGTTTCGCGCATCCACAAATAGCCGTGTCACTATTCGTGCCACGGGCTGTTTACTTTATTCTGGTACAGCGGGTATCGATGTTGTTGTGTGTTGTCTTTGGAGCCGGGTTTGTCCGGACTCAAGGCTACTTTTCTACGAATCTTCGATCAAATCGAGTGTACGCGAACGTTTCTTCGTTAAAACGAGCAGCAGTTTAATTGACTACCTTTTAACCCTTTGGGAACGGAGCATTGTTAACCTTGCACGGAGTATAATTAATTTGAAATAAACGAAGTGATAATTCCATCCTTTAAAGCATATATTATAAATCTTTACTGTCTACATTTATAGCTGTGTTTTGTATCAAGAATATGGGGTGATTACGATTTCCGTGGCTCGTAGTTTAAAGGTTAAATTTGTGTTCTTCAAACCATTTCAAAAAAAAAAAATGTATATGTTATAGGTACCAATCGGTTTAGCCAGTAAAGTAGATTTCCTGTTTTTTATAAATCTGTAAGTATCTGGAAAACTATGTGAAATGTGGCAAAATATCAGATCTTTTTTATAAAAAATTAAATTTCCAACTATTTATGTTCTATGACATTTTTTCATCAGCTGCGTAGTTTTCGAGATATATCAAATTTCTCTAAAAATATTTCATTATGTCATTATCCCATCTAAAATAGATTAAGTTATGTTATATTTTATGGAGTGGGGGCGCCCATTTATTGGACAATCAAATTGTGTAGCAGTACCGAAAATATTTGAAGTGCTGCTGTAATATTACTACGGTAATGTCATTAATTTTTCGTAAAATTTTGAGTCATAGTTAGCCTTTGAGTCGCCAAAAATCCTTCTCGCAAATACTGTTTTTATGCAAAATCTCAGTCAAATCGGGTTTGACAGATTTTCGGAAACTTCGAACCATAGTTTCCTAGATATTTGCAGATTTACAAAAAACAGAAAATCTACTTTACTGGCTAAACCGATTTGATACCTATAACATATACATTTTTTTCTTGAAATGGCTTCAAGAACACAAATTTAATTTTTAAACTAGGGGCCATGGAAATCATAATCGTGCCAAGAACAATTATAATAACAATTATAATTATATTTGGACACATATACGCGTTGATCGTCCGCAAAGGGTTCACTTGGTATCCTCCAACCTACTAAAATAACGTAACATTATCGTAAGTAATTATCATAAATTATAGTTTTCGTTTCCCAAAAGAAGTATAGTTTCCCGGAGAAAGCAGAGAAGCAAGTTTTCCTTGAATTTCTCGAACGGAACGGAGGAAAAGTTAGTTTGCCGATCAATTTATCTCGACTCTCGTGACAGTTCAGTAATACACCGGCCTGGTGGCACACTTGCCACTCACTTAACTAACTTACCGTCACACTTTTTCCATTTAAACGGAGTGAATTTCATTCATTTCCTCGCGTCGAGATTTTCACTGGTATATAGCTGTTTAATGATGGAACGCGATGTTACGTAACGTGATCGAATTGGGCTATATCATTGCGTATGTAGCACGTGGTCATCTTGTTGGATGACATCGGTGGCCAGGAATGTGACCAATCGATTAGAACGAGGAGAATTTATGGAGGGAATACGAGAAGGGAATCAGTATTTGGGGATGAAATGATGGGTATTGAGGTTTACTAGTTCTGAATTCTTTTTCCGAATCTCTCCTTCCATTAACATAGTAATTCGATCTCTTTTATTTCCCAGTCGATGTGTTAACAGTTTGTCTAGAAATCACGAAAATTTTCATGATTCTTTCGCGTGCATAAATCACGTCATTAACGAGTTCAGGGAGGATCGTTTAAGAAAACCGAACAGGCGGTCGAGATTTTTCTGAACGAAGAATTCCAATGAAATTCGATATCATGGATCATCGACAACGAATCGAATCATCGACCTTTTCGAACAGAAGACATCCTCCACGATTCTTCCAACTGTTCGATTCTCAATTTAGCCGCTAACGCAAATAGGTCTTACATTGTCCAGCTTCTATTTTCTTAGAGCTCGAAAACAAGCGTGAATGGTTCGCGAACATTTTTATGAGGTTTCAAGTAATATTAACTTTCTGTCGTAACTAAAAGAAAAAACAAAAGAAAAATTGTAGTTTTCGCATTGAAATTAATTCCCGTGAATCAACGATGGGTTATTTTTAATCGAGCGACCGATAATTTCCTTAGCAGACATGAAAGTCTAGACGCTCGAGAACGTTTCGCTATTATCCCGAATGCTAATGACGAGAGGACAAAGATTGCTGTTACTTTCCGATACTCTTCAATCGTCCAATCGCGGCCAACGATTATCCTTCGTCTACGATTCGCTGAACCAATCAATTTCATCGAGGACCCATTAAATCGCGAATACATTCGGTTCTGTCGAGTAACCTAGCGCTTGTTCTTCCTCTCCGCTTCCATTTCCTTCAATTTACCTACCCGCGCAATTATTCTTCAAAGTTGAAGAGACCATCGACCGTCTCGACACAAAAGTCTCCATTCCTTTCAACGTATTCCGTGAATCATTCTCTTGTAGATATTAAACAGATTTAATATCTACGTTCCTTTTTCTTTTCAAGAATATTTAATGCGGACAGAGTTGTCCATCATAGCAATCAACTGCTTGTAGTTTTCACTTAACTTAATCGCCTCGGGACGCGTCAGAGTTGACGGAAACTGTACGGCTTTTCTGACGAGTTGACGGATGACAGGGAATTCGAAACTTGACTGGCAAAGTTCAACGCCGGGAGCGGTCGGTTGCGCAAAAACAACCGATCCGTAATTTCTTTTAACGCGTAGGATCTGAGGGTGGCCAGTGAGTAGTTGGAGACTGTAGCAGAAGTTTGGTTTGGCTGGTAGCCAGCTTTGGCTACCCTCAGTTCATTACCACTATCCCCTGTGTTCGTCGAGAGTCGAGAGACATAGACAGCTGGCTGAATAAAGTGGCGAGCAGTGAGAAACAGAGGGAGAGAGGAAGTACGGTCGCGGTTGGGAATCTTCCGGCCTTTTCACGAATCTGATTAATAGCGATTGTTGCTTTGCTTCTACAGTCTGTTACTAAATTAATGGCCATGGATTACCCGGAAGATTCCTTCTGTCATGTTTGTGGATATTCATAACAGAAACTCATTGATTAACACAGCGAGCAATCGTAGAGGGAGTTTTTGCAAATTAGAAGCAGAGGGGTAACAGCTTGCCGACAATTTGCAGCTTCTAAAAATCCTAGCTCCTCATTTTCCTTTCCTCGTTTCCTCACTTTCTTCCTCGCTTTCTTCCTCGGTTCGGTTAAATCTGCATTGCAGAGGCGTCGCATCTACATATGCATTGCCACGTTTCGTTCCGATTCGCGGTTTCGGACACCATTGAATCATTCGTTTCGCATCCCTCCTTCCTTCCCCTTATTCTTCTTCCCGTCTATTGGATCGCTGCGAACGAAGTCTGATTTCCGACGCGGAAGATTGAAGTTTGTTTTTCGTTTAGTTTGCTCTAGTTGTTTCTCTCTGTTTCGACGAACAGAATACGTGCTTTTGATTTTTCTCTTCAACTGTGTTGCTTTCATTCACTTTATGCAAAGCATCGCTGTGTATTTCGAAGTAGAAAAATTTAATTCCGACAGGACCAACCTGATCCTGCCACGATACTTAAGAGTTAACGTGCCTTGTTTTTGACATTACTGTCTTCGTTTGAGGATGCACAGCCAAGGAATATCGGTGCCAAGCAAATAAATACATTCAGGATGAAACATTAGAGTTTATCTAGCATCGATCTACTAGATCAGCTTTTTCGATTTCACAGATCGATCTTACCAGGCGTAGTAGCAAGTTCAGCCGGCTAAGGGTAAACAAATATTTGAGGGAAGCTTCGACGAGTAAACAGCTGCCTGGCGAACTTCTCGTCTCGTGAAACAAACTCCGATTTCCGTCGGAACTTGGCCAACGCGAACGCGTTACCGCATAAATTTTCACAAAATTTCTCGTTCGATGATTTCAATGTTTCCACTCTCGCGGAAATATTTCCTTCGCGGTACGTTTATTTGATCCCCATAGGATTTTATTATACAACGAGACAGAGGGTTGGGTAAATTTGTTTCTATCGATAAATTCATTAAAAGAAAATTAAAATTAAACCAATTTGTTGTTTCCGTATGGCCCCACTAAAACTGAGAACTCAGGTTCGGTATATAACCTAAATTGACTACAAGAAACCGATTAAAGTTGGTTTCAGAGCTGGATGTCTTATCGTTTTCGAGATAACGTGGTAAGGTTAGGTCAGATTAGGTTAGGTTCTTTGTATGCGCAGTATTCAATAGCGCATGCGCAGTATTGAATAGCGTATGCTCAGTATCGAATAGCGCATGCGTAGTCTTACCACGATATCTCAAAAACGGTAAGACATTCAGCTCTGAAACCAATTTTCATCGGTTTTTGGTAGTCAATTTAGGTTAAATACGGAACCTGAGTTTTCAATTTTGGTGGGGCCATTCGGAAAATATACAAAATTGTACCACGATATCTCAAAAACGATAAGACATCCAGCTCTGAAACTAATTTTAATCGGTTTCTGGTAGTTAATTTAGGTTATATACCGTACCTTAGTTCTCAATTTTGGTGGGGCCATTCGGAAACTTATCCCAATTTGTTAAAGTAAATGTCGGTGATGTTGGTTAAGAAGTATTATAACGATATAACGAGGCAAAGGGTGGACGTATTCTCCATAATGAAGTAGCAAAAGAGGATCTAAAATGAAATTGAAGTTTTCAAACTACGTTGGGTCAGCAAAGAGCCGGTTCCGTGGTTAGAGGGTTAACCGAACCCTCTTGTCCCCTTCACATATTCAGGTAAATGGAATTCCGGTGTAATAGATAATTTAGTTAGCCAAGTTCTCGGTGTTGTCTGGTGACGCAGTGGACGATTTCCATTTAAAAGCATAGCTGAGAATGGTTAAGATTCTCACGTTACTCGACGAAACAAAGCTCGCTCTCTCGCTGACGATTTTCCAGCAAGAATTTCCTCTGTTCCCTCTTCACCACGTTGTATCTCTATTCTTAGAGTCTTAGAGCGAACTCTTGGCACGCTTGGCCCTTTAAGGTTTCTCTTTCTCGTGCCTCTGCTTATGCGAAGAACGCGTCGAGTGGAATGGTCCAAGCAAAAGAATGAGAAAAAGAAAGAACAGAAAAAATAACGAGCGGCAAAAGTGAAAGAACACCTCATCCTTAAACATTTCGTTTGTTTGTGCTTGACTTCGTGATCGCCAGGAGGCATCGACACTGCCAAGATAACCGTGAAAATCGTTTGCGGCGGAGAAAAAACGCGATCGTTTTCGCACTTTGTTGATCTTCCAACGGAAGAGGGAAATAAAAAAGGAAGCTATAGGGTGTGTGGAGACAAGCCAAGTTCGCGTGTTCCACGGACCAACAATAAGTTGAGTGGAAATGGAGAGATTAGGGGATGAAAGCTTTTTTTCGGCTACTTCTTGAACAAATATCTTCTTCGGTTCTTTCGCTATCTTCATCTTTTTCTTTATGTTCTTTTTCAAAAATAACTATCTTCAGAGTATACCTGCTTGGTTCGTGGAAATGAAGAATTTTATTCAAAGTAAATTAAATGCGAATGCATTGAAAACTTTGTACAGTAAACATTTATTCTGTTATTTAAATTTATCTTGACCTACGGAATCATCCTCTTTCCGATTGTTTTATAAGTCTACGTTGTATATTTTTACATGCATTCAGGTTTCATCAACCACCCTAAAATATCTTATTAAAAATAAAGAATCTTCCTAGCGAGTTGTTGATGCTCGAATCGAGCCGTGCAGATGAACGATGCTGAAATCCGTCGATTTGACGTCATCGATTTTATGGCGTGGCCTTTTTTTCGATCGCCGGTGAAATAATGCGTCAACAATGTCACGGTATTCTTAAACCCATTAAATACAGCCGAACTTTCAAAACAACTTATGCGAAAAACGAGATGATGAAAATTCAGCGAAGATGTGGTAGTTGTGGCAAAGGAGAGGAGAGAATGGAGATGTGGAAAAGCAAATTTTCCTCGATAAATTGATTTTAAACAAATATTGAAAGGTTTTCGAATCGAATGGAAAGAGAAGATTGTTTTTTAAACTGCTGCAAATTCTTTTCACCTTTCTTCGAGATGAAAGACAAGGTGGAAAGGAAAAGAAATTAAGGAAATTTGATCGTCAAGCTGTCTGTCAATGGGTTTTCACCTCGTAAAACACATCAGTAAAACGTATCACCGACCATCTACATTCAATAAATCAAAACGAAGCAGATACCCTGACTTTAAATTACTGCTGACACGTTGTCGTTCCGTTATTACACTGATATAACGTCGATTTATGTGACTGCGTACGAAGTTTAATCCGCAGTATTTCCAAAGAAAAATCAACCATTTCGGTGATTCGAACGTATTAAGGACCAGGAGGGGATTTTTGTGGTTCGAATCGAATATCGATTTCGTGTTTCCGCTGAAATTTATAGTTCGACGAGAACGATATCTACTTCCTATAACTATAGAATCATAGCTCGAGGTATAACGTTAATTAATGACTGCTGGTAATTAGTGGCTGCAATTAAGAGGCCGTTTTCGAATCACCAGCCGTGCTATCCACGTTACTATTAGTGACTTTATTGAATTATTAATATAAAAATAAATTTTTATAAATGCAAAAACGGAACGTCCAGATGTGTCTGGATTTTCTCTAAACTCTAAGTCGAGAGATTCTACACTGAGAGGAAATGCCATAAACAGTTCCAAGGTAAAACGTGCCCCGATTCTGTTCAGTTCCTTGTTGGTTTTCATCGAGTAAAGACGTTCTTTCCGAGCCGTATTAATAAAGTGTAAAATTAAAATATAAAAAAGTATATTTTATTTAAGGACCCATTTCTAATACACTTTAACCCTACCCACTTGACTGTCTATTATAGAAAATTATTTTAACAATGAAAAAAATCTCACAGTTGTTCACTTCGCTTATCGTTAGTTCGTAAATAGAAAAGCTGACAATTCATGATTTTATAGTTGCTTAAGGTTTAAACAAAATAGACGTTTCCGTTCGCGATGCTATTTATCGCACAGTGATCTAAGCTTTCTACCGAATTACCATGAATAATTCAATTGGCCAGTCGTAAACTTTATTCTCTGAATTTCAAGCGGTTACGGTCTTCTTGACGCACAAGATTTATCGTCGTCTTTGCTCGATTCGAATCGCTTTGTGTTCTCATGTATTTCTTCCTACAAAGATTTACAATGCTTCTCTTCCCTTTTTTTTTTTTTTTCAAACGCCTGCCAATACGTTTGATTTAATTTCGGCCACGTTTGCACGTGTACCCTATAAAATCCTATTTTATACAGGATGGCGCAATAACTGTAATTGCTAAACTAAAAATATCATAGCTCTGGGTCACGTTTGACCCGGTGCCGCTGTTTCATGATTAATCTAGACTAATTAACGTCTGCGCGTATGTGGACGTCGAATCCGATTGGTTGCACATCAGCCACGTAGCAATTGATCGATTAATTATTCAAACGAGCCGAGACCGCTCGATAGCGATGTAAGTCGATTTCAGATGTGCTTGCCATAATTTCTAGCGAATGTTCGAAAATTTCCGCTGCCTTTAGTAAATTGCTACGTGTCTGTTGAACGCGAGATCGAACACTGGCGGTTGCTCGACGGTAAACGCCCTCATGGCTCAATCAATTTACCGGTCTGGGCGTTCAATCGTTTGCCTATGTTTCCTTCCTGAAATTTCATGCCGACTCGTTCTCGAGGGGCAAGTTAAGGCTTAGGGAGAGCCTAGTTCGGAACCTCCTCCTTTAATTAGGTTCAAACGCTACTCCTGTTCCTGTTACATTATCGAAAAAAATATTCATCCATATAGGTAATAGGTAATATCAGGACATCAATAATTCATTGACGAGGTAATTAGCGTATCGAGGAGAAATCCTCTCTAGGTAATGGGATGCAGTCTAGCGAAATTTCGTCGAATCACTTGCCAGTTTCCTGTTATTCTTCTCGATTGGCTGCACGGCACAATGCTTCAGCCGATAACAATGGAATTATCGAGTCGTGAACGGCAACAGACATCCCTTGCTTCCTTTATCCCTCTCTTCTTCTTCTTCTTCTTTCTCTTTTTTTTATTCCTAGCAGAAACAGCAGGATCGAGAAAGCGAATTCCTTTTGATTCGACTGTTCCCACCGTAGCTGGTCGATTACCTTTGTTCGAGCCGATATTACGTGGCCACGATAAATGTTCGAGAACAATGGCAGAGATTCCTTCGAGCGGATTAACTCGGCGCGAACTCGTTAAAAAGGGACTTTTAATTGGAACTCTTTATGCCGGTTGGAAAATTGACTTCGTTCAACAGGCTTTGGCACGAATCGGGGAAATAAGAGAAGGTGATTATCCAACGTAATTATTTCAGATTATTCTTTAATGTTCTCGCGGGTTCTTCTTTAAATTGAACTCAACTTTGGTTGATTGATTGGTTGCTAAGACTCCCACTCTTGATTAGATTAAATATTATTCTATTCGGTTCAGATTGGATAGAATAATATTTGAGCGAATTGAGAGGCGAATTGAAATTTGGATCCAGTCTAACGATTCTCATCGCGAGGGATCGCGAAATTTATCAGCGTCCAACAGCGTCGTTTCACGATGGAAGGACCGGAAGTTACACAGATTCCAAAACGCATTCATCGTTGACACAATATCGCGAGTAGAAACGTGGAGAGGGATGAAGTTGTTCTCTGAAACGTATCTACGTGGACCACCAGCTTCCTCTTTCCCGAACAACGTTGAATCGAACAATTCAAATGACATTCGCGTTTACTAGCGATACAATACCAGGCTGATAACAATTTTTTACCGACCAGATGACAGAATTCTGTTGTCGAACCGCGGTTAATACGAGGAAATCAATGATAATTATTACGATTTTCAGGTATAAGAAGCGTTATGGAAACACTGCAGGTTTCTCAGGTTTCTGAGGGGGGTATTTTCACCTCGGTACTTTACTATTTTAATTTTCAATGCTTCAGGAAAGTAGGTCTTGCGTACTTTTATTCCAGGACGGCCCTTTCTTGAAAAGGCGAAAGGCCGCGCCCCTTTCAGCCGTCCGTGACCCACCGCGTTATTTGTCGACGTTCGCTTAATTAACTTATCGCCAGGCTGGGAAAGTTACGGGAGGGTGTACGGGGTGAAATGAAGGGGAATAAAGGTGATGGTGGTGGCGGTAGGAATGGCTCGAAACGCGATCGTAGGAATCGTGGATATTCCATTTTCTTATCGGTCTAGCGGCATCCACCTTCCCTCATCTTCCTTGGATTAATTGCTGGGAACCACGCGATATTTCCGGCCACGTTCGTGTCTCTGCACCACCGATGGCCTTTCTCGAACCTCGCCTACCCTTAAATCGTCCTTTTCGTTTCTGTCCCTGCCTCGTTCAGGCTTGGGTCAGCTGTGATTCGTTTGGCAATCGTGATAGAGTAATTTTCATCAAAATACACGCGTTCTGTTCTTGTCGAGACACGACGGAACACGGTGTCGAATGAAACGACGGGCAAACATAAATCATCCATAGATGAAGGATGTCGTAAGCGACGTGTTGGTTCCAATCCTTTTTGAAAAATGACAGCCTTCCTTTCGATGGAATTGAAGTTTGAACATTCTATCGATGCTTCGAACGGTTTGCAGAATTTATTAAGTATTCAAGTACTTCTTCGAGTAATGCATTTCGTACAAGTGCATCATACTGGATGTTGTTCCATCGAATGAAATTTTTCAAACTCTTATCGGATACATTAAAAGCCTTTCAACATTTTTCACGAGCGCTACTTGATCCCGACGAAACCCTTACTCAGTCGTTGAATTAATTAATTCACCAATGTATATTGAACTTGATTTCAAACTCTGTATGTAACAAACGCATTTTTAATATTTTTAATTTCAATACAAAAGCGACATAGCTCTATGAAATTAACGGATATAATTTACACAGTAACTTAATATTTTTTTTTTTTTTTTCATTTTATTACCAGAGTTAAAATATTATGTCGAAGGATTATGTTTGCGAAACAGGATCTCTCCTCTCCATCATGGTAATTACTATTATAGGATGAAGGACGGTCCTCGTAGCATGTCGATGGTTAATTAATTCGATGCGAGACAACAGGTATCTGTCGTTCAGTAAACCCGATAAAAACCTGTATTCATAAACGAATTAATTAGCGGCGAACGTCGATTAATTCGCCTGGTGAGTCTGATCGAGTCTGTCCTTGTATTTGCCTAAGTAACGATATTAGCGCATGGATTATGTACCATCGAATTAAAGTGAAAACCAACTCTGTTCTCGTTCGAATGTCGTCGTGTTCCAGACAATTTATCTTCGTCGAGAATTCGAATCTCTACCCTCGTATTTTCTTCGTCTGCCGCGTAAGTTACGGGTGTCGTCTGTGTAATTAATCTCGAGCAGGCTGTTAATTTTTTCTTCTCCTCGTTATCGCTGGACTCTAGCCAGGAAATTTCATTCTTCCGTTTCCGGTTGGCCGCATCGCGAGTTCCTCCTCGTGATCCATCATTCTCTGTCCGATGACACGAGATACTCCTCGTTTTTGGTACCATTCTTCTCCCGTTGTTACATTCTTCAACTTCTGCGTCCAGAAAGATTTATAGCACAGTCTCTCCTGGAGAAGCCTATCACGCTGGCTACCGTAAATTCCACCATAACTTTCGACTACGATTGACCCCGATTCCGTAACCGGAGGGTTAACGATTTCAAACTGAAATACTTTCGAATAGCTGGTAACATAATCGCGAACTTCGGTAAATACGTGGCGTGGCTAGATGCAGTAAAATCTCGGTGGAAAGTGCACGCGGTTGCGACTGCGCCCGTTGAAACTGCATTCGAGGACAACTTCCTGACATTTCGCAGCTGCGGTCGACCGCGTAAACACATCCACAAACGTCCAACCGTACCGCACGACACCTTGCAGACGCGGATCTGACGCTTCGAACGGTCGACCTGCTGAAAATATACGATTCACTACGAATATAAATATGGTAAACACCGAAGGTATGGAAAGAGGGAAAGAGAGAGAATTGTTTTCTTGCTCCTGCTGCAGTTCGCTATAATTAGCTCGTACGCTCGTAATCACGCGTAATTTCACATCGATGGACGGTGTTTGGTCAATGGTTAAACTTAGGGAGAATGGACGAAAGCAAATATTTGATTTCTCGAAACGAGGCGGAATCGAATTCCGATATGGTGTACTCATTGCCTGCCAGAAGGAGCCTTTCCAGAAATCCCTAGTTCGATCATTGATATATTATGTAGGAGAGGAGAGAAAAAGGCGTTTTGTCTCGGGATCATCTGTCAGACTCGTCGTGGGGCTGACAACAGACGATCCCTGCCCCAGACACCTATAATACCGCAATTCGGAACTTGCATGCCGGGCGACCGTTTGCGAGAACACTGTCACCGATCATCTCGCCGCCACCTAGCGGTCCCCGTCCCGAACTAAAGGCGTCTGGGGGATGAAATCCTCCCCTTCCTCTCCACCAAAACGCCTACAATTAGGTATAGCAAATTTTGTCAGTATTATTTGTACCCATTGGAATTGTTATCGAAGTGACTCATTGAATGCATTTCAACGTGAGGTAATTCAATGTAAATAACAATTGTTGCCTCGTAGACCCTTCAGGTCCCGGCAAAAATAGGTTATAAAATCGAGGTCTGGTCGACTACCCTTCATTGGGGTCACGTATCGTTAGGTGCTCCGCAATTAAAAATTAGGAATTCCCAAAAAGGATAAGTTTCCGAATGGCCCCCACTAAAATTGAGAACTTAGGTTCGGTATATAACCTAAATTGACTACCAGAAACCGATCAAAATTGATTTCAGAGCTGGATGTCTTACCATGTCGTGGTAAAAAATTTTTGTACAATTTTGGGACTACATATGCGCTATTCGATACTACGCATGCGTTATTCAATACTGCGCATGCGCTATTCAATACTGCGCATGCGCTATTCGACGCTGCGCATACACAGAACCTAACCTACTCTAACCTAACCTTACCACGATATCTCGAAAACGGTAAGACATCCAGCTCTGAAACCAACTTTGATCGGTTTCTTGTAGTCAAATTAGGTTATATATCGAACCTGAGTTCTCAATTTTGGTGGGGGCATTCGGAAACATAGCCCCTAAAAATTTTGGAAAATCCCACGGTAAACCTTTCAGTTCCTCACATTTACTCATTCACACCACATTTTCTCCACCACTTTCTCCAAAACCAAAAAATCCTGCCCAATCATAACATAATTTTCTCTTCCATTTGCATATTCCTTCCTGCGTTTCCACTAATCAACGATATTTCCACCCATAGACAAATTGCATTCTTGTACTTACGCAGAAACGAGATCAGAATTCCGAGAACTCTCGTAGTAATAACACCTCTGGAAAAACACACACTGTCATTTGTACATCATATACTCTGTTAGTGAAATACAGTTTCATAATAAACCAATCAGTCGACTCCATTCATTCAACATAAAACAATTCTCGAGTATTAAATTATTCGAGGATCACTGAGACATTTGAGAGCGAATCAACGATCTCAGGTCACAGTATTATATAACAATATTAGATGACATTCAATGTTGAACTTGGCATGGCTGATTCATGAGCAGGGACGAAATAAGCGGAGCAAGATCATTCCATATTTCCTAGTTATTGATATATCCGAGTCGTGGTGACTGTAAATTATGAAGCAGCGATGTTCGACGCGTAGAAACAAAGACAGTGTTAGATTCAGCCGATTTATCGTTAAGCCATGATCGTGAGTTCCTGCGATCGATCTTACCCTTATCGTTGCACGATTTCGTAATTCCCTCGACGGTTCAAGTATAATCGTTACATTATCGTGCCGTTAAGGAAATTTTGTAGAAGAATTCCCGGCCGAGATCCACGAAACTCGATAAGCGAAACAGCCCGGTCTGTAACCGTTGCGGACACGATTTACTTCGGTTAACGCAAATTGCCTGAAAAATTCTTGATAAAGCTTGATCAGCGATAAACAAACGGTGTAAACAGACGTTAATTCTTGGGAAACTTGTAAAACGTTCGAAGCGGAACGAACGACGATTGTTATCGTTTAATGAGAAAATTGAGCATGAAATTTTCCTTGTAATCGATCATTTTATTTTCTCCGGTAATTCTCGTTGACTTCTGGCCGGATTCTAGTTGACGGGCAAATCAGGGTGTTGCGCGAAGCTTTATAGGGCTTGCGGACGTAGTAAAAGGCTCGTTAAAGAGAAATAACGCGTTAATGATGGATCTAACGAAAGCCATGCGTTGTGTACTGGTGCGATGTCATTTAACTCTGGTGCCGGGCCGTTCTTTATGTCTTCCGCACGAGAAGTCTCGTACAATGAAGGTTCAGTGTGTGTAATACGGTACGCGCAGAGGTTTGGAGCCGCAGGCGCGGCTGCTTGCCCGAGATAAATGCAACAACATCGTTCCCTGAATTATATCGATGTTTTGCAAAAAGTTTGCGGATTACCCGGGAAAACGCTTACGCGATACGAAATCTCTGCTATGCCAACAAAGTTTCCGCTTTAACGAGACGCGCTGACGAATTTAATGACCCTATTGCCATCGTTCAATGTTACGTTTTTGCATAGTAAATGTACGATTTTCAAATATAAATAAATATAGTTTGACACGATTCGATGACATTTTTCATTCATTTTCTATATTTTTGGAAAGCTCGCCGGTAATTAATTTTCTGGTAAAATGAGTCTCGTTACGGTGCTGTATATCAGAAGTCATGAAACTATGTAAACACACTAATATTAGTAATAATCTTATATACTTGTTTAATTAATAATAGAGTTTATGATTACATAGTTCATACAAATAAAATGATATGGATGAATTAAGATATAAGAATATAATGAAAAATATAGAAAGACTTCATTTTTACACCACATGGTCAAGAGTAGTAGGTAACTGTGAGCACCTCTCTCAACGCCGACGTTGGCTAACATTGGCATCATTTCTAATACTGTCAATACGGAACTACGAAAGAACTAGAAAATCCAGTGGTTGGAGTGTAATCGTTTCGGAAATGGTCGTGGATCCGTGAGTTCAAAAACGGAATTTCCTGTGTGCGTCGATCGCACGCGTCTGCGTCCGACAGGCGAGCTTGTCCGATTTTTTCTACTGAATGTACGCGTCTTAAAAGAATACACTGGTGGAATTAATTCTGGACATTTTGAATAAAAATATTCTTTATTTCATATTTGTGCAGAAAATGTATATTCTGCTAAGCTAAATTGATACCGTAATATTTTTATTATAATCTATAATGTTTATACTTCATATTTTCACACCATTTCTGTGAATGTTTTAAAATTTTTATTTCAAAAACTCTAAACTGTATTCTTATTTTTATTTTTGCGCCTAGTAACACGAAATGTCGCATGATGTGAAATAGCCAATCACAGGATGAAAGGATATCCAACGAAATATTAATCTTTTTCAACCTCCTTTGATAAGTTGAAATTGTAATTTTTATTGTATATTAAAAGTATGGCTGTAAATACTCGTAAGCGACGCCCTAAAATTAGAAAACAATGATTAGAATATAAAATATAAATGATTATATATTAAATAATTTGAATAAATGCGAAACTTAGTAAAAATTTGAAAGTGTCCAGAATTAATTCCACTAGTGTATAGCCATCAGTAGAAAAAATCGGACAAGATCGTCCGGACGCAGGCGCATGCGATCGACGCACATAGGAAATTTCGGCCTTATAGGAAATTCCGCCTTTAAAGCGTCAGTTGGTCGCGTCGCCCCGCGCCGCGCTGCGTCGTCGCGTATGGTAATTTCATGCGGAAAATTCCCGCTAAAAGCGTAATTGACCGAGGATGGCAGAAAGCAGGAGGCCCCGAGGGAACGAAGGAAAAAACAGGCAGACAATGCATCGTTGTTAGTCTAATGACTTCTTGCTCGGACGCGCCCCCGCGCGCGTCAATTCGCTCGCCTCTGGAGAGCCGCTGATGCGTTGTCGTAGCGATTTTCAGCGATGATAACCTCCTTCCCATTGTTTCGCGCGAGACAATCTCGCTCGACCTGGAAAGACATGCGTTTTTACTTCGTTTCCACTAGACCCTTTCTTCTTTCGAAGATGCTTTTTTCGAAATGAAAGTTCCCTTTTACATTTGGTCACTTTCCAAAAATTCATGTGAACTTGTTTGACCATGGACGTGTTTTTCTCCTTTTGGCAAAGGTATAAAATCGATAATATAAGAGATACTGTTAGATATCCAGTATTTTTGTGATACTGATTGTACGTACTTTTTTTCTGTTTTGTTACAGAAAGCCAGATTGGCACGTATCAGGATCGCTAAAGCTTCGAGCGGAGCAGCGTTCGTGAGCAAAAAGAAAGCGGCTGAAGCCCGATTGGCCGCACAGGAGAGCGGACTTCAGCTGGACGACTCTTACAAGGAGGAGGATATCTTCGAGCTACAGCATCATCATCTACTTCGTTGTTTAGAAAAGACTACGGTAAGTCCTCGAAACGTATTTCTAGCATTTGTAAAAATTCTTCGTCGCCGGATCGTTTGGCTGTGTTTCCGAATGGCCCCACCAAAATTGAGAACCCACCCTCGGTATATAACCTAAATTGACTGTAAGAAACCGATTAAAGTTGGTTTCAGAGCTGGATGTCTTACCGTTTTCGAGATATCATGATAAGGTTAGGTTAGATTAGGCTAGGTTCTGTGTATGCGCAGTATCGAATAGCGCATGCGCAGTATTCAATAGCGCATGCGCAGTATTCAGTAGCGTATGCTCAGTATCGAATAGCGCATGCGTAGTCTTACCACGATATCTCAAAAACGGTAAGACATTCAGCTCTGAAACCAATTATAATCGGTTTCTGGTAGTCAATTTAGGTTATATACCGAACTTGAGTTCTCAATTTTGATGGGGCCATTCGGAAACTATACAAAATTGTACAAAATTGTACTACGATATCTCAAAAACAGTAAGACGTCCAGTTCTAAAACCAATTTTAATCGGTTTTTGGTAGTCAATTTAGGTTATATACCGAACCTGAGTTCTCAATTTTGGTTGGGCCATTCGGAAACTTATCCGATCGTTTCTCTGGATAGAGAAAAATTGTTAATCTTTTTTTTCATTCACTGTAAAGTTCGTTACCTTTTACTGAGACGATGAGAAAAAATTGTTGATCGTTATGATGCGTCGAGGTGGTAGATGTTTCATTAAGCTCGTCGGTGGCTCGTTTAATATCGTGGCGTCAGTGTGGGATATGGCAGGTTATCCGAGCCGGTTCATTCTCTAGGCGAGAAGTAACGTGGCCGCTTAGAAACTAAGAGTCCGCTTCGCGCGTTGCAGAGTAATTTGAATAAACCCTCCCGTGTTCGGGTCTAATTTTAGCTCGGCACTCGCGAGGGATTCCGTGCCACCCACTAAGCTCACCCAGACCGTTTTATGTGTATTCTCTTTGTGTGCGATCGTGACAGGTACTGCGGAAACGTATGTGTTTCGAGGAACGCGCGCGACACAGAGCCTCGTTCTTTGTGCTATGCAACCGTATACTGGCTGTTTCATTAACTTCGTTACAACGTTTACGCGAGTGGTGTCTATCCGTGACGACACGATTTCTATTCTAATCATTTTAACAGACAAATTTATTCTTATACAAAATTTATATTATTTTTTCAGTTTGAAAATTTTTAAATAAAATTTGCCAATTACAAGTTTCAAATTGCAATTAGCGTTTGATATAGTAGGTAAAAATAAGGCGAAGATTAGTGGCGTGAAAAACATCGATATCACGAGATGCAGCGAAAACACGGACGTGTATAGCACGGTACGCTTTAATTGCAATTATTTGGGATACGATTGATTCAATTTTCAATTTCAGCTTTCCACTTGTTACCCTGCGTAATTAATATGATACTAATATCGCTTAAATTTTAGATACGTACAAGTAGGGACATTGAATAATAATGGAAGATTGGCACAGTTTAAAGTTGTGTATTGAAAAACTGTAGAACTGTACATAGCTTTGCGTCAGCACTGTTCATCCCATGTCTATTTAGTCTTTAAACTTCCTTTTTACTGTGTTAAGAAACTGTTGGCTGATTTTCAACAGAATTCAATCCTTCTTAGCACGATGTGGCGGTGAAGGTTTTCAAAATCAAAAAGTAAATCGTTCTTGACATTCCAATGAATATCTCCTTTACCTTCTATTATTGACCACATTTGTTATTTCGTTCGATAGTCGTCCTTGTATCGATATCACTCGATACATCGGAGATCTAGAAAGCATGTTTGCTAACAGGTATGCTGTATAATATGCAGGTACAATGAAAAAGCAAAGCGTTGAATAGCTTGATTAAATAGGTCAGATGGTATTTCGCGAATCGAAGTCTCTGTCTCGTTCGCCACTCGAGCTTGAATTTCCACGAAAATTGTGTTAATTGCAAGTTTTTCCGGGGGCAAGGAGGCATCGATTAACTTCGCGAGGGTTATCGGTACGAGTGCTTTCTCTGTGCATTTTACGAATATGAGATCGAGTAGAACTTTAGCCAGTGAATTTTTAGGATTAAAGGCCTTTCAACGAGTCCTCACTTCAACGTAGAGGAGAAGGTACAAATATGAGATACCAAGGTTTTAACCCGTACGCAGTATTAACTCTTTTAACAACGATTGTATATTAAGTATTACGACGAGTAAAATTCTCTTTCATAATATTTTTGATAGATATCATTGCTGTATTTAACAGACGTTTTAACTTTTGCCCGTAATAGAAAATTTCTACGCGTGCTTTTTTGCTGTAGTTTATTTAGCGAGTATCAAAAAAGCAAAACGAGTAAGTTATACTATAATAATCATAGTATTAGTATATCAAATTTGTGTTTTGATTATGATAAATAATAATAGAGAGTGAAACAACAAATTTGTAGAAATATGAGATACTTGATTTGTAGCAATATGAGACAGTCTCATATTAATATTACATTTTGAAAATTATTAAATAATAAAATGAACATGAACATATAAAATGTGCGTAAAGGCAAATTGTGGATTTAACACTAGAACTACCAAAACAGTTAAAATGACTGGTTTCAAGTTTCTTATTTTAATTTATAAATTTTATCAAAGTATTTTTGCTAGAATGTATGTTGGCTATTGTCAAGATAAAGAATGGATATATATATTAAATTAAGTTTCATCAAATTATATTTATTTAATTTTCTGTATTATTTTCAGGATAAAAATTAGTGTGCATCAAACATCGGTAATTCTAGTGTTAATTATATCTGACGTCCTGTTATATTTAATTTATTATTATTAATGTTCTACTTTAGTTTTATAACTTTATTCTTCTCACGAGTAACATTGTCTTCTATTATTACCCGAATTTCTATTAGGCCGAATTTGCCATCGATTAGAAAAAATGAAAAAGAAAAAGTAGAACTTTTGTAAAGTCTATAATATTTATATTCATACAGCACGTTATGTATGAAATTCTCCAAATTTTTGTCTGAGACTTTCTACATTTGAAAATAAAATGGGTATCCCATATTCGTACCCTCTCCTCTATTATTCCCTTTTTTCTCTTCTCCCTGAACGGACTCGGAGTTCCCCTTTTTCGTTGAAATCTAATAGACATCATATCTTCTTCTTCTTCTTCTTCTTCGAGTAGCACAACAGTTTTGTTACTTCTTATCAGCTTCCGATCACCTTGCTTTCCCCAACGAACACGAGCTTGCCCGATAGATCCGTTTGTTCACTGTCCTGCACCCAGTAGCTGTACTTAACCCAGAAAGCAACGCGATTCCGGGTTGCCTTTGTTGAGTCGTCAAGAAAATCGTGCACACAGCCTGGGGCCCCGTCGTTCCACTTCCTGTCGCTTTCTCACGCTTTTCGAGCACGGCTACGTGCCACCGCCTCAACTTCCTGCCAGAGTGTACCCCTGTCAACTAAGAGGATGTCCACGAATTCTGTTCATGCGTCATCATTGTTGAGCTTCTACCGCCATCAAGGGGATGATTTGTAGCGCGACAGCGAAGCAATGGCTATTTTTTCGTTTTCAATTTCTATGGTTTTCCTCGTTCGAGTTAAAAGGATCTGGTAATCTAGAAATATAATACAATGTCCAAGAGTGTCCATCTGGACATCCTCGTTTCATTATCTTTCACGATAGCCTTTCGTTTCAAATTTTCCAATCAGAACTTTTCCCACAGATTCGTTCGTTCTACTTCTTCTTCAACTCGACTCCCTCTCTCTCTCTCTCTCCTCATCTAACTTACCCTCTGAGTTATTTTTCCAGCCCCAATCCCTCCGTACTTTTGTCCTCTGGTTATTGCCAATCGATACGATTCTGCTTTACATGGAATTTTCGAACGAAATATAAAAGCATCCGATAACAAGGATAGAGGAGTACGTGCTACCCTCTGATAAGAGAGTGTTTCACGAAACGACTCGACGCGACGGATCAACTTTCTGCACGATTGTTTCGTAACTGGAGGCTCAGAAGCAAAAGAAGCCCCTTTGGAATTCCATAATGAAACGAAATACCAATTTGGACATTGTCCAGACATCCATCGGGGTTTTAGTATTCTGACGTTTGTTTTTCAAGGGTTGCCTTTCATTTTTCATCTACAACGTTCTTTGTTTGTTGTAATAGAGAAATATTGGGGGAATAGGTTAATTAAGATGATTAATGGGAACGGAGGATCTTAGATGATTAAGGAAGTTTGAAACACAATAGAGACGAATTCTGTGCAAGATCTTGATGGGATTATTGCGTGCCACTTCCATTCAACACCCCCTTCTGCGAGTAGCTGAATGAATATGAGAGAAGAAGAATCGTATCATTAAAAGCGAAGATCTACTTTTAATTTACGAATTTTAATATTTTACCTTATATTAACTGAAATCTTTTATTTTGCAAATTTCCTTTGTTCTTTAAAATTTCGCGATCTTACACGGAACGGGGTGGATTCGATCACTTGCTCTCCCAACAGATGCTAAATCTCATTCAATGATTTGCTATTTTAAATATCCACGCTAAACATAAACGTTTTCGTGTATTTTTTTTTTGTAATATCAACACTTGTAGCGCTTGTTTAAGATGCTAAATTATAGTGAATCATTCTGTACATACGTGTGTTTCCAAAAATACAATTACAACACAAAACGGGTGAAACGAGCTGTTTCCTCTCGAGGACTTTGATCCTCTTTGCGACGTAAAAGCACTTCTGTTCCCGGAGAACACGGTACACGTCTAATACAAAATCCATCATCGAAACAAAGATACAGGAACGATTTCTCAAGGAGAAAAATCTTTGAAAATGGATATCGTGTTGCGCAGCTCGCTCGCGAGTATCGTACGCGGCCAATCGGCGTGACGCGACAGTGTCGTCGACAGTGTCGGCGTATTGATTTCTTCCGGGTCGTGGTCGGCCTCGATCGAATCTCATCGGGGATCGGAGTCGTCGGGGCGAGACGTCACACCCGGGGATTAATTATAGCCGGGAAACGGCGTTAAAGAGGTCCAACAATAGCGGAGAGCCCCATCAGATTTTCCGACTCGCGTGGCACAAGCGTAGCGGCGCCAACCTCGCGGAAGAAAGTGTTTTTTTCGCCTTGAAAATGTGACACCTCTCGTTGCTTATAGCTATTAAAACAGCCTTTACATTAGGCAACTTTAATAATTGATATCCTTGAAAAAATTGTCGCATTTCTTCATCTTGCGAAACTGGAGGTACAGTTTGGTTGGGTCACGATTTCTTGCCCGTCTTCATCCGCCCGCTCGAATTTTCCTTTTTCTCTGTCCCGGTTTTCTCTCGC
Source organism: Osmia lignaria lignaria (assembly GCF_051020975.1). Classification (NCBI taxonomy): domain Eukaryota; kingdom Metazoa; phylum Arthropoda; class Insecta; order Hymenoptera; family Megachilidae; genus Osmia; species Osmia lignaria. The sequence continues at coordinate 1,117,823 of NC_135047.1, read as the reverse complement.
GACGTTCTCGTCCTTTCCGGCACGTTTATTTCCAGCTGGACGATATTAAATTCACGAGTGGCCAGGCCGTGTCACCGTTTTTCGGCCCGAGCGATGCATACGCAACCGGGTATTCAGCCATCCGTGCTTCTCTGATTCTGCTGCGAACACTGGAACCATTTTAATTTTGATCCTTCAGGATTTCTTCGGTGTTATACTCCGAACATCTGGGTTAGTGGATTGGGATCTTTAATCAACTGAAAGGTTTCCTGCTTTTTGTTGTGTACTATTTTCAGTTTCTAATCTTCTAGAATCCTCTTTTATCATTTTTATAATTTTTATAATAAATGACGACAGGAGTTTACTTCAGTTTCGATTCGCTAAGGAAACGAAGGGAAGAAATGTGCTGTTTTCTTGGATAGGACGTGTCCGTTTCATAGTAATCCCGCGAAATAGGATGGGACGAACGTTTGGTTAAGGTAGGGACATCCATAAAATGGCGACAAGGGGTCAAGTCGGCTGCCGTGGACGAGTTATTTATGGGGCACGAGGATGACCCAGCTGGATTTACGAACGGTGATCGCTGCCTCTATTAACCGGGGAATGCATATCCATTCTGGCCACGTCTTGCATTTCTAAAACGGTGCCACCCCTGCCGGTGTCCATCTTTCCCACCGTTTCGAAACAATCCGGAACGATCGAAATCGAAACCATCGAATTTCTTTATTTTAATTATCGCACCTGATCAGCGTGTCAATTATAAATCCTTACGAGCTTCAACTTTAAAAACGTGACCGTGAGAGTGATAAGCTTTATCGTATAATTCGAAACTTTTTCAAATAATAATGTACTCCTGGGAATGTAAGTTGACTGGTAGGTATGCGAATGACAAATGTGCTTCTTTCGCAAGTCATTATTCATTAATCAGCTGAACTTTATCCCCCTATAAGACTATACATTTCAAAGCGACCAGGTAATCGTTACTTCTTATCGTTAGAAAAGGATGTACAGTGTTAACTCTATAAGTGACACGAGTTCTGCTTCACTCACGACGTTAGGAAGGGAGATAGAGTATTGCTTTAGAATTCAGTGAGCTATTAATGCGAAACGAGGTGAGCTACCGATGAATTTATTTTAATTTATATTTAAACACGCGCAGCTGGATCGTACGGCTTAGTTGGATCAATGGTTGCGCTAAATAAAAGGCGCAATTGGTAGCCCTCTAAAATGGTGTCACGTCCCGCGTCAGTAGTATCTTGGAGAGGTCAGTACGTTTATAAGCGCCGTATTACAATTCCACCGTACGAAAATAGCGACGCCGTTCTGTTTATAGAGAGCCGGCTTCTGTGCGATTTCTTTTTTAGACGGATCGCACGCTCGAGGCCCTGTGTTTCTATTTTCTAACGCCAACAGTGATGGAATTGTGTACCTTACGAACGAAACAAACCAACGATTCAACGGAATAGTAATGTTATTTGGTATCATTCGTTTGCATCCAGTTAACACCTTCGTTCACTCGGTAGAAACCAACAGCACGTATTCGATGTTTCAATTTACTATTCTTTGTTTACTATTTATTACTACCATTTTACTATTTCACTTGCGAATCATTGATAAATTGAAAATCATGAAATTGATTCCTTCCTTTCCCTTAAGTAAGTAGGTACTTCCATACGATGAATAAGAAAGGGTTCGTGTTCACGACCATTACTCCTGAGTGCTTGTTGCAAAAACTGATTTGTGGAGGAACAAAGAGGGTTTTTCTTCGCCTAGCTAAGCCCGTATTGTCTTTACCGGTCTTGTACAAATTGAGCCGCTGCAGAAGAAAAGATTGATCGCACAGAACCGGCTAGGTGCCGAACCGCAGCTTCCCTTTTGTCCATTGATCAAAGTGGAACGCGTGTATGTATCCTTGCTCCACTATGCGACAAAGAACCGTCTAAGTTACTGCTTTCAAACAAACTTCCACACGTACACGGCTGTGTTTCTCAAAACCCTATCGTCTCAAAACTTTTCATCGATATAGGCTTATATTAAATGCAGTTAATTAATTACTAAACGCAGTAACGATCGACGACACTCTCAAAGGATTTGAAATAACGAGAGAGCGCAGATCGAAACGAAGCCTTTGTCGATTTTATTTACACGCTCAACCAGCCATCCCGAGGATTATATAAAGACGAATTTATCTGAGCGAGAAAGAAATTGAGAAATTCCAACTTGTTTCAAGATACAAACGTGGATTGCCCGGGTTTTCAGAATCGTTTACCAGTTATTCGAAACTGAAACAGTCAACCGCGAAAAACGTCTCGTTTTTCTTTCGCCTCGACGCCTTCAACGGACCATCATTTTTCACGAATTGCCTGCTCACACTGGAATAAACCTTTCTCTCACTGTCTCCCGTCCCTGTAAAATAATCCGAATTTTCCGGGACACTTGTGTCCTGGATTATATCGGATTCATGAAATTTAAATGCCTCCACGGGTCAGTGGATCGAATGAAAAGGACAAATGGAAAATCGACGGCGTTTCAATGCCGCGCGAACTGTTTAAACCTTGTCATTCAATATTTCCGATTGTATTCTTTAGATCAGGCCTCGGAATTAATTGCTCTTTTCGGCCAGATTTCTTAGGCTACGCCCCTTTTCTTTCAGTACTCGCTGTGCCCTGCGTGAGGGCCTTAAGGCTGGTAGTTGAGTGGCGAGTAGTTTAGTGTATGGACACTACAGTTTAGTCGAGTAGTTTAGTAAAACGGTTTAGTCGAGTAGATCCGTTTCATTGGACTTTTCTGATCGAGTAGGCTTCCCCCACCACTAACTAGTCTTCCCCCACCACTAATTAGGCTTCCCCCACCACTAACTAGTCTTCCCCCACCACTAATTAGGCTTCCCCCACCACTAACTAGTCTTCCCCCACCACTAATTAGGCTTCCCCCACCACTAACTAGTCTTCCCCCACCACTAATTAGGCTTCCCCCACCACTAACTAGTCTTCCCCCAGCACTAATAAGGCTTCCCCCACCACTAACTAGTCTTCCCCCACCACTAATTAGGCTTCCCCCGCCGGACCCATTTCTTTAGTCAAGCGATATATCTTGTACTCTCGATTTTCAAAGCTCAACTGTTCTAGTCCGGACACTTTTCTATGCCCTAAACGGTTTAGTAATAAGTACCTACTCCCCACTCGACTAAATTACTAGCCGTGTCTGTATGAAGTTCTCAGGGCGCATTGGAGCTACACTCGTATCAATAGATTTCTATGTCACCCATGGGGTACGATTCATACGGCACGCGCCCGAGGTGCATCGAGGACTAAGGCCCTTAGACTAATATGACTCTATTCCTACCGGTCTCCTACTGACAACAGTACCGCCCAAATTAGGGGCGATATCGGTGTATAAGGAATTAATTGTCACCGCGTATGAAAAAAGAGAAGAACATATGCGGTTAAGTGGGGGCTTCGAACGTCGTTGCGCCTCCTGCCATCCAATCCATGCCCGAATCGAGGTTATTCTTACGTTGGGCAGAGTATAGAAAGATACGTGAATGCTCATAATCGTGAAAAGGTACTTTGGATCGTACAATTTCGATTTGTTAACGATCAAATGTTCAGGATACCGATCGTAGAAATCCCAAAGGAAACGGTACTCGATTGCTAGGAAAAGGGGGTTATCGAGTGATCTCGACGTCAATCGCGTGAGTGCAGCCTCTTTACGGCTACGGCGAAGAAGATTCGATCCTCTGAAATCGAGCAGTCATGCAATCTTTTCTGTAAATCACTCGAAAAGAATTTCAGCGCTGCTTGTTGCAGCAGTTATATCCGCTAAACGACACATTCTTCTTTCTAGAAAACAAACTCGATGCCATCCTTCTCTATATTTTATTGAAAAAAGAATGTTATACGTCGCATATGTAAATGTCCTGTATAGCGATGCAGTTTGCATTTCGGAATTGAAACACTGCCGACAGTCGCGTGTGTAAAATTCCTCGCGGGATTCTGAGATAGAAAGATACAAAGCAGGTCCTGCTCGCTCGTGAGTCCACGTCAATTTATTTTCAAGCGTTTGTTCGGTAAGTTAACTGTGAACAGAATGGCAGCCGAGTCCTGACAGGGTCACGACTCGACCCGACTCGGCGTAACGTTATTTCAGGTATTATTACGTTGGTAAGGCCAAACCGAGCCGGAAATGCACGGGTCACGGCAACAAATGCGAACTCTGCCTTCGGCTGTGTAATTTGAGTCGAGAAACAACTTTCAACACGGTTCGAGTAATACTCGACGGATCAAAGTTCGTCCGACAACAATGAGACTTGCTAGAAAACGGTCTCTCCACGATTCGCGTTCGTTAAATCGTGAATTTATTCGGCTTTTTATTCTCACAACAATTTTGCACGGACTTCTGGATTTTTTTTTTTCACCATTTATTTTTACCATTCGTAAAGAATGACTTCGTACGTAAAGTTGTTTGTTCGTTATTTAAAATCCGACCTCGCATACACGTTACACCGATAATATTTTATTTTATTAACAAATGGCATTTGTTTCAAACTTAACGGATAAGCTTGTAAATAAATAAGCGTACAAATGACGCGGTTGGTCCATTTTCTATTTATAACTTTTGATGCGTGTATAAAGAAAAATATGAAAATGTGTTGAACGAATAGATAAATTAATGAAATTGCATCAGATTGATTTAAGTTAGCTTCAGCGAAGGAGAATCGAATCAACGTCTCGTTATCGTCAATTGATTCTTTTCGTCGAACGTAAAGTGCTCGATGGTGAAAGGATCCATGGCTGACAAAGCACGTTCTCGTTCTACTTGCAGCCAGCCTACGCGGTTACATAGTACAATCTACTCGAGGGCATCGATAAGTCTGATTAAAAGTAAAGATCCTTTAATTAAACTCTACTTGGCGAATCAATTTTTTTCGTTCCTTCATGGAAAGTATAATACCTTCTACGTTAAAATATCCTGTCTAATGAAAAGGGAATAAAATTTTAAAATAGCATTACCATTATATTATTAACGTAAAGTAGCAGTTCGAAGGCGTACATTTCAAAGTAAATGATCGTACATTTAGCACGCTCTAATTAATTTGATAAGGTAGCAAGTGGAAAGTTGAAATTGATAAATGAAACAATCGTGTTCCGAATAATTACGATATTTATTAGGTGGAATAATTTTTCAAATGTGTTAACGTAAAATGGCAGACTTTACAAGAAAATTGTAGAGTTTTTATTGGTCAACGTTTGCTTGGGATTGGCTTAGGCTGACCAATAACGTGGACAATCTACTTAGCCGCATCGGTAGCTGATTAAAAATGGATAAAGGAGTAGTTGGATGTGTGTAGACATTGTAGACGTTGTTTAGCGATCCCGTAGAATAGCGTACAGTTTCTTTTGTGGGGAAAAGGGAACTGTGAAGTTCACAGGCGAGGAGAATATCCGGTGAGGCATTGCAGATTATAAAACTTCGAACGAGTGGGATCGAAAGTTTTGACGTTAAATTACGAGGCGGTAAAGTTACAGGGTGTGCTTTGTTGGAACTATATCTCCGATTAAAAGTAAAAAGCGTTCCACCCTTGATCTAGAAAAAACTCGGTACGATGTATTAAACGAGCGAAACGAGTTGCAACCTTTATTCTTTCCCGTTTGTTAACAGAGAACACTTGTAATACGTACACTCCTATCTTTCGTTTTACCAGTCTAATTATCTTCAACAATAACCACTATGAATTTTCTGTTACCATGAATGTTAACAAGTTCTTTTACAATGCTTATACAACGGTATCGCACTCGTGCAGCTTTTTTATTTGCATCTATTTTCTCACAGTCATAAGTATTCAGCTGTAACTTGGACTGTCTAATTCAGTGGTTCTTAACCGGTGTTGTGACAATTTCTTGATCCTTTTTTTTGCTATTGACCGATATGTAACCTGTTACGTATGTGATTTTTATTTATTATGCAATATAAAAGATATATATACTATTTTATGATCGTGTTCTGCAAAAATCTTGTAAAATTGTAAATGTTCCGTGATTTTGAAAAGGGATCAATCCATACTAAATCACTCAGTACAAAATTAAAATGCCGCTGGTAACATTTATTTATTTTTTATTTTTTTTATAAACTCTTATTTAGACAGTCAGAAATGATGGCTGATTTATTTTTAAGATGATTCATTTTTTCTTGAACGGCTGACAATTTTGCACATTTTCGAAGTTTGCGGACACTGTAATAACTTCCTTGCTCTTAAAGATATCGAGTTCAAACAAAAGTCACATTAATCTGCATGAAACATACTATACTTTATGTTCAGCGTACATTTTGGTATATTCTGAAGGAAATAGCTCAAAAACCTAATTGAAAAAGTTGTAATAGCACAAAATCTCAATTCTAGAAAAAATTAAGACTCATCTTCCAGGTTTTTTTTGGGGTGAAGTCTTCACACGAGACTACTTTACTACTCTCTAAATAATAAGACTACAACTTGCGTAAAATCGGCACTATTCAAACTGAAATAACTCAGAAGAGACCCATCACAAAAATCTCAAATTTTCACAAAATCAACTTCTCTGACTGTCTAAATGTAGTAAGACTCTGTGAGAAAAAATAAAAATGGATTGACCCAAAGGTTAAGAATGACTGATCTAATCGATCGACGGTACACGTCCAATTTGCTATTTTTCCGTGATGCAACACACAAATATACTGAGAATTGTTCTTTCTGCACATTTCAAACGATATTGCAACAGACGAATATGTTTGTTACAGGATCGCGAGTTTGTGGAGATGGAGGTGCCGTACAACGGTGCCCCGAAGAGGCCGGGCTCACCGTCGCCGCTGACCTCCCCTGCGCACAGCACTGCCTCGAGGGGCGGCCTGCTGCACGCCTGCTGCGGCCGCTGCTATCCCCAACGTTACCAGGTACGCGGTCGCCGTATTCTCGCCTCGACGACCTCTATAAGCGAGGGTCCACCCTCGTCTTCCTCCCACTCTCACCAATCGCAGCCGACCGGACAGTCGGTGCATTATCAACCGGTTGACCCTACCACGGTGCCCAATGTCGCGTTCAACGTGCCCGGTGACAATGATCGGTTACGTCGCCAGGGCACCAGTTCGTCCAGCCCATACAACGAGACAAGGGTGTGAGCCGGGCTCGGGACAGCCGTTCTTAATCCATTGACCAATTGATTTTTAGCTCGATATTCCTTTCATTTGTCTATCGAGATATCCAAGATATCCAGATATCGAGGTTACGCTCTTTTGATGGTGAGTTATTTAGAAGGTTCGTTTAATTTCGTTCCTTTTTGAAAACGATACTAGTCGTTCGCTCCAGTTTGGTGCAGTGATACTCGAAACACTTATAGCGAGCATAAATCATATCAGAGATCGGTCTACACTTTACGTTGTTTGTCGTTGGAAGATCGATGACGAGTTAGATAAGGATATGTTTGTTCGTCTCGATTCGACGAGATGTATCAGCAGAAGACTGAGCCTTCCATATCCTCGAGGGATTTAAGATGCAGTCAGTGCAAACTCGGACTGATCGATTGGTCTTCAGTGATCCTCAGTCTATTCGAGAATTTTAATAACGTCAAAGAAAGTTGCGAACAGGTCTCAAGATCGTTTATTCCTCTTCGTCGGTAACGAAGAATCAAACCTACGATCTATCGGTTCTTGTCGATCACCTTAATCATAACTCTCGTTCGAACAAACTGTCTCGATCAAAGATGCGACTGCGTTTCAATCTGGTGCTAGAACGAAAAGTTTGTGTTCCAATATAAGGATACAAGTGCTTGCCTTTTCTAGAGGCTGGATCTCGATGATTTTTCCGATCGATTAGGTTCTCAGGTGCTTGGAGACTGATTACTGGGATTCGATGACTAATTCCCTCCCTAAGAACATAAGTATAAGCAGCTTAACAAACGAGGGTCGAATCGAGTCGATCACCCATTTTATATCAACTCGGTTCGAAATGAATATTAAATTGAATATTCGCATCGCGTGAACGGGGTATAATATACAGTATCGAATGGCGGGGGTTTCTTCCCCTACATCGGCTTTTTCCCTAGGGAAGGCTAGTACTCGCCAATATAGGTATTTATCGAGTGCTACGCTAGAAGGTAACAAGGTACTCGAACGATTCGAGGCTGTAGACTGTAGAAAAGAAATATGGTGGTTGTTCGTGACATCGAATCCCGGTTGTTAAGCACGACCCCTTTGGGTTTCGAGTCTCCCTCAAGCACTGCCAGTTAGGCTTCGAATTTCGAATTGGTGCTCTCTTTCTCTCTTTCTCTACGGTGATATTCTTGCTATTTTATCTTCGCGCCGATGCACTTACGTGCGGATCATTCTGTACGCTCGATAAGAGCTAGATAAACCTTCAAGGATAGGGAAGGCATCGAAGAATTTTCTTTTCTATCTACTGCGAGACAAGGAGAATCCGCTGAATAATGGAGGCGAGTAAAACGAGTTTGCGATTCAGCGAACAGAATAAGAAACAAAGGAGATGCAAATGGATGCGAATGCTTTCTCGAGCAATCGACGGTTCAGTTTATCGTTTTTACGCTTCCGTCTAGCGAAGCTGCAGCTGTGGCTCCTCTTCGTTCAATATCCTCTGCTTGCTCTCGTTTCAATCTTAATAAATATAATAAAGAAAAAAAGCACGTGGCCTATTCATCGAGACTGTCCGTGTTTGGAGACTTTTCCAAAAATCCGTCCAACTGGACGGAGAACAAACTCGAAACGCTTTTTACGCGTATTCCTTGAATCGACCTTGCTGTTCACATTTTTTTATACCAGCTCTGTTCAACTTGGCGCCGTTCGTGCAACGATTTTGTTCCTTCAGAATAATCTCAGACGTTACTGAGATTCTATCGTAGATTAGCTCTAGACTGCTGGATCGTTAGAGACGTCAGCGTTCGATCGGTCTAATTGAAATTATTTAGCCTTATCGTGTCTTCTGATGGCAAGTTCTAAATCGATGTCATAGTAATTCCGATAGAAACAAAGAGAGAACATAACCGTCTGAACTCGATCGAGTCCAGCGTGTACCGATCGAAATAATTTGCTAGGTCTCTTCGAGAACTCGTAGATCGTCCTTAGAATTACCTCTTCTCACAGTCGAGCGGCCTTTTCTTCGAGTCTTCTAGTCTTTTCCTGTATAATGCAGCAAGAGATCTTCAAAGGACCGTTCCATCCTCGATGAATCGCAATGTGAATTCTCAGCGAGGGATGTGACCGTCTCGCGAACAGAACAAATTGATCGCGTGGCTCGTGATCGTATAATAAGTTTGAAAGTTGGAAAGTTGGAAAGTTGAAGGAGAGTGTTAGAAAAATAATACGGTAAATTTGAGTGACTTATATCGCGTTAAATGTGTCGCGATATCGCGAATTGGACGTGTATCGACCAAGGTGGTTCGTACGTCGACTCGTAAATCAGGCTCCTCGTAGCGGGAGACGACGTTAACGAGGGAAAATGAGAAGTGATAAATGATCCTGTCTGCTGGTGGATCCAGGACGAGACTCCATCGAACTCCCATTAAGTGTCGTTCCTCTGCTATCTCGTTACGAGCGCCATTTTTCAATTCTCTATCCTGCTCCGTTTACTTTTTACAACTTCGTAATCTTCCAGTGAGTACTGGACGTCCGTTGCTGGCCGACATTTATAGTTTACTTAAAAGTCTATCGAAAGTTTGTTAATTATTGTCTCGGAAGCCACGCGATCGTTCTGTCGAAAGAACGCGCGTCGAAGATCTTGACCTCTCTACAGGTTGAATCGAAATCGAAGGGGATCGATAATTACGGTCCCTGTTTAGGTCAAACCTCGCCGCTCGTCGGCCCTACCCTAAGTCTTCCATTTTTAGATTAAAACTCGAAAACCTGCCCGAGCTCGTGCCCGCCCGCCTTTCTTCTCGTCCGATTCCGCACAAACTTCATTCTGATATCTCGCGATTGAGAAGCGAACCAACCTCCTTCTCGATGGGCTGTTAACTTCCCTCGACCTTGTCCAATGGTCGTCGTCGAAAGAATTTTCCGGTCGAAGTCATCGTACGGTCGACGATTCGTTCGTTTGATCTTCCTTTTGGTCAAGGCAGAGTTTCGGGCATCAAGCTGATTATATATCAAAGTGCTTTCGGGCCTAATAATAGCTTTAAGGTACCCTTCTTTAGATAGGTAGGCTGATCGAGACAGGAATCGCGCAGAATGTTTGAATTATTTCAGGCAATTCGTGCGATAATAAAAAACAAAGCACAGCGCTCACGTGGCTTATCGGACGAATTTGTATATACTTATAAGCTGAGTCTAACCGATTACTAATTACTCGTGTCCTCGATTCAGGACGACTTTTACTCCTATTTCAGCTGGCTTGCGTCGAAGCTATAATTGTTCAATTATTTTTTGCCTATTTGCGAACGAGATTAACATTAAGGTGTACTTGGATAAAAGGCGTAGTAAAAAAGTTATTTATTTTTGTATAGAATAGTACAATAGAGTCCATTTTAATCTTTCTTATATAAAAATTATTAATTTAAAAATATTCTAGCTTTACAAATTCGTCTCGACGTTTTAAATCACTGTTATATATTTATTATTAGTATATTTTATTAACTTGGTAATGCAAGCCAACTCGAAATACGGATTCTCAATAATTTCTAAAGCCTCGCAGATCGCGCGAGGGTTCCTTGATCCACGGCGATTCGTCAACTTTTCACGACGATTAAGGGTTGCAGGGGATTGTCGTTGATTTATACGACGATTAGAAGATTATATTGATCCAGGTTTAAACGGTAATCTCTCTTTACATTGAAACGGTTCATTTAGCGAAGTGGTACGAGAAACGAGACTATTAAACTGGCTGACGTACAGGGTATTTTAGATTAATTATTTGTCTTTTAATCATTTCGCAATTAATCGCTTAACAAAATTTCCCATTAATACCGAGTAACATCTTTAGCAGCAAAATAGTAAAATTACCAATCTTCGTGTAAATACTCTGTACAAAATTCAAGCTTGTTCATTTATTTCACGAGGAATAGAAGATAAATCGGCAATCCCTTAATCGGTCTAAGGACGAACCGTTTCAGACAGGAAGCACGAAATTCGCCACACATTCCAGCGATCTGTCAGCGTTCCGATTCTGCGACTATCACTTTCTTTCAATCAGAAAGAACTCGAAAGATTCTTTAAACGAGAACGATATCCAAGAAAAAGAAAAAAAAAAATAAAGAAAGCTGAGATTTTTTAATCGACGCACCTACTTTACAAAGCTCGAGAGAAACCTTTACGATCCGTCTTGGTCCCCTCTTTCAAAAATCACGATGAATCCGTTCAAGATCGAGAAAGTATTATAAAATATAAATTGAAAAACTGCGATTGGCGGGAGCTGCACCGAACGAATCCCGTTTAGTACAATGCTGCACAGAGAGCGTTGAAATGGCGACAGAAAACGTGCCAGTAAACAGAGAGAGAGAACACAGAGTATATTCTGTGTCCTCGGTTTTTCACTTTTCAAACCAATTGTTAATTTTCAGCGACGCGTACCGTCACCACGCGCACTACCTATGTACGTTTCGTTCACGAAACTTTAACGAGCTTCGATTCAGACCCTTGAAAACGAGACACTCGTGCACACCTGCACGGACCAATTCGTATTGTTGTGTCAGGGGAAGCTTCTACAGAGGGTGTGTTACCCCTTGAACGACGTTGATTGGTTCATTTCTCACCCAGATTTACGAAACGCGTAGAAATTTAATTTTAAACCACGTTTAATACTATTCTCTTTAGGCTGGCTTCCCAAAACGTCGCAACAATATCGTCATCTTTCATTCACCTTTGTTCCCTCTTTGTTTCATTTCTCTTTCCCCCGTCATTTAGAGGAGAAAATGCAAATGTCAAGCGGTGCTGTCCCTTTCCTGCCCTTTTCTTCTGCTATCGATTCGATTATTTCGTGCAGGTGAGCGACGGACAAATCGCTTTTGAGATTCAGCATACCGCGACGCTGCAGACGTTCGACGAACCTCGCGTTTCCTGTCCGGAAGAGAAATTCTCAGCCGATCCTTGACGGAAGGCCGAGGATCACCGGACAGGAAGGACTTAGGGAGATGCGGTTTAGCAAGGTGGATTACGTTTTTCTTATTTTGGGGTATTCATACGAGTGTACAGTCATCCTTGCACAGTTATCGACTAGAAAGTTGTACAACCGATGTGTCAGCCTTGACCTTAGGGACGTCCACCAGGTATATACCTGTGTACACTGGTGTTCATAAGTATCTGGACAATATATTCTTGGGAAGTTTCAAGTAACTGTAAGTAAGAAACGAAGAAACTTTACTGAAATCCTGTTATTCTTCAAAGTATTATATTTAACCCTGTTAACCGGGTTAGGTTCAATCAATAATTCAAGAATTATTTTTCAATATTAATCAACGAAGGCCTAATTTCCTCTGTAGTCCGAATATTTTTGAACGATGGTGTACATAGACAAGTAATTCGTACAGGTATATATGTTTTCTGTGCTCGCTCGTGTATATAACACGTGTCGCGCGGTGGTTGGGAGACGTCAAGGTGCGTCACCCGAGGGTTCGAGGTCTTCTTCGAACTTTCTTCTATGGATCAGAAGACGCCCTGTCGTGTTTCACGCCTCGATCGTTTGCCACGCGCTTCGTCCATCAGCTGTTTCACCTAACTCGAGCTTGTAATTGTTTTTTCAATGACCATCTTTCTTTTACGTGACCTGAGATCAGATTCGACCAAGTAACTTTACCATTCTTCCCATACTACGCATGATTATTTGTTAATAAATTTCAAAGATCCATTTTGATAAACAGCTATTGGACAATAAGAGCACTTGTGAAGTATAAATTCGTTCGGTGTTAGAACACATTTTCACAACGCGAACGCACGCAATGCTTTCAATTGAAAAATATTTGACTCTCAGGCACTATTTATTAAGAGAAACCTCGTTGTATAAAAACTAACGATAAAACCTGGATATTTTAATAGAGTAGGGAAAAAAGTTTGATAAAAACCAAGGAAATTTCTTTTTCTAAAACGACAGCTTGTCGTTTCAAAAGATTCACGAGCTGTAATTTATTCTTCGTGAAAAAGTATCATGAAAAAATACTGCAAAATTTATCTGCAATAAGTAAATAGGAATATTTAGGGTACTGGTTGCATAGTGAAAAATGAAGGAGGTCGATCGAATGGAATTTTTTCTTCAACTTGTTTCTTCTGGAGTTTCCCTTTTTTCTTTCGGTCGGTGCGTAAAGTACTGGCAGTTGTGCACGCGTCGTCGCGTGCTGTACAGCATGGCTGGTGCAGAATGAGCGACGAGTGGTAGAAACGTTTGCAAAAACGATCAGCGATTCTCTGCCGCGGTTTCCAGCTGCTCGCGAAGGCGTCGGAACGGAGGATTATTTCGCGCTCACGCTCCCTTTCCAACAGAGAAATGGAATCTGTTCTTTCCTTTTCGTGACGTTTTAATTTCCCTCCTATTTGCTTGCGAGGAACGTATATATTTTTCTTCTCCAAAAATCTCTCCCAAAGCATAGAGAGTGATTTATTAAATTACATGCAAGGATTTATTGCTTTTGTTCCTTTCCATCTTTCGAAATATTCATATTGCTAATATAAGGTGTTTAAATATAGGGTTATCCAAATTGAGTGTTACATCTTCAAATTGAAATAAAATGTAAAGTATGTGATTTTTTTTATGGTTTCTTTATTTTAACACAAAGTCTACTGTATGATATTAATTATCAAAGACAATATTATTTAAATTTCACCTCATTTTTCATGATATTTTCACACAAGTGGAATTCAATTTCATCAATAGCAACTGTGATTTTGTTGCTCAGCTCGTCAACAGTCTGGATTATTGGCGTAAACTTCGCTTTCCATAAACCCCATAAAAAAATCAAATGGTGTTAAGTCATGCGATCTTAGTCACCCCTCGTTAATAATTACTCGTTCGTTAAATTTGGTCAAACGTATCAGGCTCGCAAAAAAAAGCGGAGAAGGACTTTTGAATGATATTGTTTTTCATAATTAATATCATAAAATAGACTTTGTATTAAAATAAAATAACCATACAAAAATCAAATACTTTGCGTTTTATTTCAATTTGAAGATGTGACACTCATATAGATGTCTTCATTTGGATCACTAATATTGTTAACAATCTATATTATCGTGTGCGAAAATAGTTCTGGCTATTTTTACTGTTCCGGTCGATGTGTCTGACATATTATTCTTCTTTCTACTGTGACAGTTCAGGTATTGAAGTAAAATTTCATTTTTTCACCCATCAATCGTTCGAATAAATAAATTACATGTATCGCGAGGATACAGCAGTGCAACGTCACGAAAATTGCTGAAACTTTTCAACTACCAAGCCCGATTCTCTCGAATGTCTCGTTATCAGTTTCGTTATAACGCGTTGCTCGATGGAACGGGGATAAAGAAAGATAAATGTCACCGAGCCGCGGACACTATGACGTCGCGTCGAATTTAATTGTCCCTTTATGATTAGAACATTATATATAATATAACACGAGTTGCTTTCATGAATAATGCATAGCCAAAGGAACACCGAGAGCCCGTAGTGGAGCATCCACTTCAGATCAGCCAGGCAAGAGAAAATTGAATCTTAAGTGTCCGTCTGAAAAGCTCCGTCAATTCACTTTGTCGTTCGCCCAGTAACGAGCACCGTCTTTTCGACATCACCCTATTTTTCAAAAGATTTTTACCTTACCCTCCCCCCCTCTTTCGCTAACGGAAGTCACGATCTGTGAAAGTTCAACTTCGATCACTTTTGCTTCTTGAAATCGAATGGTCCAAACGTCGAGGGATGCAAGCAACTTTTCACTTTGTAAATTGCTTCAGATACAAATTTAGGTGACTAACATCTCAATTTATAGCAAAATAAATCATAAATAAATCAATTTTTATTGCACTCGAATTAGTATTTTTATCAACTCACGGGATTAGCGAAAAATTTCTTTGACGGCGGAAGGGTTAATCAATAATTAAAAGTTTTATAAGATTTCGATGTTAGTTTTTTTTTGGACTCGTTGCTTGCACCTGCCTCGATATTCAGGCCGGTCGACTTCTATTTTGGGTGTTGATGTTCGTTATTGTCCCCCTGCCCCTTCAAGTTTTGCTCCACTTAATCGTTATTGGAAACTGATTGGTTCCGTTATATATGACACTATATATATACATATACATGCAGCTGGTTCGATTAAATATATTGTATATAATGTACGTGGATCGTGTCACCTGTGTATATTTTATTCAATGGTTCGATGGTTAAGAAGCAAGATACATATCACGAGAAGGTGTTCCTTTTGGAGAAGAGCCTGCTCGTAATTTAATTAAACCATTTGTAATACGGGTGTTGCGTTGAAATTTCAAGTCTTATTCTGTCTGATTAATTACTGTTTTCACTACTTGAAGTTAGATTCATTTCAGACCACGCAAAATCCCAATTAATCCGTATCTGACTGATGAAGATTTACGGTATACGAACCTGTATATCCAGTTGAATTATTTTAGAAATAATTTTGTAAATCTTTTTTACTATTTCTTAAAATAGTCCTTGTTTCAAAAATTCGAGTTCTACCACGGTGCAAGGATGAAACACCGACGATCACAGTGTCAACCTGTTAAAGCTTGATTAAATAGAAGTAATTGATTGATTCAGCTGGTTCAGTGTATCACGTAGATAATCCTCGTCGGTCATGATTCAGCTAGATTCATGAAAATTGATTCTTCCGGTATGAAAGGGCTGGGCCTTTAGGCTTAAGAAGATTCGATCGTGAATTAATACGGAACAGCCTGTCGGCTCGCGTCGATTACGGCTCGAGTTGATGATTAATCGAACCGTGATTAATCGATTCCGTTAGCTTCCGGTGTTCGTAATTATTTTCAAAGCGTCAGCGAGCTGATAGGCCATACTAATTATCAAACGCTCTCCGACCTCGTCTATCGTATCCTCGCGTCGACGTCGGTCCCAACGCGCGGTGAAATTAATTATCGTTCAACAGGTAAGTGGCCAATGGATCGGTTGTAAACGTCGCGGCAGACAGGCTGTCGTTTGTCAATTTTTACGAGCCGTATCCAAGCCTGTTAATTGCCCTGCTGAACGAGGTAATATTAGCATCCGGTCTGTTACGCGAACCGCGTTTCAACGATCTCCTCGCGAACAAAGTAACGAGGATTTCGATCCCTAAAATTCATATCTCGCTGATTCGATTTTGCAAATTTCAATATAATTTCCTTTATTTTATAATACGCCGGGAAACATTTCGAGGATATCGCCAATAACTACGCGGGCAAATGTCAAATAGAAATCTACTTGAAAGATTTCACTCTTCAAATTTACCCTCCCACGTGTATTTGTAAATATATTTGTACATTTTGTAACATATACCTACATACACACTGTTGGCACCTGTTGTGTGCCTGGTTCGTCCCGTAGAAACAGTTCTCGCCCGTTTAAGGTAAGACTCCAAAGTCAACGTCTTGTTTTAACACTTTTCTGTCTATTTTTGGATCGTTGCCCCCTGAAAGCTTGCTAGTTACAAAATTATTAGTATCGTTTCGGGTTATGTTCTTTTTTATATCGAGTCTGTTTCTCTCGTTCTTTCGCACACTTAACACCTTATATTCTACACTTGTTTTCTGGATTGTTTTGAATGCGAACCTCTTCACAATTTTCAGACACGATTCGACAGATCGTTCAAAGTGTTCTAATATCCTTCTGTTTTTGTTTCATGTAATCGAAAGTTGTTCATGAAGGGAGGAAAAAGTTGAAGAAAAATTTGCTCGTTTCTTCTCTTTACCCTTCCTTTCAGAACTCTCGGTGTCAGTGACCCTTCGAGGCGGAAATTTTACTAAAATCGCCAGATTAATTAACCTTTGGACCGGCCAATCATGATGCAAATTTACAGTGAGAGGCAAAAGTGAGTAGATAATGTTCAAAATAGAATACCTCGGTTAAAATTGGACTAAATAACTTGAGCTTTTTTGAGAAGCTATAAAAATTAATTCACTAAAATATGTATTTTTATCATTAAGAAATTACAATTTGTTGAAATCGGGACAAAAAATAGTGAATGGTCATTTTTCAACTTTTTTATATGAGTCTATAATGAAAATTTAAATTGTCTTTCGTAGATTCAGATAAGTTATGTGTATGCTGAAAATTTCATCTAGATCTGTCAACGCATTTATAAGTTATTAAAATTTCCGAAAATCGTAATTTTTAGAAATTTTGGTTACTTATGATGAAATGATGAAAATACATATTTTAGTGAATTAATTTTTATAGCTTCTGAAAAAACCTCGAGTTATTTAGTCCAATTTTAACCGAGGCATTCTATTTTGAACAGTGTCTACTCACTGTAGATAACGTATATTACTGTACAATTTCTGATAAATGGTCAAAGACCTGTCTGGTGGTTTTAGTATTTCGCGAGACGACGTTTCTTATACACCTCAATGGTCCTTCTTGGTTGTTCGATCGGTTCGAGGAACTTTCGCGACGTTCCTCGATCGATTATCAATCAACGACTTCTAATTAACCTACTTTCTTTCAGTGAATCTTTTATCGATAATCTCTCTAGACACGTTTACGAGATTAAGCTATTTGCGAAAGACGACAGCGTTCGTTTACTGTTTAAGTTCTTTCTACGATGGTTTCTGAGCGAAAAAAATCTAGCTGCTCGTTGATCGTAACGCGTTTTAACATTTGGAAAAATGTGGAAAATGGAGCCAGGTCCGCAGCTGGCCGGGACAGGGATTAATTAAATTTAATTGAAGCCGACGATTAAGTTCGAATCGTTGCGCTGGTTCCGGGCGGAAGTTGGTCCGTACGCTGAATTAACGGGGGCAAATTAGTTCTCGCGTTACTTTCGAACGGTACACCGGGAATAGGATGATCGATGCTCGCGTGACGATTGTCGAGCATTATTCCAGTGGAATTTTGTCCAACTTGAAACACCTGTGTCGTTAAAATCTAAGATATACTTATTCTTTTACCGGTGAAAAATTTCATATTCGAAGAACGAACCAAATGAAAAGAATAAATCTATCGGATTTCCTTGCTTAATGTTTCAAGCAAGACAACATTTCTCTCGGACACTTGAACAATGCTCATCGTTAGACTACTAAAACCACCCGTAGCTAGTGGCTGTTAAACGAGCAAACATTAAGACCAAGTTTGCGTAGACTCCATTCTCCGATGACAGAGAACACGGCATTATGTCCGAGCCGAGAGAAGTTTCTCCACGGCCTAGTTTAATCAATATTCCCAAAAAGTCGAACATCAGCAGACGATGCAGCCGGATATACAGGTATCTCTTTTGTTCGACTTCCGAGCTGACGTCGATTTGTTGGCGGTTAGATTGGTCGAAATAGGGTTCAGGACAGATCTATCGACGATCCATGTAGGGATAGTCGTTGTACCAGAAGTATAGCAGACGCGAAAGGGTTTAAAAAGAGCGAAAAAACTCTAAGTAGTACCCCAACACTGGCCACTGGTCGGTGTCTCTCACTGCCTAATTATCACCCGTTAATTATTCTGAGCTGACCTTTTCATTAGGCTCAATTCACTAATCACCTAAGCGTTTACCTTTGTAGAGAAAGTATTGTCCGGTTCGTGGTATAGTATTTGGTCTAGGTTGCGAGAATGACGATTAGATAGATGGTAGATGGTCGATGTAGAACAGACATTTAGGGTAGGTGAGCTTAGCGTGCAACAATGTAGTGTGTGCTTGTGGTGTGGATTTCAGCAGGCGTACAGTCAGTACATCCCAGCGACAAGGGCCCAAGTAACGGGTGCCCAAGGGGGACAGACTGGGGCTGCGATGGACGGGACTTACCTCGTCGAGGCCTCGTTCTGAACGGCCTAAATCTTTCTTAGCCAGTCTAGACTTAAACCACGCCCAAAACCTACAGAATCCCAAATGTAAATGAATCGAGATCGAGATAGAGCAGACCGATGTAGAACAAAGTAATTAACAGAGACCAGATTTACGGAGATGTTATCTCTCTAACGTTTCGAGAAGGAAAGGTAACACGAGATGCGTATTACAGACAAGTTTCATGTCGATCGGACACACTAAAAACACTCGGACGAGATGAATACAATGAAAAAAAAAAAAAAATAAAATAAATAAATAAAAAGTGTAGAAAAGGATAAGGAAGAAACAAAAACACCGAGCCAGGAATGTTAACGACATAGTCGTAACGAGAACAAAATAAAAAAAATATATATATGTACATAATATAAGCATCAAAATTGACACAAGACATACACAGTGTAAAGTACACGCTTCTAAATCAATGAAATTCTTCTATTTCCTCATTTCCGTGCCATCCGTTCATCGACGACCGCCGTGATCCACATGGGAACCGGACCTACTGATGACATCGCATCACTCCGACCGATCATCATCATCATCGTCGCTGGTCATCAAACTAACGTCCCTGTCTCATCCTACCCGCTGCGAATCAACACCCTCTTTTTCTTGGCATCTTCTTCTCTGTTCATCCGTTCGTTCTTCTATCATGGAAATAAAAACAAAACAAAACAAAAAAAAAAAAACAAATAAAAATGACAAATGGAAACAACTGGGGGAAAAAAATGGAACACAAACATCGAATAAACGACTCGTCCACGTGAAACCATGCGAAATTCATAATGAACCCCCGATGTGGATTTCTCTCTCTATCTCTCGCCCGCTCTCTCTTCTTTTTGCCCATTTTTTGCACGCTTGGACGACGTTCGAACAAACAACGTTCACACGATAACGAATATACACGCTAACGATGGAACCAATTGAAAAAAAAAAAAAATAAAAAAAATAAAAACGAAATACAAATCTATGGTGTACGAATGACGAACGAAATGTCGTATTGAAAATAATAAAAAATATATGATATATGTGTATATATGTATATTGAATCGCGGCGCTTCAAAACAATGGCCCGCTGAAAATCACGTCCAATTTTAGAGCCTGTCTTATCAGCTCACCTCGAACGAGAGCAAGGATAGAGTGGTGCTCGTATATGGAGACCGTATACAAGTACGGAAAAAGGTAAAGAAAACCGTGTTACCTGGACAACAATTTTGGACACGATCATCATTATTGTACATTTACATAACTGTGTTAAGAATATCGTCTAAGTGTATTTTGTGCCTGCCACGATCTATGTGTTTCTCGTGTGTAATGTGTTGTTTCTATAACGAGATGTGGAATTGGGGATTTATTAATATTTTCAAGAATATTATAATTTTCTTCCATTGGCATTTGTTTATTTGGAAACATAAACAGTTTAATATAATTTTATGACATAAAAATATTGTAAAATAATACTTATGGCATATTAATTTGATGCTTAGCGTTTCACATGAAATTTATTGGTCGGAGAACAAAAATAAAGTTTTCATAGCAAATGTATCGGGTTAAGGGATGAAATAACCCTCAGATCCCAGGACACATGTCTTTTTCTATGCAAACATACATATTACACAGTGCGACGAACGCGTACGATCGCGTGCACACGCGCAATTTCCCAAGATGTTTATAAAATATACTTGTGTGACCGATGGGAGAATATGAGGCACCTTTTCTTATCCTTCGACGGAAGGATCAGGACGAAGGACAGATGAAGGCCTCCCCCATGCATCCCCTTGGTGGTCGAGAGTATATCGTGTCGCGGTGGCTGATCCCTGGATTGGCTTCTGGGTGTCTGCTTTCCCTGAGAAACACTTCTCCTTTGCTTCTTTATACCGATACCGCAACACTTTCTATTTATCATAAATTCTCCAATTTTTTTTTCCTATACCATCAAGAACTGTCCATGTTTCTTCATACCTTTTCCTTAAACTTTAAATCAAACGCTTGTTATTTATAGAATTTATAAAAAGAAATTCAGATCATTTTTTCATTCTTACTTTCTAAAGCGTAGAATGATTAAATTTTGCTAAGAATTCAATATTTCCATGGATAGTTCTATCCTATAAAAAGTATTCTGTTTCTTTTCTTAACACTTTGGTCGATCTAACCCCCGAACTTTCCCTTTCTATCGCAGCCATCCATTTCCCAACGAGAAACGGCAAAAGTCCTTCCGGACACGGAACCCATCTGGCATGGTGCCTAACTGGAATCCATCGTGTTGCGGCTGATTCTTGATCTGGCTTCTGATTTATGCATTGGTGATCCAGCAATGCTTCATCGCTTCCCTCTGATTCCTCTCCTTCTCTGCAACTAAGCAAAACACGTATTTTCTTCTTCCTACTTTTATCCAACTTTTCATTCCCCTCCTTGTCGCTTGAAAACCCGCTGTTAGCTTCAGTTTCTTTTCTTAAGTTAGTCTACCATTCAGCAATATCGCGCTTAGATTGCCAACAATTGAATAATTTTGAATTTAAGCATTCAGAAAAAAGAGGAGATCATGGTAAAACTTGGAAGTTTATTTATCTGCTTTCTTTGTTTAACAGTTGTACAATTTCTTACTTTTAGAGGGATAAAAAGATGCTGGTGACAAAAGTTTGCGAGGGGAAATAGCTTGTCTGCTAGCTAGATTGCTGTCACGTCTTCCTTTCGCTCATTTTTCTTCATCAGGTGTTTCGAAAAGGATTACACGAAGGTCGATGATTGAGTCGAATAATAAATTGTTGAGCTCGTCGTTGGTCGAAGTTAAGTGAAGTTTTTAAGTCTCGTAAGTTATATAACTTAGGACACTCTGTAGAACGACGGGCAATCTTTATATTTCCTTGTATTTCAATATGTCGACGTTTAACTCCGATTTTCACCGTCTCTAAAATCAAACTTTCAAGCGGAGTTTTCGTCGCCTCGTCGAGCACCTCTAATGTCTCGCCATCGCGCCCCTACGATTTATTTTACGACGGTTCGCTTAACGGCTCGGCTTGCCCGTTTAAACTTTCCACGGCGCGTGCTGCGACTAATGGCCTTCTCTACTGGCTTTAATAAGCGAGCCCATCTCATCCTTGTCGACCGCCACTCGATGATTAATTTACTCGGTTGCTCCTAATGCGTTTTTCTTGTATTGCGTGGATGCAATTCGAGCAACGCAGAAACGTATGCATCAGCCGTGGCGCATGGTCATTGGAGAGCCATCATTTATTTTTCATTTCGGCTAGGTGTTAGTGGCGAGACCATTGGAAGATTGATCCTCACAGCGCAGACCTGGGTAACTGATGGTATTTCACTTTCAAATTTCAAATTCAGAACCATCAGGGTGAAAAATTTATTTTCTTTAGGGTAACTCGGTGTAATATGCCACATTTAAATAATTTCTTATTTCATTCAAAGATAACCGTGTATGGGACGATAAATATTTACTTTTATTTTCGTCCATTTCCAATTAATCCTCATAAGTTATAAATCTATCGTCATGATGTTATTTTATGCTCTAACTAGAATACAGATTATTCACTTGTGCGAATAGCCACGCAGTTAATTAATAGATCATAATAAACTACACTAAGTGAATTGTATAAACTCCCAAACTTCTACTAAATTTGTGGGGTTTCTAAAAGATTTTTCGATACTTTTATGATCGTGTGGGGTAAAACGTCACTTATTTGTTGGTATAATATGCCACAAATGGCATATTACCCATAAAAGTTGAATGTATAACATTTTTTTATTTTATGCACTATAGTTATTCTTTCTTCTCAAAATCATGCCTAAAAAATATTCAAACTGTATTTGTTATTTAGAAGAAAGTTTTAAAGATCCATGAAGATGGTGAAGGAGCAAGCTTCGAAAGACTATGGTAGAATAGTTTTGAAATAGTTGCAAATGATAGGTGCATAAAAAGTGCATTCTATCCGAAAACTGTGAGGACTGTTTACTTTGCAGAAAATAGTAATTGATTTAGTCATTGATTTCGAAGATTTTTCATTATCACTATTTTAACTAATTTAAAGTATTGTTGATTTTCATGAATTTTTAATCCTTAGTTTATAATCGTAGGCTTACCCCATATCGCATATTGCCCCATTACTTGGATAAAATGCTACTTTCAAAGCCTTTTGAACTTTTACTTTTACTATTAAACTATATGAGTTAGAAATCTGTAATCGAGCCGTTTAATAGAAAAATGGTGTAAGTGAATTTTTTGTCTATTTAGTTTAAAAAGTGATGTGAGCATATTTTCATTGATTTCTCCATGAACAATAAAATATGTAAAAATAAGGGAATTATGTGCAAGAATAGTATAAGTACGTAAAATATTCCATAAAATAATTATATATCAATTTTCGAGGGAAAATGACATTATTATTTTGAAATATAAATTTGCAGTGGCTTAGATATAAAAAATGTAAACTTTCTAATATTACTATATTTTATCGAACTCTTCTTCTCTTACTACTCACAGTATTCAACCACTTCCCCATGAAGCGGCTTAATTATTATTCAACAAACATAATTAATCACATTATTACATAGTTTTATCCTTTCACCTGTAACTACATATACTTACAAGATATCACTTTTCAAAGTTAACTGTGGCATATTACAAAGGTTCTCTTTACAAAATGTCCCCGTTACTAGTATCATTCATTTCCATTTAACCGATACCGTTATATAGTTATCGAAACGACGAGCTCTCCGAAAAGCTGAATCAAAGCATCGCGAACAAAGCGACGAATCTTTTTCTCTTTATTCTATCGCTGATTCGAAATACCGCGCACACGTGCCGCCGAAAAAGAACAACACTCGTGTTACGTGCGTCACGAGCGAGAGGAAGCAAAGCGACAGCGAGTACAAGCTTATTCACGCGTATCTCTTATTGAAAATAGTTTGAAAATTGGTTACAAAGGGGAAGAAAAATTGATTTTGATTATCTCCAAGCTTCGAGTGATAATTCACGATGTGTAGTTTGAAATGGAGGACCGCATTGCGTGTACAGATGCAGTTGAAGGATATTCATCAGAATTTATGAAGGTTTCTGCATGCAGCCGACGATTATTCTTCGTTTCTATATTTTCGTCTTTATTCAGTTCATTTTTATTTGCGATTAGGATTCACCTAGGCTTCGTAGGAATTTGGATAAGGTTATTGAACTTTTCGATAAATTTCTTTTTATTATCGTTGAATTGTATTACTGGTGTCGGAGATCGATGGTAAACAGTATGGTTCCTGGTTTCAATTTATTTTTGAACCGTAACTGTACTAAATACTAACACTATCCATTACTTACATACCCATCATTTTCACACATGTTGCATGATATATGAATCACACGGTGTACAATGCGTCATAACGCGATCCACTGTATCGTGAACGTGTTAAAAAGGGAACCAGGTATCATAAATAAATCGGTCGCTGACGTAGACCAACGATTAATCGCCATTACCCCTTTTTTCTCGACTCGAACGCGAACCATTACGTTGGAGACTACGTTTTATCCGTGCACACGCGTTCGAGACAAGAAGTATGCCTCGATCAGTAGGAATACAAGGCAACGTAAAGCCAAGTTGATAGACAGGTCCGCTTATTATTTTCACACGACCGAAAGTTCAACCAACTACCAATATGCTGTGATGAAGCTTCGACGTGTATGTACCATATCCTCTGAGCAACTTTCGAAATGCACCCTTATATACGATGCACCGCATTATGATTTCTTTTTTTTTTTTGTTTCCCTTCGATGAACCAATTCGAGCCAAGAATTTCTGTACGAAACACACTGCACGTGAGTACATGAGCCAAGCACTCTCTACAAAGAAAAAGAATTCCTTAAAACAAAGTCCACTATGAAAGAGTGAAAAAAAAAAAACTCTTGAATTTTGCAACTAGCGGCTTGTCGAAACGGCCATTCTTCTTGCACCTGGCATGCTTTTGAATCGATCGTTCACCTATCTCTTCCACCACACCATACTACTTTTTTCACCGATTGTTTCTCTTCGCTGTCACTATGAATACAAAATTGTTCTTGTTATATCTTTGTTACGATATTGTTGGACTGACTGTGTTTCGTAGCACCGTTGTGTCCGCTTTTTATCCGAATTTATCGTTCTTGTCTTGTTTATCACTGTACCTTTCGCATGTATCTTCTGTTTTCTTCTTCTCTATTTTTTTTTTTTCTCTTTCTTGAAACAGCCTATGCACGTGGCTCGCGTGTCTCTTTCATTCTAACCCCTTCCTCTCGAACATCTCTCTTCGATTCGATCTTAACTTCGCTTAAATCTTAAACCTGGAAACGTCAAACACGATCCTGTGGCATTGATGATTCGTTAAATTCTGTTTCTGAAAATATCGCGAGATGTTGAATTTCAAAAAAAAAAAAAAAACTCGATGCCACGGGGTTAGAAGTCACGCGAGAATCGCATCTCTCATTCCATTTCATTCGAAGAAAAAAAAAAAAAAATAAATAAAAAAGAAACTTAGCGACGAGAAAGCAGCTTGTCGCCGGGACATTTGTGTTGAAATCCAGAAAAATGGTACTCGAGGAGCTTGAGAGAAATACACGAAGAAGTGTTGGACGTTGAAGAGAATACACAGATGAAAAGAGAGAGAGATTTATGGAGAGGAGGGAGGGAGAGAGGAGACGTAGATGAATATAGTTTGTAAATCTCGCCTATTACGATTATATAGTTGCTCTAGAAATGTAGACACAGAGAGAGAAAGATTGGTGTGTTTGGTGTCGAATGAAAGCAAAGGAGAGAATGAGAGAGAATAGAGAGAAAAAAAAAAAAAGATGAAAAACTTGAAAGATAATGGACGAAGGATCTAAATTGAAACATTTCCGAAATGCGAATTGTTCCAGGACCTAAAGAAGCGCGGTTCCCACACCTGTGACATGCAGGCTCTACAGCCACTTCCGGTCCCAACCACCACCACCAACACCGCGCCTGCCATGACTACTTCCGGTGGGCAGCCACCGCTTCCGGTATCGGAGACCGCTTGAGTCGATCGCCGAGACCAATCACGATCACCATATCCGCTATTATGAACAAAAACAGAAAAAAAAAAAAAAAATAATACATCACCTTTAACAAAACACCACCACCGTCCTCCTCTTCTATTCGATGAACGAACAATGGCCGACTGGCCAGAAGAACGGTGAGCCTGCATTCACGATATCTATTATCGTCGGGTTTGTACTCATTTGGCCAGCCGGAAGTAGTCTAGAGCCACCATAGAATTCTCTGCACACGATGCAACATATCGAGATAATATATTGTTAAATTCTGCTGAAAAAATAGATATAAGACTACTTCCGACTGAGCGCCTGCAATTTAACCTCTACATTATTTGCAGCTTTATAATCGCTAGTCACCGGAAGTAGTCAGGAATTCAACAAACGACTACTTCCGATGACTTTACACTCTTCAACATGAATATTCTTCGTCTTATAAGAGTGAGGAACTTGGTGCAATAGAGCGAGGGCTTATCGTTAGAATACACCGGCTCTATTCCATTCAATCTTTGCATGGCTGTTGCGAGAATCCAGCTGCGAGCTGAACGAGCTTTCGAGCTTTCAAATCGATTTTACGTAAGTCGCGAAGGTTCTTTGGTAAGGTGGCAGACTTAGCGCCACGACTGCAGCCAAGATTTAGGCTGAAACGTTGCCCTTTAAATCCACGCGAAACTCGTCCCTTCTCGACGCTGATCAAACTTTATCGCTCTCGTTCCTTCAGAGGGAAAAAGTGAGAGAGGGGGAGAAAGAGAGAAAACTTACGAAGACGCATCGGGGCTAGCTTTTAACTTTTAACCATGCTGCAAACTGGAGATCGTCGTGCTTGATCGTCGTGGACATTCAACGTCTCGAGAGATAACGCTGGTTGAGAACTGACAAACAAGTGGTTGAAAGCAATCTGGACAGACAATTCCTACAACATATTGCGTTTGAAGAGAATTCCTGGAATTATCTAGAAATTCAAGTGTACAATCATGCTGAATATGATTGGATATTCTTTGATATTTGCTACGTTGCTATACGATGAGGAATAACTGGTTTTCAAAGTTTGATCCTGTTCATTAGGTTCTCATAAGTCATTCCAGTTGTTAGTTGTTAGAATAACAAATTGTTGCTTATTTTAAATTCTAACACACGAATGAGCGTTTATTGATTCGAAGGACGACTTACCATTTATTGTTAGGTAAAGGGTACAGCAGGATAAGATGGTCAAAAGTGCCCTTGAGCCGATTTTACTCAGCAATGCACCATTTTATAGCTTATAATAAAAAATGGTAACTATTTAGAAGTTTGCCCTCCTCACCAATTTTCGTGACCTTGAAATACGTTGTCAAGGTCATCATTCTGAACAACTTTTCCCTATACATGTTACCGCCGCTCGGCTTTAGTTTCCGAGATATTCGTAAAAAACTATAGTTATACTTATGTCACCAGTACACTGTATTCCGGAAAAAATGGATACTGAATGGTGATTGAAAGAGTGATTGAAGTGGTTTGAGGTTAGGGTTAGGGTTAGGTTTAGAGTGTACATGGCGTGATACGAGAGTTGATATTCCTCGTTATGGAACTCGTACGTCTTATTACGTGGGATATATAGCTGAGTTTTTATTCCGACGTCAACATGATGTTAATTAGCGTATAATGGCATTTTTCGACATAATGGCCGAAATGTTTCCGATTTCTGACGAAACACAAAATGAATAACAGGTATACAATATATAAAAGGTGAAAGAAAGAGTAATTATAACGTGAAAAAATCAAAAACAAAACCCTAACCCTAACCCTAACCCTAACCCTAACCTCAAACCACTTCCATTTTTCCCGAAATGCACTGTACTTGTAACCTAACAATAAGTTTAACTAAAGATTTTTGCAAATATCTCGGAAACTAAGACCGAGCGGCGGTAACATGTATAGGAAAAAGTTGTTCAGAATGATGACCTTGACAATATATTTCAAGGTCAGGAAAAGTGGTGAGGAGTGCAAACTTCTAAATAATTACCTAAAAAATCATTGTTTACCAAGTTTCAACCCTATATCTCAACCGGGAGGGTAGTTACAGGGTAAGAAAGAAAAAGTGGTTTTTACCCTATTTTCCCTATTTAATGGCATTCAAAAAATCTGAAAAAATTCTAGAATATTCTATCCATGTTTCTTTATGATTGTGCATTTTTTCAGATTTTTTGAATGTCATTAAATAGGGAAAATATAGCAAAAACCACTTTTTCTTTCTTATCCTGTAACTACCATCCCGGTTGAGATACAGGGTTGACACTTGCTGTACAATGGTTTTTTATTATAAGCTATAAAATGGTGCATTGCTGAATAAAATCGGCTCAAGGGCATTTTTGACCATTTTATCCTGCTATACCCTTTGCAAAGTTGTAGCTCTGAACATTGTTTACTGATTAAAACTCACATTGAGATTGAAGGAGATGGATGGTTGTCTAAATGAAAGTTCAGCAAGAATTGCCGGCATGCGGTCGAGTTTTAAGGGTGTAGTTTGATCGAACGCGTGTAGAGTAGACTTAGTAGAGGCTTCGTGTTTCCGGTGCTCGTTGGCTTTGTACAGGAGCCGGTCGGTCAACATTAGCGCAGCCTTCGCTAGGCTGTCGAGGAACACCACAAAGCTACTTTGACGGCTAGTACTCTAGTTCCATGTCGAAGATGACTTCGTAGCGCGTTTATTCAAGGATCAAAACAGCCTGGGACAAAATTACCTTCGCTCGGGTCAAACATTCACATGTGGACGATTTCGTGATACGTTTACCTTGAACTTACTCGGCTGCTCCAAGTATCAGACTGAATCCATATATTTTATACCTACATTCATTTATTATCTATTATTTTGAATCCAACTTTCGTATCTTCCATCTAAGGTACAATATTAACAATAGTGTCAGTTTGTCTAGTATATTTTGTAATTTCAAATAAACTATTGAAATAAATATTCTGAAGCTTTTATCAGATGATTATGTTAATTATTTTAACGCTTTTTAATAAAATTATTTCATAATAATTAGATTTATGATATTTGCTGCGGTTACACTTGGGCTCTAAAGTCAGTGTTTTTTCACTAGACGAACGGACACTATGATTGATATTGTACGTCGCTTACAATTCAATCGTTTTTTAAACTATTTCATAGAATTTAAAATGAGGGTGTGGCTTAAATTCAAAGTAAAATGAAGTTAAATGAAGATGTCAAAAGTGCTAATATATCTGAAGAAGATTCTCAATAAATTAGGTCGCTTATTACATTTATAATAATTATAGTTAATTAAATTTTTTCCTATTTTTCAATACTTATTACAAAATCATTTTTTCTAATTTCCCAATTTTAAAATCCTACTGCGGTTTAAATTCAAAGTAATACGGTATTAATCATCTTGACGAGGGTTACTCATTACGAATGAAAATATTGGTTTATACAAATTATTTAGAATTAATCGAAGAAACATAGGAGATCGGTAAATAATGTAGCAAATTGTTGTTAGAATAAGTAACTCGGAAATACCGTGCCTATCGTAGGGTCCTCGACTTTTCGTTTAATCGCGTTTACAGCGTGATTCGATAATGCAGGAGCATCAGGGTCGTGATTCGACCCCGTTTCCGGGTTCCAACCAGGGGGGGGGGATTCGAGCGTAGTTCGATCCGGTTGCGAAGTGGATGAACCGGCCAATGATCGATCGGCAAAGCACGTTACCCGAATATATCGCTGGCTAGAGAGGTTCGAGGAGTTTGGTTGAAGAGCGACGAGAGCGCGAAAGGAGCTTGATCCTCGAAACGAGGTCGAAGGCAAATTTGCACAGGCGGCGTACCCTTCCCTACCTTCCTTCTGCGGCTTCTCCTGATCCTCGTTCAAATGGTGACGGGCTTGAAACGCGGGATCGACTTATGGTATCTGGTGCCGTTTGTTGGCGTACCCCGTTTCTTTGCTTAGAGCGTCGCGGACTTAGCTCGAAAGAAAGTAGAAATTCCCTGTGAAACATTTTCATGCAAAGTATAATAAAATCATGGCGATAGACAATAGATAATTTCGGATAACTTATTAACCAACTAAGATCGGAAATCTTGAGAAGGGGGGAAAAAATTCTTGCTCCATTGTGTTTAGTGGGTTAACAAATTTTTTTTTTGCCACTTCCAGTCTGACCGGAAATGGCTGAAAAAGGGTTGGCTCTAGAGCGAATCTCGCTTTAGTTCGCTTTAGCTTGTTAATTAATTTATCGAAGTGAAATTGACAAAATGAATGGTATTAGATATCGACGAATTAGACGCAGACGGTAGGAGACACTAGCGGAGTATGTTATTTCCATCGTTGGCTTTTCTTTCCCGACTTACACGGCTATATAAGCTCGTCGTCAGCGGGACGAGCACTTTCGCGAAAGGCTTCACTTACACCCGGGAACACTCGACTCGACCAGCCGCTCTCTTTTTCCTGCTCTTCAGCCGCTCTCCGTTTTGCCAAGGGCTGCTCTTTGCCCAACAATCGGTTCTTTCTTCCCTTCGCGGCCTGACCGACTTTCAAAAGAAGCCTACTTCCCAGCCGCGAACTTCCACGGCTTCCTGAAACGTCGCCGAACAATGAGCCATCGCGATAGCATCGGTTCGAAGCAACGACCGAACAACACAGACACGTATCTTCCTTTCATTTTCACAATCGTTTATATTTCTATGTAAAATGATTAAAATGAACGAGCATTTCGATGATCTCTCTCAACCATCGCACGTTCAGATAGAAGAATCTTCACGAGTCAGCGAATCATCGACGATCAAGCACTTGGATTCATTTCTACAACAGCCATGTGCATACGGCACCGGAAGCCACTAGTAGCACAATCCTCTTTCATTTCAGTAACAAAAAAGAAAAGAAAAGAAAACGAGAAACAGATGTCGCCAGAAATGAAACCGAGGATCCTACAAAGCGATCGGAAAGGCGAACAAGGATCCACGACGTCCTCGAGGGGGACGGAAGCCGCTCGTTCTCGAAGAACAAAAATTCTATGGAACTAGAAACCGGAAGAGGAGCATCTCGACCGTGAACCTGGAATTGTTTGCCCCTTCGAGCACGAAGATTCGTTAATGCACGCACACGAGCCTGCACACTTTGTTCTTTCTGTTCGACACGAACAGGATCGATGAATTTTTAACCGACCTCTCGGATCGCGCCAGTTGTTTCTGAGAAATAAGAAATCATGGATGAAAGTTCAGTGAATGATATCGAAGAGATTCTATCGTTGATACTAGAGTTATAGAGAAGATTTTCCGATCGAACAGACGGGTTTTTCAATTTCGAACTCGTCACCAGAAAATGGAACGCGATTCGATGACTTCCGGGACAACTGGCGCGCGTTCCAGCGGTCTCTCGTTATTTCCGGGATTTCTGCGTGCCGATAAATCGACAGGAAACGACTGTAGTCACGAGGTGAACCAACGACACACTCGCTTTCTCCGATCATTTTCCAAACATTCTTGGAAACGTGCCAAGAAAGAAATAATTTACCTTTTTGCGGAGTACATACTTGGTTTCTCCGCTCATTGAAACAGTCTTTATTTAAAATTTTCATTTGAAAATGTAAATTGATGTAAAAGTGTCCGAAGAATGGAGATCTGGAGTGCTCGACTCTCTTTAAAAAACTTCTCGGAAACGTGCCAAGAAAGTAATACGAAGGTTGACTCTTTGTGTGAGCAATTGGGTATCCATTGAAGAATTAAGCTTTCTCTTTGCGTATTGTTTCGAAAGTTAGAAACCTCGAAAGCTAATTAATCAGCATCAAAATGTTGTATAATCAAAAAGGAATAATCTTTTGATTACAGTCGTCTCAGATCCTTTAGGTGTCCCAGGTATAGATGTAAGGAGTTGATTTTAAA
This sequence comes from Osmia lignaria lignaria, assembly GCF_051020975.1. Lineage (NCBI taxonomy): Eukaryota > Metazoa > Arthropoda > Insecta > Hymenoptera > Megachilidae > Osmia > Osmia lignaria. Next base: position 1,086,005 of record NC_135047.1, on the reverse strand, counting down.
AAAACGTCCTCACCACACAAATCATTTCGTGGAAAATTGAAAAATTGGAAAATTAATCGATCCCTGTGAAACGATGCAATTTCGAAAGAGTTTGTTTGCGCTAGATTCGTCTAGGTAAATGGTACACTTGTATATTTGTTATTAGTAGAGCTTAGAAATGTATCTTATCGTTAGGCATGAGCTTAATTAATGGCTGCAGTATTTTTCCTTTGAAAACACAAGTGAACCATGAACGGTCAATATTTTTATTTCAAATGCCTTGAAATTTTATAAAAATTTCAAATTTCGAATAATATTCCAGCATGATGACACTAGTCCACCCTCTCTACTAATAACAAGTACAAATGATCTAGCTGTGAAAGCGTCGAGATGTAAAATAAAAAGAAAGATGAAGACAGTGAAAAAATAATAAAGTTTTACGAGCGCGCTCGTAAATCGGCAAAGCAGTGAAACGAGAAGTGATTTTGGAGCTTGTATCTGAAGCGGGTCGCGGAATGATCGCGCGCGTTTGACAGGGACCCACGCGTACCTTACCTTGGTACTCTAAGTAAACGTAAGATGATGCCCTCGTTCTTTCAAAAACTCTCCGAAGTCCAGTTTCCGTTCTTTATTTCCTAGATTCTAGATAATAAACTATATCGATAAATCGAGCAACCGATTCTTATCGAACGGATCGATGCATTGCGTTGCATATTCTCTTTGTATCGGTTCGTTTCATTTCAAATTTCAAATAAAACAGGATAAGAATCGGTGTTTCAATAAAACTTTGCTCGTTGTAAATAATCGTGAATGGGGAGTCTCGTGTTGTCTGTAATTAACTTTGTAATTAAAACGATCTGACGAATGAACGCAAACAAAGAAAGAGAAAAAGGATATATATATATATATGCTATATTATAAAAACAAATAAAAAGAAAGAATATATATATACACATACACGTGAAGATATATTATACAGGTACACGTGAGCAGGTACCATTCGAAATACAGGTGATAGAACAAACACACATACAGACATATACAAATACACATAAACACTTGCAGCACCCTCGCGTCGCGCAATAAAATAAATTCTAAATCAACTTTCGAACTAGTATGCATGCCTGAGTGTGTGAGAGAAAAATATTGTTTCGAGGCATCGAGCCATTTTGTTTGAAAAAATAAAAAAGAAACACTTCTGTAGTTTTAACGAATCATGAAATGCGACTATTGCACAACGGAAGGGTTAATTTGAATTATCGCGACTGCTTACATTTGAAAAATTGCAAACAATCTTTTTCGATTATTATTTGAAGATAAATATTCTTTCAATCGAGAAATTGAAATGTCTTTTATCTTTGAAAAGAATCTCGAGCAATTTGTGCTTAAGAATTGACCGACTGATTAAACTTGTTTTCTTTTCGGTGAAACAAAAGAGAACGGAAGCACTGACTTTGAGAAAATGTTTCTCTTTTTTTCGCTCCATGAATTACTTCGTTTCTCCTCAAGCGTTGAATGCTTTTCATTAAAAAATTGATTGGTCCGTTCAACCTTCCGCCATCTCGTCGATGTTGTTCGAGAACTGATTTTTCTGCTCGCTTTATCAAACCTATTAGCTTGTAATTGCCACGAGTAAACGCAGCGACAAGATAGCGGTCAATTGAAGTCTGATAATCAGGTATCGATTGCATTTAATGGAAGGGCGTGAAATAGAATGTTTTAAATGTAAAGGAACAGTTGAAATATTGTTAATTTAATCTCTTCAGGGATTTCATTCAAATACATTTATCATAATATAGTATTTAATTTTAAATAAGCACAGATTTTTTAAATTTTATTATAAATCAGCTAATTTATATCGTTAATTATTATTACTCCGATCGATTCGATCCTGAAGAGATTAAATTTTGTACAGCTCGGTGCCTCGTTTATAGAAAAAGTCGTATACGCGAATCCAAACGAATGAAAAACAGAAAGATTATTATATAATATAATCGTAGAGATAATCGAGAGTAATGTGTCGGATCCTTTGTCGTCCAAACAGTTGCGATTTCGTCGCAAGATTGCGAATGAAAATTTGCGGTTAAGTAATCAAGTCTAATAAAAAGAAAAAAAAAGGAAGAATATTAAAATCGAACGCAGTTGCGAACTAAGGCTCGAACTTAATCCGGATTTCGATATCCATTTTCCCTACTTCTGCGAATTATTTCACAAACTATAACAATTATTTGTTTCTAGTAAGAGAAAGGAGGTTATTCGGGTTAAGTTTTTAAGCCAAGTTGCCTCTGCAAGTACGGAGTCATTGAAGAAGCGAATAAAGAAAAGAAAAGGAAGAAAGAAAAAAAACAGAAAGAAATTGTACGATGAAAATACAGCAGCGTGCGTGAGTTACTTCAAGATTAGTTGTTGAAACTAATTAGCCTCTGGTTGTTGGCGAGTAGTCGTGCCTTTGCTTCCGGTTCGCGATTCTTCGTGGATCTTCCTCGATCTTCGACTTCCAACTTCCTCGACGTTCCTGGTAATCAAATTACCTGGAAATTGTGCCGTTAATCGTTTTGTGCGCGGGTAATTCATCAGCTAATCGATTGGTCTTCGGCAAGCAATCTTAGGAGGATGAAAGAAAATAAAGAAAAGAAACGATAGCTCTTGCGAGCTTGGAAGAAATTTGAAAAATATCAGAGGATTGATATAACCGAGGGAAAATTTGGCAAAAATATTTTCCTACGTCCTGCAATTCTTTTTCTCGACGTGCACAAAGAGATAGGAGAAATGGAGGAAAGGATGGAGGAAAATAAGAAACGTCGGAGAATTGATTTTAATCGGCAGAAACTTTGCCAAAGATATTCTTCTCCATCCTGCGATTCTATTTCTCGACGTGTACGAGTAGGTAGAAATAGAGGAAGAGACGGAGGGAAATATTGGATACGGAAAAGGTTCGAGAGTGCAATTTTCGAGGTACGAAGGGAATGGAGGAATGATAGCCTCTTGGAAGCACGCGATACACCAGAGAAATATCATAGAATCGATGTTAATTGACAGAAAATTTGTCATTGATATTTTCTTCTATCTTGTAATTCTTTTCCTGGACGTGTACGAAGGACTTAGAATGAAAGGAGAAGATCGAGAGAGCACGCGATCGAAGGAAGCAAAGAACACGAATAACGAGTCTTTCAATTCACTAACGTACTGCCAATATTTCCGATGCGACGCGTTATAACTTTAATAAGGGTTTAAGGCAAAGCGAAGGGGTAGTGGTGAATAGGTTCGTCTCTTTCTCAGATATCCTGACAAAGGACTTTCCTGTGATGCTTCCGGTGGGACTTGACTCAGAGAGTTTGGCTTCTCTTGAACGTAAAATACGAGTATTTTATTGTATAGGAAGAGCCATGATCATTTTCATGAAATTTTTAACACCCTGGAACATTGTAGAAATTTCAATTTATCATATACCATCGATACAATTATTATTCGTAATTTAAACGAGAGGTTTCTTTTCTACAAATTGCCAATACACAAATAGAAAGAAATCAATTTCAATTAATTCTAAACCATTATCTATTTTCCTGTGGGTGTTCGTTTACTTTTCTCCGTGGACAAGAGAAACCAACCCTAGAGAAGAGAAGCGTTTTATTTCACCACTATAGAACAATGCAGTGGCAATGGTCATTTTACCTCCGTTTTTTCTCGTGGGAAAGTCGATGAATCAACGCGGAAAAGCTTGAATTCGTGTTCGGGTTCGATCGATTCGAGCCTCTGTTTTCACTTTGTTTCATCGTCGATTAAAAGCTGCACACCCTCCGTTCGTCCCTTCGCCCGCCGTTTACGCCCTGGTTGCTTTTCGCATCGTGAAAGGAAAAGCAAGCGATCCTTTTCTAACGAGGACACCGTCCACAGCACCTGTGCGAGCGTACCAGGATCGACGAATTTTCCTGACACGCTCGGTAGTAATTGCGATTCACGGTGTTCGACAGGGAAACACGAGGGATTTTCAAAATTTCCACCACGTTTTTCACAATTTCCGACTTTCCCAACGAATTTTCACTCTCGGAGATTCATACAATGGATATCATATCGAAAATATTAATATGGATATAAGATTGAGTAGAAGACGCATTAATTTCCCTAAGAAAAAAGAAAAGGACAGTCGGTACTTATCCTATCTTGGAATTTTGGAGATCCCTTTCCTGATAATTAAATAATTACGTGATGCTGATCGTGGCGTGCGTCATCGAATGACGATTTAAATCTCACATTCTGGATAACAGATTATCGCCGATGTCGAGGATCGACGGATCTCTGTGCAATCTTCTGCACGTAAACAGGACTTCTCTCGTCAAAATCCCTTTGTTATTTGTATATTTTCTTAATCGATTCGCGAGAGACGAGAGTAAGCTCGTCGCTTTACCCTTTCGAGCTGTCACAGTGACGATATCTGTAATTGTCTCTAATTGTCCCCCGTTGAATCGATTTGAATCTTGAAAATTTCGACACTGCATCGACCGATGTTAGAGTAACTATTAGAATTAAACTTATGATAAAAGTAGATCGTACGCGTGTTTCGATGACAAATCGCTGAACTTTCGAAAGGGAAGCGACGGGCTAGATTTTGTGCAAGATATCGCGTCGAGGGTTGTGAAGAGACACTCTAGAGCAGACTTTTTCAGGAGCATCCTCTATCTTACCTTCGTTTAACCCTTTTCTGATCGGTCACGTATTCTACCCATGCAAATTGAACCTTAACACTTTAACTGCCACGCTAAAGCCATTGAAAATTTCATTAAGCATTAATTTTGTCTTCACAAATCTTATGTACATTATCTTTAAAATACTCCATTATATTTTTGTCCATATTTTCAAGTAACTAATACGAGTATTTGCAATTAGGTAAGTCAAAGAATTCCTAATAATATGATTGATGGATTCTTATTGAAATTTATGCTTGGCAGTGAAAGTGTTAATCAGAGCAGTAATCTTCTGCCTTCTACAAGAACACCAGTATATCAGACCAATAGTCTATTAACCTTTCCCTACGTTTCTCCTCTACACAGAGATGTCCCCAATCACCCCTAATTAGACGAAAGTGCGTGAAACACTCTATTCATGGAATAGTCTGCTCTAAAGGATGATATACATCTGGTTGTTGCGTGAATCCTCTCGGAAACGCCTAGTTTCCGATGCACTAATCTAGGTTTGTAAGCGGACACCAGGAGAATTGTCTGTTACGCTCTTAAGGAAGGCTCTTCGGAGGGAATTACGCACCGTCTATCGATCGTATTTGGCAATAACAATATTTTTAATCGTAAACTGTAAAAAAAGAGAAAGAGAAAACAGAGGTATATATATATATATATATATAGATATATATACATACGTAAAAACGTGGACGAAGAAAAGAAGTTTTAGTGGGGATGAAGAGGTTTTATCGACAGCGGTGAACCGCCGCGGCCGGCACGTTGTAACGAGTACACCTGATAGATGTATTATAACTAGGAAACGGGGTGAAGACGTTTTAGCCAGTGGTGTTGTCCGTCTTCGGTAGCTTCCACGCCTTACTCAAAAAAGTGAAAAATAAATTCAAATTCGTATTTAAGATCTCTCGGTGTCTTTCATTCTGTTTGCTAACCAATTTTTTCATTTTTTTGCGACACTCTTTTTGTAGTAGAAACATTTTATTTTCCAATGTTTCCACGTGTATCGGATCAGTAATTCGATATACAACCAGCAAATATATCACGTTAAATTGATATTTGCTATCGCAATAAAGCAGCGTTTATCATTTATCGTTGACACTCGGCGTTCCGATACGCCAATACACCGATGCATCGATACATCGATACAGCTTGGCATTTACATATCGAGGGTAAGTTGCCAAACTCTCCAATGGCATAGTGAAAGAAAACACCGGGCCACGAAATTAATTGGTGTTTGTTGAACGGTAGGGCGGAAAATCGATTGGTGTTTGTTACGCGTGTACATGAACAGGACGTGCTCGTTACCCGGTGGACGGCTTAAACGGGACACTATGGTGTTTGCAGATCGACAATTTATTACTAGATCGTGTACATTGGTTTCTGTCACTTTTTCGAAGACCGCTTAGGTTGTTTCATCTTCAGATCGCCGCACAGTGGTCCAGAACTGAAACTTAGCTGTTCAGGCTTTGAAATGAACAGAATAATCCGTAATTTCTTAAGTAATGGGATTTATTATGTATTATAATTAAATGTCAAAAATATTTTTTATAAACAAAAGTAAAAATAATTGTTATAAACTGTTGTAAGCGATAATAATAATCTATTATTGCAAAAATCTGCTATTTAATGTTAATTATCTAATGTAGAACTTTATAGTAGCCTTTCGACGCATCACGCAATTCCGGCGATGGCTACGCTTTAAAAAATAATAATTTTCGTCATGCCGTGATTTTGCAATGATTATATAGGATATTCGATAACAGGTGAGAGGTTTTTTAAGGGGTGATTCTAGGGATCAAAATAAGACGAAAATCAAGAATGACGAATTAGCGTTTGCGGCTTTGTTTTCCAGTAATGAACGTTTAAAAATTCGAGTAAAAAGCGCCTGAAACCTGCAACCAGCCTAGCACCGACGACTGAACGTCAGGTCAGCAGGGGCGAGTACAGTCATAACCAAAAATCATTGAATAGTAGAAACTTACTTCGTGCTATTCTGTTCCTCGGTACTGCAGCATTCGGCTTTCTCTTCTTGGTTATGACTGTACCTACCCCTGCTGACCTGACGTTCAGTCGTCGGTGCTGGGCAGGTTGCAGGTTTTAGGCGCTTTTTACTCGAATTTTTAAACGTTAATTACTAGAAAACAAAGCTGCAAATGCTATTTCGTCATTCTTGATTTTCGTCTTATTTTGATCCCTAGAATCACCCCTTAAAAAATCTCCCACCTGTTGTCGAATCCTGTATAGGGAAAAGTGTGATTCTTTTTAGTCCATTAAGTATTATAGACAAATACCCTGCATTTGCAAAAAAAAATAAACAGGAAATATATAAATATACTTTGCAGGGTGTCAATAAGAACAAAGTTAAATTTTCCGATGAAAAATCTTGTTCTAATTACAATCATTAATTTTCATTAATGTCACCGTTTTCAAAAGTGGTGAACATTTGAAAAGCTAAATACATTTGATGAACATCGATATGAAAAAATCGTTTTTTTAGCAAATTAACAGCTAATTCTTCGATCTGCACCACTGTGCGGCGTGCCACAACTGCGCCGGTCAAGGACGCTGATAGGAAAGAAAATGGCTCGGACTTTTCCCAAATTATTTAGAATAAATCGTGAATTTTATATTTTTCTTGTAGAAGATTCAGCAGAAAATAATTGAAGGTACAGACGTTGTAAATGATTCGAAATTGCAATAGATTTCCATGCATTTGATGATCAATTGCTCGGTTTAGGAATGACGACAGTCGGACCTTAACGAGATCCCTTCATTTGCTTAATTAACTATCGACTTTCCGTCGGCAATCTTGTTAACGAGAAATCCGTCGATCGTTAATAGATAATGCAGCGAGTCAGAACAGACAGTGAAATAATGATTCTACTCCCGGACACAATAGACAAAGATATTCGGTTCGAGTTTGTTCGTCACGATCGAAATTATTCGGTAATTACTAGGCCGTGATTCGACTCGAACAATATAGTAGGTAGGAATTTCAACTACGTCAAGAATAAAGTCGAATCGGGAAGCGTTTTAATTAAAACCGTATTCGGGAATCAAAGAAGAAAAAGAAGAAGATGCAAACGCTCCTATTATCGACGATTCTACGTCAAAGAGAGTATTTCGTAAAAATATTATTCGACACGGTAACCCAGTTCGAATTCACCGGTATAGAAGGCTGGTGATCATTCGTGGAATACTTGGACGAAATTAGCAAACGGGGGATCTCCATTGATTTACGACCTACAATCGCCGACGAAGATTTGATTGCCCCGGGTGCAGAAAGGCGTTCTAATTATCGTGCTGCTGTACACACACGTTGCGCGTTTCACGCTGTTTCCAGATGAATTTAGGACAAACGCAGACAAATTGCTGCTTTGAGCTCGCTTCGTTCAACTTGAAGCAAGTATGACGAACATCGAAGCTACATTTTCAGGTAATAGTGAATCGCAACTTTTCCTATTACTATCACCGTCTAGTTAAATGAGCATTTATGTCTAATTTTCATATGATAGAGGCGATTAACCCCTTCCTGCTATAACTTTTTCGATAGTTATGTTTGTCGGAGCTAATTATTCATTGCTCTGAAATATCATGCATAGATAGTATTCAACGATCCTTGGCTGAGCAAATTATAATTAGAATTCAACTGAAAATTCAACCCATTTGTATCCGCACACGATGATTGCCAATTATCATCGACCGCGGGATAATATGCAATGTTCACTTATTATCAGCCGCGGAATATTCCGCGATCGGCGATATTCTTCTAGATCATTTATAAAAGATTACCATATTAATCCTTTGCGGACGAATATCACCGCACAAGCAACGTCACATTTCTATTCACTAGGTCGAATGTCGCCTCAAAGGCGGCAAAAAATAATTTCATTATCTATACCGGGGGTAGTCAATTTTTATACCTCCCGTCCACTTTTGTATCTCTGTTAGTAGTAGAATCTTTTAACCGCCCACCGGCTCCACAGTAATGGTGATTTATAAAGTAGGGAAGTAACTTTACTTGTAATAAAGGAAGTAAAATTTCCATTTCAATGTTTTTAAAAAGTCAATTAAATTAAAAAAAAGGAAAGTGCCACAGTATCGGACAAAACCCCGCGTCCACCATGAAAGCTGAAAAGTACTAGTGGGCGGTAGGGACCAGGTTGACTACCACTGATCTTTATCGTCATTGGGTATATTTTCCTAATCTGGCAATACTAACCCTTTGAGTATATTTAACGCTTCAGTACATAATATCGCTTTATGCAAAAAGTCCTCAACTGCAAAGGGTTAATTAAAAAAATTATACGACCCCCGGTCGTGTTACAACCGCTCCGTACTCCGGGTAGCACTTTCTCCATCTCATTTTTTATTAATAACTTTAATATTACTTTTCGTGAAACGATACTGCTGGAGTTCAATAATGTCGGATACCCATATAAGATTTTCGTATAAAACATTTTGCAGTAAATGTTATAGTTTTTGCGTAATCGTCGCTCAAAGTCAAATTACCATTTTTGACCCCGATCTCCCCTACGGTGAGACGGGCTGACTGTTAATTGAACGTCTTAGATGAATAACACTTGTAGCATATTCAGAGTTAGTTCTAAAAGTACTAGCCAAATTTAACACATTCGAAGTGTAAGTTACATCAAGAGTGTGACTCGATATTATAGGGTAAAGGGTTAGAAATGCTAGGCGTCGATGCAGTGAAAGCACTAGAGATAAGAAGGGGCGTGCGAAGAGAAGAAAACAAAAGGAAAATCGACAGAGGCATATAATTTCAAGCTTGCCATGGAGACGGGCCAACGGAAGAGATTAAGGGGTGAATTCGAGAAGGAGGGGTTAAATCGTTGAAACGCGAGCGTGCACAAAGGGTGCCGACTGAAAGCTTGTCCGCGTAAACAGAGAAATAGAAAAGAAGAGAGGAAAGTATCTTCATCTTGGCTTGACAAAGCCTCTCTCATGATAAAATGCTATGATTAAAAACTCTCTCGCCTACCGCACCGGACCCGTGCTTTTTGTACACGTACACGTCTGCTCTATTTGAAGTATTGTAGTCTTGGTTTTGGTAGAGGGGTTGAGTCACCCTTTTAGCGTTCCGTCACTCTAGTCTGCGCCACCCTCTCCGAGTAAAAGCTACCTACCGGATGGCTACACAGACGCTGTGAAAGAACGGAGAAAGACGGGGAAAATTTTCAAGAGGAGAAAGAGAGGAACAGAGAAATAGAAGTAGACAGACAGGTGGCAGTTGGATCGGTCTGCAAAGCAGCGTTTTCAAGGAATAAAACGACCTCAAGTGGTGGCCGAAAACAGATTGCCCGAGGAGAAAAGCTGTCGGAAAAATTATTATCGTTACCGTCGTCCAAAACGTGGCCGAGGAAAAAATAGAAAGAAAAAGCAATGAAATGAAATGAAATTAAATTGAATTAAATGAAAGGAGAGTCAGATCGTATCAAAGATGCTAGAAGAAAACATGGTTAAATCCGTTTATATACTCTTTTAAAGTGCTTTTTATAGGGTATTTTAAAGTTAAATGATCCAATTTCCTGTTACATTAACAATAGAGGAGAAGGTACACATATGAGATAGGGTAGAAATGTGAAATACCAAGATTTAACGCCGCATTGAAAATTGTAACAATGATTGTATATTAAGTATTACGACGAGAAAAATTCTCCCTCATAACACCATTGAAGAGTAGAACCTGGGTCATTCATGAGCCAAACTTACAAAACATATATAAGGGTATTAACCTAAAGTAAAAATATGTAATTTTTAAATGAAAGAGTTTTATATATTGGGAAAATAATTTTTGAAGAAATAGTGTAAAATTTAGAAAATAAAATACGAAACTGAATTAAAATTGGGCTCTCTGTATGGTTCACCATCCGAGGGTTAATAAATGCTTTAGCTTTTGGCCGCAATAGAAAGTTTCTATGCGTGCTTCTTAAAGTGAAATTTACTTTGGTGAATTTTAAGAAAGCAAAACCGGTAAGTTATATTATAATAATGATACATGAGGTATTTGTTTTGATTATAATAAACAATAATAGATAGTGAAATAACAAATTGGTAGAAATATGAGATGTTTGATTCGTAGCAATATGAGACCACATTTTTAAATTTATTACTAAATAATAAAATGAACATATAAAATATTCATATTTTACGATTTCGTTCAATGATAGTTGTCTTATTATATTTTATGTCCTATTCTATCTTAATTTTATAACTTTATTTTTCTCAAAAGTAACATTGTCTCATATTACTATTCGAATTAGCCCAAAGCCATAAATTAGAAAAAATGAAAAAAATAACAGATGTCTTAAAAAGTCTATAATATTCATATTTATCAAGCTTATTCCACATAAAATCCCTCAAATTTGTATGTTTAATTTTTCTATTTATGCCTATTCTGAGACACTCTACATTTAAAAATAAAATGGATATCCCATATTTGTACCCTCTCCTCTATACGTAAGCACAACAGTGTTACGCTGAAAGTTTTGAGAATCACATCTATGATTGCTTAAAGAAAAATCACTGTTCAATCTTCGAGCACAGTTAACAACTTTGCTCAACTTTAGCTCTTCAGAGATGGTGTTGTCTCCAACAACTTCCATACGCGATCTTATGCATACTTTCTCAAAGCTTTCAGTGTTAAACCGGTTTAGAAGGGTAGCGAAGAAAGCCTGTTGAAAACTTATTAAAAGGGAATCGTTCTACGTTTATTATTAAAGAGATAAGAGTAGAGAGTGCGGAAGAACTGACGACGATAACGACGACGACGACGACGACGACGACGACGCGTTGTTTTAATTAAGCAGCAGAGGGAGAAAGTGGAACATCTTTTTCGAGGCAACGTTCTGTCACCTAGAAACCAAGCCACCCATTCGACCGCGTCACAATTACGCCAACTTACGTGTGGATTTAATTATTCTCCACAAGCAACCGGAGCAACCGTGTTCGTTCCAATTAATTACTGCTGGTCGTTTACCGGCAAACAAAATGTGTCGCGATTCAAAGAGGATGCTAGCAGGAGAAATAACGTCACCCTTTGTCGATCACCAATTGTATTCTCTCTCGTTAACTGTGGCCTTCTTTACCATATCTCTGCTATGTAAATGATCCAGTTTGTGCAAGGATGACTTAAGTTTTTGCTTTTTAATCCTTCCAAACGAATGATGTGTATAGGAGTACAGGAGATTCCAAAATAAGTAGTACAACTCAGAAAATGATGATCCTACGTTCTTTAACACTAGAACTACCAAAGGGGTCAAAACGACTAGTTTCCATTTTCTTATTTTAAATTATAAATTTTATCGAGGTATTTTTATTGAAATGTACGTTGACTTAATTTTTTAACTTAACTTTATTTTTAACTTAAAAATAAATGTACATGAAACGTCGGTGGTTCTAGTGTTAAATGGCACCATATAATCTTGTCCGTGTTCATTAGATGTTACCAAACGGTGCAGCAGAAAAGTTAAACAAGAGTAAAAAAGTATTTACTTTCTCGATCTCAGGAAACAGATCTTCCAGTTCCCTTTCCTTTCGTAGTTACTTCACTTTCTACTCGGCAATTTGACAGTTAAATTGATTATAAGACGAATTCAACAGCCAGATCGAATTTTCCATGATGGTAAGTCAAATTTCTGCAAGAATTTCGAGCGCAGCTGTTAATTTTGCGGCACTTAAAGTAACTTAGAGACTCTCCAAGCTGAAACTTTCACGACTTTAGAGAGCTTTCAGTGGTTTCAGCGAGCAGGTTTCATCGATCCGGTGGCAGGAAGAAGAGGGGACAAAAGTCAGGAAACCACGATTCACGCAAGCCAGAATTCTCTCGAACGAATAAATGAACTGTTTCTGAAAACTTGACGTCTCTTTCATTACCCTGTCTACAAGTTTGTTTCTTAGTCACAGTTTACTTAAGTTCACTAGATATTTTAGTACTCCTTTTATTTGCACTTAGAATCTGCGATCTCATATAACGAACGAATGGGTAGACAGAGATTCTTTTTTTTTTTTCTTGTTCAAAATATTACAGCGACAATACGTTTCAGAAATCAATCTACGTGTCTTCGGATCGGGTGAGTACATTTGATCAATCGATATATTATAATACATTTTTTGTGGAACCTTAACACCTTCGAGACCGACGATGAATCCTATTTTTTATACTTTATACGACTCATAATTACAGTCATGATTAAATTGCTACCCTCTGGATATCGTTTTACGATAATTATCTGCCCTCGAACGTGTTAACGCGACTTAATCAGTAAATACTTATCGTTAATTAAATTAATGTACGACCGTATTCGACGGTGCTTGTTTTCTATATATAAAAGGCATTGAAAATTTTTCTAGCAAACTTTCTCTCGTAGAAAAACCATCCAATTCGTTCGAATCTTTGTTAACTGCGATACTTATTTTCTATTTACTTGATTCTAGGATGAAATTAATTTTCCGAATGAATGAAAATATCATCGAGCAGCAGTTAACAAAGTTCGAACGAAGCCCTTTGACGATTTTCATCTTTCTTCTCACTTCTGTTCCTTTCATCAAAGGAAACTGGTCCATCTTATAGGAAGGTGCTCCAATAGACGACATTCAAGATGAGAAAAGAAAACGGAAAAAAGAATCTGGAGAACTTGTCGATGTAAATCGCAGTCGCCCGACCCTGACAGCAGGTGTCGTATTGAACGGTCGCAGGTCTCACCGGACTTCTGCTTCTCTCGGAATCATTCCTCATCGGCGTCTGTTAACAAAATGGCGGGTTAATTACCTAATTAACCAATTAAAATAATATTTGTATTTGCACAGGTGTATTTTAAGTAGAAAGCTCTCGGTCGCCGAAAATGTTCGATCCGTTTGCTTTCTCGTTTTCCGTTTACAGAAGCGGAAGCATGAAGAATTTAAAGGGATTCCGTGGTAAATTTACGCCAGACCGAGCCCGTTAATTAGACCTGCATCTGTACACGTTACAAACGGCCTCGTTTTCATATTAACGCGTTAATGATTAGCCGCGGAGATGTTTGCTTTACGACAAAAAATCGACAGTTACTCTTGGGAATCTTTTTGGCATCTCTGCCTTTAAGCTAGTGAAATTAAAAAACCAAGGGTGTCGTATGTTACCAGCTCCGCAGGATGTTCTGAAACTTCCGTTCAAGCTTGTATTACCTCTGCTAAACTGTTCCATTTCGTTTTTCTAAAGTCACTATAGAAACTTCTCCGTTTTTAGGCAAACAAAGTGCACTTTTTTTCTCGACTGCATTGAGTTTACTAGCAGAAACCTGGAATTCAGCCACGTTTCCATCAATGTTAGCTATTCATTAATACCCTGGTCCAGCGTTCAGAAACGCTTAACCCTACTAATTGTAAGTTCGAGATGTATAATTCCCTGTGGCTGAATGGGAAACGAGAGCATGCCACGGTTTCGTGAATTATGCCGGTTGCCAATGAAAACGGGACCACCGTTTCTCTACCCTTTGTGCAACCCTTTTCCGTAAATTTTCCTCTTTTCTTTTCTCTACTCGAGCCTGAGATATAGGTTCTTCGTCTTCCATGTTCATCGCTAGGTCATTCACGTGGGTCAATTAACCCTTTGCGGTTCGAGTGTGCCTCCCATGCGCAAACCCAATTAACTATCTTAAGTAATCTAACTAGTAACCCAATTAAATATTGTATAATATCTGGGAAGCTTGAAAAATCTGGCCAAAGGACAGCTTAAGACAGATATTACCATAAGCCTCGTTTAAGTACTCGACACTTTGATGGTCGGATATTTCATCTTAGATTTTCTTCTTTGTACAAATTAATTTTGTGCCTTTTCTTCATTTTAATTAAAGATTTATTTTTAAACAGCTATAATAATTCCAATTATTGTTATTATGTCGTCTTGTCACTTTTCAAATGTTCAAAACCGCGAGAAAATATTAATTAAGAAGGCGTAATAATAAAGACACCGAATTAATTTGTACACCTGATACATTTCGCAAGCTACAGAATGATGAATTTTCAAATCAGATAATGGGTGGAATGAAAAGTAGAAAAGGAAATGTCGTACTTTGAACTCGTCGATGGCCTCCCTGAGATCTTCGTCAGAATATCCTTTCATGGCTTTGGTGGCCACAGGACCCATGTAGTTGTTCACTACGGCAAACTCCATCAGGGATAGGAACACGAACACGCTGCAAGAGGACATCCAAACGTCGATGGCTTTCACGTAGGAAACCGGTGGCAGTGATTGCTGGGACTGCGTGTTCTGAGTGGCTGTGGACAGAGAGGAGGATCGTTTCTCGGTCAGTAGTTAAGTTCGACTTCTTCGATTCCCTGTTCGTCCCTATGCTAATATTGAATCATCGCATCGACGCACGCCTACGTAACGCTTTCCCAATTGCGTCATACCCGCTAGTCGCATTGCTATTTCACTTGTCCCGTGACGATTATTCCATTAAATCATTTCATCGAATTCCTCTGGTGTAGAGGAGAAGGTACGAATATGAAATAGGGTAGAAATATGAGATATCAAGATTTAAACCCCTGCGCAGTATTGATTTTTTTAAACAAAGATTGTATATCAAGTATTACGACGAGTAAAATTCTCTCCCATAACATTCTTGATGGATATCATTGTTTTATTTAACAAACGTTTTACCTTTTGGCCGTGCTTCTTAAAGTGAAATTTACTTTGGTCTATTTTCTGAATTTTAAAAAAGCAAAACGAGTAAGTTGTACTATAATCAAAGAATCATTATGGTAAATAATAATGGACAAATTAGTAGAAATATGAGATGGTTGATTCGTAGCAATATGAGACCACACTTTTAAATTTATTACTAAATAATAAAATGAACATATGAACAGATAAAATGTTCATATTTTACGATAAAAGATTCTCTGAAGATTGTTAAGGCGAATTGTGGATTTAATCCCTATCATGCCACTTATGGGCAAAATTCAATTGTCCATAAACAATAAAATAAATGTTTCATTCAATTGTGGTTGTCTTATTGTATTTGATGATCTGTTATGTTTCATTTATCCTTATTAATGTTCTGGCTTAGTTTCATAACTTTAATTGTCTCATAATATTGGTAGGGGAGATTAGGGCAAGTTGATATAGGGGCAGATTGATACAATGACACTTTCTGGACGATTATGGCTAGGTATCTGAAATTCATTCGTCAACTGTTGTTTACGATGGAATTTACGTCTATGTTTAGAGGCGTTGATAATTGTTATTAAATTTTTCTCGTTTCTACAACAGCAAAGTAAATATTCAGGTTGGCTTTTCATTTTGTCTGGAGATGGATTATATAGAATATTATATTATAAATTATTGTAATTTAAACCCAACCGAGCCACGTATTTTCCTTTCCAAAGAAAATGAAGAAAGTCGTATCTTATTGTTAGCATCGATAAATGTATAACGATAACACGTTGAACACCACAGTGAAAGCTCTAATTACTAAGAATAGTAATAATTAATTGACAAATTTCAAATTTCAAGCTTTCTATTTGCCATTATTTGTACCATATCAATATTACCAAAAATAATATTTTTCTATTGTTTTCTTTTAATTATTCAGGCATGTGTAAGTTGCGGGGCCTGTCACCGGTGACCCCCATGACGTTCAACGCGTTGAAAAGAATCTCATCGTTTTAGAAATGTTCGATTTTGAAAGACTACGAGAAAATCTGAATCTGTACTAGCTTACCGAGGGTCAGCAGTGACGTCACTCCGAGAGTGACCCGAGCGGGGATCGCCTCGGGTTTGATCCAGAACGCGATCCAGGACATGACCACGATCAGCGCGGACGGTATATACGTATGGAAGAGGTGATAGCCGAGACGACGACGCAGATTGAACACTATTTGAATGCACGTGAAGTTCCCGGTCGAGTATTCGATCGTGCAGTCGGTCGTGTAATTGTTCGAAATGTCCAACTGCGGCAGCTCGATCTCTGGATTCACCACCAATGGATCCGTCATGTTCCATATGAACACCAGGTCCTGCGTTGTGTGTGACACTGGAAATCGGAAATGATCGTAACAGTTGAAAATTGGAACGAAGAGATTTTACAGGTAGCACACGTACAACTTTCGATCATCATTGAGCAAATCTGAGTATCGTGTGGATAAGACTCAAACTTCATCGCGCAGGAAAGAACGAGGGTCAATCTGAAATAAGAAATAACAATTTATAAACAAGTTGGTTCGATTTAATATCGAATGGACCAGAGGTAGTCAACCTTTTTATGATTTATAAAGTAGGGAAGTAACTTTACTTGTAGTAAAGGAAGTAAAATTTCCATTTCAATGTTTTTAAAAAATTAACTAACCCTTAAATGCATGATTTTTTAATTTTTTACCGAAAAAATCTATTGTATGTAGATTATTATATAAGTTTATGCAAAAATACAAAAAAAAAATGATTAGCCAATCCTCATCAATCCTCTTTCTTAAAAATTTTAAAATTTATTAATTCATTAAAATTTTTAATTAATATTTTATTTTGATTTGAATTTCTTTTATTTCATCAATAAAACCTTAATTCTAATATTAATATAAAATTTTTAAACAATAATACAAAAATAATTGTATATTTTATTAGTTTTTCCCATCGTGGATCATCAAATTAATATACAAGTTCCCCTAAAACTTTATATAACCGCCATATTTTATAATTTTAATGTTTTACATTTAATAACTAAATATTTAATCCTAGTTCTATCTAGGATTACCCATACCCCATAAGGTTTTAATTTTTTTTGAAAAATGGATTGCTTCAAAAATGATACACCATGCAAACATAAATAATATCGTTAAAGACAGTGTTTCGTTTTTGAGACACTATGCACTTAAGGGTTAAATTAAAAAAAAGGAAAGTGCCCTCCCGCCCACCATGGAAGCTGAAACGCCCACTAGTGGGCGGTAGGGACCAGATTGACTACCACTGGAATGGACTATAATTTCGTTGTACTTCTTACTTAGACATGTAAAGTAGAGTCTTGTCATGATAGAGCCAAAGATAATGATTCGGTATCGACATCTCATGGAAGGTGACCTTCTTCGCGTTCTTGAAGAAGCAGTCAGGCCTCCAGATATTGTGCAGCCAGTCAACGTCCAATATTCTATACTCTTCGGACATGTTCTCCGGAAGTCGAAGTCTCGAATCCCGCCAACTCTGTGCCAGAAATATGTCAGCAACGTACGTCTGAAAATCGTAAACGATGCGAGTCCGCGCGTTTCATTTCATCCGACCTGTGCCTCCCACGCTATCCCACGCCATCAGGGATTTAATTGGATAGCGTTTATAGAGAAATTACCATAGACTCCTCGTTTATGGAGTCGAGACTGAGCACGGTGACATGGAAGTAGACGATAGTAGGCTGCCCCAAGAACTTCGGCGCCCTGTGCTTGTCGTACTGCTTCGGATTCAATGGTAGGATGTCTCTCAGTGACAAAGAGGCCTCCTTCCTGCCGTACTCCTCGAGATCCGACTCCCTGGAAGAAAGCAGAAGCGAGGAGAAGCGAGGCTGACGGGGCTAACGGGGCTAACTCGTCAATTCCCTGCCCGTTGTTTGTCGCGAACCAGAATTTGCCCGCCATTAGAATACTGTAATTGAGAAATTTATTCCCGTAGGATAACGTGCTTCCACACGATCCTACCATATTCTTGCCGATCTTTCGTTCGAATCTGTCCACCTATCCATCTATATACAATATGATATTTAGCTTCTATTCAGAATAATATCACGTACTTGAAATTTAATTAAAGAAGCATTGCCATAACTTATGTCCCGTTGTCTGCAAACGATCTCGTTTTCTCACCTCTGATGTTAAATTTACTTTCGTCAGTAGGCGACAATTCATAATAGCTACTTGTACATTTATAGAATATGGTAATCAAGAAGGTTTCGTGTTTCTAAAACAACCCCCATTCTTTTTTCGGAGTACTTTCTTCGTATTCTTCCACGTTGCAGGTTTCTTTTTGCATTATTTTCGTCCGTATTATAATAGCTACTTGTTTATGTATAGAATATGGTAATGAGGCCAGAAAGCACTGGATGTTTTTCACGCATTACTGTTTTATTCAATTCTGTCGAGTCTAATCAAATAGCTAACAAGAGGCGTGTCTGTTGTCGAGAATATTAAACGTTAACTTTCGATCGAGACCCTTATATAGGGTTATTCAAATTGAGTGTCACATCTTCAAATTGAAATAAAACGGAAAATATTTGATTTTTGTATAGTTACTTTATTTTAATACAGTCTATTTTATGACATTAATTATGAAGAACAATATCATTCAACAGTCCTTCTCCGCTTTTTTTTTGCGAGCTTGATACGTTTGACCAAATTTAACGAACGAGTAATCTATCACGAGGAGGAGACACCAATTGCCACCAAGATCGGATGATTTAACACCATTAGATTCTTTTTATGGGGTTTATGGAAAGTG
The DNA here is from genome assembly GCF_051020975.1 of Osmia lignaria lignaria. NCBI lineage: Eukaryota > Metazoa > Arthropoda > Insecta > Hymenoptera > Megachilidae > Osmia > Osmia lignaria. The sequence continues at coordinate 1,066,862 of NC_135047.1, read as the reverse complement.
AAGTTTACGCCAATAATTCAAAGACTATTGATGAAATTGAATTCCACTTGTGTAAAAATATAATGAAAAATTGGGTGAAATGCATCAGGCTCGTGAAAAAAGCCGAGGAGGACATTTAAATAATAATGTCATAAAATAGACTTTGTATTAAAATAAAGTAACTGTACAAAAATCAAGTATTTTGCGTTTTATTTAAATTTAAAGATGTGACACTCAATTTGGATAACTCTATATTTAATCCTTTGCCCTGTAGTATCGAGTCACACTCGTGACGCAACTTGTTCAAATGCGTCAAAATTTACCTGGTAAATCTAAATTAAACGATTATAATTTTGAGTTTAATTCTAATTACAATTTGCTCAGTCAACGATCGTTGATATTTCAATTTTCTTAATTTGTTTTAAAATTCAAGCAATCAATTGTTAATTCCGATTGACGTAACTATTGCAAAAATCATAGGAGAAGGGGTTAATTATTAATTTCGATAGAATTGCGGTCGATGTCGCAAATGAGCAAATATCGAGAGCAGCCGGTGTAAAGGAAGTCCACGAACGGTGGCGAGCGAGTCTAAAATATTGCCGCGATTCCGATGAAACAGCAATATCGCGGAAGCCATAATAGGTCTTCGTGCTTGGCACACCTTTAAGTCCGGCCGAGATACGTGTGTTCCTTACATGCGGACATTTTAATATGCTAACCTACGACCTCCGGATCCGGTTTCCCCAAGAATTTCCACTTTCCTTCGCCGCAATTCACCCCTCCATCCTACGCTGATTTATAGGTGGCTCGATTTTGTCGCGTTAACTCGATTTCAACCCGAGACAATCCAGAAGATTCGATCCAATTCGATATTCGATGCTTTGGATTTACTCGAATGGTACATTTAACGTTTCAAAAATTCATTTCTAAGCGTGATTTATTCTTCCAACTTGTGAAAATCAAACTGCACGTAGTTTCGAGCGATTGCTGGTTTTGAACTGGTGGAAAAATGAATCATAGCGGATTATTATATTAGGGTGGCAAAGGTGGTCGCGATTGACGTCCGTTTAGCCAGGGCGAACGACTCGAGTGGGCTACTATGATGTGAAACGAGAAGCGCGTCGCGGCGCGGCGCCTTCTAGCGCCGTGAAACCTGCCAAGCCGATAAGCTATGACAAGACTTTCAGCAATTTCCTTTCAGTTTCCTCCAAATTGATTATCAAACATTCGTTTCTTCTGTTTTTATCAACCCTTTCGCTATGAAAAATCAATATTCTCAACCACTCAACCACTTTACTACCTGTTTGAAAACAATTTAGAGTTTTAGTATTTTTCCATAACGAAAGGGTTAAACAATCACAGTACAATTTACGGAGTCTCGAAGAAGTTTTCTTACAATTGGTAAGAAGTTGATGAAATATAATTGTTAAGGCTCGTAGAAACTTTTTTTAATGGATGTCGATCATTTGGTGCGTTACCTTTCGATCTTCGGAAAGAATCGGTACCCACGCTTTCTCGCCGAAAGTCGAAACGTACTGGACGATAGGCTATCGACCTTAATATGCCAGCCTTCGACCTCCGTGGAAAGTACCGGTTCGCATATTTCCTCGCTGAAACTCGACACAGTCGCGGGTGATGCTTGGGCAGCTTGTACCGTCGCCAGCTTTTGCAACGAGAACGAATTCATCGCGTCCATCTTCGACTCGATTCTCCTCTCCGGAGTACTTTCGATTTTATTTAGAAAATTTCAAGTCATTCAAAATTATTTCAACAAATTCACCTTCGATCGATCCTTTCGATATTCCAATTACCTTAACATTAATATTATTTATGAAAGTTTTAAAGTGATCGGCCATCGAAAGGGTCGACCGCGAAGGAAATCTCGAAACTCGTCACGTTCCAGCGACGGTATGTTCGTTCTTTTTTTTTTTTTTTACAACTAGGCCACGGAATCGTCCTCGAGATCGCGTTATCCAGCGATCGAAAGAGACAGAGACAGAATAAGCAAACGATACAAGTAGAGAGGCACCAGAGAAATCTTTTCGATCGATCGACAACGATGATCGACTCGGGCCAATTAATCGCGGGAAACCTCCTCTCCGCCTTCGATCAAGGCTAATCTCGAGTGTTCTATTCCGATCGCGAGCTTTTAGCTTCCAAACAAGTTCGCCTACTCACGGAAAATGTAGGGCCGCCATGTCAAAGAGCGTGTACAGGTAGCAGCATAGGATCACCAGAGATTGCCTCGTCATTCCTGAAACAAACGTGTCCTCTAAAACGGTGTCGTTCAAGTCGCGGATGGAACGATGCAAAATAGAAATTGCAATGCCGAGGAGAAATCGAGAAATTTCAGGAAAAACGTCGACCTTTCAAAAACTATTTTAAAACTAATTGCCGAAGGAAAACGACTGAAGGCTAAAATGTCGAGTAGATAAGTTCTAAGGAGCAGAATCCGCTAGTGGACCTACTAATCTAAGACTAGCAATCATACGCGTGCTTGAAACACGTTGGAGAAGAGAAAATCCATCGACGAGACACCGAAACAGACTCACCGATCAGCTGTACATTCTATCGTTGCGATCCTCTTTGTCGAATGCAGCAACTGTCGCAGCCGGATCCCGTGGAACCCCTCCTGGAACCAGCCCAGAGTCCCTTATCACGATAGTACAGAGCCAGCTTATCGGCCCAGTAGCCACATCCGCCGGAAGGTCCCTCGAATATCCATCAAACCACGCCCGCCTGGATCGTGGTACGCGACTGGATTTCTAACCACTTTGGTCCCCGAATAATCATCGGTCCCCAAAGGGTGCTACCACTCGTAGAGTAGCCAGCGTTCAGTACAGATGATGACGACGAGTGGGAAGCATCGGGCGGTAGTTTTGAAAATCGTGATCCAGATCACTTCCCGTGCTGTTCCGTTGCACTGGTAAATTTCGATTTCACGATTCGTCGAAAGGAGGAGAAACCTGTACGAGGATCGGGGACACGACGCGGCTCTTATCGGCGAAAGGTTGATTCGCCACTCGGCCACTGGCCACTGTCGGGGCTTGCTGGTTCTGTAAACCACCCTGCTGTCGGTCGCTGCCTCTAAGCCAATTTGCCTATCGACTAACTGATTAAGCCCTACTCTCTTTCATCGTTGTGGACGTCCATGGTATAACTTATACGCTTATACAGGGTGTTCGAGCGTTAACGATCATCGCGATTTTTCAAACACTTCCGGTATTCTTATTCCTAGAAAACGTGGACGAACTCTCTTGAAACCTCTGGGACCTGTGTACTCGGCATTTTATCGATGGATCAGTTAAAAACCGTAATAAAAATTTCGTTGGCATAAAAGCGTGGATCAACGCCATGGTATCCTCCAATTTTTAATTCGATTCATTAACGAGCAAATAATGAAATAATACGATTTAGTGAAAACAGATGATTTGAGAATAAAATTTGCAATTAAAGATGGTGGAATTATCGAAGGCTCTGCTCATTCTTTGCTACTATAATAGAAGAACTGGTTCATTTACTCGTATAGTGGGTGGATTCTTCGCGTCCGTACAGCGCAAACTAGTGTGTGTGTGTGTGTGTGTGTGTTATTGGATGCACATATACCTAGCCATACGTGGCCAGACCAGCCTATGGCATACATATTGACTCTATCGAGTGTACATGCGAGTATCGATAGCCTGTCTGTTTAATGAGATTCACTGGAGGCGAAAGCAGAAACAAAGAAGGTTTTCGATGCAAATTCAATCGATCGATCTTGCAGGATCGAAGATTTCAACGATTGTTCGCGATTAATTGGCAGCATCGTTGGCCAACCCCTGTAACGATTATCGAAGTCAATTCTAGAAGAGTTTAATGGTCGAAAGGAAGAGTCTTTCTCCCTTTTAAAAGAAAGAATAGAGTCTTATAATAAGAGTCTTAGGAGAGCTTCCAAGCGATTGAAACTTATTAAACCTTTGCTTTATCATTATTTTTCTTATCACTTTAATTAGAATTAAAACTATAGGTAATTTAATTAGAGCCTTTTTAATTATTCTTAGGCAATTTTTAATTTAAAAATACTTCTGGTCTGTCGTTCGATTTCCTAGAGGCAGTGTTAAAAATAGTCCATTCTCGAAAGGTGAATCACGATTCGAAAATGGTGAATCAAAAAAACATATTTTTAACTCCGTGTATCGTGTTCACCGCGACTTTGTTTCACTTCCGTCTGCTCCATTTGCCGCGCGACGCGGCCGTAAACAGAGAACAGCTTCCGTGGGCTCTTTGAAAAAATCCGTAATTATAAAATGTGTCTACTCCGTGTGATCGTGTTAGGTGAAAAATCGTTATCTATTCTAATAGAAAATTCTACAGAGGACCAGGTCACACGATTATTCCGTTTAATGAACTAGCAAACATTCTGATTAGTCACCCTCTCTAATCGCCTTTAAAGCGAAGCTTAATTATCGTCCCTTTGAAGTGATCTACCTTACGATTGACGGCGGGGGGAGGGAAAAAAGTAAGGGTTCTTTATGTTTGTTTAGCTTGTCAAGAAATGCAATGGAATAATGCCACGCATAGGGTGTAAGAAGAAGGAAACCGGCGAGCAAACGTGCTCGTCGCTCGTCTAACCCCCTCGAATCCAATTATTCGACGATGCGAGTGTTTTGACAGTTCGCACGCTTAAACGTGCCAGGGTGCCAGCAGCTGATGTTCGTTGCTGGAAATATACTTTTAAATCCTCTCTTCGCTCAGCAAGCAGCCGAGGGGTAAGTGGGGTTAAGCTGGCCTAGTCGTGAGGTCGCATCAAATACAATGGTAAGAGGGATGCTACCAGGTTATGCTTCTACTGCTCGGTTCATAAGTTCTACGATGACCACTAATGTCTGTACACCCACAGTGGTTCGGAAAGCGATAATTTTTCAACTTCAATTTTATAATGACATTTTTTTTAGAACGAATTAACCACTTATTAGAGCTTTGAAATTCGCACACCTTTCCATTCTTAGATAATTTTTTGATCAGATATAATATTATGTAGTAAAAATCATGAAATTTTATGCGAAAGTAATTATTTTAATTACTTTTTATAGTACATCAAAATATAGGTTTTTAGGCTGTTATACAGGGTGTTGAAAAATTCCCTGAAAACCTCTACACCGTTGGATAGATCATGAAAAATCGAAGCGAAAAGTTCTGTAGCATTTTTCGATGGGATCAGTAGTTTAGCCACATTTCGTTGTTGAAAATTGAAAAATTGACCAATTAGCGCGCAGCTTGAGTGGCAAGACCCGCGGAGTAGGAGACTAGACTCCTCTGCCACCGCCGAGACACGCCGAGCAGTGACTACTGATGTAGAAGACTGGACATGGCTTTGTTTTCGAGGAGTCATGATTTAGGGGGTTCCAAACACCCCCAGATGAGATTAGATCTGCATGACCTCCTGATTGCCACCCTCACGTCAATTAATTTGACAAAAAGAGGGAAAAATTAAATGAAATGAAATTAAATCTGCATGCAGAGACCAGTCATTCCGACTGACATCTGAAATGATCCAATTTTCACTCCTTTTGATTCTATTTTTTTGAAACTGAACAATTATTATTGTAATTGTTTGACAAATGCACTTTGGTAAATAAATCATTTGAAAAAAGCAACTGAGTTATTATTTAATTTACCCAATTTCATTTCTGAGTTATTTATTTAATGCTGGTAATTTCTTTTCTCAGGTATTTATTTAATTGTCTTAAATTCTTCTATCATTATTCAATGTACTTAACTTCATTTCTCAATTATTTATATATAAAACAACTGTTTGATCTTTAATAAATTACAAACCGAATATAAAGTAATTACTTCCCAATATGAGAAGTTTAATCTAGAACAAGGTGCGACCTCTTCAGTCTTATAGCGACCGCCGAGGGGTGCGGATCAACCTATCAAAGATACATACAATACATACTTCTAATGTTTCTTCGGAGTTTATTTAATTTACTTTATTTATTTTTTACGCTTATTAACAAGCTCATCAAAGAAGAATGAAATTTATGATTTCTCTATTCTGGAACTCGGCCGACCACCCCCTTTATTTATTATTTTATCCTTCCTTATGTGCCCCGCCTCACTTTTCCAGTTATTTACTATTTTATCCTCCTTTATGGGTCAAACCCACGCCTCCTAATTATTTATTATTTTATTTCTCTTTATGGGCCTCGCGGGGTACCACCCTTCCGAGTTATTGTTTATCCTATTCCTACTCTTTATGGACCAAAGCCTCTCTTTGCAGTTATTTATTTTTTTCATTTTTTTCTCGGACCTCGCAGAGACTACTCCCAAATCACTGTATCCTCGTATCCTTTGTATCCCTCACATCCCAGCACTTCTTATATCCCTACATTCCGTGTGTTCCTGCATTCCTTATATCCTGGCATCCCTTATATTCCGGTATCTTGCGGCGAAAATCATTTTATTATTTTTATCATTGCTATTGCTGTCATATTCTCAATTAAGGCGTTAAGTATTGTGCCAGGTCATTCCTATGAATTTGTTAACTAAAATTTGTTAATTTGTTAATTTTTAACTACTAGTTGATCAGTTAGTAGATGACTTTCAGGTGAAGAAAAACCTCGAGGAGGTGCTAATACTGGACAAGGATTACAGCGATTAGGTTTAGATGGAAAACCAGGAGGAAAACGAGAAACAAAATTTTATTGCGATACTTGAACCCGCAAGCCAGGGATACATATTGGAGAGTACTTCGAAAAATATCATAGTCTGAAATATAAAATCTGGATTATCTTATTATCTTATTATTCTGAAAATATATCAATAAATTTTTATAATTGATATAAAAATCTTTAACACATAATTCCTCTTCGTATGAAAAATAGCTTGAACCTAGCGGTATGTAAACTTAAAATACTTCTGGACTTTTTTAAGGGTTAATTTTAGCCACAAATTACCATTTCCTGGACCATTGTGGTACTGCTTTACTCTTCTTATTGATATCATCTTGTAATATACAGGATGTTCCAAGGTTTCGTTACCCTTATCGAAAAAGGGTTGGTTAAAAGATAATAAAGTACAACAACAATTTTATAATTTCAGAGGCCCTAGAGGGCCCGTTCGTATTTATTTACCAACGCCTCGGCAACTCGTCAGTTGTCCGTATAATAATATTATAACAAGTACTTGCTCTCTTCGTTCGCAATCGTCCATTCGCGCGCTCTCACTTTCACTCTCACCCGTCCCTTTCTTCGCTGTAATTACTTTTAATTTCTATCGTACACCTTTGCCAGCCGCACCACCGATTTCTCGTTTAAATATTTCAACCGTTCTTCTTTTCACTCGTTGTCAGAAAACGGTTTCTCATGAAATTCTTTTTTTTTTTCTAAGCGGCCCTCTTTAGTCTCCTCGAATGAGCCTCTCGTCGCTTGAGATCTCTTCGAAGATATAATCGGAGATCTCATTGGTGGAACGACAATAGACGCTCGAGGATCGTTACCTCGATTATTTAGTTGATTTAGGTACGCATACCTAATTCCTGTATATGTATATTATGTATATGCATATGTATATATGTATATATGTATACTTATGTATAGGTATATACAATCAACATTACATCGGTATCGCACTAGGGAGTTAGTCGAGAGGGGTTGTGCCCCGGCTCAACCACCCCAACGGATTCTCCGTGTTACTTCATTTTTTTTTATGATCTTTTTATACATTCAGCTGCTATTATTCGCCCTCTTTCCTTTTAATACGTGCCTCACACTTCCCTCCTTCGTAGGATGAACTCGCACACACAGAAAATGACTAAACAAAAACAACCCTCTCAACTTTTCAATTATTCTGTTGGTATTCAAGCTACGAACAGATGGCTCTGTGATCGATAGATTCTCAAAAGTTTCAGCATGATCTATGAATCTGTTCAGAGATCTGCTAAACGAACCGCGCGGCAACTACGGAACTCTGATTAACCAAGATACACCAGCTGCATTTCCGTCCTGATTACTCGGTATCATAGCCGACCTTTAATGGCTGACATTACCGTAGAGATTACTGATAACCTCGAGTCTGTTTCTCGTTATCATAGTGTTCGCAACGAGACGGCCTCCCGAGGATAATCCAATCGAAACGGATCTAATCGAAATGCTTTTATTCCTTTATAGTTCGCTGTCCGCCTCGGCAGGTTACTCGAGGAATTCAAACGAATTTCACACTTTCGTTCCTTTCTTTTTCATTCGAAATTAAATAACTTTTCCAGTTGGAAACATCAATCGCGTTAGGACTGCTTATTCGGCTGTTTGCCTTCGGGATATTTGAAGCAAAAAGCGGTCGTACAGTTTCTGGGCACACACACATAGATACGCTTACACGCACTCATACACGTGGTTATATACGTTCGCAAACGTTTTTTGAGTATTTTGCGAGGAGTTAGAACCGTGTCCCCTTCACACTGTTTTTATTATCCTTTCCTCTATTTTCTCTATTTTGCGTGCGAACGGAGAGGGTTCTACTGAAAGCGACGTTCCACTTTTGCGTCTTCTAAAATGACCTCCTCTAAAAGGCGTCTCGTAAGCATTTCGTTCGTTAAATATTCACGGGGAAAGGAAAAACGTCGTTGCGTCTCATCGCACGTGGTGAAGCAACCCAACCACTTGAAACTTTAATCATTTTCTTATCAAACTAACAAATTTTCTTGCATACACTTAATAATTCAGGTTGTCAATTAAAAACTTCAATAGAAGAAAAACAGAGGGATTAAATTTGAATTTTCCTTGATTTGCTTACGAGACGAGAGGTCCATATTAAACTTGGCATGGTTTTTCTCGAGGATTTACGTAAAGTCATTTAGAAAAGATCAAGCATCTTGAACGGTGCGCTACTTAACTTTATATTACGTAGTCTAGTGACTACAGATCCAACAAGACTAGATATGCCTTTGTTTTCAAAGGGTTTTAAATTTGTGTTTTAAGAACGAACGCCATCTGCTCTATCCTAGTATAAAAATGTGAAATACTTCGCACTGCAACAATCTAGCGCACGTTGATGGTAATAGTAGATTGCTTCGATACCAAAGACTGTACCCCATTGCTCATTGTCAGTTAGTGTCTCGAGCTCAGCCTTGCCCTATTACAGAAACAAGAGAAGCAGCAAGGAGAGGGTGATTCAGCCCTTCTCTCGACAGTAGGTACGATGGCTCCACCACCAAAACCGGTGGTTCTCCAGTGGGGGCTCCAGACGCCTTTGCACGCGACCCGAGTAGAAGCCGGCACCGGGTATGACCCCCTCAATTTGGACCTCCCCAAAATGGGCATCAATATGCCAGGCGCGCAGGGTTCCGGAGTAATACACATAAGGTTGCGGAGCCCTTTTTTAGCGCCAGTGTCGGTCGCCGTGGGGTTTTAGTCAATAGGAATCGGACACTCCCCCGCCGCCCTCCCCCAGGGGCCGGTGCGGGGTCTTATGCAAGATTTTCTCACGTTAAAAAAAAAATAATTTGTAGACACAGGTTCGAGTACAAATAGCTAGCTGCGGCACCGTTGTCAACCGTAGGATCTAGAGCGAAGTGAAACTCTATCAGCATTTCTTACATCCCTGCATCCTTTACATCCTTGCATCTCTTACATTACTGCTTTCGTTATATCACTACATCCCTTACATCCGTGTATCCCTTACATTCCTGCATCAGACAGCAAAAAACCGTACCGACCTTAGTTTTCATTTTCAACGGCAGGGGGCGCAATTTCAACCTGCGAAATTTAGTTGCAATTTTTGCCGCTAGAGGGCCTGCGATTTTGTACAAATTTAGTTCCCTTTTTACCGCCAGAGGGCGCTGTTTCGACATGTGTGATTTAATTCAAATTTTTGCCACTAGAGGGCCTGCGATTTTGTATAAATTCAGTTCCTTTTTTTACCGTCAGAGGGCGCAATGCAGGGATGCCATGGTGGCACAGAGGTAAAGGATGTAGAGATGTAAGAGATATAGAAATGTAATGGATGCAAGGATATAAAAAATTCAGGGATTTAAGGGATGCAGGGATATAAAGAAATTAAAGGATGAAAATTTTCAGGGATGAAAAAAATAAATAACTGCGAAGGGAGGCTTGGTCCATATTGAGGAATAGGATAATAAATAAGTGGGAGGGATGGTTTTCGCAAAGCCCATAGGGTAAATAAAATAATGAATAATTAGGTAGTGTGGGTTTGACCCATAAAGAGCGATAAAATAATTAATCAATGAAAAGGGTGGGCTTGTGCTCATAAGGAGGGATAAAGTAATAAATAACTGGAAAAAGTGTCACAGGGCTCACAAGGATGGATAAAATAATAAATAAAAGGGGTGGTCGGCCGAGGCCCAGGGGCGGGATAAAATCATAAATTTCATTCCTCTTTGATGAGTTTATTTAATAAGCGAAAAAATAAATAAAGTAAATTAAATAAACTCCGAAAGGAAATTAGAAGTAGGTGTATGTTTGTTAGGTTGATCCGCATCCCTTGGCGATTGCTATAAGACGGAGGAGCTCATATCTCCTTCTAGGTCAAACTTCTCATATTGAAAAGTAATTACTGTGTTTTGATTTAAGTTTGATTTTCACGTATATTATGTTTTTAATTTATTAAAGATCTAACAGTTATTGAATACTCTTTTCAAATGTTCGTCTAGGTGCGGTAAAAGAGGGACTAATCTCATCTGAGGGTGTCTGGGACCCCTTAAATCATGATCCTTCGAAAACAAAGCATATCCAGTCTTCTTGTATCTGTAGTCACTTCGTAGTCTTATGTTTTATGGTACATGCGTGGCTGGGGTCAGAGTGCGTTTCAAGTAATAAAATATATGTATATATATATATGTTTGTGTTATTTATACACACGCACTGGGTAATATGTATAATTGCGCGTGTCAGTACGTAATAGTTAAGTGTGTTAGTCGGAGTGGTTGAGCTGTCGTTCTGTTTTACCGACTAAGAAATCCGAGGAATCACCATCTCCACTCATTGATTCACAAGTGTCGCCATCATTCTATACAAAAAACTCATAAAATGTATACAGGGTGTTAAAAAAATCAGCATTCTTTAGGTACGAACACTACTTTTTTTCAACATCCCATACAAAGTGTTTGCACCAGAAAAGGTAATTCAACTATACTGGTTATAATGGATACAATGATGAATAAATAAAACTTCAATAAAAACAGAGCATAACATCAGACGGTACAACGATTATTTGGTAATAAAAATGGCACTCGAGGATCGAGCACAGTTCAGTCGGTACCGGGAATTCTCTCAGGATACCAGGAATGAGGTAGTTTTCGACAAAACTAGTCACTATAGCAGGGGAATATTGAGCGACGATACGTTTCTCTGTGTCGATAAAACAGGAACGCTTTCAATGAGCTTACTTACTAGCTAGGGAATCGAATACGAGAGGTCCACGCAACATTTGCGTTGGAAAATCGATTTCTGACCCCCGCCACTTTTCAACGGTCTCGTCTCGCGTTTAATCGGTTCGTAAATATACATTTCTTTCTTTTTACGTAGCGATTGGCGTCGATGTGCCTGTGCAGTGTTGCCATGGCCTAGGTATTTCCGTTCTTAGAGCTTTCCCCCTAGATATCTAGAGGGACTAGCGTTGCGATATTCGGGGACAAGAGGGACTTTCGCAACGAACACGGTCGATAATATCGTGAGTGATTTAGCTAGGACTAGAACCGAATTTTATTCGATTTTTTTTAAAGAGATAAAGCGATTAAAGAAATGATTTTATATAGACAATGGCAACAGAGCGCGAACGTGCCACTTGTGCTGTATTCCTCTTGTCTCTCACATTAAAAAAAAAAGCCATTAAAAAACTGAATCTACGTGAAACCAGAGTAAAACCGCTTATATTGGCTAGCCACTTCTAAGAGGCCTTGATATGTTCAATTGGAACCACCGTGTTTTTTGCGGCATTGTTTCTCTGTACTCCGCCTCGGATTTCGAGACGATTAAATATACATAAATATTTCGTGCTGTTTACGCTTGGCGTACGCTTTGAAAAGTTATTTTCCAGCGCGTTTTTCGTTTTTCTTTGCAAACAACGCTTGGCGTGATCTATTTTTATACGGATCTTGATACTAACAGCGAACCTAAGTTAATTCATTTTTATAAGGTGCGAATTGAACGAGTAACTTTTGTATACAGATATGTTTTAACAATTTTCTTTGTAAGTCTTAACATTTTCGTAGAGGTTTTAACAGTGAACCGTGGCAAGTAGAATCAGACAGCCATACGAAGACCCAGGACCGCAACTCATTGGAAGAAACAACTCATTCATACGTTCCACTTAATCGCAAGTTTCCACAAAATATCGTGATAAAATTTTTCTTTTCCGATTTTCACGAAGCACGGAATAATAAAATGTGCGTAAAATGAAGAAAATGTTAATTAGTATTAATATTTTATATTAACGCATTATTCACCGGCTATAAATAAAATAGATAAATAACTAAAGATTAAAAGATGTAACTTTTCTTTTCAATTTCCTCTTAATTGAAGTACATCTAACTTTCATCGTTTCAACTGACAATTATACGTGAATATGTAATAATCAAAAGATTATTAATTGGTCTCTTTTCAACAGCCAATACTGTCAAAAAGCCTATTAATAGGCTTCCGGTAGATAAAGTGTTAATTTTGCAAAGCAGAATAATTGCATTCATAACGCGCCGCACTATACGCGGATACTTTCACTTAAGGCTTAAGGTATGACTGGCGCAGTAGAAGTAATCAATGCTTAATGCGGCAAACAGTAAATTTAAATTTGTACAGTAACTTTAATGCTATCCAAAAAGGTAATGAAATTTCATTAATAATCCCTTTTAAACCGTCCTATATATCTATAGATATTTGTGCCCAATATAAATTACAAACGAAATTAAAACTGATCACAAACGTGTGCGTGTTTGATGCAATTTTCATTCGTTTAATATTTCATTAAATATTTGTGCATTCGTTCCACAGAAACAATATCCAACGATTTCAGATTCTGTGCGATAGACGTTTAAATTACTGATGGTTGTAAAAAATCTTCCGTGCTTCGTGGAATAAAGAAAATTCATGTGCAAATCGATCGACAAGTCCCTCGCATTCACAGGAGATCGCTCTTACGTTCTGTCGCGATAATAAACGTCTTTCTCTCGAAATTGCTCCGAGATTTTTCACGCGAATTAACATATATATATATGTATATATATGCGCGTTACATTTATAATACGGTTCTTCTACGTGCGTGTTATGTATAACGTGACATTTATACATTTCGTACTGGCTATACGCCCTCCCTCTTTCTTTTTTGAGCGACGTGCCCGTGGATCGTAAACTTTATACATTATTGCTTTGCCGATAGCCACGTCACGTACTTTCGATCTGGCTCACGTTCGTCCCACTTTTCTCGAAATTCTACTAATTACAGGGACGAGTATACAAGCATTCTCAAAAGTGGTCCTTTCGACGTTTCTTGTTCACGCAAAAATGCTCGAGTATTTAAATCATTTAATTTACCAGATTTTTCAATTTATTCTGTGCTATAATAAATTTGATATGCACTCGACTTGATATGTTAAAAATAACGTATTGACCGTCACATCTGGGTGATGCATAAATTTTCATTAATGCAAGTATGTCAAGCATTTCACGTGGAATGATCTTACTGGATTATAAATAACTTTACTAGATACTTGAAAGTATACACTGACAAAAAACAAATAAATAATTGATGAAGTTTTTATCGATTTGAGAATATAATTAATTTTTATAGAATTTTTACTTTTGCTAATCAGCAACATTTTTGGTAGATCCTTTGGATTCTTTGGTAATTAGAATCAAAATGTTAATAGATGCGTTCTCTTTTTTTCTTGTTTTTTAAACAAACATGAGCCAGAATCACGTTGAAACACCCCTGCCGCATATTTTTACACGAATTGATTCGCGCATGCTTGCGCACAATTAATTCTCCTAAATTGACGAATCTCTCCTAATCGGATCGTCGACGACACGCGTCGCTCCTTTTCATCCTCGGCGAACCGCCTAGTCGGCTTCTTTCCGTTCCACGACTGCTTCTCTTCTCGCTTTTTATCCATGACTACTCGTTACTAACGAGTAACACGTATTCGTGGAATATGTCACACGCGAAGAACGCTCGCTGTCTCGTTTAATCCCTTCCTCTTTTTTTTCTCTATGCTTGAACTCGTTTTTGACTTCCGGCTCGACACGGAAATATTCTAAAGCCTGCTCGAATTCTTTGAAGTAACGCGAAGAACCTTTGAATTCAACGTTCTGAATACTTGATACTGATACAAAATTAGAAATTTAACAATTATAGAAAATCCGAAATAACTCATCAATGTCCATAAAATCTTCAAATGGAATGGTCTCTCCTTTAATTTAATTTTAATTGAAATTATATCTATGAATGAAAACCTATCGAGTTCCTTATTAAAATGACAACGTTATTGGTTGGATAGAATTTGTAAAACTGACAATTCTTCGCGCGTAATAGCAGTCGTGGTCGAGATTATAATCCAGCCGACGAGCGGAACGAGGCGTTACCGCTGAATAATTTGAGGTCGTGTGTTTCTCTGTCGTTTGTAAACGTCACGGATCCGGGCTGCTGTTTAGAAGTTTCTACGGTTTTTCGTTTCTTTCTCCTTTCCGCTGATAAATCGACCCTTTTAAAGCGGGTGTCTCGTACACAAGTAAACGTACACGTACACGTACACGAGAACACGTGTGGCATCCTCGAAACGTCGGCGAAATGATTGAACCTCCGACACGACAGTATCGATACACGTGTTCTATTTTGTCACGGGGTCAAACATGATTAACCCTTTCAGCTATATGTTATACATGGTATGTATGTATTTTAGACACAGACGTGTATTTTATGAATTCTTTCAATTTATGATTTCGTCAGCTTCCTATCAAACACTGGTGTCTATAGAATTCCACGGATGATTTTAAATCAGGAATAACCCCTTCTCCGTGTTCAACCCCCACAAGAGAATTGTAATTTGCATATGACACCACAAATATGGATGATCGTCGGTAAATACAATGTTTCAAGATTATTTTATATATACAATAAAAGTTGGATAAGTACCCGAGCAGATTTATTGGATAACTATAGTATTGCCTCGAAATAAGCAACCCCTCGAGACCGAGCGGCATACAATAAAATAATCAGCCGAACATGAGAATTAATTTTTTTTAAAAGAATAGAAGATGATTTCTTTTCTCATTCTGGCATTAAGCGACTCGCTCTGCGGGCGACTTCAAATAAAGAAGAGGGGATAGCGAATTGCTTATTTTGAGTCAGAGACCAGTTGCTTATTTCGAGGCAATACTATACCTGGTAGCCGGTAACCACCCCTGTCACTTAGGGAGATCCCCCTTGAAGAACTACGAAACTAGACAGGCGAATAGTGTAACCTGATCTGAACTGGAATATCGACGCGACAATACTAATACAACAATAAAACTGTTTGTTGGTATTCAACGATGCGAAGAAGGCTCGAGGCAGATGGAAGGTTCTGGGGCAGTGTTTTTCTTCTGTTTCTCTGTTTCTACAGGAGAGCCTTTAACCAGAACGATTGTCACATCGTCAGTTCGAGAATCAAGACCGGATAGTGCATATGTCAATTTCTGTTTTCTATTCCTTTTATTATATCTATTGCTGTTTTCTCATTCGAGCAGGACACGCGGAGTACAGATTTTTCTGTATTATTTCAAATTTTTGAATAAATTGTATTTAAATTTGTGAATTTACATCACTTGCTGATTTTTCTTTCAATTAAACTTTTACTAATGCAATTGTGATGTTGTATACTGAATAGTCCTCTTGAAAAGTAATACTTAGATAGTCCTCAAACACTAATGATTCATCCGAACTAGTCATCTTCAAATCTTGACCTCGTGACCTCATCTCTCACCGACTACTGGATCCACAATAACTCCTATCTATAAAATACCCAACAATTTTCCCTCCGCGCTGAAATTTTTCCGAACCATCTTAGGACGAGAATATTGCGACGAATATTGTTTTGTAAACTTCGCTTATATTTCACGTTGCGATTAAAGTAAATAAATATCGCGAGTGAAATACAATAGTGAGTTTCTTCTGGATAAAACAAGACCAAACGTGATATAATTTGAAGCATTTTTATTCATTACCTTAAAAAGGGAAAGTACTTCAGATGACATTTAGGTATTAAATAGGTGAAAGAAAATCACTCGTTAAATAAGCAAATTCATATTATATCGTGTTTGGTCTTATTTTAATCAGAAGAACCTCACAATTATATTGGTAAAAGTTTCATGTAACAAAACTAAAAAATAAAAAAAAATGTTGAATTAGTATTGTCTCATCAATGTTTTTCTCGGTTCTTCTGATTCTTGGATCTTTTTCTCTTTTCTTCTTTGTGTTTTTTTAAGTTCAGCAACATTCAAACACTGGGCTCGAACCGTTTCTAAGAACCAAAAAGACACCTCCGCTTACAACTGCCCGGTTTCGGTTCCGATTTTCGGGTAGCTATACAACTTTTATTATACATTTATTGGGATTAGCGAGTGTATACGATAAATGATATACGTACGTAATCTCTGAATAAAACTGGTGTCATATATAAAAGATAATTATAATTTTGATCAAGTATCCTGACTGTATCTTGAGAAATCGTACTTACCGACGATTACCAACGTTATCAGCCTACGTAAGGGGAATAGGTCAATGCGACGGCAGACCAGATCTTTTTTGTGTGTCGGCTCGTCTTGAGAATCGATTTAGCCGACGATTCGTTTATAAAATTTTCTAATTAGCGTAAGAGACACCCGTTATTTTTTCGATAACGTTACGTTAATTCCTTCAGTTACAATTTTATTTAACAATCTACAGTTTTATCTATTATACAACACACACTCGAGAGCCTCTTGGGATGCTTGAAACGCCCGGTTAGATTTACCTCTGAAACTTTAACAAACACCTAATGGTCCGATACAGGAGGAGCGTTCGCTTTGCTAGCTTATTAATTATACAATAAATTAGCGGTTGTCATTTACAGACTTTCTCTACGGTGCTTTTTTTATACACGCTTAGATGTTCCACGCGATCGAGGACCCCTCGGTATTCGCCCCGGCTCCACCTCCTTCAATCGATTCTAAGTTTTTGCTTCAAATTAAACTTTTTGTCGTATATCATACCCAAGTTGAATAAAGAAAAAAAGAAAGAATTTAAATCCAGAGGAATTTTAACTGGCTAGAAAATTGTTATTGATTTTTGAGATTTTGTTGCTGCTACTATCAATCGATGTACTGATAGCTACAAAAAAAGAAGGGAAAGAGAAAGAAAAGGACATAAAAATTAACAAATACTACATCAACGAGCAATGTGAAAGGTACCAGTGTTTCCAATTTTCAGCAGCATGTCGATCGCTGTGCGATATCGTTTACAGGCTCAGAGATAATCGAAAAAATGCAAACGTTCGAACCGAAAGCGACCTCGTATCCGGGGATCCGACAAAACTATTTCCAATATGTTTCCTCGACAAAACGAGGCCAACGCCAGTTATCGAACGAAACTCTTTCGAGTATGGTTACCGGAAACGTCGCGACGATTCTAATGACCGAACGAGAGAGATCGTTGACCGTAATATCGTAGCTGATCCCAGGAACGAGTAGCCCACGTGTTTGGATCCATCCACGTTCCCTGCATATGAGATTCTCCTTACTATTAGCCACGTAGCCGTTTTGTTGCCGTCACCGTGGTAAAAATCCTTGAACCTGTATCCCCTAACGCTAGAAACCGAATCGAAATAAAACGAACGATTGGCTATTGAAACGAAACGATATCGACGAACGAATAACGAGGAAGCTTGCCTTCCTACAGTATTCTTTCTGGGTAACGATTCTAGACATTTGAATTTCAGTATATACAGGGTGTTAAAAACTTCCCTGAAGACCTCTATACCGTTGGATAGATCACGAAAAATCAAAGCGAAAAGTTCTCTAGCATTTTTCGATGGGATCAGTAGTTTAGCCACATTTCGTTGTTGAAAATTAACCAATCAGCGCGCAGCTTGAGTGGCAAGACCCGCGGAGTAGGAGACTAGCCTCCTCTGCGGCTGCGCGTCGCGCTTAAGCTACGCGCTGATTGGTCAATTTTCAACAACAAAATGTGACTAAACTACTGATCCCATCGAAAAATGCTATAGGACTTTTCGCTTCGATTTTTCGTGATCTATCCAACGGTGTAGAGGTCTTCAAGGAATCTTTTAACGCCCCGTATAACAGAATATGTTAATTGTGAAGAAAATACTTGAAAAAGAATAAAATTATACATCGATTTATCCACTCTTCACTAAACAGTGACAGTGTACACGAGTGGGCAAGGTAAACTACCCTAGGTTAAGGTACCTCTCATCATTCTACGTTAGACATGGAACCATACTGCTCCATATACGCTGTTTTCCACGACTAATAATAGATAAATGAAAAGCTCTCTTTTCCGCCACTCTAACTAGCAAAGAGAACTATCCAAGTGTTACACTCACTTATTAATGAAACTTTGCTAGCTTGTAGAGCTCGTCGAGCTGAACACGCCTATACCCCGTTTTGTGGGCAGACGGCTAATTGTTTAAAAGATATTAACAATTACAGTTAGTTACTCCTTACATTCTGAAGTATGACAAACTCACACATACAATTCGCAATCTAGAGATCCACGATTCAAATCCTTGGTTCCCAATATTTTTTTTTTTTAATGACAATTTGTCTCATTTTGAATAACTATTACATAAAAATTATCATTACATAAAAAAAAAACAATAACCCAGGATTTGAACCGAGGACCTTTACATTACGAGTCATGTCTTTAACCACGGAGCAGATCCGTGACTTGCAATTTGAAGGTCCTCGGTTCAAATCCTTGGTTCAGAAAAAAATTTTTTTTTTTATAATAATTTTTATGTAATAGTTATTCAAAAAGAGACAAATTATCATTAAAAGAAAAAAAAATGTTGAGGATCAAGGATTTGAACCGTGGATCTCTAGATTGCGAGTGAGTCTGTCATACTTCTCAATATAAGTAGTAACTAACTTTAACTATTAATATCTTTTAAACAATTAGTCGTCTGCCCACAAAACGGCGATAGGCGTGTTCAGCTCGACGAGCTTTATAAGGTGGCAAAGTTTCATTAATAAGTGAGTGTAACACTTGGGTAGTTTCCCTTGTAAGTGTATATTTGCCTTTCAACAGGCAAAAGAAGTCGACGTTGCCCGGAGGTGTACCATCATCGTATTTATTGGCTGCACGTGATCCTCGATCGCGGTAACGATCCATTTTCTCTACATCTTTGATCCACGAGGCACGAACATTAGAGCCCCGTTCGTTTTATCCGCGACTTCGACTGTCGTTCGTTGATCCGTGCCTTCAGAGGCCGTGAGATTCTCGCCGGTTCGAGAGAATACTCGCGAGACATGTTCGATCTCGTGATGGCTCGCGAAGTTCGTGTGTGCCTGCGCGCGTCTGTATGTGTACGTGTGCCTGCGCGCGACTGCGTGTGTGTACGTGTACGTGTGGGTGTATGTGTTTACTAGGCGTTCGAGAAGTTGCAGGGTTCTCGACAGACGATGCCGGTGACCTGCGGCCCGTGTCACGAGCCGAGCAGACACGTCGACGACGATCGAAGCAGACTGAGCAGCGGAAGGATTGCGACGAGGAGGAAACTCGACGATCTCAAGAGACCACCGACCTCGTTGCTGTATGGTAGCTTGACCTCGACCTCCGCCATCTTGAAGATCGAGAGCAAAGGGTGCGTGTGCACCTCGTGGTGCTTGTTGTTGATCTTGTCGCTGAGATCCTGTAACATCGAGGCGCACTCCTCCTGAAAGACAAAGCACCCGAGTTTGTTATCAGGAATTTCTACCAGCAGCATCTTGGGTTAAAGGGATGAAATATGGGCAGGAAAAATATTGTTGCATCGAGGTCTTGGGTGTGCCACTGTAAGATATACTTTAAAGGGCACAAGCGCCACTACGCTTTACCTACAATATTTACGATAAATGTCAGCCCATTTTTTATATCCGTTTTATATGAAAGAAACGTATCCCGTACGTTAAAATTATATCAATTTGAATTTACAAGTTTATTAATGTTGCAAGAAGGCTTATTATACCAAACACATTTTCTGATCAATTTACAAGCCGTACTCGAGTATAAGGTTTATAAATTGAACTCTGTAGCCAATATTAATATTAAATGAAATGTGTGTTGATTTTACGTGAAGTACTTGAACCACGTTTTCTAGCAATACGGCGAATTCCGATTGAAAATGTAAAGTTGGAAAATTCGAGAGACCAGAAGAGAAATAACAAATTGATTGACTAATTGATTAACTAATTATTTAAACATACATTTACATTTTAATTAACTTCGTTCGACGGTATATTTCTAGGGTCACCCTTTTCATCAATTGTTCGGCAGCCATTTAATTAAAATCTGAAAATTCAAATCGTATGAAGTATTTGAGGACGAATTTGACATTATCCGCAATGATTTAATTAAGCAAAACGATAACAAAAGGTACAGGGTATTTCCTTTGTAATCAGCAATAAAATCACGTTAGAATATTGTTCAGTGGCCTGAAAGTTTGCCATCTTTTGTTCTACCCTTTCGCAATTCCGCTCAACCCTGGGCTGGTTATTTCAGATAACAAGTGCTAATTTTTCCGCGAGTATCGTTGCATTTAAGCCGACCATCGCACGGGAAATTATACTAACTTAACAATAACAGGATCCCTTTGTTCACGAACCTCTTCTCCGCGCTTATAAAACAGCCAGCAGCACACTTTGTTACCCCGAAGGAACTTGTTTTCCAACGTCCTCCTTTCTTCTTCTAGTTGCATTCCTATTTCTGTTCATCTCCCGATTGCGAAAAAATACAAATCCTTCGCTGATGTTACAAGACAAAGGAATGATAAAAAAAAGACCAACATTTTCATCAAGGATTAAACAACGAAAGTTACGTGTATCCTTTAAGCCGTGAAGCGGAATTAAACCGCGTTGAAGGGGCGTATCGTGAATTTCCAGCCCTTTAATAGGTACAATTTTAATTCAGTCCCTGTTCGAGTCTCGACGAATAATTAAATCTCTTTCAAGGTCAGCAGTGCGCATTAACTGGAAGAAACGGGGTTCGTTTCCCTTGCAAAGTTTTTCCATTTCGTGTAAGGAGTGAGAGAATAGCGGACATTTTCTTCGGGGATCCGTTTTCCCTCGGTTTCGACTTAACGACGTCGAATGTAACTCGTCCTCGCGTTCCTACCACGGCGCGGCGCATCGATTTCCATTTTCATCCCTCGTATCATTTTCTCTCTTTCTTCTCCCTTCACGTGAACTCTCGCCAGCATCACGATGGTTAAACTTTCTCTCTCACCTTCCTATACCTTCACGTACTTTTTCCTTCTCTTCTCCATCTTGTTCCACGTCCCCGAAATTACCCTCGGCTCGTTGAATCTTTAATTTCCGGCGTAGAAGAGAGAGACCAGAGCGATTTTTGGCGATATTTTCCTACGGTGGTGCGTTGTTACGCGCGAGGATGTGCGCCACGTGGGCCGACGAGCCGAGCCACGACGCCCAGGACGCCGACGACGTCACCGGTTATACTCTTCTGTCTCTCTGTTCTTCTTCGGGCTGGTTCTCGTTCGAAGCACCGACGTCGGATTTTCAATGAAATTAAATTCCAACCGAAAGGAGACCACCCCCACGCGCGCACCCTTTCGAATAACTTTTCGCGAGCACCGAGACCAGGTAGTCCTTTAAATTACCGATGCACCGGGAATTCGTTTTTCGAAGTAGCTTCATCCCTCTCTGCGATCCATATCGATTCATCCACCCACCCCGTCGACTGTCTGTCACGCGCTTCGAAACCTCCCCTTCTTCGTTCGTTTTTCTCAATTTTTCACAAGCGGAATATTTTTTCGTTCTCTCGGCTTTTTAACTACTTGCTCGTTTTTTCTTTCCCCTTTTTTTTTCATACAACGAATTTTGTAGGGTATCGTTGGCTGAACGACGGATATCCGCGGAAGAGTAAAATTTAATATGTGGAGAAACTTGGAACGAGAACAGAGATAATCGGATGTTGTTTTGTAAAGAATTTTGTAAAATGTAAAAGCTTAAAAGACGGATGACGAAAATTTTTGTGTGAAGTTCAAATTACCAGCCCTGCAAAGGATAAACACTTCTTCAGCAGTTTTTCATTAAGAAGAAAAGGTTCTTTATAGTTGAGAAATTTTTCAGTTAACTGCTTAAGCGCGTTATTATTGATATAGCTGTATATCATTGGCTCAGATTGGGAAAAAAAGTATGGCGATGCATCCAATTATTACCCGTATAATTGAATAGAACGCTCGGAGTAATAATGATGCATAAACGACCTGGTCAAAGCCCAGAACGATAACTCATTTTACACATTGGCCGGTGCTAATTGTAGCATACGAGTTTCTCGCCCGATGCGGCTTCATTAGCGAATATTCGAACCGACCACGAATTTCGTTCACCTATCTCGTCGCCAATTTCAACAAATACTTTCTAAACTTACATTTCACTCGTTGAACGTATAGAACGATAATTAATACTTTAGTTCCGTTGATTTTTCAATGCATGTTGAGTAATTTAAAATTTTCATTTAAAAAAAAATTTATCAAAAATTTTGTTATTTATTTAATTGGACATTTTTATCAAACTGCAACTGAAAATATCGGAAGTAAGCTTATTTTCACGTTAAATGTTAAGTTATTTAATGTCATGACGTGATCCAATTTTTTCGTGGAACATTCAAGTCCACGATGGATTGGAAAACATTCTTCTACAGAAGACAGGCTTAACTGTATTTCACTGAATGTAGTGATTACAGATACAAAATGACTGAATATGCCCTTGTTATTGAAGGATTATGATTTTGGGGGCCCTAGACAGCCCTGAAAGGTTTATGAGTTTCTTTTTTAACATATCTCGCCCTCACAGCTGAAAAGACACAATTTTGACTCCCTTTGATTCTATTTTTTTAAAAGTCAGTCAAAATCAACATAAGACCGAAAAATTATTAAACTAATTGTTTGACAAACTTGTATTCATCTAATGGGCCTTGCTAAATAAATCATTTAATTTCCTTTTCGAGTAATTTAGATAATTTACATAACTTCTTTCCTCAGATATTTATCTACATAACATTTAATAACTGTTTGATCTTTAATAAATTATAAGCATAATATACATGACAATTAAACTTAAATTAAAACATGTTAATTAGTTCTCAATATTGTATAAAAGATAGTAATTAATACAAATTTACAGGATATTTACGCATAAAAGTTATAAAAATATTATATTCCTACGTAGTAATAATTATAATTATAGTCAATAATAAACATAATTAATCAATATAGTCAATAAAAAAAAAATATTAAAAGCAATAAATTTCAAAAGTTACAACAATAATTTAGTTAATAAACAATTGCATAATGAAAAATTATAATGAAATAAATTTTAATAAGATAATATATAATTCAAGTAAAGGTAGGCGGTCTCAGTGACCGTCGCGATGGTGAAACGGAACGTCATGGCTGATAAGGTACCTTTAATTTACTTTCGGAGTTTATTTAATTTACTTTATTTATTTTCCTAGCTTATTGAATAAACTGATAAGGGGGATGAAATTTGTGATTTTATCCCTCTTTGTGAGTCTCGCGGGGACGACCCTTCCTAGTTATTTGTTATTTTATCACCCTTTATGGACTTCAAGGGAACCACTCTTCCCAGTTATTTAAAAAACTAACTAATAAAGTATCCAATAATAAAGGATAAAATAATGAATAAGTGGGAAGGGTGGTCTCCGCAAGACCCACAAAGAGGGATAAAATAATAAATACCTGGGAAGGGTGGACCTTGGCCCATAAAGAGAGCCCACGATTTCTAAGAAAATAGACTTAAAGGGAGCTAAAATTGTATCTTTCCAGTTATTACTGAGAGGTGCAGTAAAAGAGGAACTGGTAAAATATCGACTGTGTTCTATAGATACAGACCTAACCTCACCTGGGGATGTCTGAGATCCCCAAAATCATGACTCTTCGAGAACAAAGGTATGTCCAGCCTCGTTGGGTCTGTAGTTACTACCGAATGGAAACAGAGAGAGAAACAACTTGCTCGATTAGATAACTAATTTCGAAGCACGAAGCATCGCCAGAACGCGACGTCCAATTAGCGAGAAACGTTTCCTCGTGTTTCTATTTCGTTGTTGCACGGAACAAGAAATAGAAGTCTTGTTCTCGTGGCCCACAAGGAAGAGAACTTGCGCTTCGACGGAATAATGATCAACTGGTATTCGAAACAACGACGCGAATGTTCATTCGAGTCTGTCTTTGCTCGTTTAACCGGAACATGATACAGAAATTTGACAAGAGAGAATGTGTTTCCGCTTTAGAAAAATCGCGAAAAGATTCAAAAAGACTGAATAATTCCCAAGGATTCCCTTATTTCTAATACGTTCCATAAATGCGACAATTGACTAATCCTTCGACCATCCAAAGGAAGTTATCGGAATTAACATAATCCCTGGAGTTGGATAAACGAGGAGCGCAACTTAGAATGTCGTAAACTAATGAGGTTCGTTGGAATGATGGATGGAGAAACGCGGAACGTAACATGTGGGTTCCCTTGCACGATTTATTCGTATCGCTAGCTGAACGACGGCAGCTGGAAGATTGGTTGCATGCGAATGCCATTATCCATCGACAGAACGAATCCTTTATTAACGACGGGCTAATTGAATTTCTGATGGTGGATCGGTTGCCCTGACGCGTTGGGATTTCCTAAGAAACAGAGAGATGAAAACTCTTTCTTCTTAAAAAACAAATGTGTATAAGACTAACAAAGAGGAGGGATAATTCAAGTACGAGATGCGGTATAATTATAAAAGGATGAGGTGAGAAGGAGACAAGGAGAGATAGAGATGACGTCTAGGTGAATGGGATCTGGCAAGGCATAATGAAGAACAGACAGGGATCCATCTTGCAATTACAATTCCCACTGGCCCTTCCCATCTCATCTGAACAGAGAAAGCCCTTTCATCGGGGCAAATGCATTCGATATTAGGAACGATTGTTCCTGCGGATTTGCCACCTCTATTCGCTCTATCCAAGGTGATCCTTATACACCCTGTTCGCACTGCTAAACGACGCAGTCAATTTATAATGGAGATATAATAGGATTTGACGCATGCTCTGGGAGCCTGGATCAACGAATGACGACGCTAATTATCCTGTATCATCGGCTCCTAAATGAGATGGTGAAACGATTATGAGATGCATGGAAGAATGTTGGTAACAGAAAACAATTTCATTTGAAACATTTCGGTATTTGTACTTTGCGATTATCGATCACCTGCTATCTTACCCAGTCTTTATCAAAGACTGATAGAGGTACGGTCTTCCCGGGCTAATCAAGTTCCACGGATTAAGAAAAATAGAAAGTAAAAGAAAAAAAAACAGCGAAATTCCATCATGCAAGAGAACGGTACGCCTTCACGTGCTCGCTTAATCAATAACGACGTCGAGTCTGCTCGACGTTAGTCATTAAAACGAAGGGGAAAGGAAGGAAGAAAGAAGAAAAAAGAAAAGAAAATAAAAAGAGGCGAGTAAGAAGCGAGTAACACGGGAGAGGGGGATTGGTCGAAGAGAAAGAAGAGAAGGGTTCGGATAAAAGGTGTAGTGGAGAAATATAAAATCAGTGGGCTGATGGAAGGAGTGAAAGGGAAGGAATAACGACATGCAACGTATGCCGGCTTTATAACACGTAAAGGGTTGCCGTCGTGGAAAACAGCCCTGTCACGCAATGCAAATGAGCCTTTCGAGTCGCGCGACAACGAACTCTACACCCTACCAGTATGCTTCCAGCGATATTTTCGTCCATGTTTTCATTGCTACCCTCTTTGCCTCGGATTTCTATCGTCCTACTAGCGATTTCGTTTCAGACGCGAACCAATTCGATGTTTCTCGTTTCTCAATGACCTGTCACACCGACTACGTGTTTCGTGAACCTTACTTTTGTAGGAAATATATTTTTCCTTCTTCTGTTTCTTAACTTATCCAATCAACAGCGGAGCATTTGCCTAGAAAAGCTGGCCAAAAATCAGAATTCTATTTCTGCTCGAATTTTTTTCCCCCTGTGTTTCTAAATGTGTAGGTTAATACAATGTAATAATTGTTTTTCATAAACAGAGATATTTTGTAATAATTTCGTGCTTGAAACCAGGCAATTTTTGTGCCCCAGAAAAGGATCGAGAAACCTACATTAAAGAAGTTATCGTTTATATGTTTAATGATTAAAAAGTGCCAAAACGTAAAGTAACTTAGTACGTTCTTTCCTGTTTTCTGTTGTGATTTTAAAATAAAACAAGAATTTTTAAAAAAATTTTCCGAATAATCGAACACATAATATGTAATTATTTATTTTGCCCGAAAATGACTTATTTTAAAAATTTAGGTGCCAAGAGGTGCCTAAACTGCATATTTTTAACAGCAGATCATAAAAATGAACACTTCCGTATCTGCTTGCAAATGAAAGATTTTTACAAGATATTTAAAAGTACTTATTGAAGAACAAAAGATGTTATTAATGTTTACTCGAAATGTAATAAAAAAGTTACAAAATAAATGTTATTTTTAAAGTTACATTTCAATTTCATTTCCTTCAGATTCTGATCGATCATAAATCAATCGATTGTTCATCAAAAGCCTTTATGTTTTTTCTTTAAATTATTAAAAAATGTATTATGATGAAATGTGACAAAACATTAAAGTACTTCAAAATATCAATCAATCAACTAAAATATTTTAAGCCAACCGTTCGGTGTGAACGTCCCGCTGTCACAACGATTTTGCATACACTTCCAATGATCTGGCAAAAAATGTTTCGAACAAAAGTTAATCGGTCGTCTATAAATCCCAATGTAAAAAATTTCAAAAAGAACTTTTTATCAATAAAACATGATGGTCGACTTCATTTGTTAAATGTCACCATGTATTCTCGACTAAATATTATTCTAGCTGACGTTAAGACACTATGGTTCTAAGTTTTTTTAAATTGTTACGTCCTGCGACGCATTCTTCAACTTCTAATATCTAAATTCATCGTTTCTTAATTCTGAGTGAACAGTTTATTCGGGGTAAGAATATTGGGAAAATGCCGACAACTCAAGTAAATGTAATTCACCAGAATTGACAAATCAAGCTTCGTGCCTCCTTTCTTTTCTTCGTAATTGTCTCTACCGCTGCCAATCAGTCAATTATCGTGAAGACTCTGCTACGACGGCTCCGGGCCTCGACAGAGTATATTTCGGCAATTTATGTACACTTGTAAACTTTGATTTATCAAATAAAAGTGAATTGAACAGAAAATGAAGGAGCTTCATTTCAATTCTTATAATTCACTTAAGAGGAAGGTAAGTGAGACTATTCAATTCCTACTTCACTTACGCACTCTAATAACAACGTCGTGGACTCATATAGAAAGCCGCGGACATTACAAAATAATGCTAAAATATTTCAATTGATTTCAAAGATTTTAATTGAAAAAATGTATCGATGAAAATTTCCAGAATAACTTTGTTTCGAAAATGTAAAACTCAATAAATCCTTTGGTCTGACAGTTTCAAAGAGGGCCCACGAATCCGAAATTCTCAGCGGTCTGAAATTTCGTTTAGTCGATTCACTTTCTCGCGTCCGAGCAGCGCGTCCGAGCAGCGCGAAACAACAGGCTCGTTTGCATAATCGCGCGGGAATCTTTCTGAAATCCGGTCCGGTAGCCAGGAATAAAGGAGAGAGTCGGGTGCACGGCACGTTAATCCGGAAATCTACGAGAACCTCCGTTAGCAGGCTGGACAACGCGAGGGTAGGGAAAAGGGAAGCAAAGAATCGTGGGGTAGCAGGAGGAAAAAAAGACTCTCGCGATTCCGCGAGGGGATGAAAACACGTGTCGACGAGCGGCAGCTGTTTCCCTTTAAAACCGGCTCAAGTAAACGGGTTGCGTGTTTAAAGGGTTTTTCTCCTTGTTCCGCGTGTTTCGACCCGTTCCTTCTTCAATTCTGTAAAGCCCTCGAGGCGTCGTCGAGCCGTTCCGCTCGCTTTAAAAATGAAAGCTCGCCCGTTTTTCGCCGTCCGCTTCCTTTCTTCGACTTTATTCCACGCCTTCCGAATTCTCCTTCCCATATGTTTGCTTTTCATTGAACAATTTTTCTCTGTTCATTGACTTGTTCAGGGTTACACTTGTGACGCGAGTTACAAATCAAAGGTGACAAACTTGACTCATCATATCTGATACAGCTAAATTTTAATTCAGACCACGGCTGTGTTTCCGAATGGTCGCACCAAAATTGAGAACTCAGATTCGGTATATAACCTAAATTGACTACAAGAAATCAATTAAAGCTGATTTCAGAGCTGGATGTGTTACCGTTTTCAAGATATCGTGATAAGATTAGGTTAGGTTAGATTAGATTAAGTTAGGTTCTGTGTATGCGCAGTATCGAATAGCGCATGTGCAGTATTGAATAGCGCATGCGCAGTGTCGAATAGCGCATACGTAGTCCGAAAATTGTACAGAAATTTCTTACCACGATATCTCAAAAATGGAAGATATCCAGTTCTGAAACCAATTTTAATCGGTTTCTGGTAGTCAATTTAGGTTATGTGGCGGATTGTCGTGTTACTTTAGCGTCCGGGTCTTTGCTTGAGAAAGCCTGTATTTGTTTATGTTGCGTACGACCGGACTCGTGGGCTGGGCAATAAAATTGACAATTGCCAGAACCCCGGTTCGGGTCGGTCGAAGGAAAGTCAGGCTAGTCCTTGAAGGCGAAGGGTTTTTCCCCCCTTCCAATTTTCCTGGGACAGCGTGCGGATTCCGGAAGAACACCAGAACGATTTCGTTAGTCGCCACGAACAGTCCATTTTAAGTACATATCCTAATAAATATATTAATAATTAATAATTACAAAGTGTTAATTCATTTGCACCCACATCATCCTAAAGTTATATACCGAACCTGAGTTCCCAACTTTGGTGGGGTCATTCGGAAACTTATCCCAGACCACTACAGGTGAGAGTGGACTGACCTTTCTCATTTGAAATTACGGAAAAAAAGCGTTCGTCAGCTTAGAAAATCTTAATGAAGATAAATAGTTGACCTAAAATGTAATATGAAATGCAACTAAGCGAATGGTCAGGAAAAAGCTTCGACACGGTTTGGCGCGTTAACGCGTAAACAAAATTTTCAAGTCACGACGAGCCACTTTGGTCGATTAAAATTAATGACTCGCCTCCTTTACGGGACACGAGGCTGCTTCATTTTGCGAAACGACCCCGGCGTTAAGGAAACGTTAAAGGAAAACATCTCGTTTCGCATACTTGAGCCTTTCCCTCTTAAACCCTAAAGATAGCGTGTGTGCGACCGCGCGAGGAGACGCGCGCGCGCGCGCGCACCTTTGGATCGCTTTAAAAATGAAAGATGCCTTTCTCTCGAGTCCGCGCTTCTTTCAAGAATCGCTTCTAGCTTCGTCGCGTTCTCTCGTGAGAAACTGTGTCGAGATACGGTTCTCCTTCTCCCTTTGGGAAAAAGCCTTTTAAACTGTCCCTGTAAAGATTTCTTCAGCTTACCTCCTCGCTTCTGATCGCGATTAACCAATATTCTCTCCTAAAGGTGACGCTACTTTCTTCTTCGTAAAAATAAATTATTTCAATGAAGTACGAGCAACCTGTTTATTTTTTTAAAGAAACAACGTTTTAAAATCTTGGTAGTTTCTTTGAAGTCAAGAAACCAAAAGGAATTTTAGAAGAGCCTCAAGATCCCTCAAATAAGCGAAGCTCCTATGCTTAGAGAATTCTTCAAAATCCTTGGATTCTACAAAATAAAGGTTCTTTTGAAGCTGCAATCTAGGACACCGAATCTGCAAGATTTCTCAAAAACTTTCCTTCTTTTGTAGGAAGCGATACAGAGTGGTTCGTATCGCGAAACATTGAAAATCAGAGACTTTGTACAGGACGCGGAGAAAGCTTCGCGACAAATGTTCCTACGATTTATTCGACATGCGTTTGGCGAGAAAGAAAGAAGTGAGAATGGGTGCGTCATGCGTGCGTCGCTAAGCGGCTCGGAAGCGGTGGCTTCCGTGAGTTTACGAGCATAAGCCACGCCCAACAGTTTCCGCGGGGCTGAAATTGCGGGCGGAAATTTACGAGGCCGTCTCGCGAACACGTCGTTCTCGCGACGTTCGCCAATTTGACGAAGAAAAGGAACGGGAACAGCCCCGCCGACACGCGTGAATATCTTCTCGGGATACCACGCACGTCCCAGAACGATCGTTCGCCACCGACAACGCGTCGAACAAGAGTGCTTTTCATTTTTAAACAGCTCTTCTCTGTTTTGCGATCGTAGAATTACGGGATAGTAACTTTACAAGTGAAACTTTTACCGAGTCTTTGACCGAGAAAAATACATCAGCATCGTTTTAGTTTAATTGCAAATGTAACACATTGTTTCCAGCGGTGTGTAGGCTTTGAGAGGATAATTAAGGATGGTACATCCCTTTCCAGAGATATCGACGACCCACATACCAGCCTCGTGAGAAATGATTTGGTGCAGCTTTGAGCCGCCGACAGGACAGATCGAGCCACCGTTGCCGATTAATTTCGCCCTAGGCGTGAATCTTTCGTGAAAGAAGCAAAGGGAACAAACGAACTCTTCCGCTTTTGAACAATATCCGATCTCTTCCCTTTTTTACCTTCGACATTCTTGCTTAATAGTGGAATAGGTAAAAATTTAATTCGATCTCTAATATGCTTCAATTGCACATCTTCTGTAAAGTTCTAAAAAAGGGGATACCAGTCTTAGAATAGTCATAAATAGAAACAAATTTCATGTGGAATAAGCTTTATAAATATAAATTCTGTTTTTTTTTCTCTTTTTCTAATTGATGGCAAATTCGAGCTAATAGAAATTCGGGTAGTGATATGAGATAGTGTTATTTTTGAGACAAATAAAGTTATAAAATTAAGATAGAACATTAATAATGATAAATGAAACATAAAAGAATGTTGCCCATAATGCATGATAGGCATTAAATCCCCAAGTCTTTATAATCATTAGAAAATTTTTTATCGCAAAATATGTACATTTTGTATGTTCAGATGTTTATTTTATTACCTAGTAATAAATTAAAAAATGTGATAGTCTCATATTTCTACCAATTTGTCATTTCACTATCTATTATTATTTATCATAATCAAATACAAATACTTCAAATATCATTTGATATACTAATGCTATTATTATTATAACATAATTTACCCATTTTGCTTTTTGAAAACTCACAAAATAACCCAAGGTAAATTTTATTTTAAGAAGCACGCGTAAAGATTTTCTATTACAGCTAAAATAGTTGTTATGGGAGAGTATTTTATTTGTCGTAGTATTTGATATACAATCATTGTTATAACTGTGTTAATTCTGCATACGGGTTAGAATCTTGGTATCTCATGTTTCTACCCTATTTCATATTCGTACTTTCTCCTCTAGATACAAAAGAGTACAAGGGAAAGTGATCACTGTGTTGTATTTAACGAATAAACCCTTTTGATATTTCTTCGAATCACAGGGCGGTGAAATGGAGCGGAATCTCCTCTGGGAATGGAGGAACACGGTGGTCGAGGAGAATCGTTGCATTGTCGCGACGGTGACGTTCGTCGTGCACGATTGTTGATCGAAGCCAGGCTTCGATGGAATTCGAAATGGCGCGGCAGCCGTTCGCGCGATATTGGTGTCTTCATTCAGATAAGGTCTCAATACCTTAATAGCCCGGCCTATCAGACCCAGCCACCTAACATCCTCGTCTCCTCTTGCTTCATTGTCTGCCTTCGGTTGCTCTACAACCAGAATCGGCCATCTCCCCGATAGACGATTTCGACGTACGTATGTATCTATTATCGACTACCTACTCGCTATCTTGTCTTCGAATTTCAAACGAAAAATTAATCATCTTAACAGTCGCATTTAGAAAACTGAAGAGCGGCTTTAATTTTTCGCCTCTCGATTTTTCAATTACTCGTCAGGTTCCTGTTCGCGATATTTCCTTCTCCAGAATTGCTAATTTCATTTTAATTCGAGACGTTATTTCAAAGGAAAATGATAAAGCAAAAAGAAAAAAAAGAGAGAACGATGCTCTGCCAGCAAGATTTATACTTCTTTTTTCCCGCCTGTAAAACGACGGCTAGTTTTAATGAAACGGGTATTATGGGGAAATGATATTCCTCGCGGCAACTCGTCTCTCGCCAAGCACACTGGATGAATTTAAGTTGTCTGAGCCGTAACTTCGGGCCAAGGTAACTCTGAATTCTTTATAAAAACGTTCCTGTTCGAGTTTCTTAACAAAAATCCCTTCCTTCTCTAATACGAAGAAAAAGATTCCTTGTCTCGAATCGTTGCCCAACGAAACAGAACACAAGAACTCTATCTAGAATTTTTCTTACTTCTTTCCCTCTGTTCCCTCTCTATAAAAAAGAATATCTAGGCTTTCGATAGCTTCAAACTAGAGCTTTTGATTTATTCCTCTATTCACACATACAGAGGGGCGCGTGGCCATGTTTTAGAACCAAAAACTCCATTCATTCTTCATCGGCAGCGCAATAATTCATCGGAAAGGCGAAGAGTATCCAGCATTTAATTCGAAGCGGTTCGATTCAGATAGATTCGAATAGAAAATTCATAGTCTTTTCTAGCCGGAGTATTCAACGAAATCGACGCTGGATTGCAAAGAGCGAGGTGGAGTCGAAGAAGGGTCGGTGGAAATTTTTAATTCAAACTCGAATGAAAGTTTCATGCGACGTTCGGAGGAATCTGTCGGCGTAGAAAGTCGATGGTTTGTCGGCCTGGTTTCTCACGTTGAATTCTCGCATCGGCGGACTCGCGTTTCGTTCCATTTAACATTTAGAAAGGGGCAGAAATCGAGGAATCAAGGAATCGGGGAATCGAACGGGAACCGATTCGCATTGTTAAGCAGAGCGTCGAATTATACGCGTGCACTCTCGTATCCACGACCCTGAATTATCGACGGATCGCAAGCCTGCTCCTTTTCGTTTTTCTTATTTTCTTTCTCAACCCCGTACGACAGTGGTTCGAATGCGAGGTATTCAGATCGTTCTTCTCTTAAATTCGAAGATAAAGCGCTTTGCCGCTCCATTAAATCGCAGCAACGAGCAAGAAAAAAAGGAAGTCTGAAACTGCCTTGCGTTGAGCTTCGAATAAGACTATTGATTGGAACCTTGATGATGTCCTATCGACGAATTTTCATTTCAATAGACGTTGCAGAGTGGGGCATTTGCCTTGAAAAGCTGGCCAGAAATTAAAGTTTCTTTTGTTCAAAATGAAAAACTTTTTTTCTCCTATATTTCTAAACGTGTAAGCAATATTTTGTAACAATACTGCGCTTGAAAGCAAGAAATTTTTCTGCTCCAAAAAAGGATTAAGAAATCTACACGAAAGAAGTTACCCTTTATATGTATGTGTAATGATTAAAAAGTACTAAAACAAATACATGTAGAATGCATAAGAAAGTATGTAACGTAAATTAACATCTTCTTTCCTGTTTTCTTTTGTGGTTTTATTATATAAAAAGAATTGGAAAATAATGTGTTTTTTTCGAATAATCGAATATATAATATGCAATTACTTATTTTTCCCGAAAATGATCTCTTTGATTATTTTTTATTTTTAACGTATAGACACGGCTTTATATAATTCTTAAAAATTTAGGTGCCGAGAGGTTCCTAAACTGCATATGTTAACAATGACCACTTTCGCGTCTGCTTGCAAATGGAAGATTCTTACAGGATATTTAAAAATACTTATCGAAGAACAAAAGATGTTATTAACGTTTACTCAGAATATAATAAAGAAGTTGCAAAGATAAAAAAGTATCATGTTTTAAAAGATATATTGTATTATGACTAAATGTAAAAAAACATTGAAGTACTTCAAAATATCAATTAAACAATTAAAATATTTTTGGCAAGCCGTTCGGCGTGAATGTCCCACTGTCACCACGATTTTGTATACACGAACTAGCAATAAATTAACTTCAATAAAAGTTAATTGATATTCGGTCATCTATAAATCTCAATATAAAAATGTTCCAAAAAAAACTTTTTTTCGATACAAAATTATAGTCACCTCCATTTTTTAAATAGTGCTAAAATGTTTTTGGCTTGCTGTGCATTGCATAAAATGGTTAAATATTTCCATAGATTTTTCAAAACTGAATCTTCCTAAATAAAAAATTCCTGAGACATCTGAATCTTCAAATTTCACAATTTCTCTAAAAATCTGCCAAGTTTCAACGACACCAAACTCTAAACAGTTTGGAAATACGTTGCAGGACAGTGGAATCACCACGAGGAACTCGTCTATTGAAAATACTTGGTCAGTATCGATCCGGAAGAGTTTGAAACGATCGACGAGCGTCTAAACGCGCTTCATCGTGCGTCCGTCTAGTGTCGATCGTGAACAAGCTCGAGCATCGTCTTCGATTCGCCTGTTGGGATCGATCTGACAAGATAAATCCGCGTTCGCGTCGTCGATGTCGCTCTCGTTGGGCAAAGTTTATTGGAACGTGCTTAATTAACTTTCCAACGGTGACTCTGCCGCTCGGCATCAACGTCGCCGCGATTATCCGTAAGCCAGCCCAACTCTGCTAGAATGAGCCGCACCTATAAATTCCTCTAGTTTCCCAGGGCTAACTGGCAGGAAACTGATCGGCCACCTACGATCCGGCAATTATTGAACAGAGTTCGATCTTAGTCATAGAAACAGTTTCCACTGTTCATTCAGATTTAGATCATACGTTTCGCTGATTATAGCGGAGGTATTGAAATTTTCCAGGAGGGAAGTACGTTCCAGATTGGGAGAAGGTATCAGCGACCACTTGTCCAGCCGGAATCCAACCGTCTTTGTCTTGTCCTATTGAAAGGGAGCGGATGAACACGAGAGGAAAGGGCAGCACGGAGGAAGAACGAAGCAGCCTCTTAAGTGGTGCATGGAAATTCAATGAAAAGTCACGAGAAGACCGAGATCGATACTTGGACGAAGCAAGTTGGTGAGGTGAAGCAAGCTGGGTTATCAAGGTGGGGAGTGGGTGAACTCGAGAAGGCATAGGTGCCTCTGTTGGACACGTGCCAATGCTTGCCTATCTATGTGGAACACCTGTGCTTGCTCGCCGTTGCCTCGATATTTCGAACGACCGACAAAAAGCACACCGATTCCAGAGCCCTTCCGCTAAAACAAGTAATTTCGCAAATGAATTCAACGATGCATAGTGTTGATGCTCGTCTGCAACTCTACGACCCACGAAACTGGATTTTCCTATTATAATTTTATAACATAAATTCAGAAAAATTGATAGAGCATAGTTCTACTATTCCAGGTTCGCGAAAATCCGCCACTGAAAGTGAAAGATGCTAAGCTTGAAATGGAGGGTGATTCAAAGTTGGCGGCATAAGGATGGCACACGCTCCTCTCCTATATTAGTAAAGTTTTATGACGTATGTATGTGGAACGTGCTATGCCGGGGGGAAAAATGCAAGTTTCTTCGCGGTTGCATGGTTTGGCGCACGACACCCATGGGAGTGCAACTTTCGAGGATGGAACTCGATGAACCGTAGCTTTCAAAATAAAAAAACTGCGGCTCGACTCGTGAATGCGAATCTTTTCTTTACGTCTTTTTATTCGAAAAATATTTTGAAAGCCGAGACAAGTTTTACTCTATAACGAAATTTGGATTCTGGAATTAACGATCTTCTCTTTGTTTCCTTAGCTTTCAAGAACCTCGATCCCCCATGGTAGGTATCCCAAAATGTTTCTACTTTCTATCACTTTCTACCGTTGTCTTTAAAGCGATTCAATTTATTTTCTCTTCCAATCCGATGATCGAACAAGGGAGGTATTTCCCAAGATTATGTCGCGAAGCAACCTTCTATCTGCGATAACGTCCATTCGGAGGCCAATAAGTCCATTCGATTCCCTAAACTAGCTCTTTTCTTTGTGTTCTTCCTCTTCAATCCTCTAGACGTCGCATTCGCTGTCCATTTATCTATATATCTATCTTTTGGTGGTGCTATTCTCCTGTCCAGTTTTACGAAAGATCGAGACTTCCCATCTCGAGGTGACATTGCCAGAAACGAGATCCTCTTCTAATCTTATCGAAATGTTATTCAAGCAACGATTCCCGTCTGCGTTTTGAATCGCGGATTCCTTTGCTTCCGTGTCTTAAGGGTTCTAAAAGGGCTTCGGTAATTTATTCCGATTGAACAAGGTTTCTGCTCGATTTCGATAGCGGAAGATTCCGAATCTTTATCTTTTTGGACGCTAAAATTGTAGGAGTGATAGTTGTTTCAATCGTAAGTTACGTTTACGTAGAATCTACCTAGTAACATTGTATATGTTACAATGTAAGGGCAGGGGGTGGCATGATCGGGTATCGTGAAAAAATGATAATCGATAAATGGTAAACATTTGACGGAAATTATTGTCTTGTAGCAGTTAAGTCGCCGGCAAAAATGAGTGGAGGAGTTTACGTGCTACGTGGATTTTATTTTATGTACTAAAAAGTAAATTATTCTTGTTATATTATTATCTTCATTCCACCTATTTTAATTAAAAATTGCAATATTCTTTTATTTCTTGTACAATTAACATCAGTCTGTGGAAAACGATGGTTTGAGGTAAGATGGGGTATTTTGAGGTTGAACAACGCTAGCGTTTTCTGTTATAATTTCAGTCGAATTTTCGTTACTTTTAGTTCGGATTTGGAAATAGTAAGAACGTATAAAGAAAAAACTAGAAGAGGAGAATGGTGAGAAGCAGTTATCAAAAAAGCTATAGATGAAGTTTTAAGCAACAAAATGGGGTACAAGAAAACTACTCGAAAATATTGCCTTCTACAAACAACATTGGAACGTTATGTTCAAAAATTGAAACAGTGACTATGGATTTACCATTAGGGCTAATTAAAAGTGTATTTTTGAAAACAGAACTGGAAGAACTTGTCGAATATTTAAAAGATATGGAGAAATGCCTATTCGGTTTAACCAGCACGAATTTAAGACAAGCAGCTTATTAGCTAGCCGTGAAGAACGGCAAGAAACATAATTTTAGTATCGGAAAATAATTGGCAAGCACAGAAACTCATATTTGCATCCATTATGGAAATATTTAGAGGAACCATTTTGCCCAATTTTCAATAGCCCAATACCCTGTGGTAGGAGTAAGATGGTTTTTCACTACTTTTTAAAAATTTAATAACTTCAATTCTAATTATATGAACCAAAGATTAAAGCATTAACTTATAATGATACATTGATTCATAAAAATTTAAACAAAAGAAATAATTATCAATATTTGTGCATTTTTGCTTAGCTTCCTCATCATGTTTCCGCTTCCCCTAATTATTTTTCAAAATGTATTGACAAATATTTTCATCGGTAATCCTCTGACGAAACAGGTAGGTATTAATTACGATAAACAAACTGCATGTACATACACAGAACTCGTTTTAAATTTGAATCGAGATAATGGATATTGAATTTTCAGTGAAAAGTACTCGTCGGTGGTGTTACTGGGCAGTGAGAGGGTGGCTTCTATCCGAGCCGTGTCGATGCATAATTGTAAATGTGATTCGGAAATCGGTCAAACGTGTAATTTCCAAAGGTCATGATATTTTATCAGCTGTTTCGTAAAAGCTTGATACCCAAGCTTTCACAGTAATTGAACAGACTTTTCAATACTAGGCGGGTAATTTAATATCGGTGACATTCAGAGTCATAGTTTAGAGTTTAGATCAATGGTTCTCAAACTATTTTGTCTGGCGTCACACTGAAATCATTAAACAAAATTCACGGCACCCCTATTATTATTTTTTGCTTTTTACAGTTAGTAAATATATGAAGGCTTTTATTAATATTTGCTTTTTTACATATAAACAGATGAAAATTTCGCGGCACCCCAGGGTGTCGCAGGGTTCAGGTTGAGAATCACTGGATTAGATGATTGATAATCTTCAATCCGCTGAAAATGGGTGCTTCAGTTTCCAAAAACTTTGTCGGAATTTAAACGCGTATTCTTCTTACTAACTTTCAACATCTTTCCACCGTACGCGTGTCCCTCGAGGCTCAACCGGGCCAGATTTGGACGAACAAACGACTTTAAGAAATTAACTTGGCGAACTGCTGTTATCCTACTCTCCAAGTGCTCGCAAACTTTCCAAGTTGCCGGTGAAGAAAAATTACGTTGTTCCACTGACACTTGCGTCGAATAAAATCCAACTTACTGTTAAATCGGAGATACCTTGATAGTCAACGATAAGAAATATTTGATTTTTATGATCATTTCAATGATAAAATCTCATCTTTGTAGACGCGATGTAACGATTTAACGATTTTGTCGAGGCGTCTCCAGAATACTCTAGATCAGGCATGGGCAGCAAGTAGTAAAACGAGCACGAGCGCTCGTCGGCGCTCACGAGCGTCTCGCGAGCCACAGGAGAGGAAGGCTACGCGAAATGAAACAGACAAGGCTTATGCCCCACTCCTCAAATCTCTCGACATTGCGTATCGTCATGTCGTAGTGCGTTCTTTTGTTTAATTATGGTGAGATGCACATTTACCCCACCTCTTTCAAGTGCTATCCCCACTACATAGAATAGCGAACGACTAAGTAGAACAAAGTCTTTCTCCTCGATCGACGATTTAACGGCAACTCGCGGCCGCTCGCGAGGAATCGGGAGCGCGCTCGAATGAGCAAAATCTGCCCATGCCTGCTCTAGATCCTTCGAGAAGGAAAAAAAAGAAGATCGCAGTCCCGCGGTGGGGCAATCCATATAAAAGAGAAGAAATCGCGACGCAGTTCGTTCGCCAGTTCGATCTCGTCATCGCATCACCTAATAAACTATTTTTTCCCGGTAAACGACTCATTCATTTCCCACGATCAGGTCTTGGCCTCCTACATCTTTCTTCTTATCTACGAAGATGTACAGCTCTAAATTAGGTACTATCGTTCGCCAGGATTAACATCTTATCTTGCGTTGAAGAGGTGGTCAGTTATCTTACGTGGTGAAAACGTTCGGGCCCTGGGAAAATCGGCGGGAAATTTTCTTCGAAGAAAATCTCATCGAGCGAGTTGGTCCATGACCGTGTAAAAAGTTGGAAACTGGCCATCGTAGATGGTAAAAAGTTTCCGGACGTAGCCGTTCTAGGTCGCCTAGTGATTGGTGCGTCTGCCAGTTTTTACGCCCCTCGAACAATTTCGTTCCGCCGCAGCCGCGCCGGAAACGGAGCAGCAGAATTCGCGGCACGTATCAAGCCGCTTAGGAAAAACATTAAAAATCGCCTGCAGCGATATCCGTTGCGCCGTTACTTTTTTCTTAATCGCACGTACTTGGCACCCTGCCATTCTCTACTAGCCTTAATTAAAGAATTCGAATAATATGTTAATTATCTTCCACTTCTATTTCCGACAACCGCGCCATGTTTGTTTCAACGAAAAAAACATTCTTTTTCGTTGGCCGGAACAATTAAACTTTCGATTTCCCGGGGGGTTCGATAGAATTAAAAAAAAAAAAAAAAAAAAAAATCACTTTGAACGGGTTTCGATCGGGTCGCGTAGAAGCTCGTTCGACCATTTCCGTGGCTCGTAAAAAAGTACTCCCCCCCTACACACACACACACATATATATATATCTGTACGTACAGAAACACGCACGCATACTGTTGAAATGCGTAACCTGCGTTTCAACTCGCGAGTCGAACAATAACGTGATATCTGGTGGAAGCTATTTGATTAAAACGGATCATTGAAGCCGATATATCGCGAATTCAATTGAAATTCGTTTCGGTCCCTTTGCGATCCGCGACCGATCGCTCGTTCAATTACGAACCAGAAGAGAGCCAGAAGAGAGTCAGAAAAAGAAAGCGACCCTGATGCTTTCTCTATTCCCAACCCTACACACTCGCCGCGAGAATCGAACCTAGAATGTGGCCAAAATTCGCTCCTTCAATTTCCGGTTCTCGCGCGTGCAGAAAGCGAACCCAACTACCGGTCAGTTCGCGGAAATTGAGAAGACTTTCGGCTGCAGCTTCGGTCATTGTTTAATCTTTGCACGCGCACACGTTCGCAAATTTCCATTTTCACCCCTGCTTCGGACATTCGTATTCGCGCCCCTAGCGGTTGCTAATTAACCCGATCAACAATTACCCCCACCCTTCCATTTTCTGTTACTCGGTATTTCTCCTCTCACCAATTTTCTCGCCATCTAAATATCGTTTAGCTCGGAGGTTAATTAAAATCCCGAAATCGAAGGTCAAAGACTTTTTTTCGTCCTTTTTGGTTGTCGGTAAAAAAAATTCGCCATCGTAGCCTGAGCTAAGCTCTTTACGAACACGAGCGGCGAACATTTCGCATCGTTCGGTAGGAGTTCCCGAGGCGATTTCCAATTTGCGATTAAGCGACGACCGATTTGCAATTTGATGGAGGGATCGCGGATTCGAATTGGCACGCTCTGCCCCCTCTCGTTCGCTGTACCCATCTATTGGCCCCCTTTGTTTTCTCACTCTTGTACCGGTTGTCGATTTTTCAGCGAACCTGTTAAAACGTTGCCACGAACGGGAAACAACATTTCAGGATCGATCCGGCCGCGAAGATAGGGAGAATTTTGCGGTTCAAGTGATGGCCGCGAATGGAAACGGTCGCGGATCAGCGAGCACCGTGTGAAAACGTAATTTGCATGCCGCGGTTTAACGTGAATCGTTCAACGATCCCTCTCGCGCAACCCTTCCTATCCTCGATAAATAATAATTCTACGAGGACGCGATTACCCTCTTGTACACATGCAAAAATCTATATAAATAAAAATTAAATGCTGTTCGTTGGTAAGCGCATCGTTTGACAACGGCTGGACCGATTTGGATAATTTTTTTTTTAATGTTCGTAATAGTCCGAGTAAGGTTTTCAGGGAAAGAAAAATTGGAAAAGTTGCCCAGAAAAATGGAAAATTTGGGAAAAAATGGAAGTGCTTTTTTCTATGGGACACAATCACTTAGAAATACGTTCTTTTCTCACTTTTACTTTGTTTTTCACAAATTCACAAAACGATCACAAACAAATTTATTGAAATTTGGACAGGACAACGTTTGTCGGGTTAGCTAGTTTTTCATGAAAATCTAGCTACATACTGAATTTCGTTTTTATCCAACACTATGTTTCAGTGCGTGCCATTCAAGCGTTTACTTAAGAAAATAAAACATTAAAACTCTCATTTGAAGAATCGTTTGCAAATAATTATAAAAGCCAATGCTTGTAGTTTAGTACATACTTCATCTCATTAATGTAACCATTTCCCTGCGAACAAGTTTCACGAAAATCTCACGTAATTGCACATCATTTCAATCGGCTTTTACTCAAAATACCGACTGCACCATCGCGCAAATCCTTTTCGTTTCTCGTACGAATACGAATTAGGAGGGATTTTCGTGCTTGCAGTCGTTTAACGTTCACCAGGAAATTTTTTTCTCGC
The DNA here is from genome assembly GCF_051020975.1 of Osmia lignaria lignaria. NCBI lineage: Eukaryota > Metazoa > Arthropoda > Insecta > Hymenoptera > Megachilidae > Osmia > Osmia lignaria. Next base: position 1,025,210 of record NC_135047.1, on the reverse strand, counting down.
GTTCCAACGTATCTGGCTCGTTTATCAACTTTTCATACATATATTTTCTTTTATCGACCACTAGCCCTTTATTTGCAACGTCGTTATTCGAGTCGACAACTAGTTTATTTATGATCCGTATTCGCCAACCAATTTTTGTTCGCTAAACAATTTATCTTCGCTGACGTTTTAGAATTGTGATGATCCATGTGTACCCGTTTTGAAATACAACTAGAATAATTTTTGAAAGCTCGATAAATTGCTGATTGTTTGGAAATTCTTCGTACCGATTATGTCTTGATTGAATCTGAATCACGTTCGAATGTTTGGAAATGGGCACGAAAGCCTTCGAAACCGTGATAGTTTTTTATAAAGCGGAAAACAATGGACATCGCGTGGTTGTCACTCTTTGTTGAGCTGAAAGTGACGTGTAATTATGAAAACGATTGAAAAACAAGCGTTGTTCGAGGACAATTGAAGTTACTAATAGCAGCTAATCCAAAATAAAATATGTACAAAAGGAAAATTGATTGCATCGTTACGATTGAATTTTTGTTAATTTTTAAAAATTTCATTAATCTACTAATTTTTTTATTGTTCATTTCAGTATCTGGTAAAACTGATGCAAGTGTTTTATCAGTTACAGTCAATCACCATTACTAACGCATAAAATTGTCGTGTCCCTTGCCATTCTCAATTTTTTTTCGCCAGCCTGAAAATCAGCGAGCCGCGAAATCTGACACGAGGGGTTGGATAAATTTCGGGGAAATTAAAGATGGCGTACCGGTTAATTAATCGCGATAATCGCGAGGGGAGAAGAGCTGACGCGTCTGGTTCGTTTCCCCTTCGAGAAATCGGTAAGAAAGAGAAGAAAAATCACGGCTTGAAAGAAGATATAAGAGACCGATAGAGAAACGAAAAGTTCTGTAAAGTTTTGATATCGTTTCGCGGATATGCTGCACGCACTTCCGGTGACCAGCACGCACCTAGCCGCGCGAACACGCAGTCCTTTCGACGCGAAATCGAATCGGTGCTGAGCACGCGACATCCTTCCATCCCTCTTCTCTTTTTTATACCGACCAGCTGTTTTTCGTTTCTTGTCAAGAGCGGAGGTTAATCTTGGATCTCCGCCCCTGAGAAATTAAATTACGATAAAAACGTTCGAGATCAACGTCGAACGAGCTTCGAATTGCCTGGCCGGCTTGTTAACCTTCCTCCAACAACCGGGCTTGATAACGTTTATTACCGATTAAGCGAGCTCCAGCTTAGAAACTAAATGAATCGTGAATCGAAGGGACTTGTTATATCGTTATGTAACCCACGAACGATAGAAAGCAGGGTCAATCGTGACCCAGAGCTACAAAATGTCGAGGAAAAAGTACGAATATGAAACAGGGTAGAAATATGAGATAATGATTGTATAATACATCCAGTATTACGACGAATAAAGTACTGTTCCATAACAACCATTCTGGATAGATATCATTTTCTTTTAATAAACGTTTTAACTATTGGCTGTAATAGAAAGTTTATACGCGTGCTTTTTAAAGTAAAATTTATTTGCGAGTTTTAGAAAAACAAAACAAGTAAATTATGGTATAATAATCATAGTATTAGTATATCAAAGGATATTTGAAGTATTTGTATTTTATTATGATAAATAATAATAATATGAGACAGTTTCATACTACTATCACATTTTCAAATTTATTACTAAATAATAAAATAAACATCTGAACGCACAAAATGTACATATTTTGCGATAAAAGATTTTCTAATGATTTTTAATGGCTATCATGCCACTTATGAGCAAAATAAAATAAATGCTTCGTTTAATTGTGGTTGTTTTATTATATTTGACGTTCTGTTATGTTTCATTTATCATTGTTAGTATAATTTTATTTGTCTCAAAAGTAACACTGTCTTATATTACTACCCGAATTTCTGTTACCCCGAATTTGTCATCAATTAGAAAAAGTGAAAAAAAGATTTGTTGTCAATAATATTCATAATTATACAGCATATTTCGCAAGAAACCCACCAAATTTCTGTTCGACCATTTTATTTACGACTATTCCGAGACTCTTTACCTCGAAAAATAAAATGGGTAACTCACTTCTCTGTACGATGGTGCTTTAATTAACATTGGATATTGAAATTTTCAAAGGATAGAGAAATGAATGAAAATAATTGCAAAGCAATAAAAAGTTTTTTTCAAATATTTTCCCTCGTTTACCATTCGTATTGACATCTTTAACATCTCGTTCGATGCTGCCGGATAAAGTTGTTTCGTCGGAAAGAAGGGTTGCCGAGTAATTTAATAACGTTATGCTAGAAACACGGGACGAAGTGTCTAAATAGAGAAGCGGATGAGGAAGAAAAAGCGGGGAGCGATAAAGTTAGAGGAAGCTGGGCGACGCGACGAGAGGGGCCAGTCGGCCGGAAAATAAGATCAGAATTGATGCGAATTCAGGGAGGCAAGAGGGCCGTTGCTATTTGCAATTTACTCACCTTGACGCGCAGAAGGTGCTGCAGACTTTGAGCTTGGCTGCTATTTAGGGGTGGATTGTCAGTCCCGAGACGCGCCACTGCAATCACGTTTTCTCGGGTCGCGTTGTACAGGAACAGGGTGCAGACCGTCTGCAAATAAAAGGGAAAAGGAACTGATATATCTCGACGTCATCCAACGCTATCTTGCATTATTAACTTTCCTTCTATGTCGTGTATCGCTTGATATGTCCTATACGATTTATGTTGTCCCTTGAGATTTTTCTATTCGTATACCCAGGCTCAAGAAAATGCGACTCGTACAACGTATTCATAGGAAACTGTTGCTTACCTGATTGTTAACTTCTTCCCTCATGAAACTATCGAGAGACGACACCGCGTCCAGGACCGTGAGATTATTGTGCTGTCTCAATAAGCTCTCGTCCTTTTCGCTGTAGCCGAGGAACATGAACACTCCGTGCGGTATTGAGTAAGCATCTGTATGTTCGGATCAACAAAAGACATCGTTATTAAATGTTATCCTTTGAATTTGTTGAAATATCTCGATACTGGAATTAAATAAATACCCCGCGGCTGCTTATTTTCAATCAAACAAAGATTCAATCCCGCGCAACTCGAGTTGAAAATTATTTTAAAATTTGCTAAGAGTAATTTTTTAAAATTAAATTTGCTTAATTGGATGAAAAAATATCGCTTCTATCCTCGCGAGTTATCGCCTCGATCGAGCTCCATTCATGGTTTCAGCGTGGAATCTAACTCTTGTAGAGGGTGTATGTGTGTATATTCACCGGGCGAAGGCCGCATGCATATGAAACGACCGCTATAGCAAAGGCAGGGTCCCCGATGCGCCTGATACGCTGGTGCCTCGTGATTATAGAAGGCGAAGTCCGTCTTGCACGGCGACGAATCCACACAGATCGTGTTGCAGATCAAAACCTCACCCTCGCCACACTGGCACAGCTCCGAGCATTCAGGTTCGTCCTCGCGATACAGCTGAAAAGCATACACCTTACAAATTTCGACAGCTCAAACAGCTCTTTATATTTTCTCTCTCTGATGGCAAATAATTTTCCTACAAGTGATTAACACGTTTACCGAGTAACGTGCGAACGTGTTAAAGAGGATCGTAGCATTTAGAATATGTAAAAGTCTCGAAAGATGTTTTCTACCGTATTCATTTGAAATTGGAAATGTTACAATCAGGATGCAGGTACGATATAACGATTGAAAAATAAATGAGCCAGGTTGAAAATACATTCAGTGAATATGCTCGACAAAGTTAATAGCGATCTATCGAATTAAACTTTTCATCTCCAATCCGACGTTATCGTTAATTCACAAACATCGATCCAAAAAGATAACGAGTCTAATGAAAAAAAAAAGAAGGAAAAGCATACATACGTATCGTATGGACGTTCATAAACCATCTGGTTGACTGTGCTTTTTCGTTAGCAATTCATACGATCTACGGTTTCACGATTTACCCATTCCCGTCCGGTAAAAGGCCGTTCAACGTTTATTATTTTCACTGCTGTTTCTTTATTTTCACGTTAATTAAAAGCTTTCCCGTGGAACGTTCCAAGAGAATTAAAGTTTGAATCCCTGGCTCGTTCATTATTTACGTTACATCGTCGTACAAAATGTCGATGCACAGCCGACGCGAAATAATGCTCGACTGAAAAAAATAAATGTATGCTCGTTGGTAACAAACTTTATTACCAGCTGTGTTTTTATAATCATAACCAGTTGAACGATCGCAGGTATTTCAAACGATACGAGACACGAGACTGGTTCAAATTGAAATGCTAAAAAGATTGAAAATTTGAATTCTATTTGAAATGGTCCGATACTATTTCTCTAATCGCACGATTTTTCCTCGTAGCTCGAATCTTTCCAGACTTTCGTTCCGTTCACGAACGTTTCTCAATCCTTGCCCGTGCTCCTTCGATCTGCTCGATTGCTCGAGAACGCTTTTCGCCCGGTCGGCCGCGAAAATACTTTGCAGATTGTCGAACTCACCCTCTTGCCTTTGCCCTCCCTTATGTATTGGTGACTTTGCCTCGGCCTTTGAACCACGCAGAAGCCTATAAAGAGACGAACGTTCAGACGGTTACTGCTGCGCCTTTCCTGGAAAACTGTTTTCCTCCTGTCTCCTCTTTTCCTCCTCTACCCCTCTTCTTTCTTTCGAATCTTTCTTTTTAGCCAGTTTTCAACGCCGTCTCTTGGCCACCTTGCTTTGTAACGTTCGATGCATAGGTTCTCGCGGCGAAGAAACGAAAATTCCTCCTCTCTCTGTATATGTTTCGATACAGAATTTTCCGTACGACTCGAACGATCAAAGGAGTTGCATTTCTCATTCGAGAAATACCACGTCATCGCGTATGCGCATTGATGTTTCTCTTTCGATATTTTTTACATACAGGATGAGTAGGATGACACGTTGAACGCCACAGTGAAATGGGGCATTTTTTGTGGGACGTATTAAACCTCTAAAATTACTAACAAATTCGATAGTATCATTATACATTTGTCTCAATACTATACTAATTGTATTCCTAAGAATAGTAATAATTAATTTTCAAATTTCAAGCTTTCTATTTCCCATTTCACATTATTTGTACCATAGCAATATTACATAAAGTAAGGTTTTTCTATTGTTTTCTTTTAATTATTCAGGTGTGTGTAAGTTGCGGGGCCGGTCACTGATGACCCCCATGGCGCTCAACGTGATAAAGTGTTAGAAATGATTATGTCAAGAATTATAGCAGCTATCGACCTAATTTTTTTTGTTTTAATTAAATGGTACAAAGTGTCTGATTGTGTGGTGCATAAAAAATGTTTCTAAAATGGCTATCATAAGATCAGAATAAACATACGTCGTCTTTTTGAAATACGATGATACACCAATCTTTTTTATTTAATAATAACATTTACTCGAATGTTATTACCATTTTTTTTATATCCTTCATAGTTAACGATTTATGGTGAAGAGAATATTCAAGGAGCGAATACGCGAAGGCGTCCAAGAAATATTAAAACAGACGTATTTTGTCTTAAAATTCATTTTAGTAAATATTGAAAATGACGACCATTTGTTTCTTCTTTTCTTAATATTATCACTTTTATAATATTGTGTATCGGACATTATTGCAGATATCGACTTACAAGCATTTTGCATTCGACTTTTTCTTGTAAAGGTATTTGAAGCATAAAGTAATGGAAACTTCACTTACTACAAAAGATATGAAAACTCGAATACAAAATGCTTGTCAGTTGGTAAATGCAACAATACTGTCTGATGTAGATATGTCATAACATTATGAAACGAATAAATACATGGTTTAATATTTAACTCGTTGCCCTACAACATCGCGTCACACTGGTGACGCAATTTACAGTTCCATTGTGTTAAATTTGATTTTAATATACTTTTAGTATAGTTAAATTTTGAGTTTAATTCTAATTCTAATTTGCTCAGTCAAGGATCGTTGAATGCTATGTATGCATGATATTTCATTTCTCTTTATCTGTTTTAAAATTCAAGAAATAAATAGTTAGCTCTGACTGACGCAACTATCGAAAAAATCATAGGTGAAGGGGATAATAAAATGAATTTTGAGACAAAATACTCCTGTTTTAATTCTCCTTCGAGGCCTCCGTGTATTCGTTCCTTCAATATTTCCTTTGCCATAAATTGTTAATTAGGAATATCAAAAAATGATTCGAAAGCTATTTAAATAAAAAGAAATTAGTATAGGATTCCATTTAAAAAAGACAAAGTAGGTTTATTCTTTAGAAAAATTGTGTGTACACCACACAATCATTTCGTACCATTTAATTAAAAAAAAAAGAAATTAGGTCAATACCTGGTATAGTTTCCGAGATAATAGTTTGTAACTCTTTATTTGACTAACCCTGTCACTAATCACTAATCACCCTGTGATTAACACTAGAACACATTGAAAATAAAGTAGAAATATAAGTAAAGGATGAAACATAAACTAGCATGTAAAATTATTCTTAATCACGATAAAAATCAACATACATTTCAACAAAAACATTCAAATAATTTCTGTATTTTGAAACAAAAAATCAAAGATCCGTCATTTTGACGGTATGGTAGTTCTAGTGTTAAAGACTATAAAGCAGTGAAACTTGCAATAAGAAAATGCAAACGAGAATCGACACCTCCCCTGAGGGGTTCATTTTATTTACATTTCTTCGTATTAGAATATCCGGGAATGACAAAAGATGAAAATGAAAGCACTCACGAGGCGGGGTGGTCGTAGTTGTAGTGGTACTTGGAGTGGTACTTATGGTGGTGCTGCTCGTGGTAGTGATTTCCCAAGTTTCCGTGGGTTCGGTGGTCGGCCACCTCGTCACTTCCGGTATTTGATTATCTTCCACTTGTTCGACCACGATGACCGTCGTCGTGCTAACTGGCGACTTGGTCGTCGACGAGATGGTCGTCGTTGTGGTCCTCGGATAATGATGGTGTATCCTACGAGCGTGATAATCCTTCTGGGACTCGACTGGAACAATCGACAGCGACCGTTTACATCCTATCTGTAAATGCTGGAAATCCTCCGCTATCCTTGGGAATTTGCTGTTTCATTCGTTTGCATCAAAATGATCTGACTTGGCATTACCAAGCGACAGAAAATGGATAAGTTTCCGAATGGCTCCACCAAAATTGGGAACTCAGGTTCGGTATATAACCTAAATTGACTACCAGAAACCGATTAAAATTGGTTTCAGAGCTGGATGTCTTACCGTTTTTGGGATATCGTGGTAAGAAATTTTTGTACAATTTTTGGACTACGTATGCGCTATTCAATACTGCGCATGCGCTATTCAATACTGCGCATGCGCTATTCGATACTGCGCATACACAGAACCTAACCTAATATAACCTAACCTTACCACGATATCTTGAAAACGGTAAGACATTCAGCTCTGAAACCAACTTTAATCGGTTTCTTGTAGTCAATTTAGGTTATATACCGAACCTGAGTTCTCAATTTTGGTGGGGCCTTTCGGAAACAAATCTCAGAACATCCTCGCTGTATACGAACATCGACGAAACGACTAGTAAATAAATTCGCTGGAAAGAAGGAGGTCCAGGATAATTTCTATCTATCGCATTTATCGATACAGCAAAAGGAGGACACGAAAGGGTTTCGTTCGACCTACATTCCTATCGAGTATCGAGGAAAAACGATCGAGACGAGCCGATCGATGTGGTTAACGCGAATACCTAGATGCACCCTCTCGAGCGAGCAGCAAGTGCAATTTCTTCGTATCTAAATGACTTATCTGTCGGTTGAATGCCGTCTACAGTCGAGCTTTGCAACTCGACTCGTGGAACAGATGTAAGATCGATAAAAGCCTCGTGTCGTGTCGTTCGTTCTTTCGTTCCTTCGTTCCTTCGTTCTTTCGACCACCACGTAATTGCACTTCTGCTCATAACGAAGCGCACAGATCGTCCAACGATCGCTGCAGATGAACGCTTTTATGTTACCCCCAGCAACTGGCTACACGGATAAACTACCATTTTACGTAATTCACAACGAATTGTCTCGTCGAATTATAAAAGCTCCACGTGAAACGAACGGGTTAAAAATTATTACACGTTCAGCGATGTTCTTTGTAATTCTATCTTTAGAATTTCAAGCAGGACGAATTTGTCAACTAATCGAACGCGAAGCAGAAAGTGAGGAAAATAAGAAGGGAACGTGGAAAGGAATCAGCTTTGTCATCGTCGAGATATTAATCGTGTCAGATATTAATCACCATGGACTGGCACACTGTATTGTCCCAAACATTTGATTGTTCTTTCGACAAATATTTAATCCTGTCCGATGATTTTATCGACAATGGGTAGACGAATGGTGTTGAAACTTTCGAAAGGATCGATTGATTGGTGTTCAGGTGAAATGACGCTGAATGGAAATCATATTTATGATGAATGGTAGTGATTTCAGTTGAAAATTTTCAGATCGTTCTTTGAGTCAAATGAAAATAAATGAAATGAAATAGTTGTCACTCTTACCCACGCAAGGATTCACCCATAAAAGCCTCTGCCAGCCGATACAATCGTAAAGTTGGGTAAGTTCGGTGCTCTTGCAGGCGCAGCTCGATCTTAGTTTCGTCCCAAGAATTCCCAGCATCGCTTTTCTGCATTCAGCTGTTGGTCCAGCGCACTTTTTCGTTACACTATCCACCGCACAACTTTGTTCGTAATATTCCAACTTCATTCTGTTCGAAACAACAAACACTCGTTGAAGCAGCTACTAGAGATGCAATCATTATACATCAAAATTGCTTTTTAAATATAGATAATCTACATATGATTATGATAATTCCTATCTCCCTCAATTACAAGTGGAAGATTACCTTATATATTGAAACTTCAATTTGTTTTCTTCATAAATATCCTCAACGCATCTCCTGCGTATTAACTGTTCATATACAACGATAAGCTATTCTTCGTTTGTTATTAAACGATCATAATAACTCTCAATATGAAGCAATAAAAAGTCATATAATCGAATGGGAAAAGCTTGTCGATAAACGCAATACTACCCTATCATCCTTTTTATTAAAACTGTTCACAATTTTTCCCCAGGGTTTAAAATTCAAAGGATAATAACATTGAAAATTAACAGTGAAAAATTACAGACAAATGATACTTTCAATTAAAAAGAAAAAAAAAGAAATAACAATTACCGACGATCTCAAAAATATTCCACGAATTTCAATGGGATTAAAAATGAATTCGTTTTCGCCTGGCTATAATAAATCAATTAAAATGCCTCCATCGAACGCGTATTTGTAATTTAATCGTCGTTGGATCGCGTCGGTTGTGTCGCATCGGCGAATCGATATCATTAAATCGATACCTCGAATATTTTCGTTTCAATAAATGCGTAGATCGTGGAGTATCCAATCGGCCTGGACACGTCGCGATTCCTTTTCAATTTCAAATCGAATTAATCGACGGGTCAATTTTAATTAGTCTCTCCTCGCCGTGAATCGGACTCGTCGATAAATAGATTCAATCCTTTCTTTTTTTCCTTTTCAAAGTCTATCACGGTTCATCCTCGGTCCACGTGACATCCGTTGTTAAAAACGTTCCCGTAATTTCATTCTAAAAGGAACGGACGTCTTTTTCTTAGTAATAAAGTGTTTCATTACGCGGCGAGACTGGATCAAGCCACGTCTCGTTGACTCGCAATTTAACTTTCAAATTGAAACGAGCAGCCCCATCCTCTAGCCCAGTCCAGTGGGCCACCAGAATAAAAAAAAAAAAGAAAGGATTCGTGGCGTTTAATCAAAGGTCCGGTTTATCCGGACCCGCGATACAATCTCGACGTTACTTCTGATAACGTTCGCCTCGAAACGCCAGCTTCATTGTTACCTCCACCGTCGATTAATTTTTGCGATCTTAATACGACCTCAATTAATCTCAACTAGCTTCGTTTCTCCTATTTTTCTTCGCGCCATTTAATAGAACAGTATGCGGTAAAACGGGGAAGTTTAGAGCAAAGAAAGCTGAGAATTAATCCTTCTCTGGACAACTGACAAGGAATGACTCCGAACCTGGAAATTCAAAGAATTATGAAACTTTGTGAATATGTAGGGCATGTCCTCCTGATTAAAACGCAATTTTCATTTGCTGTCCATTTTCAGTCTAAGGGGGTGGAAATCACCCTTAAAATTTTGGTCGTTCTACGTTTTCTTCTCTTTTTCGCCGAGACTGTTAAAGATATCGAAAATCATTATAAGCAAAAGTTGTTCGTCTTTATGTATAGTATTTTTTGATGTTGAGAAAAGTTATTGTTTTTAAACATATTTATTTATAACTTTGTGTAATTGTTTCAATAATTTCTTGTTTTAACATAAAAAGATACTATGTTTATAAAGTTCTTTGATATCTCCAACAGTTTCGGTGAAAATAAAAATAAAAATTGTGGTATAATGAATGATTTTTGTTTATTAGATTAGAAAATAAAGATGGTATTGAATAAAATACAAAATTGATAAGGTAGCTCGCAAACTAAACGTACTTCTCTCCTCGAAAGCCAGCTCAAGTCTGTCCCACCCCGCAAAAGCACTCGCATTCCTCGCTTTTCATATACCCGCACCCTTCGCTAGGGCCCTAGGTCTCGCCCGGAAAAACACTCACCGACCCTTGGGCCTAGTTTTCGTCATCGCCTTTCTCTTTTACAACTCTCTTCCTGCCTTTAGAAATATAAACGCTAAGACCTAAACTACGTTACCACAAAATCGTAGAACAGCCACGATTTTAATGGCGATTTCCATCCCCTTAGATTGAAAACCGACAGCAAACGAAAATTGCGTTTTAATCAGGAAGATATGCCTTACATGTTCACAAAGTTTCATAATTTTTTGAATTTCCAGCTTCGGGATCATTTTTTTTGAGGACCTGACTGTCATAATGTAGGTAAATGATACTAATTTCTGATGTACCTGCAACTTCTGTTTTCCTTGCATGCCTCAGCCAGGCTATGGCAGGGAGGCATCTCTGCACCCTCGACACGTTGGGCGCACGCAGGGTGCATCTTCTCCTGCGCCACTATGCACTCGTCCTTCCTGTTATCCGTCTTCCTGCAAAATCATATCCCTCGCATCAACTTCAATTCAAGTAAGTTCATCATGAAATTATATGAATTTTCTTTCTCTAACACTTGTTCTACGAGTTTTCTAGTTAAGGATCTAGGAGTTTTCTAGTTAGGCAACTTTATACCTGAACTACATTTACGCCACCCTTTGAAGTTCCTAAACTCCTTGGAACACGCAACAAGTTAGACTAGAAGTAACTAGAACGACGGGATTCCTTGTACGTCAGAATGAAATAGTAGCAACATTCACCTTTTAAGAAATATATACCGGGTGCTCAAGAAGGTTAGGACCAAACTTATAATACGCGTTAGTGCGATCAAGTAGGTAATAAAACTTTGTATAAACTCATGTCCGAAAATCCTTCACCGAAGAATTATAAGCGTTAAAAAATTTCCAGGGGATTTCTTAACATTTAATCTGCGGATCGATTGCGCACACACTTTTACGTAACACGAGTGACTATATAAACTTACAATTAGAAAAAATTTAATGGTATTTAACACAAATACTTATAGGAATTTCAATGAACATTAAATTTAAGTGATTCTTTTTTATTTTTGCTCTTCTTTTATTGCAGAATCGAGATATGTATCTGATCGAAAAATGAAATATATCCATAGACTATAAAAAACGGAATTTTCCGTCTTCCGACGATTAAATGTTGAGATTCGTTATACAGAATCACAGACAGACGCAAATAATTCTCGTTGACTTACAGCTTGAAAACTCCTATCACTCGTTGTGAAGTCTGACTTTTAGTCGTGTATATATTTTTGCAGAAGGAAGAAATTTGGAACATTTATTATAAAAATCTTTGAACGCTTAGAACTCTTCAGTAAAGCATTTCTGGACATTGGAAGTTTATAGGGGGCGTTCCCCTAGTAGCGGACGGCACCTAGTATCGGACATTAGCTATATCTAAAAGAACTGAAATGTGACAAAATTGTTTCAACCGTCAAATGTTTGTTTTATCCTCTCCTTTGTTTTGACGGTTGAAACAATTTTGTCACATTTCTGTTCTTTTAGATATAGCTAATGTACGATACTAGGGGAACTCCCCCCACGTACTTCTTTTTACGTGGTGTAAGTTCGGTCCTGACCTTTTTGGGCACCCTGTACAATTTGCTTTGTATACTTCAATTAATTTTTTCCAATTAGAATGACTATTTCACTCGAACCAACTAATTTATCGTTAGTACTGTCGTGAATCGAAAGGGGATAGAAAATAAATCTTTCTATTCAATTATGAGAACAGGACGGTTAATAGGAAGGTATTTCGAGACGAATAAGGGATTCGATTCGTCAGCGTGGTCAGATTGCGGAAACAAAGGGAAGACGCGACGATTTACCGCATGAGGAAGCAGCCGTGCTGAATTCTACCACGAGAGAGTAAGAGACTTCCATCCGCTCTGCTCGAGGGTTTGCAGGGTGTTTTAAAGGGAGGAATTCCCAAGCAGACAGCCACCGCGAGGTGGATATTGCTCAACGAGCATTAAACGAGCCTGCTACGTATTTTATTCGACCGCGGGACTTTTCGTTCTGCCATTCGGTTCTCCTTTATTTTCCTCCTTCCTCCTTCGAAACCTTTACCCTCTGCGAGTACCCTTACCTGGCTAATAATCTCTTGTTGCTTCTATTCTGGCTGCGTTACAATACTTTCAATCTTCCTCGTTTTACGAAATAAAGGATTTCGTTTCATTATTTATGTACCTGCAATTCTGCCAAAAGCGTGGCGAAGCCGCTAAACGGCCAAAACAGTAGGGATCGTAGCAGTTGAAATTAAAACAGCGGAAAATGAACGCGCGCCTCTTAATTTGTCAAAGACTCAAAGAATACATGGGGCACAATCGCAACGCTGCTCTAATATTAATAAATTCAGAAAGAGCATATCTGGACGTACGCGTCGGAGACAAAGGAACAGCATTCGGGACAATGAATCGAGGCAAAGAGAAATGAAAAGACGGAAAGGAAGGAAGGAGGGAAGGAAGGAAGGAAGGAAGGAAGGAAAGAGGAAGTACAGTGAAGATGGATAGAAAGTTTCTGCATTGTTTCGCGGGCAAAAGCCACTTAAAAGTTAAAGGAGCTTCCTTCGAAAAGAAGCCTCTGTTGGCCGTCCTGGTCGGCGCGAAGGGATTAGAGATGCAGAAGTTCAGGTATTTCTGCGGCGAGGACGGCTCCTTTGTGCGCAATGGCTTCCCCTGACCCACCTTTGTCATTCCCTCTCACTCTTGCAGCGAGTTTGCTCAGGATTACGAGAATCGTACAAAGACGAGCAGCTTTAATTGAGTCGTCCAATAACACACTCCGAGACGTATTTCTGTGTCCGTGGCTGCTGCTTAAGTAATCAGCTGGATTTTCACATGGCCTGTTCCGTTGTGATTTTAGCCCCGTTTTAGCATATAATTATCACGTTACAACTATAGAAAATCTTGCAACTTTTATAACGTATAACTTCATTAATAATTTCATTTACGTTCCATTCTATCGGCTACTAATTACGTTATAAAAATACAGTGGTTAAATTGTTAATAAAGATAAAAAGCTCTTTAAACGTAAACAAATAACGTTAATTCTAAAACGTATCCAAATCGACGAGTTGCACGGAAAAAAAAGAGAAATAAAAAGAGGAAAAAATTGGTTCAAAAACGTTGCTTCTTGTTCATTCGAGCGACAGCAGTGATAGTCGTCGAAATAACGAGATAAAAAATTCTATAAATCCACGACACGCGGCCCGTGTGAAAATCGTTTTCCGCTCGCACCGGTCCGCTGCGACGCGGCTCCACCACAGAAAATATTCCGGTGTATTCGGAAATCGATGTCCAGAGGTAACAAAAAAAAAAAAAAAAAAAGAAAAAAGAACGAGCCTGTCACCTGTCAGAACACGCGGCATTTCACGAATTTGCACGCGAATCGTTATATTTGTTTAAAAAGATGCCTGTAAACAGGCGTGGGTATTTGGTCACGAGAAACTTTGATGCAATATCATAGGAAAATATGTGCAAACGATCTGTCTAAACGGATCAAATCATAAACAATAAACATTAATTTGCAGTAGGTGCGAAGATGAATTTATTTGCTAATTAATTACGCACTTGATTACTGAAAGATCGCGGTTACTTGAAATATTTCATAATTATAGACGTTGAAATGCGTCCACGAATGAAACAGATAATTATCACGATGAATGCTTCAGAATTTCGATACTCACCTGCACAGGCAGAAGGCGATTTCCACGGAGTGCTTGTGATTAGCAGACTTGTAAAAATTCTGCAAAGAGTCCATGCACTCGTTCCTGGAGCAACTGCTCGGATCGCAGTGGTTCAGCACCGGTTCCAGTAACACTCTGCACTCGGGGTCGTTTCTGAAACGAGAATGGACGAAACTAGTCGTAGAATGGACCAGTATGCGGCAAGCGAGCACGTTGGAGAACAGATTTACACTCACTTGCAGGCAGTGTACGCGTGGTGACAGGTGCTGGAGAGCACGACCTTCACTGGTTGCTGGATTTTGTCCAAGTCTGACGAGGCTGACGGCAACACCATGGACGTTTCTGGGAAAAGATTGAACAAAAACCAATTAGCAACGTGTTGCAACAGAGAGGATACCTAAGGATGTCTCAATTTTCTGGAGTACAATTGGAATCTAAAATATCGCATCTGACCATTTTTGAAAGCCGCAAAAGAAGATTGTGGAAAATGGAAAAGATCCATTGAATAAGTACCCTGTAACCATCCCCATCACCTAGAGCAGTGTTTCCCAACGTGGGGTCCATGCCCCACAGGGGGGCAATTGGGAAATGGACTCGTCCAGAGTTTTAGTTAACCGAATGGCGACTCTCAGTAATAATTAAAATGATATAGAAAAATCCTTCATTTAAATTATTTCGTACTTTAATTTCAGTTCTCCATTATATTTTGGAAATTAACTTACCGTGTATCCTCAACAATTTCCTACTAATTTCTTCCTAAAACCTATTAAGTTTCTTCAGTGAACAATTCAATTTTTGAATATTAAAAAAAAGTTTAAATTAATGTTTTAATTTTTTTTAGATTAATATTATTTATTGCTCTAAGAAATTGTATATGTTACATAGGGAAATAAGAATTTAAAAAATGCTTAGATGGGACACAAAAAAGGTTGGGAAACACTGACCTAGAAGGAACCCTCTTGAAAAACTGCAAAACTGGAAGAGCTAATAGTGTAACCTGATTTAAACTGGAATATCGATGAAAAAATAGTAATGCAATAACAAAACCTTTTGATTTTTTTTCAATGAAACTTTTACCAATGAAATTGTAAGGTTCTTTTGATTAAAACAAGACCAAACACGATATAATTTGAAGTATTATATATTTACTTATTACTCTAAAAAATGAAAAAACTTCAGATCATATTTAGGTATTAAATAGGTGAAAGAAAATAAGTAAAATATGCTTTAAATTATATCCTGTTTGGTCTGATTTTAATTAGAAGAATCTCACAATTACATTGGTAAAAGTTTCATTCAGCAAAAATAAAGAAAAGTTTTATTATTGAATTAATATTATCTTACCAATATGTTTTACTCGGTTCTTTTGATATTTGGATCTCTTTATCTTTAATAACTGCTCAGTTTAGATCCTGCTTTTCGAGTAGTCATCGAAATGTTTGAAAAGGTTTAACAACAATTTAATACTAAATTCATATAATAAACTATTATTCAGAACACTTGAATATTCACTCACGAAATAAAGCAGAAATAAGAAAGGCGTATTTACATAAGGCACGTTTTAAAAGAACCTCGCAACAACTTTAAAGAAACTTCTGTATTAAGCAGTCGGAATAAAGATGGACGGTTAATGCATGAATTATGCAACTTGAACTGTGAATCGAAGCTGCAAAACCTTTGCAACCTTGATGTTAAGTACTGTGATGAATTCCTTTAAATATCAACTATAGAGTTTAAGTCCTAGAGCCTAGAAACAAACAACTATTAACAAAGAACTAACAATAAGATGAAAACGATGTTTGTTCACTTCTTGATATCTGAAATTTTACGATGCGAGCAGCGTGCTCTTTCGATTCATTATTTCGACACGACCACAATCGTCCCGTAGTTCTACCACGACAGAAACAGTCTCTCATTTATACCAATGTTTCACTGCCTCCCTAATTGACAATAAATATCCCGAGCTCGACAGTTATTCAACCCCAACGAAGAGAAGCCCATTCAGTATCAGGCGAAAGGAGTTGAAAGGGGAGAGAAAGGAGGAAGAAGGAAGGAGATAGGATGAAGCAGGATGAAGCGGGACGAAGAAGGATCCACTCGATGACGAATGTTCGGCATCGTTAACCAGCTACCCTTCTTCGATTGATGGACTTGGTAGCTTGGGTTAACGACCTTAAAGCTTGGGGAACCCTTCTGGATATCGTTCGAACCACCTTCTCATCGTTCCAAGGGAAAAACCCGTTGGAAACACGTCGTAAGAGGGGTGCAGCCTACTCAGATGACTGGCCATAAGTCAAGCCGTCACGAAGAGCGTGCCTCCGACGCACTTTATTAAGACAAACGAGCCACCAACATCCTTCTGTTCCTTCCTTCGACCACCCTAATCGCCAACCTCGAAAATCTTCCTTGGCAAAGGGTACTTTGTGCTCGACCCGAGGGGTGTCTTCAATTCCAAGGACCCTATTCGCCAGGGTGGAAAACATTTTATAGCTTACATTACAAAATCTATTTTTATTCGGTGTTATTTAATAATTAAGAAAAAAAAAATATACTGATCGAATTGAGTAACCTCCTCGTTTTCGAAGTTGGTTAAAAAGTAACATAGGGAAAAGAGCCTGACATTCTCATATTAATCGTAAGTCGTTTACTTGAACTACTGAAACTGAGTGACCAGGTCTACCGGAATTCTTGGTATCTACCTATATGTAAGCGTTTAGTGGAGGGAGAGAGAAGGTATCATCTCCCCGGACGTCTTTGGTTCGGGTCGGGGACCGCTAGATGGCGGCGAGATGATCGGTGACAGTGTTCTCGCAAGCGGTCGTCTGGCATGCAGTTCGAATATATAGAAGTTCCGAATTGCGGTATGATAGGGTGTCTGGGGCAGGGATCGTCTGTTGTCAGCCCCACTGGACGAATCTGACACACGATCCCGAGACGCGAAATGTCTTTTTCTCCCCTCCCCTACATATAAAATTGATCGTTATTATTGAATGTTGAAATATAATTTAAAGATGTAAAGAACTAATGAGAAAGCAAATTCTCGGCCCCGAGTATTTCCAAGAAGAATTAAGACAACAAAATATACTGATCGAATTTGAGTAAACTAACTCCTCCTTTTCAAAATTGGTTAAAAAAAAACATAGGAAAAAGATGTTTGACTGCGAGGCATTTTCTCATATTAATCGTAAGTCGGTTGCTTTATCATTTACTTGAACTACTGAAACTGAGTGACTAGGTCTACCGGAATTCTTGGTAATCTATCTATAGAATTTATCGTTATTATTGAACGTTATAGTCTAATTTGAAGATGTAAAGAAGCAATGAGAAAGCAGTTCTCGACCCCCAAGTATTTCCAAGAAGAATTAAGACAATAAAATATATTGATCGAATTGAGTAACCTCCTCCTTTTCGAAGTCGGTTAAAAGAAAACATAGGGTTTTCTTCCCTCCCTAATTGACGCAGTTTGACTGCGTGGCATTCTCATATTAATCGTAAGTCGGTTGCTTTATCGTTTACTTGAACTACTGAAATTGAGTGACTAGGTCTACCGGAATTCCTGGTAATCTACCTATAGAATTTATCGTTATTATTGAACGTTGTAGTCTAATTCGAAGATGTAAAGAAGCAATAAAAAAGAAGTTCTCGACCCCGAGTATTTCCAAGAAGAAATCGAAAGGGAAATCTGACAAGAATATCAATAAAAAGAACTCCAAGCAAGCTTATAATTTCCACGAAAAGATTACTTACGAGTCGCTGACCCGTACAACTTTGCCCCACTTTTACTATCGATAACGGTGAATAAGTATAAAAGTGGTAGGCAGAATACAATGAAAAGCAAATTCAAAATTCGTCCCGTTAAATACAGACCCATTTACAAAGTCTTCGACTCGTTTCACGGGGGCAAGCTGGTTTTAACGGGCGGCTTCGAGCGGAATAAATCGCTTTTACGAAGTTCAAGTGGCTTCGGGACTATTGTTAAAGAAACTCGTTTCAAAGGGTAAGGCGACAAAGAAATCGTGGACTCAATTTAGAGAACAGTTTGAAGGACGTCCTGGAACGGAATGTGGTATTCTTCGATGACGGATCGAATAAAAAGTTGCTGTGAACTGTCATAAATAAAACACGATCTACTCTTACGGTACAAAGTTGCTTCGATATACAGGGTGAGTCAGATAAAGTGTTACAAACTATTACCTCGGAAACTATATTGATAAGCGACCTAATTTTTTTTTTAATTAAATAATACGAAGTGTCTAATTGTGCGGTGTATACAAAATTTATCTAAAGTGGCTACCATGGGATAGTAGCTTCCATTAAGTCAAAATAAACCGACTTCGTATTTTCTAAATGGAATGCTATATTAATTTCTTTTTATTTAAATAGCTTTTATCAAACTAGATTTACTCGAACCATTTTTTAATATTCCTAATTAACGATTTATGGTTAAAAAAATATTGAAGGAACGAATACGCGAAGGCTTCGAAGGAGAATTAAAACAGAAGTATTTTGTCTCAAAATTCATTTTAACTTTTCATAATGTTACAACGTATAACACTCAGTATTGTACATTTATCGACTCGCAAGCATTTTGTATTCGAGTTTTCGTATCTTTTTTAGAAGTAATTTGAGTTTCCATTATTTTATGCTTCAAATACCCCCATCAAAATAATCGAATGCAAAATTCTGGAAACTCAATACCTGCAACGATGTTGTCCGTGATACACAATATTATAATTCACAATAATAATAATAATAATATTTAATATTGAAATAAGAACAAATACACGTTAACAAGTAGATGGTTGTCATTTTCAATATTTAATAAAATCAATTTTAAATTAAAATACGTCTGTTTCAGTGTTCCTTGGATGCCTCCGCGTATTCGCTCCTTAAATATTCCCTTCGTCATAAGTCGTTATTTATAAAGGATACCAAAAAGTAGTTCGTATAAATATTCTTCAATTTGATAAAAGCCATTTAAATAACAAAAAATTAGTATAACATACCATTTAAAAAAGACGACGTCGACTTATTCTGACCCCATGATAGTCATTTTATGTACCACACAATTAAGCATTTCGTATTTCCTAATTTAAATAAAATATTAGGCTGATGGCTGCTATAATTTTCGAGATAATAATAGTTTGCAACCTTTCATCTGCAGTCTACAGGACGTTTCATAATAAGTTGCATAAGAAGCAATACTTCAATGGTGAATTACTTGAAAATTCCCATGATCTCATCAAGATTTTAAAGCGGATTCAGCAATCCAGTGAAATGGTAGTGGAAAGCAACGACAGATAGGAGAAACGAAATATGATGGCCACATAATATGGCACACTCTGCGCGGAGGGCAAGGAGAGATAGTCGAAACCACGAAGCAACTTCATCGTCGAGATATCATCCTCGAGGCGAAGGATAGAATCTTCGAGCTAAGGAATATCAATCGTGGTAGTTTGAGGTACGCGGGTTGGGCGGTGCCTTGACTCGATCGCAGGCAGATTCCTCGAGTTGGTCGGAGAAACACGGCCAATTCGAAGCGGCGGTAATTGGAACCGGTGTCCGTCTGCCTCCTCGAGATCGATGCCATGGCCCGCCCGGCGCCCTCTCCCATCAGGATATATCTGGGCCAAGCCAGCCTCGCTACCTTTCCTGTGAACCAGCTCCAAGAACGTAGAATGTAAGATCGAACAGATTCGAAACTGATTGTGAATAACTTTCATCGATTGAAAAACACGATCGAAACATCTTGAGAAGATATTTCAGCTTTTCTAATTAACACGTTCATAATCATTCCACCTCCTGAGCAATCAGTTCTTGCTAGTCGCAGGACATTGATTCTACCATTTGTATCTGTTGAATTATTACAAAAAATAATAAAGAAAGTATGTTTAAAATAAAAATAAAATTCAATATATTAACCCTTTAACCGCATTTGACGTGTATACACGTCGAACCAAATCTCTATTGCGGTGCGGTTGACGTGTATCCTCGTCGTGTGAAATAAAAAATTACCATTGATTATAAAAACTCGAAATTTCAATAAAATGTAATAAGATTATTATTTGGTGGTATGTTTCCTTTATATTGCTAATAAAACTGCTATGTATTTTATACAAAAGAGTTTGATTATTCTCTTTGTTGTATCGAATATTCCTCGTATAATGCATTACTTTTTACAAATTGATATTCAAACTGGTATTCTTCGAACTATTTTGTATACTTTACTGTATATTTTAACTTCTGAAAATCATTGTTTTTTTTTTAATTTTTCTTGTTTATGAATTTTATTATTTTTTGACAATTTTCAAGTTTTTAATAACAATAACCTTTTCAACGATGAATTGTTAATTTTTTTAATCCTTCCCCGTTTTACTTTACTTTCTTCGTAAAATTTATAATAGGACCATTTGCCCTGCGTTCGACGTGTATACTCGTCATTGCTTGATTTGAATTCCGCACTCTGTGGGGGATTTTTAAAACAAAATTCCACAGTTAACGAGTTAAGTAGGAATATTTTATTTAATCACCCATTTCCAATAGTATGATTTGCATAACAGACGCTCTAAAGCGTTCTCCGATTCTTACATTTCATCCCCCTTTGTATACCGTTGTATACCCTCGTATAATTATAAACTATAATTATACATAATTATTCAAAATCCATTAATTCCACTTGGCGATTTAAGCTCCTCATTTGCTACTTAAAATTTTAATTTGATTTTTTCGCAACCAAATGTTGGTCCTCGTAAATTCCAGACTAATGGTTTTGCTTAGCTGGAAATTTATTTCCAGTCAACACCACTCTACATGCAGTATCCTTGTTTCCCTCGACGTAACAGTCGTCGGTAATTACGCGGACCGATTGCTTAATTATCCAATTAGCTTGAAACACACGATCACAATCGTCTGTCGATTGGCTAGTGACCGTTTTGAGGTTATTCCACCTTTTTCCACGTTTTTCCTCGCTATTTTCCTGCCTATTAGCGTCGCGTTAATTGGTCGACCAACGTGGAATATCCGTTACAATCTCGTATATGCAAACAGACGCCAGCGTGAGCCGCAAAGTATACAGTTGTCGACCCGGAAAGATCGATCGTTCTTTGTGGCGAATTTCAGCGAATCTCCCTGGTAATTTATCAATCGAGCCTTGGAATCTGCTTCCTATCATTTTTTTTTTTTTTCATCTTCAGTAAATTACTTACCGAGTACCATCTACTCTATATGTATGTTCTTATTGAATAGACTTCTTTCAGTTACTTGGCCTCATCTAATTCATCGGTGGTTCGGTTTAAGAAGGGATAGGTAGAAGCGTTATTAAAAGCTAGAGAACCGCGGATTATTATTATTATTATACACAACGGGTCGATCGTTAAAACGTACCTACTCTCAACCCACTTTCACGTTAATTAAATGAAACGCGCGGCGGTCGGTGCAACGCGGAGGTAGGAGGGTAAAGACACGCGTCTGCAAACGAACGAACGTCGAATCCGAGCGGAAAATGTGAAAAGTTCCAGAACGAATGATCTCCTTTCTCCGGAGAACTTGGTTGTTTGCCTCGTTTAACGTTCGTCACGCGTGCGTTTTTCCGAATTTTCTAAATTGTTCGAACGACGTAATGAAGACGTACGTCAGCTAATTGCAAGGAACATTTTTAAATGGATTCGTTGTTTGGAAAATAGCGTGGAAGATCGACGCGTCATGGATAATAGATAAATAAATCTATTTACGGCGCTATCTTCGCTGACGATGCGCGCTAGAAATTTCGCGCGAAGATGTAATCAAGTCCGTTTTCAGGCTGGCGACGAACAAACGCGCATTTCTCGCCACTTGTCGCGTCCTAATGAAAATTCGTTCGGCCGCTTATTCGGTCGCGTTTCTCCGTGGACGCGGCCACCCTAACGAGTCACTATTTTCTCCGGTTCGAAAGTCGAACTCTCGACGGGCCTGAGCGTGCGGAAATTTCGCATTCATATATTCAATTTCGACGGAACGGTCTGCGGGGACCGGCAGCTCGTTCCGCGGATCCAGAGAGGATCTTGGAACGAATGGAGACGCAATTCGATTCGACGAACTGGATTATTAAATTATGTCTTATTAATTTAAGGATTAGCACAGTTTGATAATAATACGATTGATATCTACTTTGATAAGTATCAATCAATGTCGAGCTGGGGACTGAAAGTTCATACTTCGATCGTGGACATTGTAAATTTCGTAGGAGAGCCATGCTTATCCTCGTAGATTGCTTTTGAAATAGGAGAGAAAGTTTCATCCGTTTGCTCCATTATCTTGATGAAACTTTATTGAATACTCCTCTCGATTCGTGAGATAACCACTTTTCATTGGAACGATGCTTCTTATCCGATGCTTCTTTGTACGGAACATCGTGTGTCCGCAAAGCGTTTGTACCCTTTAATCCGACAATAGATAAGAACTATGGAATATATTTTTTAATTTTGTTGATGGAAAAAGATTTTTCAATTTGATAGCACACTTTATACCTTTTCCTATTTGCACACTAATTGCAAGTTTTTTATGTAAACACATGAAAGGAAAGTAAGAATGCGTTAAAGGATAGTCATTAATTATCCTATTCAACTCGCACAACAAAAACGAACCGCATTGCGCTAATTGCTCCGGTTAAAGAGCGGTACGTTTGAAAATTGACTGCTCGATAAATCGACAGGTTTAAAACGGTTCCGGTATATTCACTTGCCGCGGTTATTCTGCCGATCCCGTGACGGAAAAAGTAGAAGGAAAGAGTGGAGGCGCGAAATCGTAGCTCGTTATCGGCGGAGTCAAACAAACGGGTCACCGTTATTATAACTCACACCGGTGTACGCGCATCTGGTCCGAGCATGCGCCTATCTCGTTGCACCTGCAAGCACGTTCGAGTGTGCTCGTCAAAAGTGCGCCCCTATCGATTTCGGATATATATATGTGTGTGTGTATCAAGTGAAATCCGACCGCGAACATCGTCTGCCCTACATTTTTCCCTTTCCCGCGAAAAACGAACAATCCTTAACGCGTGACAGCGCGCGAACAAGGAAGGTGTTATCTTGAAACACAGCATCGTAGAAAATCTTTCGATGGGTGACTGTTGAGATACGCGGTAACTTTAATTTAATTTTGGACTTTCCATTTTTTTCTTCTTTTCCTTCTATTTATTATTTAATATCTTTCGTCGATCGATGGTTAAAAGAATTTTTATCTAACATATCAAGGAATTCCATATCCAGATTATAGTGGAAACTTTTCATTAGGTGCTCGAACAAGACGTGTAGCTTTTTTTGAGCGGATTTTTTTGGCCGTAAGCGTGTAACATCGTCGATCGGAAAAATCGATCATCCGGCTTCCTTGCGAACGGTCCGTTGGATACTGGGACACGATCGGTCCGCGTTGCTCGACGAAGCGTAGGAACCCGTTTCGCTCGAATCAATCACCCGACGGAACATCGATACGCGGGTAATCGCTGGATTAAAGGATAACCAAGGATAATTACTCGCTGCTCGATCCGGATGCAATCAATTCTCGATGCGTTATAGTTCGCGCTACCGCATCCGCTCTCTCCGCCTTCCTGTCTCTGCAATCCCACATCCGTCTTCTCTTCCTACTCGTTCATTTGTTTTTTTCTCTGTGTGTGTTTTTATTTTTAATCTATTACGTACCTACTTGTTCTTCAACTAACTAACCCAAGTCTACGTCTCATGATTTATTTTTAAATCAAACAGCAAAGCCTAATTTTCTCGAAATACCCACGTACAATTTAGATCCTAACTTTGCTCGAATGCTGACCAAGATTCCTAACCGGAGGAACCGCGTATAATTTGTTTTATCATCAAACAAACGGTCGGTTTAATCGTTGTGCAGACACGACGGAAAAATCGTGTAGCTGGTATTTTTTCAACGGCCGCGTCTACCAGAATTTACAGCTGCTAAAACGACGCATATTTATTGTTCTGGTTAGAATAATGCTGACCACGGTTTCGTTGCTGTTAACGCGCCTCAACTCCTCTTCCATTCATCAACTTCCATGAGTTACGGAAAAACCAGACTTAACAAAAATACGTATACACCCTATTCTCTGTCCTGAAAAATGTCCTGAAGCCTTTTCGATTTTACGCGTTGAAAAATTTTATAATGAAAGGGTTAAAAATTTAGATTTCTCCTAATTTTTGGGTAGATTTGTAATTTTAATATATTACAAAATAATTGATGGGAATATTCGCGATGTAACCAAGAAGTAACAAGAAGTTGAGAAATTTTAAAAGGGAAAGGGTTAAAAATTTAGATTTCTCCTAATTTTTGGGTAGATTTGTAATTTTAATATATTACAAAATAATTGATGGGAATATTCGCGATGTAACCAAGAAGTAACAAGAAGTTGAGAAATTTTAAAAGGGAAAGGGTTAAAAATTTAGATTTCTCCTAATTTTTGGGTAGATTTGTAATTTTAATATTTTACAAAATAATTAATGGGAATATTCGCGATGTAACCAAGAAGTAACAAGAAGTTGAGAAATTTTAAAAGGGAAAGGGTTAAAAATTTAGATTTCTCCTACTTTTTGGGTAGATTTGTAATTTTAATATTTTACAAAATAATTGATGGGAATATTCGCGATGTAACCAAGAAGTAACAAGAAGTTGACAAATTTTAAAAGGGAAAGGGTTAA
This sequence comes from Osmia lignaria lignaria, assembly GCF_051020975.1. Classification (NCBI taxonomy): domain Eukaryota; kingdom Metazoa; phylum Arthropoda; class Insecta; order Hymenoptera; family Megachilidae; genus Osmia; species Osmia lignaria. Next base: position 1,000,193 of record NC_135047.1, on the reverse strand, counting down.
AAATTTAGATTTCTCCTAATTTTTGGGTAGATTTGTAATTTTAATATTTTACAAAATAATTAATGGGAAAATTCACGATGTAACCAAGAAGTAACGGGAAGTTGTAAATTTTTATAATGAAAGGGTTAAAAATTGTTAAACTTCTCCTATTTTTTAGGTAGATCAGCAATTTCAATATTTTACAAGAAAATTAACCGGAAGATTCGCGATGTAACCAAGAAGTAACGAGAAGTCGTAAATTTTTCTGGCCCAGAGCGGAAAGTTTGGCTCGAAACCGATCAAGAGGAGTAATATCGCGTCGTATCTCGACGGTAGACTTATCACGGCCAAAACTTTAATTTAATTTCGGCCCGGGGTCCTCTCATTTCCGGTCCTCCTCACCGTATCTCAACGTATTATTTCTCGAGCCGCCGGATTTCGAACTTTAATCCAAGGAAAACGGCGCAACTTCTCGCCGGATCTTCCGAAATTCTCGCTCTTCTACAAGCAGCAGGTATAAATCGTTTGACAACCTCTGACTATCAGCGGAAATTCAATTGCCTCCTAGCCGTTTCCCTTTAAACCGCTTGTTTTCCACGCTTTAATTAGATGCTACTTTCGTCTGTCTCTCTGTATCTTTGAAATTACGAGTTAAAACTGGCCCGACTGTCGGTCGGGCTATTTGTGCTTGAAAAACGATTCGATGAAAGTGAAAGAACACTCTCGTTTTTGAAAAATTATACACAAGATTATTACCAACGTCATATGTTTCGCGTTCATCTTTCCCCTTGTCTTTAGATATTGCGAACTTAACCCTTTGACTGCTATGGACGCACATATGCGTCCATAGTTTGTTTCTTGTGTATCTTCATCAAAATCAAATAAAAGTTATCAATATGTTATCAGATTATAATGATGTGATAAAACAATGAAAAAATAAATTGAAAAATGAAATGAAATAAAAAAGAAAAATGATAAGTGTTATTGACTTAATTCTTATTTCGTACCTACACACACAAAACGTTTAAGCCAGGAGTACTCAGCAGTCAAAGGGTTAAGATCAGAGTGTAAATAATAATGTTATAAAATAGAATAATGTTATGTAATAGAATAAGTATTCAGTACTCACGATCGTGCTCGTCCGTCTGGTTCCTCTTATGATGGGACTTGTGATGATGTCCACCGAGAACAGGAATCTGCTTCATCGCCAGTAGATCTTGATGATCGGCGTCGATTAATGGATTCTCCAGCTGCGATTCGATCAGCTCGAAGCTGGTCGAATTGTCCGGATGTGAGATGACCTTCACTGTAAACGAGCAAGCGTAACGGAGCATGGAGGGAAACGTACGCGCTCGTCTGATGGTCAATTTTAGCCACGATTCCCGCACTCCTACAGGATTTCTATCTAACCAGCGCGACGCGACGTCTCTTCGAGAAAGGAGCTGATTTTTTAAAAACATCGCGACAGAACGTAGTCTCTCGAGCTTCGAAATAATAAATTACGTTGCGTTCGTTTGTCGGTGAGAACGTTGATCATTTGGAATTTCATCGAACGAGCCGATACGAAGATTCCTCGCTCGATACCAGCTGCACTCTACCAACACTCAAGTATCGCTTGGTATCGGTGTAGTTCATTTGAAAACAGCAAGTCGTCGATCGGAAAGTTGATACAAAGACTGCTATTAATAAACTATCAGTAAGCAATATTAGTGTATCACAGAAAAGGGGTAAGAGATCAATCGACTTGCTGTTTTAGCGTCGAAGTGAACGAAGTCGATGAATCCTAGATCCGAGAAGAGCTGCGATCGACGGGTGTGTGTCTGATCACACGACCGACATCGGTGTACGAACCTTGGTCGACGAACCCTTCGAAGGCCTGTCGGAGATCGAAGAGCCGGTCGACTGGCAGCGCGCCGATCCTGAACTCGAGATCGTCGAGGTCGTCGTCGGCGCGATCGATGATCGCCCGGTGTTCGTAGGTTGGCCTCGGTGCGAATTTCTTCGGCTGCACAAAGTCAGGCCTGTCGATTCGTTTGGTCTCGTCCACGGTAGGCGTTGGACGAGCCGATGGCGGATAACTCGACCACGACGACGACGACGATGACAACGACCAAGACGAAGAAGACGAGGACGACGACGTCGCGGCGGACGGTGGTGCAGGTGGTGCAGGGTGGTGCTGGTGATGGTGATGATGGTGCAGGTGCGCATCATGCTCGCTTTGGGAGTGCCTTGGCTGCAGGTGCACTGTGCTGGTGGCACGATCATGCTTGGATAATGTGGACGAAGAAGAAGAAGAAGAAGAAGAAGAAGAGGAGGAGAAAGAAGAAGAAGAAGAAGAAGAAGAAGAAGAAGAAGAAGATGAAGAGGAAGAAGAAGAGCCGCGATCATAGAAGCTTCCAGGTCCTTCCATTGATCGATCATCCGTATCTTTCTCCCTGTACACAGAACGTTGCTCGTCGTCGGTACCAGCACGAGCCTCTTGCCGGTCTTCAGGATCGGCACGAGGATCGTACGCCTCGACCACGAGCACGCCTGGCCTGCCAGGTAATTCCGGTGCTTCCTGATGACGACCATGCTGATGACGATGGCCGTGCTGATGCCTCTGTCCCGGATCCTGGACGTCGTACGTGCTCTCGTGGTCGTAGTACGAGGTGCGCGCGGTCCCGGGGAACAGAAAATAGGGGTACATACTGGTGGCCGGTAACCAGATCTCCTGGTAGCTCTCCTGCTGCGGGTCGAACGGATACAGGGCCGAGTCCGTGCCCGACAGGTCAACGGAGGTAGAGGAGGGCAGGAACTCTGTAACAGAGAAGCAGAGACGCGGACGAGAACGGGGTGAGTGGGGTGCGTGATCGTTGTTGGTACACGTGCACGGAGACAGGGTTCGCGTGGTACGTGCTACTCTCGTGGTTGTGATTTTTGGATGGTAATGGTGATGGTGACGATGGTTTGTGAATGGTGGTTGCGACAATGTTGCTGCTGTTGCTGTTGCTGGTGAAAGTGGCGAGTGAAGCAGTTTTACGAAACACCGAATCACGTCTAAAAACGACGCTCTCTGAGTTTCAACTATGTTCGTTGAACAAATTAGCTGCATAAAGAGAGACTATTCTCTTTGGAAGTTTGCAACTCGTGTTGTAACACATAGAAATTTGTTCACGAGAGTTGGATAAGTGGTAACGAATCGATGATCAAGGTGTACCAAGTGAATTTTCATATTTCGGCTTACAATTCTTTGGTAATTTGGTAAATAATTCAAGATCATTGTAAAAGCGGTAGGTATCTTTCCAAAAAGAAAATCAGCTTCCTCGCGTTAATCCGCAAATTACTCCAGCGTTAAGCTCTTCTGGGAACTATTATCGTGGCCCAGCTGCTCGAGAAGCCAATCAAAGCTCGTGGCCGGTTAAAAAAGACGAGACTTCCCTCTGGAGGATCGTCTCTCTCGCGAAGAAAGCGTTTGCTTAGACATTTGGCGCTCCACAGAGCCTCGAAAGAACTCGAGGGAATGCGAAAAGAAGTCTTGGAGCCGAGCAGGCCGCGCAAACCGAGCTCAACCGTCGATTCCGATTACGACTTGGTTCGTTTAACCCCGGCTCTCTGACTTCTCCCCTATCCTTTTCCCTTGAATTTTCGCCATGGTGGTCCCCGCTCCGAGTCCACAGACCCGTAAAAATAAAATATCAGCTTCGTTCTAACGCGATTACATTGGGTTGCATCGGTAACTCGAAAAACTACACCCCTATAACTGATTCTCTTTTCACGTCAGCTGCTTGATAATAAACTTGTTTGAAAACATTGATCGGTGAAAGTTTAAAGGGCGGATAATGTCATGGAAAACCGTTGCTGTCCTTGACATTTGAAAAAATGCCATTGAAATGTTACACGCTATAATCGGAAAATTGTGTTTTGCGGAAAATGTGCACAGCTCGAAAATTTCGATTCTCATGACTATTCGTTGGAGTAATTTTCTCGGAGCAAATTTGTTAAACGAACGAAAGAATTTTATGAAAATTTATGGAAATGATTCGTTTAGAAGTTGTTAGGTCGAAAGAGGACCAGGGGAAGAAAGGGACGAGTGAGAGAGAGTAGAAAGTTTTAGTAGACGAATTAATCGACACATGCACATTTCAGATAGAAGTAAGTAGAAAAAGACATAGGCATGCAGGCTGAGAACGTGCACGGCCTACGTGGCCTAAAAAGAGAGTATTGTCATGCAAAAGTACAGAGCATGCGGTGCGCAATCTTCTTGCATTCTCGCCCGAAGGTTTTCGAATGTTTCTTTTCTTCGTAAACGAGTAAACTCGGCGGTCGATTAGTTACCCTGACCAACGGGGTAACTCGACGCGAAACAAAGAGAAAAAAAACTCGGTCGCCGAAGGAACGGCAATAATAATCGTAACGACACGCCGCGCCGGGCCGCGCTTGGCCGCGTCGCGATAGAGGTATGAAAGAAGAGAAGGTATGCTAATTTTTATCGGCCTCTTTGCGCCTCGCGTGTTCCTCTCGATAGATTCAGGCGTTCGCGAGGGAAAGCTTTCGTGTTGACCCAGTTCGATCAGAAACGATCAGAGTGAACGCAAACCGAACCGAGTGAAAAGAACGCCTTCAGATTGAATCTTGCAAATATACAGGACGTCTCAAAGAAAATGCACGTTTCTATACTTTCTATAACGTTCCTGTTTATCGACGGTTACCTGAAATCCGAACGTTTCATGCTAATTCGATATTATTGGATTGTTACCTATCAAAGGATCGATTGCTTTTTTCTTTCTTTCGTTCGAAACATCCTGTAAACAGTAAATCGAAAAGCTTGATTGTTCTCTAAAATTAAGAGTAAGAATGTGAAAACGCAAATCCTTCGAGCGGAATGCGTACTTAGGGGGTGCTGGTGCTCTCGTGCAGACGTTCCTTGATGTTCGAAGATTTCGAGATCGGTCCCAGGCCTCTTTCGAATTATCTCTAGCTGCTTCGTTGACTCGGCTGGGATCTTATTTAGGCAACGCGTCCAGGATCATCGTTTCCGTTCCTCTTGCTGTTCGCCTCGACCAAAGGCACAAATTGCTTTCGCAAACGATTGTACGAGGTCGGTTCCGAGAACGGTCTACGAATCGAACGTGTCGCAGCTTCGGTTTCGAATCGCTAGAAAGCTTCCTTAACGCAAGACATTCGTTACTTTTTGATCGTTCGAATTGTTTTCTGAATGCTGATCGAAATGCGCGATGATGATACCTGGGAATGATCGATCGACGCGTAAACGATCCTGAGAACACGCTTACCCTCCATTTTTTCTTTTCTTTTTTTTTCTTTTTACGCGTATGGTACTTATGAAATGCAATATGAATCTGTTCGAGCGACGGCACGCAAGCTGAAATGTAGAAAGTCAAAGTCGATGTCGATGACGGATCTGTTACGATTACTCGTATTTAGCCAGCAACGATAAATCAGTTTACTCGGCCAAACGTACATCGAAAAGAAAGAAAACAAACGCTTGCATGTCGCACATGCGTCTCGTGTGGTGTACTTACGTAACGGCGCGAAATGCCTTCGTAAATGTAAACCTTTTCAATTTTTACGGCATACAAACTCTGTCGATCTTGAACGAACAAATGATAATGGACTATGTAACGAAAGGGTTCATTTGACTGATAAAGGTAGATAGGAAAAACGGTGAAAATATTGGTGGTTTGTCGTAGGTCGTAAATAAACCCATCCATGGTTACCTAACTGTGGTTATCGCTTCCGGTGCCGTTATTTTTTCCCCGGTATCGATGTCGAAGGAAAGGTACGAGCTCGACGGAGCAATTACTTTCAGCGATACCGCGGTGTTTAAAGCTGCTGGGACGACGTTATAGCCTCCTTTGGATAAGCTCCTTTCTCCTTAATTAACCAAAGGCCAACGGTATCGAGATGTAGATAAGGATTTCATCGCGTGGCAGGCTCGACCTTAATTTCACTGAAATCTCGTTCCCTTCGACCAACATCCCTTCCATACGTTCCGCTTCCTTCGAGCCTAATGATACTCGACCAAACTACTTTCAGAGCCTCCTTTCATCGTCTCGTCCGTGGAAACACATCTCCCTTTATCTCTGATCGTGATCGCGATCATGAGCGTGATCGAGATGGTGATCGATTCTAGGAGATTGAAGATTCTTGATAATGTGCATCCAAGATCGACAGGTTTGTTTCGTAAGAGCTCACGCACATTGACCAAAATCATTTAAAATATATATATATATAATATAAAAACTAAAAAGTTACTCGCTGGCAAAGATACAAACAAATAATTACACAAAGGTCGGGCGCAATCGAGCCTCGTAACGAAACGGACGAAAAATAAAAGAAAATAGATACTCTGTAGAATTCATATCCAAAAAATACACACACGTTACTTCACAACACCAACAATCTTCTTCCAACAGGGTGCGCTAATTGATACGGTTAATCAACGTACGATATACTCAATTCATTCAAGATCACAAAATGAGGTGTGTATGTGTGTACGTGTGTTTTGGCTTGCGAGAACAACTCGCACAACGACATTAAATAATAAAATGTTCAAAAGCGTTTTGAGAGAAACAAAACGTTCTCGTGTGTACGCGATGTATGCCTGTATTATATATGTAATAATACCACGTGTACGTACGTATACATAGAGATAGATATAGAGAAAAAAAAGAAGACGCTTACGATTTGATGGATTTTCATACTCACCAACGCACGGATTGTGATTCACCGTGGAGAAGATCTTGTCGCAACGTCTCTTCATGCGAGCGTTTGGACATGTACAACCGAACATTGGCGACAGTCGTAGTTGGGTCCAGGAATCGTGGCAAGCACTCCTGAAACAATTAATAGTAACAATGTTATTGAAGAAAGTAAGAATTGTAGGCGTTTAGTGGAAAGGGAGGGCGGTGAGTGTCCTCGAACGCTCTTAGTTCGGGTCGGAGACCGCCAGGTGGCGGTGGCATTGTGGTCTGTTCTCGCTAGCGGTCGCCCGGCATGGGATCCAAATATATAATACCATAGGAGTTCGGAAAAGCGGTGTTATAGGTGTCTGGGGCAGGGATCATCTGTCGTCAGCCCCACTGACGAGTCTGACAGACTATCCCGAAATGCCCCCCGTAAAGAAGGACTTGTAAATAATAAAGTCACGAACTTACATATGAACCATTTATTTGAAAAGTGGGGGAAGTCCTCTTTTGAAAAAAATGAAGATAATAATAACAATAGATAGAACTTCATATGATATTTTTATCCGTAAACAATCTGTAATAAAAGTAATTCTAACTCCCGAATTTTTGAATGATGGAAGTTTTGGTGATTAACGATATTAGAAAGATTGTTTAGTTTGAAAATGGAGCAAGTACATCACACGCTGAAATTATTTTTAGCCGAATATATTACAGTAAAATTCAGCAATAATGTGAAAAACGATAAATTGTTTAATATTCGGGTATTCTCCATTGAATTCAAATAGCGTACATACATGTAGGGGTAGAATAATTATACACTGCATTCATACTATATAGGGAAACCAAGTAATTTTGGAAATATAAAATTACCTTCTTTATATGAGAGAACTAGGTTAATTACATCAGTCAATATGAAGACATGATGGATTTATTACTATATGTACCGCCCGGTTCTCATGAATATTTTAAAATGTTAAATCTTAAATAAAACTTACAATATACGTATAAAATAATACAAATTATTCAAAAAAAGGTATAATTTCATTGGAATTCTGAATAGAAATAAATTGTTTTATATTATTATATTAACATAATTTAATATTAAAATAACTGTTTTCTTTGTTTTACTTTTCATCAAATGAATGAATATTCATATAAAATTACACGATATATTGTTTTCATTATTGAAACAAGACTGATCCAACTGAAATGTGATCTATTTAATTAACGAATATAATAATTCATTAATTTTGAAAGTGAAGCAAGTTCATTTCGATATTATAAAATTTTCATTTTTTTAGCCAATATTGATGAACATTATTAGATAATAAACTTACATTATCTAACACCAAAAAATCCAAAAGTGGACTTGCCCCATTTTCAAAATAAACGGCTCGTATATCTGATACAGTAATCCAAATCGTGATAATCTGAAAACGATCATTAGAAAAATTGTATAGATCAAAGGGGTGCAGTAGAGAACAGTCCTGCTCCTTGATACGGTTTCCAGTTCAGTCTGTACTTTAGAAAAAATCCAGCGATCTAATTGCGCAGCAAGAAAGGAGGAGAGCATGAGAAAAGGTCGAGGAGAAGAGCATGAAAGAGAGGGTGGGAATTCGGTGAGGACGAAAGCTACGTTCCTAGGAATTATTTGGGTTAATGGCACACACGGTACCGTGGCTCTAGCTCTCCACGAATTAGAGGGCAAACGAGGCAAAAGGAAATACGAAACCACAGATGAAATAAAAGCGACAACTTCCAAGATGAACGAAAAGAGGGGCTGCGATGGTGGATGATAAATCAAGTTTTTCCTGCAATTCTGTTTCTCCTCTTTTCTCGAGAGAGGCAATATTTATTTAGTTGCGATCAATTTTTTATTTATTCCTCTTTCGATTTCACCATTCTCGAACATTTCATCTGAAAATGGAAGTGGAAGAAGCCTTCCAACTGGAATACATCATTATCGAGTAACAAACTTGTTCCGAATTTTATACGCATTCCTAGGAACTTGGTAATTTTAAATATCGGCGTACCTATCCATTACCAGAGATTCTTGATTCTGCGAATCAATTACGACGACTCCTCGAAACCCTCTTTCTTCAGAAACGCTTTTAAATAATTTCAGAATTTCGTACTTTAACAAAAATAGTGTTCATTTGTTCGTATAATACAACCAAACAGTGATCATGTTAGTTTCTTGGAAAGACGGATGATCAGCGGTTTCCCGCGAAATCTATCGCGAAGCTGGCTTAAAGCACCTTTCCAGCCGATGTCCAATGAAATTATGGTTTCGTCTGCTGGCGACGACGATTTTCGCTAGTAGTGTGTCACTGACAGCTATCCGGAATGCAGTCTGTTCAAGGAACAAGCGTCGTGTGGTCTGGCCGCACATCGAAAGCAGAAGCAACACACACATATTCTCTTCGCGTTTATACCGAGTTCCGGCATGGCAGCTTTAAGCCGCATCCGGTGTATTTATAGCGGGGGTCCACGGTCGCTCCCGTTGCTCTTCTATTTGTTGTTCCGATCTTCCCGCGGGATTCATCGATAAGATAATCACGCTATCAGTAGACCTAATCCTGATTAATACTTATAACGTAGAATCTAATTGATTATCAATCTGAGGGAAGGGAAAAAATCTAAAAATCTTCCAAATTTATTGAAATTAAAAAAATTTTTTTTAAATATTCCTACATTTCAAATTTAAAAATTTTTCAATTTAGAAATCATAAATTTAATCAAGGAAGTAGGTGCCATTTCCTCTAAAGTCTAAAGAAATTACTTACGGGTAATTTGAGTACATAAAAAAGAATCCAATTAAAAATTAAGTACTGTTTCAATTGTGCTATAAATTTATAGCTAACTTATAAATCTATACGTTTCTTATTGTTTAACAAATACAATTTTTAATATTGGAGCTACCTCTTCTTTGTGGCGAAAATAGAAACAGAATAGTAAGTATCCCCTAAAGAAATTTAAAAAGGAGTTATAATTTATTATAATCATTACTATGATGGTTAATGGTAATTTTAATGTTTTTAATGGATTAATGGTTAATTAAAAATGATAATATTCGGAGTTTATAAGGTGGAATTATCTTCAAATAATTCACCCTCTGTATCTTCAGGATCGGCTGATGTGAAGTTTTCTGGTTTCTCATATCTCATTTTTTGCAAGTTCTAACACGTCGTTATATTTTGCAACTTTTAATGATCAGGAGTTTTTGTCTGTTGGATGAAGATTATTCATTGTTATCAATTCTTTTTTACACCAAGTAAAGTATCACATTTTTCTAAATCAGATTGAATATAAAAAATGTGCAAAAAATGTAGCTGCCTCCTTCTTGGCGCAAAGCCTTCAATTATTTTCTTCTTTTCTTTTCTTTTCTTTAACAGAACAATGACAGATACTGTATTATCATATAATTGTAATATTCCTATTATCATGAATCTAAGATTTGTCAATGCCATCTTACAGTTAATCCAGTGCATTAAGCCGAACCGTTCTGTTATATTGCCTCTCAAAACCTACGTAACTCTTTGTTGAATCCTGAGAAAGAATGAATGAATAATTCAACAGCGAGCAAGAAAACGTCGTTCCAGAGTTAATCAATGTCGGATAAGAAGCGATTCTGTTTAATTCAAATCAACGGTACATGGTAGGTATGGTTATTAGAGCAATCAAAGCAGCATCAGCGGAGAAAGTGACGAGTTTCTTCTCGCGTATGGTAATCAACGTTAGAGAAAGTCTCGTTCTCAATGCACGGAATTTAATCTCGCCACCGAGCCACAGAGAGAAGACACACGAGCCTGGCTAACGTTCAAATTGGATCCGCACGAGTTTCGTTTCGACAGGAAACGAAGTTCAGGAATGGCCTGACACCCATTTGCCAATTTGCTAGTATAATTTACATCGTGCCGAGAGTAGAACTACGATTTATAAACAAACAACCGTGTTATTTTCTATGATTTTATCTTCGAATAAATGAGCCATTTATTTTGAGGGTGGGACAAGTCCATGTTTGAAAAAATGTTGGGGATTAACGGTATTGCAAAGATGTTTATTTTGAAAATGGTGCAAGTCTGGAAAATCAATTTCTTTTATATCTGCCAGGATTGCTATAAGTAGTACAAAATTGTCGAAAACATAATCAATTTTTAATACATGACATGATATTCATGTTAGGAAACGAGAAAATATTTTTTCTACCCAACCTCTGGAAAAGGCGGTTTTAAAATAAAAAGAAAAATAAACACCGATTGATAAACTGTAAATTGGTTAAATATATGCTGGATCAGATTTTTAAAGACAGAGTCATATAAAATGTTACACAAAATGTCGATGGAACGAGATACGGAATTTCAATTTCCCGATTATCGCCACAAGGAGAAACAGCAAGTAATTTCGGAAATATAAAATTATCTCCTTTATATGAAAAAATTATGATAATTACATTAGACAAATATGGATTCATTACTATAGATACCCTTCGTTTATTATGAATATTTTAAAACGATACACATAAAGTAATAAAAATTATTAACGCAAATGTATAATTTTATTGGAATTCTTAATAAAAATAAATTGTTTTTTGTTATGTTATATTTTCTACTATAATATTAAAAAAACTGTTTTCTTTGTTTTACTTTTCACCAAATGAATAAATATTTATATAAAATTACACAATACTTGGTTCTATTATTAAAAGAACGCTGATTCAACTGAAATAAGATTCATTTAATTAACGATTACAATAATTCATTAACTTTGAAAGTGAAGCAAGTCCATTTATGTATAATAAAACCTTAATTTTTGTAGCCAGTACAGATAAAGATTACTGAATAATAAAAACGTTACCTAACACTATAAAATACAAAAAAGTTGTCTATTATTGCTTACCAATATTTTTTAATTTATAGAAATGCAAACCCTTAAACATTTTGTAACATAACAAAAAATGGAACCCAATTTCAAAATAAACGGCTCAAATGCTCAAAAGGGAATATCTCATTAATTATAATAATACTAATCACCTCTACATAAAAAAAAATCATGCAAATGTTGTTGATGAATAAAGCGGTTAGGAAAATAATTCCTGGAGGTTTCCGAACACCCTAGGTAGAGCAGTGGGTGCAGGAGGGTGCAGTAGGGTGCGTGAACGCACACGTAGGCGTACTTAGCACCCCCGACTGTGCAAGACCACTCGACCGGCACGTACCGGATCCTTCAGACGTACCTACACGCTAGTAAATTATCGCCCGACCGTACATACAGGGAAGTGCGGTGCTCTCGTTGTTTTACACTCTCTCTTTCCAACTTTCTTCCGCTGGCATCCACTTTCCCGCGACCCTCTTTGTCGTGCGTCCTACTCCTCGTCAACCCCTGGCCTAGCTTTTATTTTTGTTCTTTCGCGCTTCGTTCCTCGACGTTCCCGTGGACCTCGTAGCGCGATAAACACCAAATTTACGGATTATTCCGTCTCAGATGATTTTTCTATTTCTACTTGCCTTTCTCCGCCCACTACACATCCTTTTCTCGCGTTTTCATTATGATCGTTTTCATCTTCTTCTCGTTTCTTTGTCAGTTGTCGAATACGCTGGCATTGGAACTTTCTATTTCGCGAGAAAATGAAAGTAACGCGAAATGAAAAGTTCAAATTATTTCGGCATGATTTATACTAAAATTTTAATAGATCTCTCGCTTCTTTTGGTTTTAGACACTTAATTAGAAATATGAAATTTTGCAGATTTTTAAAGATTTTTTTTACAGAATACCAATTGTTCAATCTTTTTGTAACTTAGAGGCTTATTTATTATATATTTAAGTTTCTACAAAATATTTTTGTTTCTTGAAAATATTTAAGAATGGCGGAGTTTCGGGACATTTTCCGCGACGTGAGTTCCAAAACGACGGTAGTGACCTGAAATATATGAAATATATGAAATTCATCTGAAATATACGAAATGAATTTTTTTTAGTAACTAAGACTTGTAGTTTCTATTTAAACTAAACTGATTTTGAAAATCATTAAAACAAAGTACTTTTTTGTTGCAAAATTGCTGCGGAAAATTTCACGTTTTTGGTTTTTAGCCTGCCATTTCTGTAATTTTTAAATTTCATACAATTTTTTTAGTTTAAATAGAAACTACAAATCTTAACTAATAAAAAAAATTAATTTCATATATTTCAGATACGGACACTACAATTCCTGCCGTTTTGGAACTCACGCCGCGGAAAATGTCCCGAAACTCTACCATTCTTAAATGTTTTCAAGAAACAAAAATATTTTGTAGAAACTTAAATATGTAATAAATAAGCCTCTAAGTTACAAAAAGATTGAACAATTGGTATTCTGTAAAAAAAATCTTTAAAAATCTGCTTTTCATGCTTCTAATTGAGTGTCTCCCTTAATTCAACACGCACCTAACTCCTGTTTCTTCTATCGATTTATTAGTTAACGAAAATCAGAACCGAGCGGGTAGATCGTGATCGGTGAGCAAAACGTCGAAGGTCGAAAGCAAAGGATATATTTCATTGCAGTGGCGGGCGATTTTCAATCTCGCCGAATGTCCAGCAACGACCCCGCGTAACCTTTTCTTTTCACGATCGGTCTGTGCACTGCCTTTGCCTCTCGAATAACATCGGATAACTTTGCGCTTTGTAACTTGGCCCGAAACGCGCGGAATCGAGTTGAATAGAAAAAAAGAATGGGAAAAGGGAGAATGCGAAAAACGCGTCGCCAGGCAATAAAAGCTTTCTTTCTTCTTTTTTTCTCTTTTTTTGGAAAGAGGAACCGCGCGCTCAAAAATTTATATCAAACTCGAAACTCTCGGTGACGTTTCGACCAGCGAAACACTCAACTTCGATAATATTTAAACGTCCTGAAATAAAATTTACTATTTCAAAAGTAAAAAATGCTCCTTCCCCCAGGGTAAGGTTAAATTTTCATTTCGGCGTTTAAATTCAAGCAAACATCTGTTGACGTTCATCGGGACGAGAAGATAAAAGAGAATGATCGTCACTGTCGAAAGGATTATTAAACGTTGTTCGTGCTCTCAGCTCTGTTCTCAAGAAACCAGCCGCGTGAACATCGACAAAAGTTATGCATAGTCGGCGTCCGGACGCTTCTGAATAATGTATGCGCCTATAGAACCGCCGACGAATGATTAACGACGCTGACCTGCTTGTAACTTCCGAAAAGTTTCCGTCACCTTCTTTCTTTCCTTCTTTTTTTCTGAGCACCCTCGGGCGACATCTTACCGTTCTTTCTTCCAAGTTCAAACAGCTTAGTCGGACTACGCTTTATTTATCAGCCTCTGTGTCTTGTATAAATTACGCCAGGACCCGAAGAAATCTGCCCGTTACTTTATACAATTACAAGAAGGGTGCTGAAATTGATTCTTGCTTTAATACTTTGATATTATATTATTATTAAGTTAATGCAATATAAGAGTCATTTTGTATACAGCGTCGCGATTGCTAATTACGTTAATCGAGATTCCTGGGGTATAATTATCGCCTTAAAGAGGAGCATATTTCACTGGGACATAGTGACACTTGGTCGGAATAAAAAAAAAAATTCAAATAATCGTAGGTTCCGTGATAGCGTTGAAACATTACTTCCTTGGGAATGAATCAATAAAAGCAGTTAGCGCATTTGTTAACTGCTTAAGAAGAAAGGTTCTTTTCTTTCTTTCTCAAAGTTTTTCTACTTTCTTCAAAATAGAACGGAAGCTCGTTCGGACCAACTCCTTTTACAAATAAAAATCTACTGAAACAACGACCAACTACAATCAACCCCATTTCCCAGATCAAAACAAGCATCCACTTCTCGAGAAGGAAACAAGTGTCTTCACAATAAGGGAGTGTAGATCGATTCGATGGAAATTTCGGGAAATTCTACTGGTGCAGCGGCAAATTTGATTTACTTTCATTCGTTTCCGGTGCCCGTTCTCCTGCTGCATCCACCGCCAATTTGTCACTGTACCGACATGCGAGAAACGACAAGGGAGCACGGCGAACCACCTATCCATTTCATGCGTGTACGCATGCGAGGCATGCAACATTCATAGGTGAACATGCACCGTGAGTGCACTCGCGTCGTCTCGCAGACGCGTCGCGACGCCGCACCACGCCGTCCCGCTTCGATATCGTATAATCTACTCTCATACTTCGTGACCATGCGAATACTGCGGTGGGGAATTAAAAGAAACAGCCATACCTCATTGTCGGGTAAGAGTAGAAATCAAACGATATTTGGTTTTGGCTAATTTCTTATTTATCCATTTCACTTATTTTAAAGTGGTTCATTATGAAAGTTTCTAACGTTTCCGGTGACCGTCGGGTTAGTTTCCCAAGTATGGACTGTACTTAGCCTTGGGTAAGTGCGAGCCGAAATCGACCGGGTTGCATAAGGCGTCTGAGGTGCATGTGTGCATTGGAGGGCGTCTATAAATATATGATGCGCGGTTCGTTCAGGCCGTCGGGTGCTAAAGTGGGAATGGGTGAGTCGCCTTATGAATTTTAACGATGCGTATCGTCACGTGATAGGTGGAAGGGCTGCTTCGTGCTTTTCAGCCCTGCAGAAGCTTCCGGAGACTCGGTTGGACCCCGTTCCTCGAACAATCCTTCGGGGTAATTTTTCAGTTCGCAGTATCTTTGTTGCGTTACAGCGAGGCCAACGAAATCTGAACCAGCAGTTGAAAATTTAACGTTATCACGGATTAGATAGGAAATAGAGACCGCAACGCGATCATTCGATGCCATTAATATGCGAATTAACCGAGCTTTTCAGCGAATTCGAGATTTAATTTTCTCATGAATCGTAATCGTATTTTCACCGATTACCACTCTGCCAGGCGATTATACAAAATTATATTCCCGTTTACAGCGATGCGACCGTGCGGATATATACCGGGTGTTTCGAAAAAGATGCAAAACACTTTCACATTGAAAAGTGTCAAATGTTGATTCTCTGCTTACATACGAATTTAGTGGAAGCGGCATGGTAGAGCAAGAAAAATGGAAGCGGATTACCGCATGTATAATTAAGCTGGAAAAAAGAAATGAGAGGAACGGAGTTTCCTCTTTCGCCCTTCGATCTGAACAGAGGTAGATGTAAAAGATTGAACGAGCACACTGTAAACAGAGAACGTTCGAGCATAAATTGCGGGAAATTGAATGCACTCTCGATCGAACTTCCCTCTCTGCTTTACCAACAGGTTTTCCGAGAATCCTCCTAGCAAAAAAAGAGCAAGGAGAAATACTGGCAAGGAATGTTAACCAAGCAGTGACTATCTGTACTCACTGAACCAAGTAATCAACGACTTTAATGAAATTTTTATGAGATATAGATAACAGTTGGGATAAACGTTCGATCTACGTTGTTTAATCTAGAAACTATTTGCAGCAGAATAAAAAAATTTACATTGATGAATTTTGTAGAATTCATATTTGTAGACCGAATTTCAAAGAATCACTTAAACACATACATATGTATTTACATAGGAAATGTGTGCAAATATAATCTGGAAAAATATGAAAATTTTATAGAGGAACACGTGATGGAACCGATGTTATAAACGCATATCGATCGTCGTTGCAGAAAGAGAAAATTTTAGCCCGGAACGAGCTTCGTGAATGTAAATCGGCGGCGTTCGAATTCAAAACAAATTTCAATATTTCAGCAAACATCCAGTAGAGAGGCACGCTGGTTCAGCCAAATTTTTTCCCACATTTTCATTTTTGTTTTTCGTTAGAGTAATTCGCTCATATAGTAGTCGCGTTTGCACCTGCATCGACTGTGAACTTCTCTTTGCACCGTATCGATACGCTCCAATTATTATCGTTAATTGAGAAATGTATTTTCCATATAGAATAATTAAAGGGTGAGTGGCAAATGCTCTTTTGGTTTCGATCACCAGGTAATGTAGGTGGGTACCTTTTTTATCCCGTTTCCGTCGATGACGTGTCCTTAAATTCGAGCTGAAATTCCTGAGTGGCGCGCAATAAACGCACGCGAGACGCGGCCATGATTTACGGGCTTCTTTTCGCGGGTAATAATCAACGCGCTAAATCACCATCGCACCAACTATTAGCTCGAGTTCCACGTAATTTCTAATTTTTCCATCAACTTTTCCGCTCCGCGTTTATTAAATACCACGTCGCATTTCCAGCCGTCGCGTCACTTGAGTAATTGCTTTCTTTAGCTATCGCCTCTATAATCTCACCGAAAAACCTACCTGATTATTATTCACACGTCTGACAATGAGTTTAAATGTTGAATCTACGGAGGCAATTTTTGCCGCCTTGTAACTAGATTCCTTTGCAATATAAAGAATCACCTCAAAAACGCACGTTCTTTCGCCCATTTTTTCCCACTCGAATTTCAAATTGAACTATGTGCCAATCAATTCTATATAATGGTACATTAATCTCAGAAAAAGTTTGAGTTGCATCAAATGCATATATAAAAAAAATCGCTGCTTATTTTCAGAAACTATATCTCTTCAGTTGCGATTTTCGAGTAAAGGGTTAGTCCTATGAAAGAGACCTTTTTTGTGCAGAATTTTAAGACAAACAACTTTTGTCTAAAACATTTTTTCGTATCTGCATTTGTTTTTGAGAATTTCAATAAAAACTGTTTTTAGGGTAGTTTTAAATATTAAACAAGCCTTAAAATGCTAAACAACAGGGATGGAGGAGTCAGAAAACCATTTTGACTAATTCTAGTAAAATTCCCACTGTTATCAAAAAAGTCTTGACCTTTTTTTTGTGTATACAGTGCTTGGACAATATTGAGAATAGTGAGAATTTAGTCACTTTGTAACTTAAACTTTTCCTGAGATTAATGTACTATCATATAGAATTGATTGGCACATAGTTTGATTTGAAATTCGAGTGGGAAAACATGGGCGAAATTTGGGGTTACTCTTTATAATACTGTAACGAAATGTGAATATGCCCGAACCAACGATTTGAATGTCGTGCCTTGTAAGATATGAGGGGCTAGTTCTAGACAGCGCTGAGTATGTTTACAATAATATAAAAGGGCGAAATTTGGCTCTCTCGGCCTTCGTCTTGCTCGGGGACACTGAAGAAGGAGTACGAGAAACTGATCGTAGAGTCCAATCTACGAATAAATCTATCAAGGAAAATTGGAAACATCATCCAGAATCCACGTAATCAGTAAAGCGACCATAAAGAGATGGACTTTTCCTTCAAGGGTTCTGGACAGATTCAATTGGAAATTGGAGCGATTATCAAAGAGCGTACCTTGAGCAGGCGGAGCCATGGAATATAAGTTAAGGCATTTATTATATTTCTTTTGTATTATTATCTGCGATCCTCTATTATTTCTGTGATACATAGTTTTGTTTTATTTTAGAATGACAAGGCGACTATTATTATATGTTTCCATTGTTATTTATATTTATATATTATTTCTGTTCTATTAAATATAATTTTAGTTAATCGTACTCAATCTCGTCTCCAAGAGTTTAATAAATTAACAAAGAACAAAATTCTACAACACAGGTAGAAAATGAAAGCTTAAAGTATTCTTGAAATTCTAAAAATACTTTTATCGCGAGCACCTCATCTCCGAAAAATTTGATTATCTTGGGGAAAGTACATAGAAAGCAAGCTCAGAACTTGAAGAAGCCCTTCGACGAGAATACATCGCCGTCGAGTAACAAACTTGTTCCGAATTTTATACGGATTCGTGGGAACTTTTCACGAAGAGGATCATATATCGGCGTATTCATTCATTATTAATGTATCATGAATTTCAAAAAAGTTCACCAATGAATCTCACTCATTTGAAAATAAACCAACTAACATCCGGAAGGTAGTATCGTAAAAATAAGGATTACTTCCCTAGACGGTAGTATTCTTGTTGAAACCGTCGAAAATTCAATTATAAAGTCAGCCTGTAATTACAAGGCTGCTAGAACGCACGTGCTTTCTGTTCGAGTGTCGTCTCGCGCGTGCATCCACGTAATTTATTTCACGACGCGTGCGAGCCACCCCTTTTTTCCTTCCCTTTCTTTTATTGCCGCCACCTTTACGACTACCGAGCTTCGTTACTGCTCTAATGCAGTTGTCGAGCACGCGATACAAACCGTGCTTCTTGAATAATTTCCGTCAAATTTCGCGGTGAGTTGCGTCTCAAGCGCATACATTGCACCGCTGCAACTGTTGCATCGGGGATATCAATAAGTATCCCTTAGATGTCTTGACTTTTAGAAAAATTCAATGACTTCTGGGTGCTTTTAATTTTTTACTTTGAAAGAGCAGTAGAGCTTATCCAGTCGACGAGCGCGTACGAAATCAGTCGGAAAATTTGAATCCTCTCAAGAGATCTAGCGACTGCGAAATAGAAGAGGCAACCGATGCTAATTTATTTATATGGAGGATGGTGTAGCCGCAAAAGAAATTGCCTGGTCGCGCGAAACGAAGCGCTAATTCGCACGTTAGCTGCACATATGGAAGGATTACGAGCTCGCGTGTAATTTAGCATGGTCAGCTCGCAGCAGAATGCATACAAAATGCAGCCGGGGGCGGTTTCTCTCCACCTGCTTCCGGCTTTCGGCTTTCTCATCCTAGTCGGCGATATAATTTATTCCGATGCTCCACTACCAAAGGGTTGCTGAAACCTATCTACCGAGATTTTTTAATCAAAGTCAATAGACATTTCTTTGTTTCATTTTTAGTACTTAACAGTACAACCACCGACGTTTGATGCACACTAATTTTTATGTTGAAAATAATATAGAAAATTAAATAGATAAGGGATGAAACATAATTTAATATGTACATCCATTCTTTATCTCGACAATAGCCAACATACATTTCAGTAAAAATACCTCGTTAAAATGTATAAATTAAAGTAAGAAACTTGAAAGCAGTCATTTTAACTGCTTTGGTAGTTCTAGTGTTAAAGAGCAATGACTGCAATTATTATTATATTATACGTCAAAACGATTTTCGATTCTTGATTCTGCACCAAAGATGTTCACGAGAGAGTAACAGTCGGTCGTAACGATGATTGCTTACACTTGAAGGGACGCTGAGTTGTTCAAGTGCAATTAATGTAACAAACGTGCCATCAAAATCACTGCTGCTGCATTCGTGCGACATGTAATTAATAACGAGTATGTATTGTCAAGTGGATAGTAATCAAGGATTATCGACCGACGTTCTAACGATCGTGCATCACTCAAATATCTGAAATTTCTTTAATTTTATTTTCATTTCTTTTTGGTAGATTATGATTAATCAAAATTCGATTGCAGTTTTGAGTGGCGACAAAAATGAATCAGCGCTGCGCCGTGTCCGAAATAAAATGACGCATCGCGTTCCTACGAGCATTCGATAAAAAATTCAAGAGAATTCGTTTTGAAAGCGGGAAAATGCGCATATCTACAGTCTCGGGCGTGGAAAACGAGACCATCGATGCTCCTGCAAAAATCTACATTAAAATGTCAAATTGTAGAATCATCGAGAGATATACATACATACATACATATACACTCTGCCGCAAAAGTATTCGTTCACTGTTTAAAACAGAATACCTCGTTTAAAATTGGACCAAATGACTTCGGGTTTCTCGAGAAGCTATACAAATTAATTTTTCAGATATGAGCCTTTGTCGTTTTAAAAAATTACAATTTGTTGAAATCGTGCAAAAAAATAGCGAAGGATAATTTTTCAACTTTTTTATGTGAGCCTATAATGAAAATTTGAAATACGTCTTTGGTAGATTCAAATAAGTTATGTATATGCTGAAAATTTCATCGAGATTGGTCGATGCACTTAGAAGTTACAAATAATTAAAAGTCGCGATTTTCGGAAATATTAATTTACACATAACATTCTTAAATTTACAAATGTCATATTTTAAATTTTCGCTACAGGTTCAGATAAAAAAGTTAAACAATTGCCTTTTACTATTTCTTTCTCGATTTCGGCAAATTTAAATTTTTTAAAGCGACAAAGGCACATATCTTAGTAAATTAATTTGTATAGCTTCTCGGGATAAAACGAGGTATTCTGTTTTAAACGGTGGACGAATACTTTTGCTGCAGAGTGTATATTTACAGCTCGTAGTTCGAAGTTTGAAGATATAAACTAGCAGAGCCGTTTAACAATTCGTTTTCCCTGGATTAATATCAAACTATGCGCTACAATACCACCTTTCATACAACCAAGTCTGAGATACATGACTCCGTTCTATGTTTCTATGTCTCTGTTGTACAATGCATCACAAACCACTAGGACTAGGAAGTCTTAATTACGAATTTATAACAACCCTTCCTTCCTGGTTACAATAACAATGTACGAGGAACATCCTTAATTTAACACAACCGTACCGAAATTAGAAATGAACTTATAGAAATTTAGAAAGATATGTTTCTTTCAAACTAATCCATTCAACAGAAACGAAAAAAAAAAAGAAAGTGCAATGGTAAGATGGTGGAGTTTCCGTTTCGGTCGGTCGGGGAACGAGGAGGAAGCAGTTGGTGGCCGATGAAAAGACGGCCCAGAATTGTGTAATTTATTACGACTGCGCATAAAGGTACGTTCACGGTGTATTTACGATTTCAACGAGTTTCCCTTTCGAAACGCTACGAAGGAACGAGTGAATTCATCTGCATGCGGTATGCGGCCGGTTGCAATTTTAACCAGTTGAATTACCAGCAGCATCTTTTTCCAGTTTCCTAGTTGCTTTCATCGCATTTGCTGGTTGGTTGAGACGCGAACGGATACAACCGCGATGCAGCGGGGGAAAAAAAGAGATGCGACGAAATGAAAACTGACGAGCATAACTGGGAGACTTCGTTATGATGGAGACAAGTTTCTTTCACTTTGCTCGAGTCACACGCGTTTTATAAATTGTTGAAATCCTAATTCTATCGATCCGGAGAACAGAAAATTAAATTGACCGACGTGCAACGACAGGAACGAAGGTCGTCTTAAAAGATGCAACAGAGTTAAAACAGATGAAAAGAGCCCCGGATCGTGCTGGAGTAACCTAAATACAGGCGCGAAAGTTCGTCATTAAAAACTCAGTCGGCGTTGAACGCCCCTTAACGCGACTCATAAATTTTTCCGAGTAAACTTCGCTCCTCTGATAGCCAGTTTGCAATTCCACGGATGATCGCGAGAAGATAGTTGCCAGGAAGATCGTAGAAGTGATGGGAAAGAAACAGGGGGGGAAAAAGAGAGAAGGACAAGACTCGACGAGGGTGAAAAGAGAGAAACTTTTGGAGGTGGATATAGATACGTTGAACCGCATTGCAGAATTACCCGGCCAGCTTCCTGGCCAGCTAGCATAAAACAAGCGACGCCGCGCCGCGTTGTGCCACTGGCCGAGGGCAAATTTATCACGCGCTTATACGACGAAATAGAAATGCGCTTCCAGGTTCTACCACCTCGTGTAGATCGGAAATCCTGTGCTTACAATTCCACGGAAAAATCCTTTGAAATATTTCACTGGGCCACGAGCTGCTTGTTTTCACGCTTCAATTGTTTCTATTGTGTTTGTATCTTTTGCCTCTATCATGAGCTTTTAATCATTGATTTTTCTGACATCGCGTTTTGGTTATTAACCCTTTGGAGACGGAGAATTTCACGAAGTATTATTAATTTAAAGTAAACGAAGTAATGATTCCATATCTTCAAATTGAAATGAAACGCAAAGTATCTGATTTTTGTATGGTTACTTTATTTTAATATAAAGTCTATTTTATGACATTAATTATGAAAAACAATAACATTCAATATTCTTTCTCCGCTTTTTTTTGCGAGCTTGATACATTTGACCAAAAACGAATGAGTAATTTTTCACGAGGAGGAGACACCAATTGCCATCAAGATTGAATGATTTAACACCATTAGATTTTTCTTATGGGGTTTATGGAAAGTGAAGTTTACGCCAATAATTCAAAGACTATTGACGAGCTGAGCAACAAAATCACAGCTATTGATGAAATTGAATTCCACTTGTGTGAAAATATAATGAAAAATTGGGTGAAACGCATCAGGCTCGTGAAGAAAGCCGAGGAGGATATTTAAATAATATTGTTTTTGATATAATTAATGTCATACAGTAGACTTTGTGTTAAAATAAAGAAACCATAAAAAATCACATACTTTGGATAACCCTATATTATAAATCTTTACTGTAAATCTTTACTTATAGCTGTGTTTTGTATCAAGTCTATAATGCAATATGTACAAAATTATAAATTATTGATAATTATGTTTGGATACACGTACAGTGGCGGCCACAAACTGACGTGACTATTTCTGTTCTTACAAGTTCCAAGTTCTGTTAGATGAAAAGTCGCGATTATCGGAAATTTGAATTACTTGTAACTTCTAAGTGCATCGACCGATCTCGATGAAATTTTCAACATACACATAACTTATTTGAATCTACGAAAGACATATTTTAAATTTTCATTATAAGCTCACATAAAAAAGTTAAAAAATTGCCTTTTACTATTTCTTTCCTAATTTCGACAAATTTTAATTTTTTCAAACGAAAAAGGCACATATCTTAGTAAACTAATTAGTATAGCTTCTTGAGAAACCTGAAGTCATTTGGTCCAATTTTAAGCGAGGTATTCTGTTTAAAAGGGGTTCGTAAGTTTGTGGCCGCAAAAGGGTTAACTCTAGAACTACCAAACCAGTCAAAATGACTAGCTTCAAGTTTCTTATTTTAAATTATAAATTTTATCAAGGTATTTTTGTTTTGAAATGTATGTTGGCTATTGTCAAGATAAAAAATGGAATGAAGGGCCACGGGAAAGAACGATCATAGTCACATTTGTCTAAATTCCCAGAATTCAGATTTTAAAGTTTCAAGTCGGTTATCTAACTTACAAAATACGGGTAAATTATTACTTTAACTCTTTACATAGTAATACTTTATTTATTACAGATTATGTATAAAAACATTATATTAAAAAAAACATAGGGCTAAACCAGGGGCGTGGACTACGATCGTTCTTGCCCGTTACTCAATATCTTTTACCATTAAAAACTTGGTGAGTATGAGCTTTCTTCCCAGAATGTTATCACAGATGCATTATGTCTATAATAAGCTACCCAATCGCACTGGAAACTCAGTTTCGTCAAAAAATGGACTTTGATCGTTCTTCCCCGCGGCCCTTCATATATTAAATTACGTTTCGTCCTTTATCTATTTAATTTTTTATATTATTTTCAAGTTAAAAATAAGCGTGCTAACGAATTAAATTTACACGAATGATGGAGTAAAAAACTGATGGAGTAAAGAAACTTTTGGATTCCATTAAAACTACAGCAACAATTCGAAACAGCAAACTCGTACATTATATTGGAAAATTAATCCTTAGTATACCGTACCAGACACTACTGTTTCCACCGCGCCAGGTTAGTCTGTTAAAAACCTCTTTAGGGAGATCGGGCCGCTAATAAAGCGGTTTAATATCACGATGTAACGTAGCGTGGTTCCGTTCAGAAAATCTCGAAAATTAGGATAACGTTGCCGCGAGTGCAGCGTACAATTTGGCAGAATTTCACAGTGGCCCGGTACGACTATGTATATTAATTACCACATTTACAAGTTCACCGCCACGCCGGTAACTCTGAATTGTTCATAGCGCGGTAATTTCGTCGGTAGCAGCACTCGACACGAACTCGAATCCTGTTTTGTTACTTAACCGTAACGAAGCAACGACGACAGGTAGAAAGGTTGCATTCGAAACTAGCAACTCGCAGCCGATCCGATTCTGACCACCGACGAATTCTCGCAACGAAAATCGTTATGAAATTTTAACGTTTTGTTCGACGAAAGTTCGCGGACGAAATCGTTCGGCGTTTGTTTTACAGCTACGAAACGAACATCGTTTCCGAATTATTCTGGTGAAACTGAAAAATTGCAAACGACGATAGGGAGGAAGAGGATAGAACTAGCAGACGAACGGTTTCCCCTAGGGATGCAGAACGAGTCGCGTTCGAGAAACTAGCACGAACGTGATCGCGATTCCAGGCCCGAAGCGACGTTGAAACTAGGGAAAAAGGAAAGAGTCGGTGAGAGGAACGGAGCGGACTGATGCTCGAGGAAAATTTAGAGAAAGTGACGAAAGATTGGGGGGGAGAAACAGAACGAAACGCGAGTCGTTTTCATGATATTTGCCTAAATCAAACTGAACAAACTGCATGGTAATCAACTCTAGAGAAGGCTTTGACTCTGATAAAGAAAGGCAATGGCTCGAAGGGAAGAGAAAATTGAAAATAGTATGTATTTACAGAGTAAATTGTACGTGAAATAAGGAAGGAATAGAGGAATGCTCGTAGCAGGCCATCAAAGACAGAAGCGAATCGCGTAACCGGTCGGTCGTTAAAGAGCAAAGTTTCGGGTCTGGGACAATTCCATGTCTGTTGCGAGACTGGCTGCTCGTAGGTAACGGAGACGTGACCATGCGAGAGGAACTGCCTAACCGAGATTCCATTGTGGATATCTATTTTCGTGTTTGCCAACTACACAAACTCTCGCCGGGGTCGATGGACTTGGATCGAATCAATAGCGAAACAACTGTTCCCGAGCGTAAGTCTCCGGTTCTCGTTTAGGTCTTGGGCTTTCATCTCGAGCACAACGAGCATCCTTGCATTGAAATGGAAGTCCGTGTCCTTCTCTGTTGATCCGATTCCCCGTTTGCCAATAAATTGATCCTTTGTGTCTCTACTCGGACCATTTTGACGGGATTTAATTTAACTACAGTTTCCCTTACGATTCGTTTCGCGATTACCCGCACCATTGTTAAGCGGTGTACAAGGATACCTTTTACCAAGTTCGCTTTGTTCAAGACAGAAGTTTCGGATAAGACCAAATTATCTGAAATAATCGATAATTAAATAGCAACGTAAAAGATTGCCTCGAAATAAGCAACTGGTCTCTGCTTCGAAATAAGCTATTCGCTATCCTCTTTTCTTTGTTTGAAGTCGCCCGTAAAGTGAGAGGTCCAAGAAATGAGTGGATCTCTCACTCGTTTCTATGAGTGACGTATGTTTCTTCACGATCTCTCATTCGTCAAGCCGAATAGCATACCTGCTTCGTAAAAAGCAACTGTTCGGTCCCGAGCGAGGCAAAGCTGTAGTGTGCCCGCCGTACCAAATACGTTTATTTCTACTGCATCATTTGACTCCTCAAAGTATCTTAGGTAACTATACGATTACGATTGAAAACTTGTAAGATCTAAACGTGATTCGTAAACACAGGTTCAATCTAGTCGACAGGGGCACGTAGCTGGTAAAAGTTTGTGAATGTGCCGACTTTAATTAAGGTCGATCGATGTCAAGTAGTTAGTGGTTAGAGGCGTTCCGAAATGCGTGACGGCGCAAGCGCGCCAGACATTCGAGCGGGTTTCAACTAACTTTGTTTTCGACTTCGATGACGATCATTGAATCGGACGAGAGCTTACAGCCACTTTGCTCGTTCCACTTTATCGCTCTCCCTTATAACTACAATAATTTGCTAACGTCTGCTCTTGCAAGATGACTCAAACCCCAAGTGTGTCCCTCTCAGATTTTAATGAGCTTTCGCATGTTGAAAACCCTTACCACAGTTAGAATCGAAGGATCGAACCTGCTTGCAATACACTGATATCTCTCTAATACGTATCTAATAACGAACTAAACCGAGTAACGAACATTATTGTAATTCGACACTTGAGAATCATTACCCAGCGAACCGCAAACTTGGAGGACGAGACGTCGGGGGTGGCGCAGAGGTGAGAGAAAGGGAATTAGAAGGAGGAAGAGGTCGAAACGCGGTGGAGGAGGAAGCGCATAAGCGTCGCGTCGCGTCGCGGCACGGCGATTCGACGTGAATATACGTGCATATACGTGCACTATCGGGATTCTGCAGTGCAGGTGCTGGGAAATGTGGGCCACAGCGTGCGACGTTGCGCGGCTCGGCCGGGCTAACGTGGGAAGCGCAGATAACTCGAAGCGACTGGTAATGCGAGGCTTGTGCCTCTATGCTTGCACCCAAAGCTGTCCCAATAGCAACCGATGGCCTTTACAGGCAATACCAATTCCACTTCCTTCCCCTTTCCAGATATCGGTCCTACGACTAATACCATTACGCTGTCAGAATCGAAAAGAAACAGCCGCTTCGATGACGTTCCCTAGCTTTCCAAGATTGAATTGCGAGCTACATCTGCCTGACCATTTTTGCTTCCCGTTCATGGTCCTTTCGTACTATGCTGTTTTTCTATTGCTGGACTTTTCACTTTTTTTAACCCTTTGCCCTATATAACGAATCTCACTCGTGACGTAATTTAACCCTTTTAGTACCGATGAATCGATATATCGGCTTTGCGGGATTCGCCAAAAATACCTTGAGTCGATATTTCGGTTTTCCGTTCTCAATAGAGTTTTAACACATCCAATGACACTTTATTTTTATAAAATACGTTTATATATTAGAACATGTTTACTGAACACAAATATATGTGTTTCACCGAGTTTTATCTCAGATTTTTAAGAAAGATATGATAACTTTAATAAATGTCTTCAAAACCGCATATTTATCCGGGTATTTTTGGCAGGACTGCGGAAGATCGCTGGGTACTAAGAGGGTTAAAGTTCAAATACGTCAAATTTGCTGGTACTTTTAGTATGGTGGAATTTTGAGTTTAATTGTAATTATAATTTGCCCAGTCAAGGATCGTTGAATGCCACGTATGCATGATATTTCATTTATTTTTATTTGTTTTAACCATTTGACTGCTGAGGATTCTAAGCTTGAACGTTCTGTATGTACGAAATAAGAATCAAGTTATTACTTTTCTTTTTATTCCATTTCATTTCTCAGTTTATTTTTTCATTTCCCTTTCTTTTTCAGTGTTATATCGTATCATTATAATG
This sequence comes from Osmia lignaria lignaria, assembly GCF_051020975.1. Classification (NCBI taxonomy): domain Eukaryota; kingdom Metazoa; phylum Arthropoda; class Insecta; order Hymenoptera; family Megachilidae; genus Osmia; species Osmia lignaria. Next base: position 972,603 of record NC_135047.1, on the reverse strand, counting down.
TGATAACATGTGGTATATAATTAGTAATATGCGTTGATAACTTTTATTTAATTATGACGCATATGTGCGTCCATAGTAGTCAAAGGGTTAAAATTCAAACAATGAATAGTTAGCTCTGATCGCCGCAACTATCGAAAAAAAATCATAGCAAAAGGAGTTAAAAGTATCCTTTCCGCTAAAAATTACTACTAGATCTAATAGTTAACTTTCCATAGAAGAATCGCAGAAGCTGTTCGTTGTCTTAATTGCTCCGTGACTCATGCTACCACGTTTCACGATAATTACTGGGTAAACACTGATTACGTTGCACCGTGGCTGATTATGTTCAGGAATCTGGAAGCCGTTCCAACAGCCGCAACTCCGCTATCCCGGATTTTACACGTCCCTTCTCTCATTGAAATCCCGACGAGCCGGTGAGCCGGAAGTGACGAGGGGAAATGACCTCTGAACGTCGAGTGTCCTCGCAGGATTCCAGAACACGTCGTTGCATTACCTGTCGTTCTATAATTACGCGCCACCTGGCAGCTTGATTTTGATGGCATACCGAAGCGACGCGACGCGACGCGCCACACGACGCCGCGCGATTAAGTCCTGAACACGCGTGTAGCGAACGAAGCATCCTTCCGCCTGGTATGCCGGCGCGTCCGATGAAAGCCTCCGCTTTACTAGATCTACTTGCACGAACAATGGAACTTGCGGCAAAGGGGTTAACGTCCACTACCGATTTGGAACTTAATTTTATATCTGGGTCAGCTCTCGTCTATCGTCTAAATTATTATTCCCAAACATACACGCACGCTTATGGAATCTAGATCCTCGTGGGAAAAGCGTGCAAGGGTCTAGCGGGAAATCAACGAAGGTTAAAGCAGATTTTTACTGTCAGGGGCGGTGGGCCTTGATAATCCTGCCCACCGCCTCCAACAGGATGAGGGGGGGAGCTTCGGCTCTCCCCACAAGGTAGATGTAGTGGGGGGAGGCCTCGGCCTCCCCCAGGGTGATGGGATAGGGGGGAGCTTCGGCTTCCCCCCCAGGTTAGATGTAGTGGGGGGAGGCTCCGGCCTCCCCCATCGCAGATAGGTGGTTTCTTGCGGAGTCGCTGGGCCGCGGCCCGAGGAGTAACCGGCACCGGTTGTGGCCCCCGTCGTCGGCGGAGTTGACACTAGGGGGGGGGGGGGGGGGGGGGGGAGGAGGTCAAAGGTTAGACCCTCCCCCGTGATGGGGCGCTATGCGCCAAGGGTGGTTGGGTCCCGGTGTTATTCGTTAGAGGTCCCGGGGCCCTTCCTTACGCCCAGTGCGGGTCACCGTGGGGGTTTTAGCCGGTAAAAATCCGGCACTACCCTCGGCCCCTCCCCAGGGGGGCTGGGGGCGTCTTTGGAAGATTTCCCCCACGAAAAAAAAAAAAAGATTTTTACTGTCAGTTTTACTATAGACTGGTTCGGTTCGGTTCGAGGTTAACGCAAATCGAACCCCGAAAGCGTGAACGCGCGCGCACAGATCGATTCGGGCGCGTACATTCAGCACGAGCTATCTAAGAAATAAATCAGTGGGATTGCGGTCGGTAAAAAAGTCCGGTGTAAATTTTCCGCAAATTTTGGCACGGTCTCAAGCGAGCTTTAGTGCCAAGCAGAACAAAGTCACGCCACGTAGCTGAAATTTATGCTCGTTATCGTGGCGTTTCAATCGAAATCGAACGACTCGGCAACCCGCGAACGACACTCTTTGCTTTTGAAAAAATTAGACGAAATGGCTAGAAGGAAAGAACCGGCTTGATTAGAAGGATTGCTCCGTGGCAATCTCTCAGTTGCGGTCTTCTTTCCTTTTTTTTCTCCCCTTTTCACTCCTTCTTTTCTTTTTTACGTTGTGCAATTTTATCGTGTCTTAACGACGTCAAGCAATCCACCCCCCACAACGCCACCCTTACCAACTCTGTCTGTAGAATCGAAACCTTCGTCGTACGTTGCCAGCCAATTTCGTTTCGACGTTTCTTCCTCTAATTTTGCCTGCTACGTCCAACGTGTCCTTACCTTTTCAAAATTACCGACTCGTGCTTGTTTGATTAGCTGCTTTCTAATTATTCGTTTATTAGACATTCTTATCTTCTACCATTCGTTGCAGTTACTCGGTAGGTAGGTATATCATTACTTTTATTACAGGTCCGTTAATAGAAACGATTGAAGAATTGAATATTAACATTTGATGGTCGATAATAAGATGTTTGCGCTGCTTTTCCTTGTGCATGGTCGAATAAGCAACTATTTGTAGGGTGGTGATTCGATCGACACAGGCTCCTAGCCAAGTATTCTCGAAACGTGTTCTTTTCTCTTGATCCAATTTCGAAGGACTATGAAACATCGTAAGGCAATCTGTTCCATTTCCAAAAGGCCTGTTCCGGTCAATTTCACGCAATTTTCCGACCACTCGAAGCGAGAAAATGGCAATCGAAGAGGGTTAAGTAACGAGAGAAATGGTTAAACGGTGTAGGAGGTTGCCGGTGTTGGTACACGACACCGTGTCCCACGATCAATCGATAAAAGGAATTAAAAGTTAAGTCAATAAAGCTCGAGGCAACCGGCCGATTCCGTGACGTAGCCATAAAGTAAACTCTCCGGAAGCGGTCGTAGTTATCGCTCACGGGGACGCTTGTCGCGACGCAAGAGTCGCGTGACTTTATTCCAGAAACGACATTGCTCCGTTCTTGTACCCGTGCACACAACTATTCCCGACTCATACACCCATAGACCTTCCTACTACGATTATACAACTCTTTCTATACTTACGGTATAAAGTATAAAGACTTAGTTTCACCAGCAGCTAGCAACCAACGTAATTTCGCGATGAGATTAATGCCCGTTAATTTAACGTGTATCCGATGATGAAAGCGGAACTCTGCCCGATAGCGGGTTAATTATTTACATTTTCCCTTTACTACGTATCTTTACATTTCGCTGTTCAGTCTAATGAACGAGATTTCCAGATACACTTCATTTCATTGTGGAATGGAACTTTTCAACTGGGGTGATGTTTCGATTAACGATACTAGTCAATATTAATTTAAAGAAAGATTTCGTTCATCCAAATATAACGCTTCAACTTGGTTCGATGTTATTCATTTATTTGCAGACAGTTATTTCAGACTATCGTTAAAGAATTTCGGTGTCCATTTTAGAAAGATATTTTTAGAAAGACATTGATATATACTGGTTCTATTTCCATATCGGTCGAAATTCAGTTGATTCTGATGCGATGGAAATGAATAGCATTTCTTGTAGGTATTTTGAACAGAGTACCTATAAACCGCCATTGCTTTTAGAATTGTTAACTTTTGATTTTATCTTGATCGATACTACTGCGACGCGGACGTCTGACCATTCGCTTAGGTTACTACTTCCGAGCAGTTTCAACGTCTGACCATTCGCGGACCAATCTACTTGAGAGTGTGAAAGGAACGTTAGGCGGGAATTACATTACAGTTACAGTATTACAGGAACAACGAACGGAGACTTATTTTTGTAATCCTCTTTGTTACTATCCTACAAAATATCCTGAAATTATCACCACCGATGCATTCTACTGAACATTTTTTTTCCTTAATCCACGAACGGGCAAAATAAACGCGTAGTTTTGCTTTGAAACGCGAACAGGGATAGGAGGGACGCGATTAGCAACCATCCGAATATCGTGGACGATTTTCACGGAAAACATAGGCAGTGGGACGCAGGTTGCACGAGGAAATAGGATGCTCGCGTTCATACGCGATTACGCGAGCGGACCAGCTGCACCCGGCCAAATTAGAACGCGCCGATACGCGAGCGGACTGGTGCATGCGTGACGCTCGAAACGCTTGAAATTCGCGATTACGCGTCCCTGCTCGTACACCCGACGCGACGGCGGCTGGCCAGCTGAATTCGACCGGATGTTTCACTTAATAACCCTAGCGTCACGAAAGCTGCACCGTTTCAGACGCAAAGATTAAGACCGAGCAATGCTGGTGAGAATCATCTCCGTTTAAGAAAGCAAATCGCTGATAAACTCAATTTAATAACGATCTCCCAGCAGTGTAATGAGTTTCAAAAGAAAATCGATCGAAGCGAAGGAAAAATGGGAGAAGCAGAAAAACGCGTGTCCTTCGTTAGAGATACTTCATGGTCGCGGTTCGTTTCGACGACTTGATACGTGAGTCGCATGATTAATTAGACGCTGAACACGTGAAAGCCGTTAATACGGCGGACGATCAGCTTTCAAAACGCAACCTCGTAGCTGGAGGCGACTCGTCATCACTCGAGAAGTTTCACGCGATTCTGCTTGGCTTGGTTAAAAAATTGCCGGAATGTCGGCTGCATCGAAATCGCGCTCGTTCTTTATTCTAATCTCCTATCGTCGCTACGGGATTGGAATTGAAATCGCCTCGTCGTGTCGTCGCGTCGCCGATTTTCATTCAACGCTCGTACGTCCGAGGAGAAAAGATTAATACGTCTGCTTGCGGATGGATAACAAAGTGGTCCACTTAACTGTTCGACGACTGGATATTCCAGAGGATGTAATTTTACATTTATCTCGCCACCTTCCGGACGCTCATTACACTTGCCATCTTACGATTAGTTCCAGCTTCGCGTAGAACGAGAGGAAGAGAAAATTAGTGCGATCACGGTTGATTTCTTATCCTGCTTGAATTCCTGCTAGTTTCACCGGCCGAAAATTAATTTCTACCGTGACCGGGTTTAGGAATCCGTCAGACACCCCTCACCCCACCAGCTTCTTCCTTAATTCTTTCCTCGAACGAGCTGTCGTATTCTTGGAGGGATTGCGAGACTGTCAGACCAGCTAATCTTCGATTCGAACGAGACTAACCAAGCCCGGACTGAAATACGTGGCAGACTTTTGTCTCTTTGTTGCCATCGGTGAACATCCTTATTTCTTTTTTTCCAAATCCAGATACATTCATTTCGTGCACACCCTATAACCTAATCCTCTTTTCTTATTTGATCGTTTATATCTGTCGATCAATGAATAGCGCGATGGTTGTAATTTTAAGTACACTAAGTAATCAATAATCTCGATGTAAAAATCGTATCAGCGAGCGATTAATTTCCACATTGATCGAATTCTTCGGCAAGCTGGCTCGCTCGGTTCGTGGAATCGTTCGTAACGTTCTCAAGAGAGTTGCGATAATATCATGCTGCTGTCACTAATGGAATTTCAAGATTGAACTCTATCGAGGGTGCATTGTGCCGATCGAATTAGCGAGAGATTCGATCGGGACCCGAATCAGCGCAATTATAAACGCCTCTCGATACCTACTTCAAAGTAAAGCCCAATGGAATAGAAGGAAAACGACTTTTGGAAAGCTGTATTTTACCTCACCAAAAGATTAATAAACTAGCTCGAAATTGTGATTCAAATCGTGAACCATATCGTGGCACGATATGTAACGCGAGATAGACGCAGGGGGATGAAATTATCGCGACAGAAGGGTCGTTAAAATAAGACAAGGATTTTCGTAATTTATCGTTACGACATCATCGGCTGAGCGGGACGCGAGGCAGAAATGGCGACGAAGCGAGAAAATCGGCTGGGAAAATCCCTTTAGCGATCGTCGGACCAACCATATCGGCGGACGGAGAATAAATCAAATTGCAAATGCATCCGACGTGAGGGCAGATTGCAAAGTTCTCCGCGAAATTGGTCGGAAGCCGGGCTCTCTATCATCGATCAGGAGATTTCGAGACGCGTAACCGGTCGTCTGGCAGGACTCTCACCGCGATGGCTCTCCGTTACCGTTCAAACGTCACCGTGGAAATGTAAACCCGTCGCTTTCCTCGCCGCCTACCATACCATTCGTTATTTCACAGCATACTTTGCATAATATGCGATCCGATCCGTTCCGATACCGGCAACATTCCATCTGGATTTCACAGTAGAATTTACTGGTCACTTTATGCGACACTTTTCGCGATAAACTTGCGCATCGTTGATGCTTTTGATCCTAGCGAAAAGCATTGTACATATAATATCGGTTTACGGTTGTTCCTTTGATGGATGCTCCTTTTCTTATTACCCACTGGCAGCCGTACAACTCTGCCAGTCTATTATGAAACACTTCCAATTTTATACGTTTGCTGCTTTCTCACGAAAATATTAACGGTATATCACGCGAGTTCCCATCATTTTTTACCGCGTCCTCGGCTGTCCGGTCTGTTAAGAATGGTATATATCATGGCGATATCGTGGCGATATCGGTCGCTGAGTAACTGCATTGTTACCGAGGCTGGCGCTTGTTCGTGTTCCGATGCGGCTAATCGAACGATCGATGGATCGATCGATCAATCACCTCGTCCATTTTCGGTCGACGTAATATTCCTACGTTGTTTTTGAATTCACAACTTTCTGCGTGGTTGGACGAATGCGCGTGAAAGGAGTAGCTCTTGGCTAACCGAATAAAAAAAAAAAGAGGGAAATAATGGTAGCTGGACAGAACGGTGTCAGTTGTTGAAAAAGAGAAAATCATGCTGTAGAAATGTCAATGGATTCGGTGCACAGGATCTAGATTATAACGTGTAGATATGTGACAGGCTGGATATTGGGAGGGCAGGCTTCAGTTTAATCTACGTCGTCCTTTTCATTTTGTTTAATACGAAAATTCGAATATCCGCAATTGACACGAGCCATTCTCGCGGTACCCTCAGCCTGTTCATACATGACAATTATCCAAAGAACAATTATTCGCAAAGTTCTGATTATCGACGTGTAACACAAACAGGACAGTAACAGTTCGCGTGGTCGATATTTAATAAAGAGCCTTGTGTAAACGGAGGACATCGATGTTTGAAGTAAGGTACAGTTAGAGAGCAGGAACGGAAATGAATTGTTGACACAGCGTACAACGAGGTTGCCGGTCAATTTTGCAGCACGCAAGTCCGTTAAAGATAACAACGTATCCTCCGCGTGTGCACGATGGCTGAGACGATTCTTTGAACAGCTTTCGATTCCCGGAAATGCAACGTGCCTTCGATTTCAAGCAGAATAAACTGTCGTTGACATTTCAAGCAATCGCGAGATCGATATGTAGCTGCAGGTCGCAAATAACCACTTTCCTCGGAAACGTCAACTGCTGAAAATAGTAATCTAGGGGCATGCGGCACTTAAGTGCGCCCGTAAACGATTGTATAATCAGTCGTTCAGCTAGCAACGGTGGAATTTCATTGGTCAGGGCTAGAAGATAGTAGAAAGCAAAATGTCTTGGCCGCGTTGCTAAAGAAAGCGCATCGCGATTGTCCTCCGCAATAAACTCGAGTTTAATGAAAAGACTGGAAATTTAATTAAAGAGAAAAATGTAAATAAAGCGTGTTGAGTAAACAATTCTATTCCGAGGAACGGTGCATCGTGAAAGAAATGACCCGGCAAGAGCGCATCCCATGAAATGGAAAAAATCAAAGCCTTTCATCGTCTCGAATATCTTTTCACTATTAAAATAATTATTTCATTTTGCACTTACAATATTTGCTTACAATATTTGCGACTATAGATGAAAATCTATTTTCCAAGGAAAAGTTCAGACTATGAAATTAGTTTTCAAAGAGGGCTCAGGGAGACGTCAACCTGAAAATTACATAACCAACGATCGTTATTTTTCTGTCCCAGTGCACCTGTACCGTGTAAATATCGGGTGCTCGACCTTGACATTCGACCATGCTTGAACCGGGTTGCTCAGGGCAAAGGTCGAAAATAGAAAAGCGGTCGCAGGATGCACGCGACTACTCGCGACATAAATAGATGCCTAAGGAAGTCCTCGTACAAAGGTGTGTATACAGGTGTATGTGTGTGTGTGTACGTGTGGAGCTACCTGTCCCTTTATCGATTCGTTCATTGGCAGCACACGTGTAAAACGGTCAGGTGGTCGCACATTCGTGCACCCTCCACGTCAACTTCTCTTTGTTGAAAAGATTTACGTGTCCTTGAGATACGTCCGACATTCAAGCTGAAAACGTCGAAGGGTCCTTACGTAACTGACTGGGAAATGGTGCGGCGACTTGGCCCACTTCGCGGCCAAAAGAGAGTTTGCTTTTAATTATACCGGTAAGCCCGTTATATTTAGGCGTAAGATACTTCGTTGCCAACGACTAGACACGGTAAATATCGTTAGAAGTGTGGTTTACACTGGCAACTTGTGTCGCGACTTTGATCACCGCCTCGTGTACCCAAGACCCGATTGAACGCTGCGCTGCTGCCTCAGCGGAAATTATCATAATGGATAATGGATGTTATCGGTGATGAACTTTTATGGTGATTCAATGTCACTCTTATGAAAAATCTAACATTTCATTTTTTAGCAAATACCGTTGCGCAACCTTTTGACCTGGATGCGAGGTCGCTCGAGATTAAGCTCGGGGAAGAAAACCCGGCGCGGCTCTAAACACTCATCTCTCGCCAAGTCGGCCCACGATTGATGTTCTCCATAATGCAAACTAAACTGCCGAGGTCACTGGTTTCATGAAACGCCGGTAACGCCATTTTTCACCATTCTCAGGAGCCGCGACAGAGCTCACTGCTCGCATGATCCTGGAATCGGTAAGTGGCTTCCGCCACAGCGGGAGTTATAAATTGATTTATCTAGAAACGCGGAGATCGTAACTTCTGTGCGATGCGAATCGTCTATCGCAAATCACTCGCGATACGATTAGTGGAAGCGACGAGCCTAACTCGATGCATTTTATAAAAGCTATAAAAATAGAGCCTATGTGACACGAGAAAAACTCCGTGGGACGTTTGCCGAATTCATGAAATATTTAAGTCGGTTAAATATTTATCAACGAACGATGAAAAGTTCCTCGATGTATTTTGCCACGGTGATGCTAGTAATTTGCTAGCCGTACTGATGCAGCTCGAAGATCGCCTCGAGCTATACACTTAATTATTTAAAACTGTGCCCTTATCGAGCTGCATCAACGGATAACGAATGCTATAAAGTTGCAAAACGCTCGACGATATAAATTCCCCGACAAAATAGAAAATAAATACCTAGACTGGTAAATGGTTGAGACTCTCTGTCTCTGTTTCTCTCGGCCCGCTAACCGTTCGCTCACTTTCTCTAACTTTTCCTAACTTATCGTCGCAGATACGGCGAGTTACCTTTGGTAACTAGCCTGCAAACTCGCCGCGGCGTTAATTCTGTCTGGAAGTAGCCGGAGGCTGTGTCGCTTTACTTTATACGCGATATCATCCTGTCGTGACTTTGCACCTGGCGATGTTCCTACGACTACGATCACCCGTTTAACGTACAGTTATAACTGCCTCGGGTTGTTTCCCGATTCGTGAATCGAACCTGATCTCAAATGTCGAACAACGAGAGACAGAATTTCCTGCTGTACGATTGCTTTATCAATTTTGAATATCATTTACAATGGGTGATCAAATTATTAGGGCCACTCGCATAAATTGACGATTTTACATAAAAATTAATTCTTAAATGAAAATCTAGTTAAACGGAGTTTTCGTTATTTTTTATGATGTATCGATGCTTGTAAAGTTATGATACACAGTTGAAAAAAGTGAAAGTTCTTGACTGGCCTAGAAATTCTTCGGACCTCAACTCTATCGAAAATTTGTGGAAATATTTATTATTAGTTATAAATGTCAATTGATTGAACGTTTGATAGAAGTATGGGCTAGAAATGAAGCAATCGAAATGAATTACTTAAAATGCATCGAAAATATGCCGAAAAGAATTGAGGCGGCTGTGTTTCCGAATAGCCCCACCAAAATTGAGAACTCAGGTTTGGTATATAACCTAAATTGACTACAAGAAACCGATTAAAGTTGCTTTCAGAGCTGGATGTCTTACCGTTTTCGAGATATCGTGGTAAGGTTAGGTTAGGTTCTGTGTATGCGCAGTATCGAATAGCGCATGCGCAGTATCGAATAGCGCATGCGCAGTATTGAATAGCGCATGCTCAGTATCGAATAGCGCATACGTAGTCCCAAAATTGTACAAAAATTTCTTACCACGATATCTCAAAAAAAAAAAAAATACATACACATCGAATTGAGTATCCTCCTCCTTTTCGAAGTCGGATAAAAATGGTAAGACGTCCAGCTCTGAAACCAATTTTACTCGGTTTCTGGTAGTCAATTTACGTTATATATCGAACCTGAGTTCTCAATTTTGGTGGGGCCATTCGGAAACTTATACATTGAGTCAGTAATTGTAGCAAAAGGCGGCGTTACAAAATACTATTATACATATGTAAATATAACCTATTAGTATATTATATTACCTATTAGTGGAAGATTATTGATTAAAAGTTACACAATGTAAAAACCTTAAAATTATGGCTCTATCTACACAAACACGAAAAACCTATTTTTCATAGCGTGGCACTAATAATTTGATCACCTACTGTACATTCAGTCGTCGAAATTTCATTCTTATAATCTTGCAAATAGTCGAAAGAAAGACGCGTATCTACGGTCGAGTGCGAATGAAAATACAACAGACAGGATAAACGAGATGACTCCATCCGTGTACTAGCTTCCTGCAGATTGTAAATGATAAAGGACACGATGGAAAGGGCACAGTAGCAGGAATGCACTCTGTGAAAGTAGCTGCGCTGCGCGCATTATGCATCGTGATAGAGCCGTGGCTCGTAATCGCAACGGAAATAGAAGGACGAGCAAGAAGACTCGACGGATGGGAATCGAGAGGAATGGAAAAGGTCCATGGAAGAAGCTTCCCATCCCGACAAATTGAGTTTCTTCGCAACGCGGCGAGGCGCGGTAGTCTCTTTCCTTGACTTTCCTTCTTTCTACGACAGCGAGAAAACCGAGAAGGGACACGGACGACCGTGAAAACGGAAACGAGATTTTGAAACGCTCCTCTGGACGTTTCGATTTTACTGCTCGATCCGATTCTTAGGATAGATTCTCCAGTCTTTTTCCTCTTTCCAGCATGATCGCATTAATCGTCAGACAAAAGAGAGAATTTCCAAGAAACTATTATCTCTTAGTATTCTCTGCTTTTATTTCTTGATAAAGTTTTCGACAATTTTTTGCACGAAAGCAATGATCGACGATCAGTGAAAAATTGATGTATCTCATTTTGAATCTTCTGCAACGAGAGCAATTGATAATTCATTGTAACACGATTGGTAGATAAAGTATCGGAACGTACTAATGTAACAGATGGAAACAGAAGCAAGCTAAACAACCCGAGTAGTTCTCGGGTACTGTAATTCCCGTTCCAAAACACGAGCATTCACAAAAGAAGCGTTAAAAGTTGATCGTATCTCCCCATTCTTTCAATTGGCCCATCTTCCCACGAGAATCGTGCCACGAGAAGAAAGCATCCTCCCTTGACGCGATGGCCTCGTTAAAGGGTAACAGTAGCGTCGAGGGGATGGAAAGAATGTCCTCGTTCGAGGAAATGCGACACGATTTCCCCAAGAAAGGTAACGACGGTGAAAGTATTAAGCGGGATACTTTAGGGGACGAGCGACGTGGAATAATTTAGCAGCACAGTGTAAAAAAAAAAGGAAGAAAAGGGAGAAAAGGAAATGCGAAATCTGGTTTAGAGGGTTGACAGGAAAACGAGTGGAAGGAAAAGCGATATTTTCTTTCGAACGTCAAACAGTGGAAGGAATGGATTTTCGTAGCAAGAAACACACACGTGTAGTGTACGGTTGTACACTAGAGAGAACGGTGCGAGCATTGGCTCGCGTGTACACGATGGAAATTGCATTGTGCAATATTGAGAATAGAGCCATGGCTATTTCTGGCTGCGAACGGTGTCCCAGCCAGTGAACGTGGTCGACTGTCCCGTCTACTTTAAACAGTTATACTTTATAGCACAGTTCAGCCAGCAGAACCGCAGTTTTCCATCCAAAAACTCGGGACACCGCAACCGGCCGAAAACCGACCCGTGGAAACTTCAACGGCAATTCTTTATTTTACACGCCCGTACATATGTACATGCCTGTACGTACCCGCATGCTTTCCCTGTCAACTGTTCGTTTATGTTTTACCATCGTTCGTTCGTGTTTAGTCCTTTGTTAAAGTTAACCTGTGCCACCACGTGTAAATAGATCAACTGTGACTGAGTCATTTTGATTGTACAATATTTAAGTATACTGTAGGATGCCGACGGAAAAATTATGGCGTTTCGTCTCGGGAATCGTCCACTAGAACTCATCCAGTGAGGCTGATGTGGATGGTCCATGCCCCAGATGGTCCCGCGTAACTGGAAACCCTCCATTATTTCCTAAACTATTAAAGATACAAGAAATTGTTTTGGTGGTAATTGCATGGAAAGAGGGGGTGACATTTTGTCGTCTAAAGTTTGGGCCTGCCATCCCGCTAGCCGCCCGTGGTATCCATTTCAAGCGGTGGTGCTTAACACATAGCACTTCACGCGCGAACAAGACCTCTGTTGATATTTCACACTGAAGTGAACTTTTCCCGTGAAAAATCTCCAAATTTGTTAGGTAACAAATGAGAATCAAGTGTATACATGCAAGCTTAATGAATTCGACTTGAGAAACATTATCAAATGATCGAAAGAAAAATAAATAGATCCATTTAGAAAACCAAACTTTGCCTTTATATTTTTGAAAATAAAAATGCAAAAAAATATTCGTCTACGTCAAAATGTTGCCCCCTCTTACCATGCAATTACCACCAAAACAATTTCTTGTATCTTTAATAGTTTAGGAACAATGCGATGGAGCACTTGCGAGAAAGGATGGAGTTACACACGCGCGACACCTTGCGGCCATCACGGGAAAGAGGCCCAGGCTTATAACCCCCATAATGCACATAAAAACAACAATGAATTTTGACAAAGACGTGGCTAAGGAAAGGGAAGAAGACGGTAGTAAAAGTAGGTAATCTCATTAAATAAAGTTACTCGAGTTAATTAAAGCTGTTTGTTCTTCAAAAGATTCATGAAATCTTTGAACTCCATCTAGGGAGATTCGCATGCTCGAGCGTGGTTGAATAACAAGCGTACACGTTACTGTAGAATACGCGAGGACGACTTTCAAAGTTGTTGGAATCTACTCCCGGATAATTCTCATTTAAAAAGCGGCAAAGCGTCCGTCCCGAGATGGTAGGAGTACGCAAAGTTTGATTCGAAAATCTCGTCGACGAGCGTCGAATTTATTCCGTAACTTTTGAATCGCAACTTCCCATATACCGCGTCCCGTTCCGATCTACGAAACCGTTGTTCGACGAATTTAAATTCTATCCGATTTCTTAAGTTAAAGCTCCATTTTGTATTCCCCTATCCGGAGTTTATTCAAAGGAACTTTGCTTTAAGCGACCGGTTCCAAGCGTTCCGTCACACCGACGAATTAACTTTGCCCGCCAATTTATTTTTCACTCGTTTGATTTTTCGCTTCTTTCGAAGCAATTACGAATTGAAACTTGGTACTTTTATTTTCGTGAGATATACGTACCTAGGGGGGAAAATAAAGGTGACAATGAATTACCTAGTATTGATACCCTGTCTGACCTCGTTCTCGATAATTCAGACTGGCGACGCGACGTCTGAAACCGATCGAAATGTCGTTGCCTACTCTGCCGTAAATATTTCAAAACACACTAACATCTTACCTATATACTCGTAAACTGAAACTCCTTACGAGGACATAAACAGGACGAGCCGAGAATTTAATTCAGGTGTCGTTGAAAAACAGTAGTGAAAATAATTGGAAACGATCACTCTACACGAACAGCCCATAAAAATCTATTTTATCCTTTGCACGCGTTAGCAAATTACGTTACCCATAACATTGTTACTGTTCTATTTATGAGTTTGTATCATTCAAATCGACGTCACGACGAGTAATATCGACCGATTCGAGACGGTACGACACAGAAGCCTTAAGTACCTTTGTACAGGTATATACGGAGAGGATGTCGATGACCTTGAGCTAGCCACGTACACGAAGGGGAATAGAATAATTGATGTCTCCTCCCGAGGGGTGGTTTTATTCTAGCAGAAACGATCACGCAAACCTCGAACTTCTCGAATGAATTAAATCGAGCTATTTTTACCGCAATTGTACTCTATTCCAAATACGATTACCTAAATCAGCGAGAATTAACGTCTTCGCCTGTTTTTAAATAAGATTGCTCAATTCCTACGAATCGTTACCCAATCGATCCTAACAAATAATTATTATTTTATGAAAATAATACGAATCGCGTGTAGCGGTTTATCTAAGCCTTTCGGAGCATCCAGTGTCACGTCATAACGAAGCTTTCGGCATAGTAATCGCACAGTTAAATTGTTCCAGCTCGTGTTCTCGATTTCGTCGGACGACAAAAGGCGAGGCGAAGAAGGAAGAGAAGGATTGAAGCGCGGGTAGACGAGTGTGTGCTTCAGCTCGGAACTCCCGTGGGAGGAAACGGGGATTTAAGTTCCGTCTGATTCCGCGTCGACGCATTTCGAATTTAAGATCGTCGAGAGGAAATCTGCTCGTTACACTCGGGAGATTCGCGAATGGATGGACAGAAAGAGAAAGAGAAAGGAGAAGGAGAAAATGGAAGAAATAAAGAAAGATAGAGGGATAGGGATTCGGTTTCTCGGCAACGATCGATCTCTTAATTATTCGCCAGCTCTTGACCGACCGTACTCCCCTGTGATTCGCGAAAATACAGCAGTTCGCAGGAAATTGAGAAGAGCTTGCCTCGTCGAGATCGCCTTCGAAGCCACTTCGTTCCGATGCCAATCGACTTGTAATCGACGTATCGTTAACAACGATAGCTTCATCTCGAAACGATCCCCACCTTTCAAACGTTATACCTATACCTACACGGTGTTTCAAAATAAAAACATTTCAACCCTTTACACCGACGTTCAAATACTTGGTAAGGGAGACCGGATTTAGAAGTAACATTGGAAATAAATCATAAACTATCGGTAGCATTATCGCAGATTTTTAACGTATTTAACAATATAGATATGCAATTAATATATATATTAAATAAAATGACTTTTTGACACCTTAAAGTAATTTTTCTTTACTGACTAAAAATTGTGATACAAATATTCCTTGTGCAAGTTGATTTTTCTGAATGTAATATTGGTCGTTACTTAACACTTTTAAATGTATCGTTAGTGAAAATTTGTAATCCAAGTCCAAAAGCATGGTCGGAGACAATTGTGATATTAGAATACTTTGCAAACTATGAAGAAAACAACAAAGAAAATAAAAAATCATGTAATCTTATTGAGGATCTTTAATTATCAAATAAAAGACCTCAATCGATTATTTATTTATAATATAAAATACAGAAAAACGGAAACTCTTATTTGGTAATGGTTACTAGTTAAAAGCTACTTTTCGACTGACTGCACTCTCGGCAAGAAAAACCTTTTTATATATACGACGTTGCTGAAACGGTCAGCTGACCCTCGATTTTATGACCCGACCTGAGCCTGTGTCGAGTTCGAGAATATCGGAAGTGAGGAAAGAAAATTCAAAATAAAAACCAATCTCAATAAATCTGAATTTGAAAGAAAGAAGTAAAAACAACAAGAGCAAGAACAGGAATGAGAAATATGATGATAAAGAAAATAAGGAGTATTATTGTTTTGTATGCTTCGATTCATATAGCTCCAGTAAGATAAATGAAAAATAAGTGCAGTACAATCGAATAATCTGTAATCAAGTAAAACTATTGTAATTTTTTAAAGAACTTCATTTATATTTAGTTGTTTCCTTGTATGAACACAATTAATTTATTTCTCTTTATTTATTATTACAATTTAGTTTAACAAATATTTTGATTTAAAAAGAAAATATTTTCCTACTATCGACCCCATGACGCGTTACAACCGCCCCGTGATACAGTACAGGTTGTAATACCTTCTCCGGCACCGTTTCTTATTTATAACTTAGTTATTACTTGTTATAAAGCGAAACTGCAATGACTCAGTAATGTCAGATAACTGTGTAATATTTTCATATAAATATTTTTCTCGTAAATGTAATAGCTTTTGCGCAATTGTAATCCAAAGTGAAATTGTTACTTCCAACCCCGGTCTTCCCTACGTTTGGAAAATTCGTAATTTACCATCGTTGTTGAAGGAAAAAAAAATTTAAACGTAACCTCTCAATCAGATTCCTTTGATTTTTCATCGTATAAACTGCCAAACTACGTGTACACCTGTCTTTCTATTTCTTCTCGTTTCAGTTCACCGATGGAAACCGTTAAATCTTGTCGCATTTCGAGTCGCGCGATGGCAAACGGTACGAAGAACAAGTTGAAGAAGCAGTTAGAACAATAAAAAAAAGAGTCGGTTGAACACGGGCTTAAAATGGTGGAAAAGAGATAGAAAACGGAAGGAAGAAATCGTCGAGTTTTCGCGTCGCGTCAGAGAAAGTTGGCCATTTTACATTTGCACCAGAATTTCTCCGCCTGCTTTGTGCCAGTTGGTTATATTTACTCTTCACGGAGCGTGCATTTGCTGCATACAGCCGGAAAAACGTCCATCGGAAGACACGATCGGTTCCATGGAAAAATATAAGCTGACTAGCAAACGGTGCCAAATCAGTAACGTCGAACTTTTCAAGGTAAACGTTTATCCACGTCGAGCGACGCTTCAATCCGGACGGATTAACGATCTTCTATCGAATATCGAGACAGACGTTCGTTTAGTTCCAAGGAAATCGACAGTTCGACTGACGGACAACATTTTCGCGGATACCAATGAAAAACTTACTTGTCATTCGTTGCTTTTTCTTTCTTTATTCTTTTATTATCCAGACGAATAAACAGTGAACTAGTTAGAAAATATTGAAAATATGTTACTGCTTTGTTCGAGAAAATTTCCAAAGAATTTAGAAACGAAAGGATTAAATTATACAATATTTTCCGCCATTACTCGTTTCCGTCTCAAACCACACAAGAGTTACGGCCAATCCCAAGTGAATGGCTTACCCTGTATATTAGCCGGTTAACCGAGCCGGAAAACCCTTGAAATAACTTGGAGAATCGTGAGAAGCAGAGGGGTCGGTGAATCGAAATGGAAAAGAAGAACCGATATCTCGATTAAACGATTGCCCTGCCGTTTCGTTGCCGTTGTCGTTATCGTTGTCGTCGTCGTCGTCGTCGACAACGAGATCTTCCGACTCTACCAGATAACTGTGCGAGATCGTTTTCTCTCCTCGTGGATGGGACCACTTGTTTTCCCACGGGTTTACACGTTTTGACGAGATACTTGGCATCTCTGGAACGAGAACATCCTCTGTGAACGATGACTTTTATCACATAATTATCACAAATACGCATAAAGCGTTAAATTTTGTAACAATTTGGTTACAAGAGGAAAGAGGATTTCTTCTCGTTTCAAAACGAACTTTCTATCCTGAAATCGGTTAAAACTCACAGCTATAGCGATGATCCACTTCGATTTCCGAGAATAGATCACATCGTGCGCTGGGTAAACGCGCGATACCAAGTCTGACCAAAGATTGACTCGTACCACTTGAACTCGTTCACCTCGCGAAAACGATTGTTCCAAGCGGGTAGTCGAGCATGCTAGAAGGATCCTCGAGAGGTGAGATTGTAGAAAGGCAAAGACGTTTCCAGCAATCCCTGCTCCTTCGAACGCCAAATCCTTTTACTCGCGATTCGAACGACCAAGCTTTCTTTCGAACTGCGGAAAAATCCGAATAGCTCCTTCTCTGTCCTTTCATTTCTATCCACAGTATTTTGATAGCGATTTTCACTGGTTCGTGTTGGTGTATTGATATCGGGATTGATAATACCATACTACGATATCTCATCCAAGCCGGGGGATGATCGGTACCCTGTTCAAATCAGCGTCTTCTTGTTTATCTCGAAGATTACCAATCATTCAGCGAGGACATCAAAGCTTTTCATCCTTCGCCCGTAGAAATTCATATATCTTTCTGGACGCAATGTATCCTTTGAAGCATCCAACATTCTTCATTTCTCTGCTCTTATAATGCAAATGCAGAATTTCTAACGAAAGTCGTTCGCATCTTTGCTTCGATAGAGAACATTGTCGTTACTGTAATTCTCAGGGCGAGAATAATAAGAACGCATTTGCATAGCGGAGCGCACTTAACGATCATTTAACTCTTTCTCTTTTTTTCTCGTGAAAAATAATCGTCCGCTTTTTTCCAGCAACGGTGTTCCCGTGGTCGTTGTCGAGGAAACCGGTGGCTCCGTTTTCCGGTAACAATGAATCCTCGATCGTTGCATTATAATTGTCCTGTCGAGAGGGACCAAAAGCTCGTTCAAGTACTGGCGAAGCAATTAAAAGATGGACGTTGGTTCGAGGAGTCTCAATGCGTCTTCCGTTTGCTTCGATTACTCGCGAAAATCGATCTTTCTACGCGACTTGTTTTAACCGTTCGATATTGGTTTACAAAAGCCTTGCGAATCGATGAATTGCAAATCGAATTCAATCTACTCTGTAATTATAATAGAAATCTAGAGAATTCCCCTCGACACGAAATTTCAAAAGAAGAATAGCCTTATTGTACTTTGATATAATATAACATAATAAACATGTTATTAAGAGTAGTGTAGAAAATTTTTAATCACGTTCCACGAGTATAGAGACGTCGGTGTATTGATTTTCAGTGAATTGGTCAGTAACGTTCTCGCGAATAGGCCCGTTAGCGTGTTTTCATATTATGCTCGATGAATGGACGCTACGACCAAGCAATATTGGCCCACCCCAACATTGACAAAGGACTAATCAGAGCCGGTCAGAACGTGAGGTGTATTGCTCATTGTCGTCGATGCAGACCCCTCTGTCACTGCAAACACTCTGTTTCAACTGTTGCTGGATTTTCCCAAATTATTTTAAAACGTACAATATATTGAAAAACAACAGCCACGTGTTAGTTGTACATAGTACTTAGCTTCTCGTTAATCATCAAATTCACCAAACTTTGTTTTATCACGAATACGCTATAGCGAAAGGGTTAATTGAATTGAAGCGATAGTCCATTATTAGTAATGTTGAAAAATATTAGGTGTTTAAACCTTCCAAGGGTGTCCAGATCGAGAGAGGTAACCGGGCCTCGAATGTTGGTCATTGAGCGGTTCGATACTCGTGAAAGGGGAATTGGTTGATCGCGGATTAACTGCGCGCGTTTCTATGGACGATCGATCAAAAGATCCAGCGTCGAATCGAACGAGAGCCGCTGTCCAAATCCGACCGAGCGAAACTCTGTGTCGTTTCGTCTCTGTTCGATGCTGTCTCCGTTCTCTCGATCGACGAGAGTTCACATAAGCCGATGTGTAGACCGTGCGTGTGCCTCTATTTCAGAGAATTTCCGTGTCACTGGCACGCGTTGTTCTCTCATACATGCGTGTGTATGTAATACGTGTGTATGCGCGTGTACTAGCTCCAGGTACACCTACTATCACGATATTAACGAGTGATCGAATTGCTTCACGGCTAAGCTTTCTCGCTACCGTTTGATCGAGTTTGCCACCATTATCTGCATTACGCCGTTAGAAACGCCAGAAACGCTAGAAACGCCAGAAACAAAGGGAATATCTCCTTCTCTACCAGTACGGCCTCTCTCGCGTCAGAGATATTACGGATATTTCAGGACTTCCTCTTTACCCCGATATTTCCAGCAATCGTCGATTCGTTAAAGCGAAGAGAGAAAAATAAATCGAATAACAAAAATCATTTCTCTTCGAAAGGTCAAATAGCGTTCTCGATGGAGGTACATCGAAATCACTGACAAAGATATCATTGATCGATTTTACATCGACACTGTTCCAATAATAACGTTTGTACTGACATCATTTCAACTGACTCGATTCAAGTTAGCCATTAAATATCCCGTAACACACTTCTGTCAAGGGTGTTTTGTTTTTACTCGCGGCGAAAATAAATCTGTTCGCTTCGTTTTGTACTCAATTTTCCTGGCGAATCGTGCGAGAAGAGGCGGCTGGGAATAAAGTATCCAGCAGAATCGCTAATCCTGCTGCAAACACGCCCGATATTGGGCCACCTGTTTGCACCAGCCGCAATGTTTACGACACACCAACCATCCGGGAGAAGTGAAGCACGATTGGTCGAACGATATTTTTAATAAAGAACACTCTGATGTGCCGACGACGCGACGCGACGCGTCATAGAGGTTGGGGTTACGCGCTGGCGATCCCGTGTTATTTCATTCCCTTGCGTTTACACTGTTTTGCCTTTCTTTTTATACTGCTTTGCGTTACGTGGCGCGTTCTACATTCTCTGTTATGCATAAGGGAAATGACGTTGACGCAACTGATGTTTGAGGGGTTTTGTCGCGCAGTAGAATACAAGTTCTACGTGATATCCTACTACTATATAAAAGGACAGCCCCTTTTTCGTTTGGAACCGCTAACCGCGAAAATTACTAAACCTTCATGGTCCCCGGAAGGTTTAGCAATAATAAAATCTACCTTTTTTATCATTAAAATGTTATTATGCCATTAAAAAGTGATTTATGATATGTGAATCCCCATCGCGCATGCGCTCTTACTGCCCAGCAGCCGCGCACGCGCTCTTGCACCACTGGAGTGTAGTTTGAGAATCGCCCAGTAGATGGCGAGCGGCATTACCAGAGGGTTGACGAGTTCAGGCTACAAGATGAGCTCACCTACTCGCCACATCAATTATTACTACAAATTCTCGAAGTTTTTATTTATGAGAGCGGGCGAATCCGCGACGGGGATGTTAGTCCTACTGCTATATAAAAGGACAGCCTCTTTTTCGTTTGGAACCACTAACCTCAAAAACTACTGAATCAATCGCTATCAACTTTTAACTACATCATCTTCATGGTCCCCGGAAGGTTTAGCAATAATAAAATCTACCGATTTTTCATTAAAATGTTATTATGCTATTAAAAAAGTGATTTATGATATGTGAATCCCCGTCGCGCATGCGCTTTTACTGCCAACAGCCGCGCACGCGCTCTTGCACCACTGGAGTGTAGTTTTAGAATCACCCAGTAGATGGCGAGCGACATTACTAGAGAGTTGACGAGTTTAGGCTATAAGATGAGCTCACCTACTCGCCACATCAATTATTACTACAAATTCTCGAAGTTTTTATTTATGAGAGCGGGCGAAGCCGCGACGGGGATGCTAGTAATCTATAATCTCTCAACTTCATTTGCACGGACGCGATTTCTCCTTAAGCATCGGGCGAATTTTCCATCCGGGAATAACAAACAGGAATTTCGGAACTCGCATTGTTTGCATTGACGCCGTTGCGGAATGGCGCCGTACAGCTGGCAAATT
Source organism: Osmia lignaria lignaria (assembly GCF_051020975.1). Lineage (NCBI taxonomy): Eukaryota > Metazoa > Arthropoda > Insecta > Hymenoptera > Megachilidae > Osmia > Osmia lignaria. The sequence continues at coordinate 951,327 of NC_135047.1, read as the reverse complement.
ATCCGATGCTTTCAGCCGCGGGCCTCGGTTGTACAAGTATTTGATAAAACATCGTTAACACACCCGTCCGGGAATATTATTCTGTGAACGGCTCGTTGGAAACTGCACGTATCATCATTATGTTTTCGAATTTTCAGCGGAAAGATATATGGATTAACGATAGCGAAGCAGAACGTGGCGGAACGATGCTGCCGCGAAGGAAACAATGATACGATAACAATGAAATATCGTGTTTCCTTCGATAACCAATAAAAAGATTTCACCGGGAACAATAGTGCGATGGTGTGGCTTGATATGCTTTGAAAGGTGCAGAGGGAAATGTCAATTAGTTGGTTTGAATTGATGGAATCGAAATTACGGATTGCTACAGAAGATTAAGAGAGAAAGAAAATTATGTATTAACACTAGAACTACTGACGTTTGATGTACACTTATTTTTAAGATGAAAATAATGTAGATTACTAAATAAATAAAGGATGAAACATAATTTAATATATACATTCATTCTTTAGTTCGATAACAGCCAAACTTGAGTAATCTTCTCCTTTTTCGAAGTCGGTTAAAAATACCTTGATAAAATTTATAATTTGAAATAAGAAACTGGAAACCAATCATTTTGATCCTTTTGGTAGTTCTAGTGTTAAGGCATTGGATTAGACAATTTTTTCTACTATATCAACATCTAGACTCTAGATGCACCATGTATGTGAAAAGTGCACGTTTCATGTATGGAAGGACCTGCAGTTAAGCTGGAACAGGTACACGTGACCATGTATGTCGCCAGAGGGTGGTGTGGAGTAGGGTGGCAGGAAAAGTTGTAGATTTAAGTCGTGTCTTATCGCGGGGGAGTCGTAGCCCGCGGCTCGCCGTTGAACCTCGTCACGAGCCGCTTCGAAGACGGTTTCAAGCGTTCTGCCACGTGTGCAATATTAAAAGCCGCCTTAAAAACGGCCGACGCACCGCGTCCCGTCGCGTCGCGTCGCCTAGTCATTCAATGGCGTAGAACCAGTCTCCCCTCTCAAATGGATCAATGGAGAACGCGTTGACGATGAATGTTTTACAACCGAGAAAGATTATCGAACCGAAGGGAAACGCGTGTAGGAGATAAATGAAGAATTGTAACGCGAACACGGACACGAAAGTTCGACGTTAATGTATGCAGGTAGCCGGTTGCCGGTATAGTAATTCCGTCGCGAGTAACATATTGATAAGATCGAGTGACCGCCATTACCGTACGATGAAGGGGTCGATCGAAAAGCAATCGAGGAACGGATCAAAGGGAATCTCTATTTAAAACATCGGATCGATCGTTTTACAATGACGATCATCGTTAGCGAGATTCTGTAATTAAAGAAAGTCAAAGGTTGGAAATATCGGCATTAGCAGCAAGTAAGTGGTCGTGATGTCGTGGAGTAGCCACTTTAAAAACAACCCAGGCTACGACACGCCAGGTCAAACCCACTGGCGTAGCCTCAGAGGGGTTACCACTACCCCTCGACTACCTTTACAACCATCACTTCCAGGGCTCGATTAAATGGGACTCTAACGAACAACGCAAAAGATACCAGGAAACTAGGAATTTCAAACTATCTCTAATCATTGAATCAATCGATGAGTTATAATAGTTCAAATTATAATTTGTTATTCTATGCCCGCTTTTACGAATATTCTCTAATTCAAAGACCTGCTTTTCGAGAATATACATGCACTAAAATAATAGCGAGTTTATTGATTCAAACAATAAAATTACGTTATAATAATCAATTAGAATAACGAATAATGAATTCAAAATTTTCATTCATTAGCCGAGGACTGTAACTTATAACAAAGGTAACTATTTTAACGAGCAACAGGAATTAATTATCTATTCTATGCTAAAATCATACATTTCAGAACCTTGTAAAATATTTTTGTACCTCCGTAATACGTCAATGTATGTATAAAATATAAAGGAAGATTATAATAGAAAATGAAAAATTGTACGTGCTTTTTGTAACGTAAAGTTACTCCTCATTAAAACTGAAACATTCCTTTTGTTTAACCATGATAATGATTGAAATATGCCATCTTTAAAAAAGACTTAAAAAAAATAAAATTGTAGAGGATATTGGTCGGAAGTAGACGTAGAAGCAGAATCAAAATTCTTTGAATGTCTACGCTATTGGGCAGCCTTCCTGTTCCACCTGGACGTTTTATACGTGTATATACTGCTAGTTCCCTGCGCGGCTGACTCGTGACTGACTCTCGTGCCTGGCTATGCCTGAATACCCAGCAGGCTCGGCTCCGCTCGGCGCGGCGCGGCGTGGCGCGGTGGCGGGCAACTGCATTGCAGTAGCTCCTCCATATGCCAGGCAGCGTGCGCTCAGAGAAGGAGCCTGCATCGAGAGAAAGAGACGGAACGCGACTACTGCTCGCGATTTATCGAGCTCTCGAATTTCCAACGCGAATCGTGCCTTCCTAGCGCCTGGTAAACGGCTAATTGATAATTAAGACGTCGATGTTCCTTGCCTCGTTACGTCATAACCGAGTGAACGATACATGGAACGAGCTTTCGAGAAACAGCAACAAATATCATTTATTATAATTTAAAACAACTACATAATTCAAAAATTAATGGAACAGTTGAACCCGAATGAATACTTTAAAGACCGTACGTTTCGTGGAAAACTTTTAGAATTCTAATCGTAAGTTTTTTATTACAAGTAGTAATAGATTTCTATATTCCAGAGTTCCAGTTCACCTATTAATTTTTCAATAATAATTAGTATTTGATGAAGTAGATAAAAATAAGTGAAAAGTTAAGGACGTGAAAATTTAAATCTTAAAATCACGAATATGTGAAATCAACTGTCAAACTGTCGAGTTAAAGTAATTTTGATTCGTCAAGGGGACCCAGTTTTTTAACAAGCATAAAATCAATCTTGAATGTTTGTCTGACGTTACATTTATTCTTAACGCGGATGAGTATGAATAAACGGAGACTCGACGATGTGTTTAAGAAGATACTGTTTCACGTGGATAACGCTGAAAGTTTTGAGGATCCTCCAATAGCATGAAATGTCACGTACAACAGTTATTGCACCTTGTTGCACGATCTGTTGAAAGTTTTGAGTGCGAGTAGGACGGGTCCGTAAACTATAGTCCAGGGGTTGCACGTTGTTCTTTAGTTAGTTGCGAGCTTATTGCTATTTTAGCTGCTATTCTTAAAACTTTCGCAGTTACTCCAACTATAAGACCGTTGACTTTTGCAAATTCGGAAAATGCTAGAAACTTAAGGTAGTTTTCGAAAATAATTCTTAACACATCAAAGATAAAGATTAACATCGTCGCACGATTATTTTCTGTCAGACGATTGGTGCGCTCGTCTTACGGACATCGATCCAGTTTAATTCCCATCGTGTCAGGCCCGTCATTATGCCTGTCACATTGACATCGGGATCGGCGCCCAGCAGCATCTTCCTCGATCCCAAGCAAGCAGACGCGAGACGTGCTGCTTACGAAGCTCGATGCTCCGCAAACGACGCTAGTCACACGAGCCCGTCACATGTTCGACAACTGGAATAATAATTTCCAACGGCTTTCTGCAACCGTTCCCCCCTTCTGCCTCAAGTTTTTCGAGTTTCCCTGCTCCATGTAACTTCCACCTTCTAACCTTCTCATCATCTTGTTGACTGACGCGAATCAATATTTTCCTCCAAACGTAACTAGCCGATCGATATAGGAAATTGTTCGAAAATTTGTTAAAATGCATCGTGCTGCTATGTCACCTACCAATTTTTCTCCATACTAGCGAGGAGATTAACGGCGAACGAGCTGGATCATAAATTTACACGGTCTATGTTTAATATCCTCCGGCACGCGCGAAAATAAGAAAGATGTGTCGTCGCGTCGCGTCGGGCTGAAAAAAGGTGACAAAAGCGGCGGATTCAGCAGGAAAGAACATTCGCCGAAGGAATTTTCGTCCAACGTCTAGCATGATACCGAAAAAGCCAGACAGTTATCGGACGATAAGTTTCTGCAGCATCGTTCGCGATAGTGGGATGGGGAGGGATAATAACCGTAGAAGGCAAGAGACGTTGTTAAACGGTGGCACGGGCGAGCATAAATCTTGGGAGAAACACGCGTGGCAAAATTGCCACGGGCCAACGTTGTTCTCGGAAAATATGTATCACCTACCTTCTACGGTATCCCTTTCTCATCCCCCTCCACCTCTACTTCCCTTCGACCATTCCTTTTTATCTATTCTTCTACCGCGTATTTTTCAAAACCGTAATGTCATTTTTCTTACCATTTTGAACTCATATTCGGGTTTCAAAGGAATTACGTTCGATCTTGGAAATATCTATCAGTTCGTAATTGTAGTCTTCCAAATGGTTCTCTTCAAAATTGTATTAATTGGATATTGTTGCTTGTAAGTGAATCAAGTTCGATCGCGTCGATCAGAATCGAAGTCTGTGCTAGTTCACTCGCCAGTTTACGATGGAATAACATTCAGTAGCACGAGCGTAACCACACGGTTACATTCAATTTCTGGCTTGTCGTTCGAACTTTATGATCTCGTTCGGGAATTAAACTAAATTGCTCGATGTACACTGCTGGTGGATTCCCAAAGTAACAGCTTGTAAAACTTTCCCAAGCCACGAGAGCGCGGCATTTCTATTTCCCACTGTTTGCTTAAATCCCCGTAAAAAATTATGAGCGATCGTTAGCGAGGTAACACGGGATACGTGGTGAAATGTAAAGTTTACAAAAATGAGCCGTTGAGTCTGGTCGGGTGAAGGAGGCCAGAGCGAAAAAGCGCGAACCGCGAATCTGTTTCCTTTTCCACGCTTCCACCAACCTCTTTTTCTCTCCGCGAGAATAGTTTCCGACTAGCGAATTTTTCTTTCCTTTTCTCTGCTTTTCTGAATGTTCCCAGCAATAACAGCTGGAAAATAACGATATTTTTTCTACGAAAGTTGTGTAAATTGTTTGAACGAAAACCCTTGTGTTCGAGGGAAAACAAATTCACGTATAAAATGAAACGTGTAACTAGCGATTGTTAAATTTCCAAATCCATCCGTGGGAAATAGTAGGAAGAACAATCTGTTTTTTTCATTGGCGTCGCGTCGGTTGCAATTCCAGCAAGTTCGAGCGAACCACGCGGACCTCCTCGGTTCTCGTCGTCGCCCAGGTAATTGCGTGTTTATCTGCTCGGCTTAATTACGTGTCCGCTTGTCCAGCTGCAGGTGGTAAATTTTCTCCACCCCCTTTACTACGCCCTCAGTGTGCTCGTGTGCGCGATAGACGCCGGATGTCCGCCATTTTGCGCCGTTACAGATCCTCGTCTCGATTACATTTTCTCTATTACCACCCCTTCCCGGGCATTAATTCGATTCTCGCTCGAAACTTTCTTCCTTTCCGCCCTTCTCTTTTCACGAATTCAAGGGCAGTGAAGAAATCGAACGGCGACAATCGTTCCGTTTCGCAGGACGGATAAGAGTAGAGAGGAAGAAAAAGGAAAGAAAGCTTTGTGGTTATCGCGGTGGTGTCTCGCGTACAAATTCGCGCATTGTTGCTTTTATTCCGAAAGTTCCGGCGGCGACGAGGCGGGAACGGATTGTCAAGCGGTAGCACGAGCTTCCAACCACGGTTTCTTTTCAACCGCGATTCTTTTTATATTTGTTCCGCAAGCGCGTTTGCTTGCGCGTATGTACATACGTAGGTACGTACACACGTGTACCAAGGAGTAGGAAGAGACGGTGGAGGAAGACGAAGGAAAAGAAGGAAATAAAGAGAGAAAAATAAAGCAGGTCGGCGTGCTGCTTTCATGCGGTTCCCCCATTCACCGTGGAAATTAGGGCAAGCGCTTTAAAGTTCATTGAAAAACTCGCGCAACGGATCACGATGAAAAGAAAAAGTTCTTGCCCGAGCGAATTTCGAGAGTTTCTTATTTCGTACGTGAAAGAGCGCGAAAGTAGCTGTTTCACGTCCCATCGTACCTAGGGTATTTGTTATCGCCCTTTTATCTCAATTATCCTGCCTCGAAAATGCTTCGACTCGTCCAACGAAACCTTGCCCTGTTTACCGTTCACTGTTGAATGTTCCGCTTTTTCATTTGCTCGTTAGCCCCCCCCGACTTCTTCAATTGTCGTACCGAGAGCCATTTCCTTTTTAATACCCTCTCCTTACGTCGTTGCATCGTTTCCCCTAATTAAGGAAACAACCATTTCTCTGTACAAAGTGTAGATTTTTTCCTCTTCGCTTCGCTGCATCACTGAGGCTCGAGTCGTTGATGCAACTTTATTTCGTCACGATTCTCGAGCAATAAATTTATATCTCGGTAAAATGGAATAAAATAATGATAACGCGTTGTTCATTCAATTTAGTGGAATCATTTTAATAGAAAAATTATTGCGAGTAGTCGACGTTAGATAGCGAATCAGAATACAGCTCTCAGCCATTTTGTAATTTGCAAGTTCTGCCTACCGATCCTGTGGGATCACTCGAGACCAAAGGTCTGATGAGAGTTTCCCGAAGACGAAGAATAATAATCGGTGCTGGCAATTAGGTAGAACGAGGTGTCATTAACTCGAGTGATTAACGAGCCTCGAAAGATTACTCGAGGAAAATCAAGCAAACTTCTTTAAAATCAATATTCTGTCGATTCTTTTTTATTTCTAATTTTGATAAGATTCTAGCGTTAAAGAAAAAGTCACGGGAATACTTATTTATTTAATCGCCGCGCCGATTAATCGAATGATTGTACGACATGATATTCCAGAGCACCTAGTCCGACATATGTAGCACGGTTTAGTAAGTTCTAAAACGACATTAATGGTTTCCCAAGGAAGAACAACGTCAGCAAGGTGTCCGCGTCTCTCAAAGTTGCCACATTAACTCTTTAGGGCGGTGTTCACGCGAGACGTGGCGAGGCAAGGCGAGGCGACAGTTGATAGCGCAAGAGGCAAGCCGCAAGAATTCGCGTTAAACGCTTTCGAGCCATGCTTGGCATTTCCTTTGATGCGGAGCCTACGTAATCGTGACGTGTTCACTGAAAGCGTGTTAGCGAATTATAAAAGCCGGTAAACTCGAGACGAAGCTTTCGAAAAATCCTCACAGCCACGCGTTTGGCTTTCTTCGCAGCTGGTTAGGGCCCTTTACCTTCTGTTCGTTCTAAAAGTTCTAAAAGGTCTCTCGCCTCGTTGTAACACTATTATGAAACATACTACCGGTGAAAATTTCAAACCACCGCTATCCTTCAAACCTCGATTAATATCTTTTTTTTAATTTAATTACTCGTCAAGCGCTGGGGCTTTATTTCATTTTAGATTGGACACTTTTTTTTGTTGGTCACTTGTCTTGAACAAATTTATTATAGAGAAAAGTAATATAGTTGATTACATCTCTAATGCTAATAAAGTAATAACTGTGTATAACGTTTATTGAGATCATTCGACGCCATGACACTCGACAATTGATTGATATTTTTCTCTCGATTTTGAGGGTGGCATTATCTTAGGGGCTAATGACCCCTTTCTGCCCAACGAAAGTTAGCGTCCACGCGCACATGTGCGCCTTTTTTTCAGATCTTTTATTTTAGCTTTTTACATTACTTCTTATATTTGTGCCATACTCTTATTTTTTAACCGACTTCGAAAAGGAGGAGGTTACTCAATTCGATCAGTATGTATTTTTTTTTTCCATTCATACATTTGGCTTATTCATTATTCAATTTCGCTATCCGCTATTCGCTATTCGTTGCCAACAGTACACGGTAACCCATCTTTTGGCGAAACCGTGCCCACTTAGCTTGACTTCGGTGATCTGACGGGTACCGGTATGGCCTAAGTGGCTAAGGCCGTTAACCTCGACAATTGAACTCTGTTTACTAAAAAATCATGCCAGATGGCGCATCCCCCCATGCGCCTTAAGGCGCGTCTCCATGTAGGGCCGATACACAACAGTTGGTAGCCTAAGAAAAGATACGATTTGCATTTTCTATGTTGCAATATTGAACGACTTTCCTATTAAAATCGTTGAAATACGACAAATATCAATCATTTCCATACCGTTGTTTCCTCTGCTTTCTTTCGACCATCGCACGCTAGCGTGCCGATCGGTCGAAGTACAGCTTATACCGGAAAAGCAAGTCGATTCCACGGGATTTCCTGGTAAACCCTGCCGGTAAAGCGGATGTATCAACGCGGCTGTCCTAGCTGTTCTTCTTTCTAGGAAATATCGCGACTGGCCCGGAAAGCATTCCCTCGATTCAACGAGTTCAATTCCGTTCCATAGTCGGTAAGTTCTTGCTTGAAAGCAAGAGATCTGGGGATCGTGGGCTTCCGGTAGCGAGAACAGCCGCGGATATTACGAATTTTCCACGTCTGCATGCAATGAAAACGAATTTCCCTTCTGACCCCTGCACGGAGCTTCATGGCGGCTACACTTTTCTTTCGGATCGAATTGCTTTTCAAAAAACACCAACATTCTCTAATGAAATCTGTTTTTACTTTGTCCAATTTTACTCCGACGATGAATGTACCTAATTAATTATTCTTGTGGTAATTAATCGAAGAACGAGGGGAGCTGGTAAGTTTTTGCTCTGTAATTTGTACTTGAACGTTGCCACGCGACGCGTAGATCGTTCGAGCTTGCATAATCGCATTCGAAAACAATATTGTAGCTTGATAATGTTGCTTCGGTGAGCGCTGGGAATGTTATTACTGGGCTATTTATTAAAACACACTGGTTTACACGAAAACAACACGAAAATAACATTACCTATTATTATTATTATTCACGAGGTTGCTTGTTTCTGAACGGACGTCGGTTACAAACCAAGCCTAAGAGAATCGAATTTCTCCGTCTATTCCAACAGCTTCAAGAACGTCATGAACATTGCAGAGGGAAAGAAGACGAGGGAGAGAGAAGAGATGAGCCTTTGCAGGCATGCAACTCGCGTAACACGAGCAAAGTTGCTAACATGCCGGTTCTCTGTCGGGTCAGTATATACATCGACGAGTTTTCGTGCCAGGATCATGAAGCAACCTCAACCAGGTTCATTAAGCGAGGTAAGATCGACCAACAAAAACGAAGAATCTCATTTCATTCTACTCTATTTTCGCGATGCATCGAATAAAAATACATTATAATTATTCCTGTTCCAACAATGTTATGCGAATTTTGAATTACATTTAGAATTTCCGGCACGATCCCGATAACTTCGGCGCCTTGATTTGGCGATAGTTTCTGATAGCATCTTTTATGCTGAAGAACAAATTATATAGATTTTATAGGGCTAACTGCTTTAGTTTTCGAGATATACTATATTAAAAATAAAAATAAAAGTAAATATTAACAAATCCAACTCCAATGACATTGACCTTGATATATGCTGTCAGACAAGATTCCGGTAACTTTGACGCCATAACATAAAAAAAATTTCCGAAGACATTTTTAACGATATACATAACGTTGGGGTGGGATAAACCTAATCTGAATAGTGATTAACTTTAACGCTTAACATTTCGCTTCGCAGAAGAGAGCGGCGACTTTTCCAAATAGAAAAGTTGTTTGTCTTGCAAAAATGCTTGAAATAAGCCTAGTTTCGTCGAAATCCAAGACGAGGCCCATATTCTACTTATATTAGGCTTGTCTAACTGCTACAGGGTGATTCTCTCGCTAGTGGACTCAAAGGAAGTGCTGACCCAAGCCCTTTTCTGTCATCGAAACCTTTTCACGGACACAGCTGCAGTATGCACCCCCGTCGAGAAAACGGCTTGGGTCCATTCATACTACATTGTGGCGGTACTTCCTTTGAGTCCACTAGGGAAAGAATCACCCTGTAGAAGCGAAAGAGACACTGCTCCCACTCTTACCGCTTCAGACTTCCCCCACCATCCAGTAGTGTCAGTAGTGGGGCAGCGGTTTCTCGCTAGATGCAATATCTGCTAGGACTAGGAATACGCGTCAAATATTGGAAGAGTCGAGAAACCAACTGGAAGAGTGGGGGGAGCCAAGCGCGAGCTCCGTGGTAGGGGAAAGAGCCACGAGTGGCCCGCGGGCCGCAGGTTAAACAGGTTTGTTCTATATAAATACAGTGTGATTCTCTCGCTACGCAAGACAAAAGTCGTGTCGCACAATGGAACCTTGCTGTTTTTGGGGGTAAAGAGACCCAGGAGTCCATATCGCCGGACCCAAGACTGCTCTGTGTGTGTTTATAATTGAGACGAAGACAAGAAACGGAACAGCAGGGTTCCATTGTGCGGTACGGCTTTTGTCTTGCGTAGCCAGAGAATCACCCTGTACCTTGTTTTGAGCTTTAATACTGTATATTTCGGAAACCAAAGCAGTTAGCCCTATAAGACCTACATCATTTTTTGTTCAGCATAAGAAATACTATCAGAAACCATCGTCAAATCAAGTTATCGACCAAGTTATCGGAATCTAACCGAATTTCCGAGCAGCAGGTCTTATTCTTCATTTTATTATATTGCAGTATTTCTGGTTGATGCCCATCAAGCGCATAAAATATTACCTTTCATCGGTTCAAATCAGCCCCTCAGTCTCATATTTGCAGCTCGCTAGACGATTTACCCCTAAACTTTCTGATCTGATATACACAGCTGACCGATACGGTTGCTGCTTCGCCGCCATTAAGGCATAATTGAGAATCGATACTCGATCATCCAGCGCGGCGCGGCACAGCGGGCCGATATCGGTTCTCTCTTGATTTTAATAAGGTGACGCTATCACAACCCCAACTACCCTTCTTCCTCATTTATATACGCCAGCACGCTCGCGTGATCTTCATACACCGCGGCGCGCCGGTTATTTTAAGCGAACTTAGTTTCACTGAAATTTCACGCCGGTACGCGCTCTTCTCCCCAACGAGAAGCTCGTAAATTGAAAAATCAACGATACGAGGGCTCGTTTCCGGTTGCCTTTCGATTGCGATTCGCTACGTGAATCTATAATCGCTGAAAGGTCTTCGAGAACTGCGAACCATGGTCGATCGTAACCGCAATATGAGATACATTGTATAGTATTCAAGTATATAACATCTTGCGTACTTTCAGTATATTTCATTTCGTTTTATTTATTTATATATTTTTTTTTTTTTTTGATTAACAAAGCGATTTACGAGAGGAACTCTCGCGAAACGTTTATGGAAACGTTTGAAAATCAAATAGCGAAACCTCATGAAAGTCAAAGTTGAAGAAATTCCAAAGTTGAAGCAGCGTTAAACTTTCTTTGATCTTTCGATGGAAGTATGGAAAACGTTTCGGTTAGGGTCCAAAGGTTGGTTACTAGAAATCGTCGAACATTCAAGGGGAATTAAGAAGATCATGGGACACTGATCCGACCACCTCCCGCGTTTCGGCACCACTTGCAAACTTTATAGACTTCTCCGGTAATGAGAAATCTCAGGAGATATCGAGTGTTCCGTCACAAGGAACGTCTACCCTCGTAAGAAGTTGAACGCCAAGATTTTCGATAGTTACAAACACGATTTCTGTCATCTTTGCCTCTTTTATCTGGCTCAAGGGTGAGGAAATTGGTACTTATTTCAGAGAACTTTCGACGATCCTTAACCAGTTTTGCTATTAATCGAAAACGATCGTCATTTTTTCTATCAAAGAAATTCGTCGCTTATTTCTCCTGTAATATATCGACACAGGATGATAAGAGGAAGCTGGAACATCATATAAGTACATTGCAAACGGAAACGCGTGATTCTCTTTGAGAAGAAAGGATCAATCTAGATGAAGGAGTCGGTAGAAGAATCGCGAGTAAACAGTCTGAACACGTTTCAGGAATCGATACGTCGCGGCGCCGATCGACTAATTAGACGCGATAGCCATTACGGGTAGCTAAAGCCTTTTATCGTAGCAGAATAAGGAGAGCGAGATCGAGCCCGAGAAAGGAAAAAGAGAAAAACAGTTGTACGATGAATCAGTCCAGTGATTTGTAAGCACTCGACGATCGTATCTAGTTAAAATTCCGCGAACGTGTTACAACTTTACAACAAAGAGTAAAAGAACGAGTGAACAGCTACGAAAGTTCGCAGCTTCTTGTCGTGTTCTCTCAATTAATAGTTCCGACTTCACAGAATGACGTGTTTCTCCTGGAAAGAAGTTCACGAAATTTCATAAAATTTCAATTTATTATATCTACATTTGAAATGTTGAAAATACAGGATTGAAATTTCCACGCGATTCAAGTTTAATTGCGCTCGTTAGAAAAATCCCTCTCGCTCTGAAATAGATATGTATTTAAAAAGTTTCAATGCCGGGCTAGATGAGGATCACGTGAAAAAACAGGAGTTATTAAACACGGTTGATTTTTCGATTCACCGTAAAAGGATTTCATTTGAGAAGAGTAAAATTAAGTTTAACCTTTGCGGACGTTCCACTGGGACAAGGAATATGTTTAATTCGATGTCGACGAGTGTAGAAGAAAAGTGGAACGCGACACGCCTTATTATTATCATTACGTTTAGACTTTAAATGATCTATCGTGCCGACAAAGCTTTTCAGAGCAGCTAAATTGATAATTGTTCCGACGAGATTACGTTAGATGCAACGAGGTAGCTACCTTCTCTACCGCAAATCTCTCGTCGATTTATTTTCAACTCGCTTCTGCTTTGGACGTTAACAATCCGCTTCGAGATAAGCTCGGTAAGAAACTTTTTTCTCCCTCTGGCCGCTCAATCCGTTCGCGATTTCTCATTATACAGGAATATAAATTTAATTATCGGCCGTCCGTTAAAGCTTTTGCTTCGTTTATCTTCCCCTTGAACCTTTTAATATCGATATTGCGAGCGTCGACAGCCGGCTAAGGTCATCCTCTTTTATTCGATGGTAGCTGGAAAAATTATTCTTCCAATTCTACGCTTGCTTTCGCTCCAACATTTCAGTATCAATATGTATGTTTGACCGCAAGCTGGACTAAATGGCATTCAATTTTCTCACGATAAATTGAGCTCGTACGTTGGGGGATAATTTTAGATCTTTGGAGAATAATGCGTTAATTCGTTTCGAGCAAAGCGATTTTAAAAAGAAAAGGAACGAGACTTTCGAATTAAAGCGATTAAACCTTTGCTATAATGTAGGCTACACGTACAAAACCAAGTTGTCGCTCAACTGTAACTTGTGTTGGTTAATTAAGATTATGATCATGAGGAAATGAACGTCTGACCTGATTCCTTCGGTGTTCGTCAACTTTCTGTCGGTTCTATAGATGAACATGAATAACCAACCGCAGTAATATCTTTTTGTCCCTTTTTTCTAAAAGCTTAGCGCAGTGGTTTATTTTAAGCTTCATTCGAAATTCACTCTTTTACAACTTGGAACTTCAATTTGATTGGATATTTTTGTCGAATGTCATCGAAGTATAATTGCGGAAGGTCAATTAACGTTCACGTTTACGACTTTCAGCCTTTAGAGAGAGTACTATGCAAAGATTGTAAGTTGCCGTCAATCAAATTCGTTGTCCTGCCTCCTGTCACACGTATTATTTTTATTGGCCGAAGCCCTCACATCCGCAAATCTATCGAAAGTCGTTAAGGACAAACATTGAAAGAGAATGAGATGAAGCGATAGCGAGCGACGATTCAAACGCATTGACGTAAACGTAGATTTCGGGTTTTCATTATTAAGAAAACAGGAGAGTTTTTACACTTTCCATAATGTAATTGTAAGGAATATTCGGAGCGGGCAATTAAAAAGTATGAAAGTGAGTAAAGTCAACGGTCGTGCATGAACTGCACAAATTACTTTATCGCTGGGGCCATAAAGGGCCCGCACGAAGATCTTGTACAGACCTCTGCAGAGCCAAAAAATAATTTAATATTAATATTCTTTGAACGTCTAAAGCCTAAAGCTTTCACTGACTAAAGTTATTCAGGCCTCTTTTTATTAGTACTTTTTCGCTGACTAACCTAACCTAACCTAACCTTTTTCTATCTAATCGAAACTAAAAGAAAGCTCCCGCTGCTGATCGAACGGGTTAAAGGTTGTACATACTGTGTAATCTGCGCAGGAGGAGCCTAGCTGGCTTATTCGTACAGGACCTTCGTGCGGGCCCTTTATGGCCCCCCCATAAACTGCCATAAAGTAATTTGTGCAGTTCGAGGCCCACCAATTCAATAAACTGTGGGCGCTTTCCAAAACAAGATATACTCTTTATTACAGAACAAGAATGTTCTGCCGTCTCAAAAACCCTCGGTCATGAGGACGCCTTCGACAATATGCCTTTTTGTTTATGACACCCGAAGTTGAAGGACTTTCCCTTAAGAAGGGGAAACGCGCTGACAGATAGCCTGCCTCAACCGTTCGTCTATTTCGAATTTTCTAACATAATTTCCATAAATTTTGTTGTCAAGAACAAGTATTATAAAAAATCCATTAAGGCCCAGAAAAAATCGTATGTTGAACGTTTATGCAGTATGACCGCTGACACCTCAAGATTAGGGATCCCAAGAGAAAGAATTATATTTGATGTCACGAGAGTCCATAACTGCGAAAAGACCAGTTTTCGTTCTTTTCTGCGCATCATCGCTCTGATTGGTGATACTCCCAGACAAAGTGGAAAGCGATTGGCGGAGAGCTCGCTGCGTTCCCCCACCATCCTCCAACCTGCGCGTCGTTAGTTATGGACTCTCGTGGCATCAAGTATAGGTGCAGCCAGCGGCCCGGTCCCCTAGCCCAGGCCTGTCCAAGTAGGGGAAATCCACTCCTGGAATACATGTTCCGGTTCCCCTTCCAACGCTACCTCCTTCAAGTAAGATGGGACGGTTTCGACTACCGTCTCTCCGAGGAGACAGTACCGCCGCTAGGAAAGACGAAAAGACGGTAGTCGGAACCGTCCCATCTTACTTGAAGGAGCAGCGTTGGAAGGGGAACCGGAACCTACAGGGTGATCCTCTCGCTACGCTACCCAAAGGAAGTGCCGTCACAATAGAATGTAGAAGTCGACATCCCATTTCTGTCATCGCTTATTTGACCTCTGCAGCGAAGAAGGCTGTGTGCGTGAAAATGTGTGTAATGAGCAGAAAAGTCCCATTTAAGCACTGCGGAAAACAGAATATTTTCTTAACACATTTTCACGCACACAGTTGTCTTCGCTGCAGGGGCCACCTCGGTCAAGTAAGCGATGATAGAAATGGGATGTCGACTTCTACATTCTATTGTGGCGGCACTTCCTTTGGGTAGCATAGCGAGAGGATCACCCTGTACTTGGACAGGTCTGCCCTAGCCGATGTTCAGTTTGTTGGTGCTCGGCAACTTACGATCTCTGCATAGTACAATGTAAGAGAAATTTACTACATACGTAAACTTTAGAAGTACTTGTTTATTGAGTTAAGGAAATATTGAACTGTGGAACTTAAGACTTTTAACTCTTTTCTAATTAAACAATAGACGGCGAAGAACGCAAGGGCGGGTAATTTCAACGCGAACAGAAGAGCGTGAAGAGCGTGTTCATCATGAAATATGAATTCGTGTCGATGCAATGGGAAGAACAATACGAGCGGGTTAAAAGGATTAATCAATCGTTGCGTTAAGCGAGGATGAATTAAAAGTCGAACGACACAGGGTAGGAGGAGGACGGGGTGAAACTGCCTTTTCTTTCGGCCCTTTTAAAACGAACAGGTGGAAACATTCGAGACTTCTGCCCTTTGTGTGTTCCCCTCGGTCCCGACGCGATTCTAGAGGCAATCGAATTTTCGAAATTGTGCTGTTCGTGTCGGTACAATGCCGAACGGGGTCACTCTGGCGCCCTTTCACGGCATTGTTCCGAAAGATATCGAACGGCCAGTGTGACAAAATCGCAAATAAATCTATGGGGGATTTTTCAAGTGCTGTAAAACTCTGTTATTATCCCCGATGTGACTCGGTTTTCGAACGGATTGCCTTGGATTATAAGTTCGATTGTAACGCGACTCGATTTGTAAGCGTTTCCATTCCGTGACCGTGCATACGAACAAGGAGAACCTCGATGGGAAGGTTTGATTTATTTTTGCCGATTTGCTCGCACGTAGCTCCAACTTCCAGCGGGAATAGAAATATAACCGCAGACCGGCTGTTTCGATGTATCTACCTATGTATTTTGAATATCCTCGATCGATCTATACCAGGTGTCTTTCAATCGATGCGCGAGTGCCGACCAAGAATATGGAATAACATCCGTTTATGCACGAATATGGATTCATATTCCGTCTGTTCGAGTATCTAATAATTCTTGAACACTCTCTAATCGTTAGACAGAATTAAAATGAACTTTAAATTGACAAGATATCGGTCACGGTCAGTTCCTGTCATTCCGTTGACAAATGAACTCTCATCGTTCCACGTGTAGCATAGTTTGCAAACAAAAAAGAGAGAAAAGTGGGTTCACTGGCTCGTTTACGCGGTTGCAGCGAGAGAAAAGGAGACAGAACGGTTGAGATGGAAACGCTCTAACGAGTTTTCTTCGTTTTGCATGCCAGAAACAATCGAGGTCGTGGACGTTTTCCTCCGACGAGTTCGAGTTTCGAACGCGTCTCTACTTCAGCATGGCGAAGAGGGGTTTGAAAGGGGACGAGGGCGACTCGAACCAGGCACTAATTTCTGGTGTGAATTCGGCTTAACTGCCGTGCCAGCTTCCTACGGCCGTGTCCGGAAAATTCAACGCCGCCAAAACAATCGGACGGACGCGAAAACTGCATCAGACCTGAAATTCGCGCTAATTGTTCCAACGGCTCCTTTTTCGTTCTGCTCGAAACGTTAACCGGTCTCTTCTCTTTTCCCAAACCTCGTCAATGTTTGAGTTTCGGCTACAATATACCGATGATTAGCGAAACGGCTGCAGTTTCGAAATCGTCCGCGAGATTTCCACCTTTTGCAATTAAATGTTGGGAAATTTAGCGAATTCGAGAACAATTAGGGAACCTTTGAAGCGTTCGTGCTGCTACGACTACTTCCTTGTGAGAGTCTAGGAAAAATTGAGAATCAACAAAAACTGTGAATAGCGTGTGAATAATCGCAAGGGAAAGAGATTCACGGTTGATTAGAAAATATTACATAAATGGATACTTGCTTTAACCGAAGAAATGCACATAGTCGACGCTTGATTTACATTTAGATACAATCTGACCAAGAAAAATAGAATCAACGGTCAACAAACCAGACCGGCTATTCCAAAGACAATTATATTTATTAGTTTCTTTTACGAGAGTATTTATATACAGGGTGTCTCGGCTTAAGTGTTATAATTTCGTTATTCCGTAATTATTAATGATAGAAAAAATTGTTGATATGGGCCTATGTTTTGGCCGAAGTAAAAAATGTTTTGCATTATTAGGTTAAGAGGGGTTCTACGCTAGGAATGGCAGACCCAAAGAATAACCGCTGTGGCACTTACCGCAACAATTTATGACTTGCTACTCAAACCGAGACGTATCTACTGAAAATCGGGAAATCTGTAAACGTTATATCTTGAAAACTAATTAAAATCGAGTATATATTAAAGCTTAATGAATTCGTCTTGAGAAGCACTATTACATGATCTTTAAAAAAATATATGGTTCCACTTAAAAAACAAAACTTGACCATTATAATATCTCTTAAACTAATAATGCAAAAGATTTTTCACATCGGCCAAAACATAGGCCCCCTTTTTCCATTCAATTTTCATATCAACAATTTTTTGTATCATTAATAATTACGGAATAAGAGCTCTGAAACAGTTTGGCTGGGACACCCTGTATATGTAGAAATGTATGTCTATTTATATATTATATAGAAAATACTTAGCTCTAGTTTCGTTTTCTTGATATGATTCCGATCAGCCAGCAGTCTCCTTTGTTAAGATTTGAGGCGAGATATATAATTTTTATAAAAATATCTTCAATGTACTTTGCACGCGTGTTACCTGGGACTACTAGGAGAAAAGTGAAGCGAGTTCCTTTTCTCCCGACTCTTTCCCCACTTCCATCATTTCTCTCTCTCGTATTTCGCTTGGATGTGTCGGGGATTACGCAGGTCATTACAGTACAATAATGAACAACTAATTGGATTAGACATGAAATAGGTATCCTGGCTTAAAAATGTCCAACGATAAGTAATATCAGTTATTAACACTAGAACTACCAAACCAGTCAAAATAGACTGACTTCAAGTTTCTTATTATAATTAATAAATTTTAACGAGGTACATTTGTTGAAATGTATGTTGGCTATTGCCGGGATAAAAAATGGATGTATATAATCAATTATATTTCGTCCTTTATTTATTTAATTTTCTATATTATTTTCAACATAAAAATCAGTGTGCATGAAACGTCAGTAGTTCTAGTGTTAAAGTTATTATAGTGAAAATAATTTGAAGGGATTTAAAAATTCATTGAAACCAGACTATTGGGAATTTCGTATTACAAAGGGTCAAATCCCTTCATCCAATATTTACAGAAAGCTTGAATGGGGTGCACGTATGTATACCCTTGAATTCGGATGAAGATCCATAGCCATGATGGACACCGGTTTCATTTCAACTGGAAAAAGATCTACAGCACGGAAGAAGATCGATTTCCCTTGCACGATAAATCATCATTACAATTACATCGAGACAGGAATATTCTCCCGAGCCGTAAAATAAACTCTGCCTCGCCGATTCCATACAATCCGCGGGAATTTATCTCGTTGCTTCTCTGCGTTCGTTTACTTCTACATACACCCACACCCCTTCTATATAGGGTGTTCCACTTAAATCCATTTAAATCTATGCATACGTGTAGGCATCTCCGAAAACTTCAACCATTTCGAGAAGAATATCTACAATCTAATGTAAATAATATTTTGTTTTTAAGTAGAGTAGAGTTTTCAAGTTAAAAAGTTAATTGCTTACAAAAGAATTATTAATATCAAATGTTGCTCACCACGGATCGTTGAACATTTATTAAAAACATTTTCTACGTATTACAAATAAAATTTCGAGGACATTTATCTGGTTCGAATGAAATGGAACACCCTGTGTTTCTCTCACCACCCTTTCCCTTTGTTTCTTCCCTTGTCCTTCCTATGCACACAACATATAGGCTAGTCATTTCGTTTCAGCTCATTCGTCTCCTTCTCTGTATCCATCTCTTTCCAACCAGTATCCACTCGTCTGTTCGCCATCCTCCTTCATTCAGTCCCAGCCCTCTCGTTCCTCTTGTTTACCACGCTGACGTAACAAGAGGAAGTGCTGACCGCGTTTCATATTTATAAAAGTGTTAATATTTATCCGGCCCTCAGGTGGATAGCTTTTTACTAACCCGCTTCCCATTCTTGCTTCCATCTCGACCAAGTTACTCGCACCTTCTACCCCTTTTCTTTCTCCTTTATTATTTTTTCTTTTCTTTGCCTTTTTCTCGTTCGATTTTCGTTCGTTATAAAAAGCAAAGTTTCCTGTTTTCAGTACTCAGCACGGAATCGAAGCGATCGAATCGAATCGAATCGAATCGAATCAAATGGTAATGTTATTCGCTACCACCCTCGATCGCGAATTGATTGGGAAATAAATATTGCATTCCGGCACGGTTTCCTGTTTGCCTCGAGTTATCGACATTTTATACCCGGCCAAAGGGTCCTGAAACGATCTGATATCCGAAGAGACAATTGCTCGTTTTAAAAACTTTCCCGGAGCAGAAATTGAAAGTCAATTCAAAGGCAATCAAATCGATCACCGAGAACGATTTAAATTATTTCTTGGAAAATATGTGTGTACAGAGTGTTTCATAACCATGGGGGGTAACGAAAGAAAATGAACACCATCATTGATATTACGTGAATAATGTGAAATGATATGTTAAGAAATAAAATTACACGTTATGCCTAATAATTCATGTTCTAACGAATTATGGAGACTACAAGGTGGATACAAGTGGTTTTACTGGTATTCAATGTATGAATAAAAGAAGGCTGTACTTGTAACAAATGTTTCTATTATTTCGTCCAGCCCTTACGGAATTCACGGTATTGTACTTGTATTTATTACGATTTCAGCTTTCCTAGAACCTACTGAAGGGTCGTGCCGTTACGTCAAACCTCGGTCCCTCTATCCCTCTCTGTTTATGTATCACTCATACACTTCAACAATTACGTTATCCTACCGATTGCTTTCCAATAACGCGTTTATCCACTCGGATTCACCCTCTCTGTGGTTTATCAAACGTATTAGTTTTCAAGTGCACACGTCGTCCGTGCAGTGAAACGTTTCACCGATTGCAATATTATTCATCGAATCCCCTATTCTTCCTATCACGTAAATTATTCACTCGTCGCGCAAATATTCAGTTAGCTCGAGACCTGTTTCATAGTTTATCGAGCTTCGGAATCGGGCAAATTTGATTTACAATTTCGCTGTACAGGGGGCTTGTCTCGGAGAATTCGTTCACAGTCGCTAGAGACAAGGCACGATACAGCTCGATCTATCAATTTTCCAACTGGAACGGTAATCTTCCAGCCACGTTCAACCTTAATTACTTCCTTTCTCCGTCGTTCGGGCAAAACCAATATTTCAAGTTCCAGTTGAAAACATTCAGTTACGATTCGTCGATATTTATTCCCCATCGATAATCCGCTTGCCTCTTCTGTCCGTGTCGAAATCCTGTCTACGGAATCTTCGAGCGTTAAACGCGCTCTGTTCATCGATTTTCTCCACTCGATAAAAGTGGGATTTTCTATCGGCGTTAAACGCATTTAGACCCGGTGTAGACGAGACACTCGACGCGGAGAGCAAATTTAAACGAAGAACCAAATCAAAGTTAAAAATGCTAGCCCGACGACGACGACGACGACGACGACGACGACGACGAGGAGGAGGACGAGGACAAACAAACGTTGAATTCGTGTGTATTCGAAACAGAGGCAGCAGTTGGGAGAGATTTTAGTCGGTCGACGCCTCGAGCAGGATCGTTCGAGCAGAATGACGGGTTCGAGGACGACGCTGAAGCTGAGGCTGAGGGTGAGTTTCGATGTCAAGACGATTTTGTCTCCAACCCTGCGCCATTTCCAAGTGGGATCACCGAACACTGATCGCCGATTGTTTCAATCGGCTTTAGCCACCGGCACTTCTCCACTTCCATCCTCCCCTTCTTCATCCTCGTCGCCGTCTTCGTCTTCTTATCCCCTCCTCTTTGTTCGAACCCGATACAATTCGAGCACGAGCCGACTTCTGCTCGACCGAGATACGAAACAGCCGGATTGGCGCGAGAAACGGCAGACGTCGAAATTTCCATACACAGCACGAACTTTCCATAAGTATCGCTGTTCCGAGTATTTATTGAAATCGGTCGCTTTCGAAATCTTTGTCCCCGCAACAGCTAACACCGCTATCGATCCTTTACTTTCCAGCTAATACCTCTTGTAATTCCAACAAGAAATATTTGCGAAAACTTTCTGCCACCACGATGGACTTGGAATTTTTGTTACCACTGCGAGAAAATAGTCGATAATCTCTATTTTTCAGAAATACGTGACATCAATATTGTGAACGTGTTAAATACTTACACGTACCTATGTACTTGCCACAGATACATTCCATAAAATGAGCTAAAAGGAGCTTTAGTTTTGAAAAATTCATTATTTAAAAAAATTACAAGAGATATTCAATTGAAATAAATTGCATTTTATTCAAAAGCGTTAAAAATTTAATGAATGAGATTTTCAAAGTGGTTTCCCTCAGTAACCACTATAAGTGGCAGAAAACAACATTGTCTCTACTGACCATTAAAAAGTGAGTAAAACACGTGTGGTCCAGTTTCCAACTGGATGACTTCAGTGAATTTTTTTTAGGTGTTCCATATCTGATTTTCACTTCATACACTTTATCTTTAAGAAAGAATCCTACTTCATATCCTCTATCCTTCTTTCCAGAGAAAGAAACCATTCGCAATTCTAGCCAAGAAAGCAGTCGCCATTTTAAAACTGAAAAACACGTGTAAAAAAAATGTCCAGCTTTGGTCTACTTGTTTATCAAGTAATGATTTTGTGAGGGTTATAAGCGGAGCATGGCGCCCCAGCGCCTGGGCCTCTTTCCCGTGATGGCCGCAAGGTGTCGCGCGTGTAACTCCATCCTTTCTCGCAAGTGCCCCATCACGGGCCTTGGTGATATACAGGGTGTTCGACAACAGGTGGAAGATTTTTTAAGGGATGATTCTAGGGATCAAAATAAGACGAAAATCAAGAATGACGAAATAGCGTTTGTGGCTTTGTTTTCCATTAATTAAAGTTTAAAAATTCCAGTAAAAGCGCCTAAAACCTGCAACCTGCCCAGCACCGACGACTGAATATCAGGTTAGCAGGGGTAGGTACAATCATAACCAAGAAGAGAAAGCCGAATGCTGCAGTACCGAGAAACAATAGTACGAGGTAAATTTCTAATATTCAATGATCTTGGTTATGACTGTACCCACCCCTGATGACCTGACGTTCAGTCGTCGGTGTTAGGCAGGTTGCAGGTTTTAGGCGCTTTTTACTCGAATTTTTAAACGTTAATTACTGGAAAAGCCGCGAACTCTATTTCTTCATTCTTGATTTTCCCTTAAAAAATCTCCCACCTGTTGTCGAACACCCTGTATATAGTATATAAGATCTGAGAATACAGAGAACACTGACGAGTTCTAGTGGACGGTTCCCAAAACGAAACGCCATAATTTTTTCGCCGGCATCCTACAATTTGAATATCTATAAAAATAAAAAGATGGCGCTGAAATAAAAACTGAAGCTCCTTTTGGGCCACCCTATACATGCCGCGTTTCATTCAAAGTCTAAGTATTCTCTTCTCCTATCCCACATATATCTCACGCGGTTATTGTCTAAAGTCTAAGGAATCGTAGAAGCGCGACGATATCTCCCAGAAAATATCGCAGTATGCAATTCCAAGGCGCATCTATGTACACACATTATATCCTTTGAAGTTTCACACGTGGAATGAGAGATTCGATTTACCCTTTTATCCTGTCCTCCTTGTACGCCTGCCAACCTTTTATTTCTATTCATCTCCCAATACGAGTATGTAAATGCACGCAATGATAAAAATCGAAGACGACAACGATTCAACCCTCTCAAAAATTATTTTGATCCGGGTTCGAGGTTTCTTTTCTCCGAAGAAGATCCTTCGGTTATCAAGCTGAACGGGAGGGGATATTCACCAGGAATTTCACACCGGTTCAACTGGCGGAACGAAAGAGAGACGGTACATCGTCATTTCCGGTGAAGATGGACCTCGTTAGCCGTTCATCGAACACTTCGATTTCTGCGTCCTTGTCTCCTGTCTTTGTTTCTTTCTCTTTTTATAAATAAGCTCGATTCGTTTCCGCTCGAGAAGAAGGTTAAGAAGAACCGAGACTAGACTTGGGATTTCTTCATTATTCTTTTCACACTTCGGTGTTATCATATAAATACAGTAGTTGATAAAAGCATTCGAATGCTTAAATTTCGATTAACACGTTGATCTATTTTAATGAAAATGGCTATGTGTAATATGGCGTGTTACGTTTATAATTATACGGGATACGATCGTTCCATTTTCCAATTTAAATTTTCCACTTGCTCCCTTACAAAAGTAAGATGATAGTGATATTACACCCTGTGTTCAGCCAGTGATTATTTATTGATCGCTATACAACTATTTGCGAATTTTTCCTGGTATTTTAAAAGTTTCTTTTCGCGTGTTACGAGTCCGTTGTAATTCAACTCGATAAGTGGATAATCCGGCACACCTATCTAAATTTCTACCGTTTCTTTCTGTTCATGAATTAAATTTTTTATTGACTCGAACCTCCTTTCCAGCGGTGACATTTAGCTCAGCCTCGTTAAACTCGTTTCGTGACTGTTCCCTATTTCTCGTATTTCTGGATTTCAATATTCGTGGACGCTGCTCCGCCACGTCAGGGTCTTTCGTGCGATTATCGAAATCGGCGGAACAGAAAACGACGGGCTATGTTAATAGTCTTTCGGTCGTTCGGTTGCGCTGAATAATTGTCCCGACGAATCGGCGCCGAGATGCGAACAATTTTTTCGCGAAAACTTTATGGAGATTCGTTTCGGCTTAAATACGATTGGATCGTGGCAAACCCGCGACCGGAAGGATGTTGAAAAGATAAGTGGAGAGATAATGGCGGGAATAATTTCTGTGAAGCGATAGCGTGACAGGGTAATGGAGATATGGAAATATTTGGAATTCAACCCTCGTTACGCTTGTATATAATTTTCCACGATACCACCGTATTCTTGGGATATAAATATAATACTCTGTAATCGGATTCTTCCTTCGCTTCCTCGTTTTTCCACTTCTTTTTCTTCTTCTTTCTTGAAACATCGTAGTTATCAACAGACAAATTGCTAGTAACTTCGCAAAAACTTTAATGTTTTATTAAAACAGTTTATCAAACACGTCGCGTCGAATGAAGCATCGAATGAAGCGTCGAAAGAGCCAGGCGAACATTTGTCAGGACGCGATCGTTTCGAACGTTCGAGGATAACTCGATAGCAGAGTAGCAGCCCCGAGTAGCGGTCGATGGAATCCATTCGTTTTCAAACGTCAACTCCTTCGTCAGGGACCGACAGTATCGTCGACACGTCCGTAATTATCTTCTCTCTCCCTGCTGTCCCTTGGGACGTTCGTGGCGGTGCTAATTAACGTACTACACAACTCGGCCATTTCGCCGCGTGAATATTTTCGATGCGAAGTACGCAGTGTATCACCGCTGTATTTCTGTTTATCCATCGTATTTTCTTCCTCCATCAACGCTCGTAATTCTGTTTTTTTTCCTCGATCCACGATGGAATCGGTGCGGGTGCAAATTTCATTTAAAAACCCGCCGCGCCGATTAATTGCGCTTTCGTCGATTACATTTTTCCCGACAAATTGATTTTCTTCGATCGCTTCTACTTAGCAATTTCGTTTACCCATTCTAATTATTCCTGATACACGAAATTGAGCGAGCAGGAGGAAAAAACTTTAACAGACACCTAACCGCTTGCTTGTCCTCTACTCTTATAACTACTTACCTCGGATCGATGCGATGCATCGCGATGGTAGGAAAGTTTGCCTTTTGGACTTGATTTAAATTAAATGTCAACAGCCAGCATCGTTGCACACCGACTCGCTACTTCCCTCGCTCAGTCTCTTTGCGCGCTTATTTTTTGCTGACAACTAGGGAACGCGGGAACGCAAGAAGTGTACTCAACGTGACTACCAATCGACGACTACCTCTTCTATTTGGTTAGCTAATAAAAAATTTCGCATCATTTTTCGCGTAAATATTGTCCAACAGAATTACAAGTAGAGGTGCGGGAGTACTCGTAATTTACAAGCCGAGCTGAACTCGCTTCGATTGTTCGAGCCGAGTCCACTTGAATTTGCCGAATTACTCGAAATCGACGAACTGTTTCAAACAAATGCGAGCTACTCGAATATTCCAGCTGAAAATTCATCGTCAAGTAAATCGAAGTTTTACGACGGCTCAAATATTCGAGTAACTCGCTTTTGTTTCAAACAGTTCGTCGATTTCGAGTAGCTCGACAAATTCAAGCGCTCGACTCGGCTCGACCGATCGATCATTGTTTGACTCGAAATTCGAGTACTCGAATAAACCGAGTACTCGCACACCTCTAATTACAAGGCGCTGTGTTTCATTAAGAATGAGCGTAGGAAAGCTCGATGATGATCGTCGTTTTAACTACCAAGAATAAGTATGAATGAAAATTAATTAATCAACTGAGCGTTCGAAAAAATTTCAGAGGATAGACGAAGCAACGAAGAATTTTCTCGAGCAACTCATCCACCGCAATACATATTTCCTCCCGAAAATCTGACCGAAATACCCTGAAGACGGTGCAACCGGACAGTCCCGTCAGAAAAAAGACACGTCTTCATCTCGGTGCAGGGCATTAGCTGCCACGTTCGAGGTACGTTTTCATTAGCACCTACTGTTGTTACCGCCTCGGGCGTGCCGAAGATAAGTGGTTATCTTTCGTTTCTCTTTCTTTTCTCACTTTCGGGGCTGGTTATTCCACGCTCGGATCGCGCCACTATGGAAGGCTGGTTTGTCTTCGTCAAGACAGACGAAAGGAGCTGGAAGTGGTAGCTTTTTTAGAAAGCGCATTCTTCTGTCCGTCCTCTCGTGGAAACGATCCACTTCAGAGAAAAGATGGTGCACTGCTGCTTGAAAAATGAATATCTTCAGCCAACGGGAGGAAGTGTGGAGGGAAGATGAAAAAAAAAAAGAAGAAATTCCAACCCGTCGACTGCTTCTTCCGTTCGCTCCTTTCTAATAAAACGTCATACGAGAATTTATTTACTCTCGTGTATTCGGACCTCCTCCACCGTACGTACGGCATATCCGTTTTATCATCCCGTTTCTTCATTTATTTTTCTTATTTCACGATCAAATTTGATCCCATTCTGAGGGGAAATTAGACGAGCACGGATAAAATAAATTGCATCAACGAATATTGTTGCAAAGTTTCCGCTGATTGTTAACGTTTCTTCTAATTTCAAATTTCCCTAACCTTTCAGTGAAAAATTACTGCAATACCCGTTCCTAGAAATGACGTCTGTGTCAGAGTAACTGTTCCAGGGAAAAGTTCAAATCAACGTCTGTCTAAGCTCGTGGGATCGAAAGTTTCCGGAAACATGGAAATGTATAATTAAGGCTAGCAAGTTTGTCTGCCTAGATACCTCGACCCTACTGATTGTTCTATAATTAGTATTAATTCCCTCCATTCTATTTAAGTGCTGTTAGTTTGTCATCCATTCAAAAACGTTTGTATACATTACAATTTTCCAGAATAGGTACATTGGGCTCGTACCTTTCCGACCAGCTAAAATACGGTCGTTAGAGAATGTTTCAATTTCAATTTCAATTCTCAATTAAAAGGACGATTTAATTCCCTTGAGGAACAACTATACGGGCGTATTTCACGGACGTATTCTTGTCGCCTTTAACGAGTATTTTTATACTGTTTTCTTGCGGAACGCTGAAAGTCTACTTCTAGCCAAGCGTAACGAGCTGTGGCCTTTATGGTACGCATTAATTAAATTAACGGGATCATTAATTGTGGCTTGGCCGCGCTTCTCGAACCTTTCGCGCTCCGTATTTCTGCGAATCCCGGAAAACGGACCTGGAATTTGCCGGTTTTTTTTTTTCTTATTTTCTCTTTCTTTCTCTTTTTTAACGAGACCGACCGCCTAACAGAAAGAAAAACGAGCTTTCGAGATTGCGAATGGCTTTATAAAATGCTAACAGACGGGATCAGATTTCTGAAGTTTATTCTGGATGGGATTACCCTGATTGTTCAGAAACTGAGAAATACGTTTCAAAGTCAAGGATTAACCGTTCAGTCTCGGACCAGACAGGATTTTTACGTGATTCCTATAGTTAGGCAATTGCAAGTGATCCGATTCAACTGTTGCAAGTGAAACGAGTCAATGATTTATCCGACATTCGTAGTTAAACTATTATACGTAGGGTAGAGAGGACAGTAGATGGACAATTTAGTTGATTCCAAAGTTTACATCAAGTTGTTTTTTAGAAATATTTAGGAAAAAAAAAATGAAAAGCTTTGTACATAAAAATGTATAGATTTAAAGAAAAAATTAATTGCATGTAAAAAAATCAATTTATTCAAATATAAAATGATGAAAATTATACTCATAGCCTGTATTACCAGTGGATAGATGATAGGGCAAATTTACATGTTTATTTATAAAGAGTCTAGCCGTATAAGCATGATGAATCGACCCCATCAACAGTTTCGATCGATCTGAAGAACAACTGTGAGCAATTTTAACCCCCTACCCCCTGGTAAGGAAGATATGAGGGTAACAACCCTAAACTTTACTACTTTTTTTCTCGGAAACTGTTTACGATATCTGAACACAGTTGAAAGAAAGCAAAGTTCATATTTTTCTGTGAGTTGTTTCTGGTATGAAAATCGTGGTGAGACGGTGCAGGGTTCGGCCTGCCTTTACCTTTTGAAGAGGCGTTATATTGCTTTTATTTTTTTTTTTAATCATGTTGCACCAATCTGACATAGATAACAGTTAAGTAGTAAAGGATTATTACTAATTTTTTTTGTGGGTGTTACTCAAGAGGTTGTTTATAAAAATCACCCTCAAAACTGTATGAGTTATCAAATCAAAATTTTGAAAAACGTATGTGGAGTACAGCTAATGAGTACCTACTATTTGCATTTCAGTGTATTCAAATATCTTAAACGGTTTCCGAGAAAAAAAAATAGTGAAGCTCAGGATTGTTACCCTTACATCTCCCTTAGCAGGGGATAGGGGATTAAAATTGCTCACAGTTGTTCTTTAGGCAAAAAGCATTATGTAATATAAATATGAACCGAAATTGTTCCTGGGGCCGATTCACTATGCTTATACGGTTAGAATCTTTCTAATATTAATAATACAATCGTACAGTATATATCTTTTTGCAGTACACCTAAACACGCTGTTTTTTCACGTTTAAACACAAGTTTAAAAAATATTTTTCACGTACAAAATAAATTTTCATAAAAAGTGTTACTTTTCTGAAACAATAAATGTGTTTTCTATAAAATAAAAAAAATTACATAGATTAAAAATCTAGCTTTCTTATAATTATCAATTAATCTACAATCGCCCATCTACTGGCTTGCTTACTCTATAGGTATATAATGTAACAAGTGAAGAAAGTCGACGATTTATCCGACGTCTGCAACCAAATCGTCGAATATTCTATTCCATCCTACCTGGCCAGTGACACCATGAAATAATAACAAGATCTCGCTAGTCCCGTCACGTGTATATTTCTAAATTCAAAAGAAATCCGTAAAAGTTTTCCAGAGATTCTCTCTGCCCGTCTCTCGTATCGACGTTCACCCTTCGTACCGTTTCGTAATAACATTGAAATTCAATCCAACGTCCCGTTTCCATAAAAGTAAACCTACCCGGTAGCGTATCCCGATTCTCAACGTCCTTCAGTCTTGTTCCAATTTTCTCTTAATCTGTGATCCTAGATCCGAGTAAAACGGCTAAAGTGAAGCAGATAACACGGCGAATTCCGTCTCGAAGCTTTTACAATAATACAGCGACTCCTTCGATCGGTACGATATCCAGGAATCCTAAGCCTGTTCGTATCTCACCGTTTAATCCGTTCCGAGAGAAGAAGGGAGATGGAACACTCTATATCAAAGTTGCCAGAAACAGCCCTAAACGATCGAACCAAGTTCGAACGATATAGCTATCGAACTTTTCCGAACACCGCACCGGATGGAAACTGAAACGATGGAAGAAGAAGAGGATGGCACCTTCTTGCTACAGTTGGCGACTCAATTAAAACAATTCAAACTTATCGACTGGATGATACACGTTTAATAGAGACAGCTTTTCATCCTTGCGATATACATATTGTATTTAAAAAAGTTTCAAGCTATCCTTGAACGACACAAATAAAATTGATCAGTTCAATTGCAATTTCTGTTTTAAAAGAGATTTAAGGCAGTGACGAATGAGAGCCCGTGTACTGCACCGAAAGAAGAAATGAAATTAAAAAAGAAGTTTCCTAACTGTGACAAATAAAATCCCATCGCATCAATTACATACATCGACGTTCGTACTGCAAGAATACTTGAAAAGCGTTCTTTTTTCCTTTCATCCCGACACCGGTTTTCCTCTTTTATCACCGACAACGACGAATCGAGTCGTTGTCTTGTTAAAAACTTTCGGAAAAACCTTTCTATTTCGTAGATAACATTTATCCTTTCCATTCGAATCGAAGGAACTCGGATAAAATTGCTAAATAAACGTTCGAAAGATAAATATAATTAAATACATATATATTGAAACGAAATATTCAGCAAAATCGAATTCGCTTCGCTACAATTTCAATTCCAATTTCAATTTCAAAATATTCTTATCCCCTCCACCTCGTTCCATCCACGATTTAATCACGATTTAAATGCAGTTTATTTCGCTACAAATCACCGAGTTATTATTACGAGTGGATTTTCCATGTTTTATTAACAACTTCGTAACTTTCCCGGACAGTCAGCGAGCCGAGTAAACGTCTAATTAATTTCGCTGGAAAGTTTAACTGCTCGTTCAACTTGGATGCTATCCGAATCGTGTCGTAACGTTTTTCACGTTCCAGTTTTATCCATTTCGAGTGGAAAGTCCTTCGACGGAGAACAAGTTCTCGCATACTTTAGAAAGGTACCAGAAAACGCGTGTCAGTTATAAACGATGGAGGACTGCAACATTTCTTCGAGGAAATTGCTATGAGATCTGTCTATACTGGGTGTCCCAGCATCGGTAGTACAACCGAGGAGTTGGGGATTCTACATGAAAAAACAAATCGAAAACAAAGAAAAAAATTTTTTCATTTGAGGCTTCGTTCTCGAGAAAATCAGTTTTGAATATTCAGCGAGTATGCGTACACTTAACTATGGTTTACATGGGGACAATTTGATTGTTAAGGGGGCAATTATAAAAATGGACTCGTCCAGAGTTTAAGTTAACCGTATGGCGACTCTCAGTCGCTACTCGAGCTGGGTAAACGTCCGTAATTGCTAATAATTAAAATAATATAGAAAAATCTTTCATTAAAATTATTTCCTACTTGAATTTTGGTTCTTCATTATATGTTTTTAAAATGTGTTTCCTCAACAATTTTCTAGTGATTTGTTTGGGAAACCTATCATTTAAGTTTCTTCGGAGAACAATTCAATTTTTGAATATTAAAAATTATGTTTACGTTACATAGGGGAGATAAGAATTTTAGAAAGGCTTAAGTGGGGCATGGCATAAAAAAAGTTGGGAAATATTGGTTTAGATAGATGGATCTCGATAGAAGTCATATGTCACTTATAAGTAGTACTAATATCATTAGTATCACAATTAGTAGCACAATGGACAGCATTTCCAACAATTTTTCCATTAATAAAGTAAGATAATAACTAAATTACATGTTTTATTTTCATTTAAATCCACTCTAAATCCATAGGTAGAAATAAGTAATATAGCACATTATGTTGATACTAATGACATTAGTACTACTTATAAGTGACATGTGACTTCTATCGAGATCCATTCATCTAATTCAAAATTAATTTTCTCGAGAACGAAGCCTCAAGTGAAAAAATTTGTTTCGTTATTTTCGATTTGTTTTTTCATGCAGAAGATCATGTAGATACTGAGACACCCTGTATATCCAGGCAAAAATTGTTTTAACAGCAAAATGATGAAATAATCGAACTTTGTAAGTACAAAGTTCCAAATGGCATTTGATATTTTACGCATAATTTCATGCACAATAAACAAGGTCCGCGTAGATCGGTTGTTGGCCGCACTTGGCGAAAAGACTCGAAGCGTATGCGCTGGATGTTGACGATTTCGCGTACGTTTTACCGTCCTTTAACGAGCGCGTTACACTGCCATTTGCGTCCTTTCTCCAAACATCGTTTTCTTCGAACGAGCTTCGCTCGATGGCAAAGAAAACACGGGACTAACGGCCGACGATCACGGCACCTATGCACATTCTACTTGGAAATCGTTCCGAGCCTGCCTTTTCAACGAAACGCGTCTCATTTTAGCGACGATCCGGGACAGCGATGCATCATACTTGGAAATCATTTCGACTCCGTTCCACGAAGAGCACCTACCGTCCTTCTTTCTTTTTTCTCCCTCTCGCAAACTTCTCGCGGAACGCGCAGTCTCGCTTTTTACTGGGTTAACAGGATACTTCGTAATGACGATAATCATATCATAGAGAAGGGGTAGACCGGAACGTAAAGGGATGAAAATGGCAAGAAAGATACGAGGCAATTACTCAGGAGGAAAGGCTCGTAAAGTTTCGACACGCGAGTAGCTTCTGTAATTAAAAGTGCGTAGACGTGCTCGTTAATGGATTTACGACGATACGAAAGGTAGAAAGCTAGTAAAAGAAAGATGTAAAAGTTGTTCTATGCCTTTTCGCCTTTTAAATCCTGTTAAAGTGGTAAAATTGGTAAAATTTCACAGCTTATACCGAAGAAGGGGTATACTTGAAAGCTTTGTGCTCTTCAACATCATAATACCTATTGTTAGATTTTTGAAAGATCGCGGTGATAATATCAGAGACGGAATTTGCAAACTTTTTTCCTTGCTTTATGCTTTAACAGAAAAGCTTTGCGACTTTCATAGTGAAACACGTAAGTGATAACTTAAGGGAATCGGGTTACCGTTACAGAAACCTTTGTAACAAAGTATCCGCGAGATTTCCTTCTCCATGAAACTGGATTTTTCCTCCTCGGAAATCTCTCCTGTCCCTCTGGAAAATTTCCCAACGTATCGAAACCCGAACTACCCCGGCTGATGTAACAGGGGAGGGAAGCGAAGAAAAAAAAAAAGTATCGTTCGCTTTTCACCCTACGCTGAAAGCATTAAGTTTAACGAAAGAACTGACGTAGCCGAGTGACATTGAAAAAGGCAAGTTAGCCGAGCCTGTTCGAAGAAGCCTGAATGGCGATGGAACGCGCACACATGCACACGTATGGAACCGTAAGAAGGAAATTCAACACGCGGCAAAAGAGATTTACATCTTTGATTGACACTGAAAAGGAACGTTCCGCGCTTCCTGTAACTTGAATTATGAATAGGAAAGGCAGAGGGAACCTTCGGTGGGTAAAATTTTTTCGCGAAAAGAGGCAGACGTAAATATTGACTTCCGGGCTCACGCTCGTCTCCGGATGAAAACCGTGAATCTACTCACAGCCGAACCGTACCCGATCGACGAAACTTGAAATAAACTATGGTAATGATGCAAACGTTTTCCACTCACCGGCTCTCCATCCTGCACTTGCCCTCTCGCGATTTGCAGTTACTTTTGAAGTCGTCGAAAATCTGGCTGCACGGTTTGCCTCGTAAACAGACGCTCAGCGCATGATTGCATGTAGGCAGAGTGTCGATGGAATACGGGTCCTTATCTGGAAAAGAAATCGCGACAACATTAACGACACGCGACGCGATATCGTGGAGAAATTTTACTTAAAAATATAGCCTGCAAGGAAATAAATGGAATCTGACGATGAAAAACACAAAACATCAACAATTGTAATAGACAAACAGGATTGACTTCCGAAAAAGGGTTACCCCCAATTTGAAATGAAATTTTAACCAAAACTTATACCTGATTAGAGAATAAAATCTCTAAGAGGATTTTTGGCGATAAGGCCTCGTTAGCCTTCTACCCCCCTTCAAAGTCTGAAACGTTTTTATTGTATATCTCCAAAAATATTGATTTTAGAGAAAAAAGTTTTAAACAAAAAATACATTTTTTTTGTAAAGTATTATATATTATATTATAGTTATTATTTAGTGTAATAGAGAGAGCCTACCCTACAGTCAAGCGGTGGGGCGTGAGACATTATACTTCATCAATGATTTTCTCAAAAACTATCAATCGTAGAAGAAAAATAGATAGAACATAAAATATGTATTTCGATGAGATCTACAATTTTTACTTAAAATGTTTTTTAAAATTCTTAGTATTTCTCAAGTTTTTTATAGTTTTCACCATGAAAATCAAATTTGCACCAATTTTCACTATCATTTTTGTAATCAGCGCGTCGAAATACGTGAGTATCCGCAATTTCAAAAAAATCAGAGGTAACCCTTTTTCGGAAGTCCAGCCGACAATCATACCATAACGAAAGAAATAACTGAAAAAACGTTGCAAATTCAATACCATTTTATCGTCTGTCAGAAACAAAGAGCATCAGGTAAATTCATCTATCCGTTCAGTAGACAACGAAGAGCTGATGGCAGGTCAATTAAAAATATTGCTCGTATAAAAATCCCTTTCGTTGTTGCTCGGTCGTTTGAAAGCGTGGAAAAATAATTGCCAGTCTCGGCCGAAGTCGTACAAAATAACGAAAAGACGCGTCTGTCTGGGACCGATGGAAATAAAACAATAAGAAGTCGTCGGCACGGATGGCGCCGGTTTCAAACAAAAAGACAAACCAGAAAATAATAAAGGTATTCTTTTATCAAACGAAAGAAAGGAATAGCTGAGGTGGGTAGGTAGGTCGGGGGTGTGCTAGGAGGGAGGGTGAAAGGGGATTTTTTTCGCGGATAAAGGAAAAGAGGATTGGGAAATTTCCCGTGAATAATTTCAAAGACCTCGCCGCTTTTCTACACTCACAAATTCTCCGATAATAAAAGCGATCGCAATTAAAAGGGCGGACTAATTCATTTAACGACGGGACGATCGGTGGAAAAAGATAGATAAACGAGGAAAGGAAATAAGAAAGGAGAAAGAAAATCGACTTCCAGTGGCTGTACACTCTATTTCATAAATTATAGAAAAAGAAGAAAGAGTACCGACCGGTCGGAAAGCTGGCACGAGAAAATATGTAAACAAAAGCGGTTCGATGTGGCGCGGATAATGGGGGTGTAAAAAAGAAAAGGAACGTAGGCGAGATAAAAAATAAAGCAGAGAGAGTTTCTCTGGCGGAATCGACAGGCAAGAGGAAAGCCCATTCTTTTAGCATTGGTAAGAACGAAGACGGAAAGAGAAAAAGCGACGAGGATGGGAGTGGAAAGACAGAAAGGAAGAAAGAAAGAAAGAGATGAAAAAAAGAGGTACGCGAGTTGAACAGCGGACGTGGGTGAAAAGAAGCGCATTGGGAATTATCCGCGAATCGTTCGAAAATGCTCAAAAGGCTCGACGGCCCGGACGAGCGAACCCTCGGGAAAATGAACAATGGAGATCGTAGGAGAAGCCGCAATGGCGCGGAGGTTATATAAGAGAGCCGCAGTCAAAGATATCGCGATCCCTTTGTTTCTTTCACGAGACCCACCCCCCTTTTCATCGAAAGAAAATGCCCTGAACGAGTGCCGCTTCGATCAAATTTTCTTCTGTTGCGTCTACCCTTGATACACTCGTTGTTATCTTCGACAAACCCCTAGATAATACTTTCCCGCACGATTAACACCATTGGATGTGTCATTCACAGCATACGTCGAATTTGTACAAATTTCGGTGAAATAAAGCTCTAATTTTTGCTTTGCAATTAACTATTACCCCAATTAAATTTTCTCTAATTGTAAACCTCCAACAATTGATTTCCCGATATAAACTGGTCTCTACTGTTTTTTTAAACATCGCGTCGCCTTAAGTAGTTGCTTTTTAAGAATTCAAAGCGTTTATCGCTTAAAATTGGAAACGTTGTTTCTAATGTCTTTAAATATTGATGGCAGAATCCAATAACGTTGACAAAACGTGAGACGACGTTTTAAAAATTGACTATGTTTGACAAGGAGGAAAAATTATTTATCGAAGAATTCGTTGTAAAGGTGAAACGAAAGTGGGTCACAGCGAAACGTTGCAGATCGAGAGTCGGCGCGGGGTGGCACCGCGTTCGCGGGAAATTAAAATTTTAATTTCGTAAGGAAAACAGAAGTGTCTTGAGAAAGAAGCAATTAAGGGAGAAAATAAATTAAGCTTACCTTCCGGGATTTCACCATTCGCGAACCTCATTTGAAACATAATTTCAGGATGAGAAAAAAATCGAGCAATTAGACCGCGTTCAACGAACCTTTCATTTTACAAATACCTATTACGTTCGTCAAAATTTCTCTAATTGTAACCTATGGATCCGTGATTTTTTACGTTTATAATATCCCTTGTGAAAGACGACGTAGCGGCTCGAAAATGAAAAGGAACGAAAGAGAGTAATAAAAGGGGATTAATGTATATGAATAATTTAAAGAGTAATGAGTGCGGCAATTAGACGAATTTGGCCAAAAGTTTAATTACATTTATCCAGGTACATGCATAGGCCGTATGATCGGTTTGAAAGCTGGTCATACGGGAAGGTAACGTAGATAATGAAAAGTCCGGCATAGCTGGTACGAGAAGCAGGAAGGTTCGGCACTTAATGAGATTAAATTCGCCCCCACGCTTCGAAAAAAGGAAACGAAGGAAAGGGAAAACCGACGGCGAGCTAGAGAAAGGTGGAAAAAGAAGAAAAGGGAAAAGAACGAAGGAGAAAGAAGGCCTGGCAAAGGCACGCGCGCTTGCCTTCCTCTCTTCTCTCTTCTTCAACACGCCAAAGATTCCCTCCTCTCGAAGTCAACGTCACTTTCAGGATACACTGAAAGCAACGCGTTGCAGCTTATGCAACGCAGGGGGCTTTGAAGCTTTCGTTGAGCCATAAAAAGATCGGAAAAAGAAAGAAGAAATCGGTTCCGAGCTTTTAATGTCTTAACAATTAACCCCTCGAGTTTAGCTTTCGTCACTTTTGATTTTCGCCACAAGTTTCTTTCCGTTCTTTCATTTCTTTCTTTCGTTTGTTCGTTCAATTAATTCCAGAATTATTTACGTACATTTTACGTACAAATGGTACTTAGAATATATCATTTAATCAAAATGGCCACATAAACGTTTCATTAATATTTTGAATACAAAATGGCTTATTGTCAGTTACAGCAAACAATGGCATAGAGTGAAACTCCTGTAATGTTCTATTATGGATTTCAATCAGAGAAATTCACTGCGATGATTATTGCTATTACAATTTAGCACACTGTTTAGAGAATATAGAATATAACTGATTATTCCTGTTGAGAATTTCTGGTTATCATGTATAGTCATACATGAGTTTACATTACAATTAGTTTATTTATTCAAGTACTTGTCGACGGACCATAAAAAAATCAAAGCCGCAGCTTCCATTTACTAACGTTTCCAAAAATTGAACGATGATTTAAAAATGAAACAATTAAACATCCGCTCGGCAAAAAGTAAACCCAAAATGAAAAAAAAAAAAAATAAAAAACACAAACAAAAAACATTTTCAATTTGTTTGACTCAAAACAATCGAACAAAAATGAAAAATACTCCTGTTTCGAGATTGAAACAGAAAATAGATTTCCGGATGTTGATCGACCGATGCCGAAGAACACAATCCCAAAAGGAAACGCGGTGAAAAACACTGAAGTACAAGTTCGATGATGATCGAGAGGACTTTTGGATAATCTTCGTTGAGAACGCGAAGAGCAAATATCGGCAACGATTTCCGAGGTAAAGACGAACGGATTCCGTTCGAGGATGCTCGAACGAACACTGCTCTCAGTTGGCGGCTTTCGTCTCGAGTGAGCGTGTAATGCCAGTCGGAAGTTAAAGTTAAACAAGAAACGAATGGCCTCTGGAATTATTGGAAACGTCGCGCGATGGACGCGTGTTCGCGACTCGTTAAAAGTTTTCGAGCGTTCTTCCTCGATGGAGATCGAGGATAATGGTAAAAACCGTCTCGACGCGAGGCGACGCGTCGCGATGGTCGAGTTGAATCCCTGGTTACACTCGCGATTAAACGCTTGTTAGAGGATTAACGCGTGTTGAGTTCGATCCCTTTTTCAAGCGGACTAGATTGATCTTAATTGATTTTCGCTGTTATCCAAGCGTCGCCGGACGATTCGATCTCGCCATAGGAGACTGACAATTTTCTATTCACCGAATTTCAGTTTTATTCTATATTCAAAAACATGTGAAACTTCTTTTTCATGAATTTACAAAGTATTCAAATGGTGTTAATATAATCGTTGACGTACCCACCTCCGATCACCTTGACTTTGACATATGTTGTCAAGATCATCACCCTGAGTAACTTTTACTTATAACTTAATCGTCGCTCATTGCTTATTAAAAGGATATGAAGAAATAAAATTTGAGAAATATACCAGTTTCTGTCGTACCTGTAATTTTCGAACAACGTCTATATAAGAATAGTGAGTTTGTATGTTGACATCCTGTAGAACATCTCAATATCTATTACCGTTAACTAATAGCTTTTATCTATTTACTACTGCCAATCTTTATGTTACTTTTGTCGAGTTATCATATATCTACACGAATTTTTACATTTGAGATATTATAATTTAGATAGTATAGGTTATATTATAGTTTAGATAGTATAGATAGTATAGTATTAATAAATTATCTATGCGATAAACTAGTAATTCGGTGTGAAATTAAGTGTCCAAAACGTAGAAACGTATTGTGTTACGGTACTGAAAATGAATGAGACAGAGAAGGACATTATGACTACTGCATAGCAGAATTTTGTTTAAACGTATTTATAATTATTCTGAGAGAATAGATCAATTTTTTACAATTATGTCAAAATTATATCGCCTAACAAACAATATAATTAATGAAAGTGAATAAATATTGATATTGTTCAGTATAGAAATTATTTAATCATTATACCTATCCACTAACAAGTAATATAATTAATGGAAGAGGAAATAAATGGAGAGTTAATAAAGAGTTCCGCTCTCCCGTAGGGCAGAAATCTAACCTAACCTAACCGAAAACCATTTGCACCCGCACCATTGTTGCTCCATTGTCCGCATGTGCTTTGCGACGACGTTGCGACTTCGGATTTGAAATAAATTGGCTTTGGGTTAGGTTAGGTTAGATCTTTTGAGTGGAGCCCTTCCGCAGGAAGGGCGGAGCTCTTTATCAACTCTTCACGTATTGATTTTTACAAGTCTTTCTTGGTTCATAACTTTTTAATAAACAATGAGCGACGATTAAGTTATAAGGAAAAGTTACTCAGGCTGATGATAATTTCTTTTCTTTTTTCGTTTAAATGTAAATTTGAAATTAAATTTGTGTTTGCAACCATATTTCATGTCTGTAACGCTTACTATAAAATGCAGGTTTTTATTGAAAGAAACTTACCCTTGTTCAAGACATCGATGCAAGGGTGATCGAAGAGGAAGGTCTGGAAGCTGTTGCATTCCTGATCTACGTGGCGTTCCCTGCAGAGGCACGTGGGTCGGAAGAAAGTGAAAGCTTGCAGAGTATGCAGGGCCGCTTGACACTTAGTCACTGTCACCGTCGAGCAAGCCACTGGAACAGTTAAATTATTATTAAGCGGGTCTACCCATTGTCGATGACAAATACGCCTTCTTAGCACGATTACGCGCGGATAAATTTCCCCAATTTCCCGGGTTAACTGCTTCTCCCATAAACACGTGACATTGCACAGAAGGGAAATGAAATATATAAATGTATATGCTTCCATGTACCTATACGAATGTCAAATTGCTTCCTTCAAACTTGCCTCCTTCATATTTACAATTGGTCTCGGTAGGTAATGTTGTTACCAAATCGCATTAAACAGAAAACACGAAACACAATTCTCTAGACGTGAGTGTAAATTACGTAGCATTTCAATCAAATCGATAAGAACTTCATTCGAAATTAAGGAAGAGGTGTTAACCCGAATAAAATATAGACAAAATTCTATTTTTAACATTGATAACATATTTAATTGGAATCCGATAAACGTCTTCTTTGGTTAATTATTAAAATCAATTAGAGAAACATGAGACGAAGCACCTAGCATTTTTAAATATAAAACGCTGGATATAGATATCCAATTTAAATAAGCAAATAAAATAAGATCGCAGAAAATAATATTACATGTTCGGCAATAAGTCGTTTCCTGTTCACCGAGTACGAGAGGATTACATTTCATGCGCGATAATTGCTGGAAGGCGCGTCGACGAACGTCAGTAATGCCTACCGGTGAATACCGCAGAATCCCATAGAGAAATTCGGTGTAACGGGAAGCGGAAGGCTCGACAGAGAGATTATCGCGCAAGAATGGAAAGCTCGCGTTACACCGCAGGGAGCAACGGGAAGTCCTATGGTTGGGAAAGCAATGGATAACGCTCGACGTATGTACCACGATCGTTTCAACAACAACTGGAAACCAGTCTGTAAGTCTGTGAACTGTAAACACTAAACTGTAAACACAGCGTTCTTCCTCCATGCGATCTCGCCTTCGACTGATTCTTCGCGTCACGTTATCGCTCGTCCTTACGTTCAAATCCTTCCAGCGATTTCAAAACAAAACTCTTCCTGTTAGATCCGGGAACTTAAAACCATTATAATGCCAACAAAGTTATACCGAAACCGTTATAGTACCGAAATGAATGAAAATCGAAAACATTAGAGTACTGAAATCGAAATAAGTATCTGTATTTTTTTTTGTAACATTGTAGATTCAATTTTAATGTAACCTAAACTGCTTTCAAAGCAATCTTATGGAATCTTATGCGCGTTTGAAACATTTTATCATTAGTATAATAACATCAACAATATGGCCACAATATCAAACTTCTTTTCTACTCGTAATTTGTAAGTGTAGGAGAGGGGAGAAAAAGGCGTTTCGTCTCGAAATCGTCTGTCAGACTCGTCCAGTGGGGCTGACAACAGACGATCCCTGCCCCAGACACATGTTGGATAACCAACGCCACTAATCGTAACACAAACACTATAAGATTCATCCTCAGCCAAACATTCTAACCATGACTCCTAAAAACCTTTTACTCATCCTGCATTTCGTTCCTTTCCTTTAGTCACACTGTTCCTTGACATCACCCCCTATTCCTGATTCATCCTGCACTTCGTACCCTGACACCATCGTCCCTATTCCTCACTCATCCTCACTCATCTTGTACCTTTCCGTAGTCACACTGTTCCTTAACCATCATCCCTACCACTATCCAATTTCCATCAATAGTATATAAAAAGCTTACAGAGCTTTACCAGGGCAGATTTCAGTACCTACTAGTCGAGTGCGCATTTCATAATAAACGTTTCTAAGTAAGAGTATTCTCTACGTGTTGTTTAATTCCTTGGAATCCAACACACATATCATACCGCAATTCGAGAACTTTTAT
This sequence comes from Osmia lignaria lignaria, assembly GCF_051020975.1. Lineage (NCBI taxonomy): Eukaryota > Metazoa > Arthropoda > Insecta > Hymenoptera > Megachilidae > Osmia > Osmia lignaria. The sequence continues at coordinate 910,597 of NC_135047.1, read as the reverse complement.
ATATTCGAACTGCATGCCGGGCGACCGCTTGCGAGAACACTGTCACCGATCATCTCGCCGCCACCTAGCGGTCCCCGGTCCGAACTAAAGGCGTTCAGGGAGACGAAACCCTCTCTCACCCCCTCCACTAAACGCCTACATAAGCATTGTATAAATTACCTCCAATCAAACGAGAAGCAAATGAGAACAGGAATAATGCTCATTATTATTTTTAATTCGATATTATATGTATATATCGGTTTTGGTATGACTTTGCCAACTTAATTTACATAATGCCAACACGTACAGAACCCATTGGTTTTAAGTTTTAGATTTTTAGTTAAAAAAGAAAGAAATGTTGAAAGTTTTCTGAAATAGGAAAACCGGAACAATTACCGATAAATAAAGAGTAAACATATCGGTATGACGTTATATAAGTATTTCGGTTTCTATAAGGGTTTTGAAAGTGCAACCGACAAATACCGATATGATACCGGTATTTTTAGTTTCGGTATAAGTCCCTGGTTAGATTACTAGTACTTTATTGTGCCGAGAGGCAGGATCGAATAAACGACTTTACTAATGGTGACAAGCAACCAGCCGAAAGTTACGCGACATAAAGTCCAGTATAGGTAGTCGCTAAGTATTCCATGAAAAATTAATTTTTTCACTCGAGAAAGTTGGTCCTAGTTCGAAAATGTCGTAAATTTTTGTAACCGTTAGTCGTTCAAGAATCGAATCGATCCGAGCAGAAGCTGCCTCGTGGAATATCGGGTATAACTTTTCCATGAAATGGTGGGAAAGGTGGGAAAGATGGCAAACGAGGAGTCAGTGTTCTATCTTAAATTAAATATTAACTTCTCGCTGTCAGGGAATTTTACTTTTCGCTTTGTAGCCAGTAACTCGACTTCCCTGCTTGTCCTTTACTTTTTTCTTTTTTTTCTTTCCATCCTCGATCCTTTATTTCCATCCCTAGCAGCACTCTTTATTTCCTCGTCGACGAAACGTCGAAATTGGGTCGTTACGACGTCGACACCGTCGATGGTTAACGTCGTTTCCATTGGTTCCCGAACAAACTGTGCAAGTTCGACGTCGCGTCGTCGAACATCTATGAAAATTTCGAGGATTGTATAAAAAATCATAACATTATCATCTTGAGAGAGTTCAACTAGGTACTATTTTAATCAGTACATACACTGATCAATCCTTAAAGTGGGATTAATGATTATTGCAAATGAATGCAATTATAACGAATGCAATTACCGAATTTGTTATTCTGACCACACTATCGACTATCTAGCTGTCTTAATGTTTAGATTTTGCAATAGAAAAAAATATTCTTCTATTTATAAAAGCTGTATGCCATTGTAAATATTCCACTAGTACCAAAATTGCCGACAAAGAAAAATTGTATCAAGAATTATTAATTAACGTCTACAAAACATTATTAATTAACGTTCAGGTAACAAAGGACGAATCGATATGCGTTGCCGGTCGACAATGTATTGAAAGGGTGCTTGTAATAAAGAAACACGAAGGATACGGGCTGTTATCGACAAAAATAAATTGAAAATATTGAACGACAGGGCTTCGTGCTAATTTTGCGTTAGCAGGTGAAAGAACTCGATTGAAATTTCCACTTTGCTCGTCATTTTTCGATCCGACGTTCGACGGAGGCGACGACATCTGGATTCATTACTTATACCTCGCCGGTGCTGGTGCTGGTGGTGCTGCTGCTGCTCGGTTATTACGAAACTTACGCTGTCTTGGAATAGTAATTAAGGCTGCCTCTCGTTCCCATTCTTTCTCTGAACGACGCTGTACTAATTAATCTGCGTGCAGAGGAATCTCGAGGAAAAAAAGAAATGGGAAAACCATAATAAAACGAAGCTGAAATTGCTTTAACGAGGAAATATTTCAGCTGGTAAAAATCGTCGTGCCGGTAATTACCATCGAGGATCGATCATCGTTATCATGCAAAAATCATTATTACTACGTTCTTGTTCGCAATGAATAAATTTCACTGGTACGCGATCCAAGATTATTCTGAACAAGTCTCGACGTTATCGACTCGAAAATTCAGTTCGAAACTGAACGAAATTAAGATTGAACTTTGCCCTTAAACGAATTCGGACGATTCCGGTACATCTACTTCGAGCTTTGATATTTAAATCTGACAATTTAGTATATAGCTTTGAAGTAATTTTATCGAACGTGTCCCATTGCTCTCTAATCCCTTGAGAGATACACGTCGACGAGAAGTTTACCTGAATGTAGTTTTATCGAGGATACCGAGATCTCTGGGAAACAGACGTTGAAAGAAAAGAAAATTGAACGTAACAATCGAAATCGATACGGTTCGGAATGGTAAGTAAAACGATATCGAGTTTGGTTGGATTTAAAATACTGAAAAATTTTCAAATAAAACCATCAGAACTATAAGAAACTTGTAAAACATTATTAATTACTAGTCATAAAAATATGTTAAATACTACACCAAATTTTATCGACGAAATTTTCTAAACGAAAAATCCTCCCTGTCAGAATATACGGTACTCTACAAAAGCCAGAATCAGGCAGTTGCAGCTGCATCGATACCGTCCACTCGTTCTCTGCCTATGCACCATACAGCATGAGCTCGCATGGACACTGCTAGATAAGGACTTTGTAAAAACCAGAAGAAAAGGAGTTAGGATATCACACCTACATACAATGCATATGCATAATTGTGCAATTGTTCCATGTGCATTCTGCAAACAGGACCAAACCACTGATGCACACAGGACAGCTGCTTTTACCTCTATATTTAAAACTTTTTGCCCCTTCATTAAATCTAACAAGGAGAAAGAAATTTTATTTAAAGTCTATTACGAAGCAGATATCATGTAAATTTAATCACAATTTTCAACTAAACAAAAGTGCAATAAATGACGATAACATGTAAAATACTCTGCTTATACATAAAATATAATGGATAAAAATAGTCCACACAGTAGTATCTATCAATTTTTCTTAATATTCTCATGCATTAATTTTTCATAATAAATTGACATCCAATGATATATCCATTGAATATGTCATAAAGATGACTACATTGCCCAATTAATCATTCAGTATAGAACAATTGTTTAGTGAAATAACTTCTTCCAATTTGTTTTATATAATTAAATCAAAAGTTCCTGAAACCCATCGACGAGCCAGATGCTCATCAACCGATAACACGGTTAATTGATAAACGAATAATTTGTGTCTTTCTGAAGCAATTCAATTTAACGATTCTATTTTCTCCTAACAGCGAAAGAGCGAGACAATTTCTATTCCACTTCTTCAACCTCATCTTTCGATCAAACGTTTTCTTCGTGACCAGTGTTGGATCATTAGTCTCTCTAAATGAATGTTCTTTCGTCTTTGGAGAGAACGACGGTGTTGCAAGAAATTCCTTCAGTTTTTACACTTTTCAGAATCATCGAGAGAATTTTTCTCGAGGGATTCTTTTCCCACGAAAACAACGTATTATTTTCTTCAGGTAACAACTTTAATTTGCACGAAAACGATTCTACTCATGGATCATGATAAGCAATATTTTAGCAAAAATCTCGGTTTCTACGTAACATTGCACACAATAGATGGTCCAAAGATTTGAGCACGATATTTTTGCTTTGTATTCGAGCTGAACTTTCACATTTGTTAGGTAGCCCCCCAAACAAAAGAATTACTTTTTCCCCTCTACCTTTGGTTTTTTTTTCATATACACCCCAACTACCAACCCCTCAAAGGATGCCCACCCGAAGCTGAACACGCTGTATATGTGTCACAAAGATTTGTCGTGATCATGAAAGCAACTGCGAATTAAACAGATATAAAAAAAAACCATAGGAGCTGGATTTATTGCACTTTTCCATGATCAAATGAAAGATAATTTTCACGACATGGTTTCTCCAGTTTTATTGAACGGATTAAAAAAATAGGAAAAAAAACATACAAGTTTCGACTCTGTGGTTACAAAGCGAACACGACGTCGACTTTTCGATTCCGCTATGTTCCCATTGTTCGCATTTTTGTTCTTTTTTCCATAATTACCATAAAATCCGCTCCGATCCTTCTGTTTCCATCCGTTTTTCAAACGGTAACACATTGTTTGCCTCAAAATGTTTCAACCATTGAAAAAGAGGCTGAAAACACGGTTCAGGGGGAACTATTGTAAAGCATTAAAATTTCAAATATGAATTTTTACTTTTATACCGGTATTATATTCTCTATCTCTCTCTTCGACGTTTTAATTAGTACATCAAACGAGTATTGTAAAAATATTCCAGAGAGAATATTACGAATAGGAGAATGTATTGACCAGGATCGATGGAAAATAATTTATCGACAGATTAAAGGTGCTAAATGTATTTATAATAGGTAGCATATAAGAGATAGAATATAAATTCTAATTAAAGGATACGTGTCAGAATGAAAGGTATAACTGAAACGAAAGTGCGTGTATAGTGAAACAGGGAATCGAAGCCAGCAGTCGGTTGTCGCGATTAATAAGCACGGAAAGTGTGGTTTTGAACAAAGGGACCGATAAGGTGGCAAAGAGGGGTGAAAAGGGTGCCGAAGGTGGCAGAAGGATCCCATTGTTCGAAAATACAATGTACGTTGTTACGGTAAAGCGCTGTGCACGGTTCTCGAGTACAATGGCCTGAGTTCACCAGGGGCGGGAGAAAGACACCAACGGAGAAGGGAAAATTGCATGGTTGTATGCAACCCTGTACACCTGTGTTCTCAGGAGAAAGTGCATCGAAGAAAAGTAGATAGAGAAAAGATAGAGAAAATAAAGAAAAATTAGAGCGCGTACACAAGGGTGTCCTGCAATATGCAGTTCGAAGACAAAAATACCAAAGAAAATTCTTTAATATATTTGTGACAATGTCTATTTATACTCAACGCAGATGAGAACTTCTTTAGCTATATACAGGGTGTTCGATTTTTTAAGGTGTGATTCTAGGGATCAAAATAAGACGAAAATCAAGAATAACGAAATAGCGTTTGCGGCTTTGTTTTTCAGTAATTAACGGTTAAAAATTCGAGTAAAAAGCGCCTAAAACCCGCAACCTGCCCAGCATCGACGATTGAACGTCAGGTCAGCAGGGGTGGGTACAGTCATAACCAAGAAGAGAAAGCCGAATGCTGCAGTACCGAGAAACAGAATAGCACAAAATAAGTTTCTACTATTCAATGATTCTTGGTTATGACCGTACCCACCCTTACTGACCTGACGTTCAGTCGTCGATGCTGGGCAGATTGCAGGCTTTAGGCGTTTTTTATTCGAATTTTTAAACGTTAATTACTGGAAAACAAAGTCGCAAACGCTATTTCGTTATTCTTGTTTTTCGTCTTATTTTAATCCCTAGAATCACCCCTTAACCCTTTCACACCGGACGGGACATATGCTATCCCAGTCTGGAAAATTTGATGTCCCATCAATGAAGCTTGTAACATCATATGGGGTCGTTTATGCGTCTCTAAGACCTTCAGCCTTTCAGGCAGAAAAGTTATTTCATCTTGATAATAATCACCTGGAGGAGAAATAACTGTTCAGTTTTCATTGAAACAGATTGGGGCGCACTTAAAAAATCTCCCACCTGTTGTCGAACACCCTGTATATAATAAAATGATAGCAATGATCTTTGCGTGAAAAACTGTAATAGAATCAGAAGCGAATCTTTGCCATGTTGCATGAGAACATTGTACAGTTAATTTCTTTGGTGGAACGATTAAAAAGTTACGGAACGTAAAAAGCGTAACAGCGACGAAAGAAATGTCCGTAATGTTTCACGGCGATGAAACTTTGGAACTCTACCTTCTTCGGATTTCATCTAGACCAGCTATCGTGAATCTTGCCCGCTTAAAAGTAATGCCTCCCATTCGCCACGAAGTTCGGCCGACGAAATAATTAACCGTTTCATTTCGAGGAAACTCGCTGGGGATTCGAAAGAAGCTCTTAAACTAAGCCAACGAACAAAAGAGACCGATAAATCTATCGGTGATTTCTTGCCAATCAACCGCTGGCAAACTTTGTATTCGTTTTGCGCCAGTTCACGCTTCCATGATATTTCATTAAATCAATCTACTTGCTTTTTTTCTCTGTTTCCCTTTGTTTGAAATTGTAGATTACACGTTTTGTCTGGTGCATTGGCTACCCTAAGTTATACGAACAGCGAAGGGACTAGATTGTACGCATCGTGCAACGATATTGCCGCATTCGTTCGCAAAGTGATTTTCGTTCGTGCGCATAATAACCAACGACGAGGCAGAATTTACCCCCCTCGATGGACGAACGGGGTAGAACGGGGTAAAACGAGGATCGAGGGTTTAACGGAAGGGTGGTTTGTCTACCGGTTGCCATAACAAGGGACGAAGGGCCGAGCGCTCGTATATTCCGGATCATTTTACCGTATAAACGTTTAAGCAGCAAATTGATTGCCCCTACGGCTCATGCTAAACCCAATAAATGTAATCGTGTTCACCGATTTTATCATGGCTAAGTCGTGACCGAACGTATGTCTGATCAGAAGCATTCATTTCCATGCAATCAAACGATGTTTCATTGATCAAGTCAAAGTACAGTTTTGTTACTTGGTTAATGAACAGATCGAATAGCACAGTAGGAATTTAACGAAAACTTTTCAGAGGTTAAACAATTCTAAAAGCGAATCCTTTTTATAGAGCTGTGCTCGACTCGTGAAGGAACCATTTTCATTTAGTTGCTATCAGAGCTATCCACCTTAAAGATCTTTTTCACAACGTTCCGGTGATCGTTCAGTTTTCATTGAAACTCGAAGGAAAAAGATCGGAGCGGCACGAATGGATACAGCGAGTCTCGTTAGTCGAGCGCTTTCACGTAAAAATCTCCTGTAAACGTAATTTCGCTGTTGCCAAGATTATCCTGTTAACGATGTATCGATAAAAGACTAGTTGAGAAAATGGCGATGTACTTTAATTCCATGTTACCACCATCTCGTCCCGTTCAACCAGCTCGTTTCCCCGAAGCTTTTTACAAACTTCCAGCGAGCAGGGGTAGTTTCTTTTAGAACAGAATGGGGTGTACAGAAGCATTCGTCGAGAGGCAAAGAATTTCTAGCCTAATGCGTCTTTCGAGAAGGGTAGTTCGCGTGTCGAGTGGATTCGTACAAAAATGGTTTTGTAAAAGTTGCACGATGGAAAAGACGTACGACTGACGAGCGAAACAATTGTTCGCGTGGCAGCCACGCGATCGGAGTTTCGACTTTTCATTTTTAAAAGTAGATCCACTTAGATATACGAGCTTTTATTTTATTACAGCTAATGTACAGCTAATGTTATCTAAATCGTATGATATCTAATTCTACCATCGTTACAAGAAACACAATGTTTGATAAAGAACGCACTGAAGTGTTGCATTTTCTTTACTCTTCCGATATCTTGCAAAGGATATACAGAATCTCAGAAAGTACAATAGAATTGAAATCCAGTGAAACAAGTCGAAGACGAAGCTATCATCAGCGTCATATTAAGGCAAGAAATTTACAATGCACGGTACACCGTACAATTCCAACTCCTTTGTTGCAAAGACTTGATCGTTGCATCTCGTTGCATCTTGTTGCATCTCATTGAAGACGTAGACAGAATTCGCACAGAAATCCGAACACTTTTTTCTTACCCTATCAATTACACTTCTCTCCTTGGTTTACAGCAGAGGAAAGTTACACGAAAAGTTCTGCTCGTTGAAAGGCAACGAAACGCGTGTAACCAAGTCTAACTGTTGCTAATCAAAGAAATTCTTTGAAAAAGAACCTGCTATCACGTTGTTCGACTATTCTTGCTACGTTCGAGCTCAAACGAAGCCTGTAAAACACACACACGCGCGCTCACGCGTCAATTACTTGAGGAACGGAGAAAATTTCAGCTAAAGTTTATAAGAGAAAATAAAAATCCAAGTGAATTTCATTTGGATCCACATAAATTGAAAAACGAAAAGAAACCAGTCGATATTCGTTTCGTCAAAGGATCGTGGCGTGTGATTCCATTTCCGAGGGATTAATTTGACCACGCAGTTACAGCAAGTAAATTCGTTTATACCCTCGGGCGTAATCGATGATCTGGCCCGTGTTCAAACGATCAATCATCCGCTCGGCCAACTGTTGACCAAATGAAAGCGTTATTTCGAGTGACACGCGGACCACCGTGCCTCGGCTACGGTTTAACCTTTAACCAGACTGTCGAATATGGGACAGGAAACATAAACTTCAGCTTGGATAGTCTACGTCCACCCAGCATTTGTACACTCTGTTTACCGGAAGCATAAATAACTAGACGATTTCTCCCTGTTACATGTTCTGTTAATTATGACAATCATTCGAAGTTGTCGATCGCCGAAACGTGAAACGCGAATCGGCAGTACAATGCTGTTGAAACAATGCTGTGAAATTTCACGGGAAACAATGTCGAGGTGCTCGATGTACGCACCTTTGGCAAAATACAGAAAACTTCAATGAGAAGGATCCTTTTGTCAAAAGTATTTCTCGCGCGATCTCGATGTATCTCTCGCAACTTCAGAAACTGCAGTGTTCAGTTGTTTTTGGACGAGAAACGTGGAAAACACATGGAAAGGCAATCGTTAACCATTGCGATTCACCGACGCGAACCAACGAGTAATAACTAATAAATTTAGTGAAATTGATCGCAACCGTGTGCAACTTTCGCGGAGTGTAAAGGATGAACTCCGAAATAGGCATTGGAATTAATAGGTATACCTACGGCTATAAATCAGAATTAAATTCAAACGTCAACGCTATCATCCCATTTTAACGTTGAGTTTTACTTGGCCGACGAAGCGAAGAATCGAAAAGAGAACGAAAGGTAGACGAGGTAGAAAATGGTGATGCAAAAGCATCGCGGAGCGAGGGAAAGAAGAAAAAGGATGAAGGGAAATGAAAAGGGATGAAAAGGAAGGTTTAGAGGTGAAGAGAGAAAGTCGAGGGAGATTCATAAATCCAAATAAACGTTTCGAGCCTCTTCTGCCTTGCAGATTTCAAACGATCGCGATTCCAAAGCGAATTCCAAATATCCCTTTCTCTACGGTTAATATTCTCTTCTACGTTATTCATTGTTCTGACGTATGATTCATCAGAGGCCCAGGACAAGGCTCCATTAACGACGACTTGACATTTGAATTTTAAAGCGAAGTAAATCGTGTCTGGCCGTTATTACGCGGCCGACAGGTAATTTCGTAGATTACTTGGCTGATAGAGCTACGCAGTCGAAAATTAACCGATACAGTAAAAGCTGATTTACAAGCAAATCCGTTCAACCATCCCTCGAAATTTGCACAGTCCATTAACCATTGCCCTATTCACGACAAATCGCATTTGGGGCTACGCATTTTCATTCCAAGGATAGAGAAGCGCGGAAAAATGAGAAACGATCGCTAAGCAAGGAAAATGGCCGATGTTTCCAGATTAAAGGGGAACGTTTGAATAAAAATCTGCACGTGCCGGTACTCGTAAATCTCGCCGACGCGACGCACGTGACGCTTCGACCGAGATTGGAAAGCTTAATCTTGTCCCGCTTCTGGAAAACCTGGTCCTTAACGATCCTGCCCTGCTACTATTGCCGAATCAACTAACAATAAGCCACGTCGACGCGTCGCTTTTTGATTCATGCTGTACACACAACTAATTCGATCTCAACGAATTCCCGGTTCTAAAATGAATTTTCGAAGCATCGAAACCCTGTATTTGCATCTTAACGAGGCTCGCGTCGCGATAAAAGTCGTTTCGAGCAAGATATTATACTTTTGCAATTAGTTTACCAAAGCAATCGTACTAATCCATTTTAACCAATTACTTATTCCGTTCGAATTGGACCAAACCGATGAATAATTCACATCGAGTACGGAGGGAATCTACTATAATTACACGATCGCCAATTTTCCCAATCATCGATTGATAAATTTCCAAACGAACGATTCGCCAAATTCATCTATTCAAATTTTCTAAACAAACGCCTAATTTAACGACTTTTCTGCCACACGAGGATTTTAATTAATCAAATTTCGGTTTCTACGATTCCTTTCTTTTAAGGCGGGTAAACCTATGAGCCTATACGAACACCAGTATAGCGATATCATGTCCAAATTTAACATCTCCTCTCTTGAAGACAGGCGTACTGTTTCCGAAATAGTACTTCTCCATCGTATAATTAACAATTCAATTGACTGCCCTGAAATGCTTGGGAACATACAGCTTAATGTACCTTCCCGCAGCACTAGATGCTCTGGTTTATTTTATCTTGCGCATTATACAACCAGATATGGACCAACGCCTTTCAGAACAGGATAGACCTCTTCTCAAATCCCATCGATGAACTAAAGAAACTAATCTATACTGCGCTACGGTAGAACACCCCTCGGTAACGTCATTTACTACACTACGTTTTGCTAGCCACAGACAATTCTCTTGTTCTTTTACGTGTACTCATTTGAGGTCCTTGTTAATTCAGTAATGTAAAGGGTACTACCCGTTTATAATAATAATAATAATAATGAAATGTTATTTGATCCAAGCAAATAAAAGACAACAGCTCAACTGTGAACCTGTTGGTCCACGTTGTACCGAACAAAATATTCCAGGAGCCGATGGTGTCTAGCAAGGATGCTCGTTATTTACGAGCATAAGTAGTGGCGGGGTCGAAAGTGGCACCAAAGAGCCTTTTAATAAGGGAGTCCTACCCCTGCTACCGTATCCTCCAGCCGACACGTTATTACTTCGGATACCTGCATACTTGGAGCGTTTCTCGTCTGGCTCGGTTCCCTTTTCATCCCCTAGGAGCAACCCTTCTTCGAGATCACGAGATACACACGAACGCGACTGGTATTTTAACCACGGATACTGTCGTCTCGCTTCGAAAAGAGTCTGCGGACGAAACAATCATTACATACATATAAGCCAGTTGATGGTTTTAGAAATATTCTCGTGTACACCGTCCGGCAATTGTAGAAGCCACGAAATCCTGAAACCGATTCTCTGGACAAGCCACCTCTAACGGGTCTAGCCTGTCAAGCGCACAACCCTCGGGAAACTGCAAAGGTACGCTCACGAAATTTCACTTTGGACAGGAAAATGGAAACTGAATCCTTCGTGTCGACTCGAATGTTGATATGTAAGAAGCTTTCGAGCGTACCCTAACATCGTAACGGGCATATAACTTTACGTTGTTTGGAACTTTTGGACAAAGGGCACTTTGCTAACACGGACAGATTTTTAATTATTTTCTTAGTTTGTTGAGAAATAATATGAGTTAAAAGTGTAATCAATACTAGGACAGTTTACGAAATAATAGCATGATATCCCGAAGGATTTTCTAGCGCGCGGCAATCATTTTCATCGATAAGGCTCGGACGAAATCGAGGTCCGCTATGGTCGACAATATTCATCGTATGGGGTACTAGCGCGGGAAATAGGGGTTGCGGATAAGATTACGCCACCTCGTGCAGCTGTTCAGGAGATGTTAACGATCTGGAAAATCATCCGCATCGTTCGATATCCTCTGAATCGCGTCTTTTACCTCTGCCTACGTCCTATGTAGGGTAAGGTTGCTCAAATCGTACCCCTTAAGAAGAAACTCGTATACATATTAGGATTTATCAAATAAATAAAAATTATATGTGTTATTCAAAACTTGTGTGAACATTGATATTATTTATTATAATAAAATTCAAAACTCTGTATGATTTTACATAAAATAAACTAAATATTTAAAAATTTATGGCGGTACCACCTATAAGCAACAATAATAATTAAAACCTATTTCTTTATTAATCTGTTTACATATGTTACATATTCAGTTAGTACAAACATCACACACATATTTCTTTATTCTTTTGTTAACTCCAGCGCATAAATCATGCACCCATGCTTTACATTTCAAGCATCGAATCATATTTTCCTCCCGGTCTTCTGCACAAATATTACAAAACTAATCAGTGTCAGTTTCATTGGTTTTCTTTTTTAACATTTTTAATGTAGGTACTTTTTTGTTGACTACTTCTTTTGCGTAGTTGTCATCGTATTGAATTCAAAATTCAAAAGGTATGATTTAGGAACAGATACGACTTGAACAACCTTACTCTACTTACTCGTTATCAAAGAAACTGTCGATACAATTTGGTCTGTATACGCGACATGCCAATCAAATGTCTCGAATAATATTATAAAAACCATATTTCAATCCGATTGATTTGCCGAGATATTTTATTGTAATTTGGAGACATCGAAACTGCTAGATTCTGCAGATAGGAAAGAGAGGTTCGCGTAAATTCTTCAACCTGAAAATTCTGGATCTCTGATAATTTTCTGAATACTCTTGGGAAATTCGGGTGAAAAGGAACCGGCAAGTTTTCTCCCTCTTTTTATCGCGTGCATTCGCTTTGCCATTTTTATAGACCGTGTTCCACGTTCGTTCGAAAGTACAGTTTCTCCATCGTGTAATTAGAAAATCATTATTTAGCTACACAGAAAGTTAATGTTCCCGACAATCCGGATTATTATAAATTTCGTTGAAATTACGATTCTCTGGTGGCGCAATATTCCAGCGTTTATACTATTCACACGTTTGTTCGTTCCTCGGATTGGCCGATGAACATTCATCGAGCTCATAATCAGCCGTCCATAAACAGCACGGCTCCCGGAACACGAATCGGGATATCGACCCACGAGCTTTCCTGTTCCCAGTGCACTGAAATTTTGGCTGCTAGAGATAGGTCAGCCGGAAGTTGTCGATATACTTGTCGCGTTTCCGATTCTCTACGATCGTTGTCTCAGATTCTTGGTTAACCGACACTGACACCGTTTAAGTTAGAAAAATTCTTTTTTCTTTATGAAATGTTAAAAGCGCATTTTATCCTTTCGGTTAAAGGAAGCAAAATTATCATTGCTCTACAATTAAAAAGGACTCTTTGCGATTGCGAAAAAATGTTGTATACCGCTATAAGTGCTTCATTCGATGGAGTTTACCGAGGTCTCCGCATAAAAGAGATCTCGACCGTATAAATAACCGCTCTAATTAAAACCACACCGAATTCGATTCGCTTTTTAAATGAGACCAAGCGTGAAATTTGGATCGTTTAGCTGTGCACCCTTGCCAGAGTCGTACGAGCGAACAGCGTAAAACCACCGCGGACGTTTTTGTCGCCGCTCCAGTTTATTCAACGCAGTTAACCATCGATTGATCCTTCCCATGAAGTTAAATTCAAACATAACCAACGAGTGTTCTGTTAAAGCCTTCGAGCCGAAACGTTTCAACTTTTAAACCTGGCAAATTGCTTTTGAGGAATATTTTTTGCAGAAACATATTCCTCAACAGAAGGCACAAAGTGAAAAATGTTCGTGCGAGAGGCAGAAAAATGCACACGCGATAGTTTTCACGATTTCTTTCGAGATGGGTGCGTCAGCTTAATCGAAAATTGTTCATTTCTAGGCAAAAACCTTTCCGGCAAACTAGACTTTCCAGCGTTTGCTACGAACCGCGAGTAAAACGCGTTAATTAATTCGTCGAAACAGCCGTCCGGAAAATAAACCGTTTCGTTCGACAACTGCTGCTACCACGTGTACCTACAGCCGATTTTTTCCACCGCGTTTCGCTCTTTCCAGCATCGTATTTTCGATAATTGTCCCGTTTTATAAAGGAACATCAAAAGTTTCACCGTCGAATCGTGTCCGCGATAATAAATCTCGATGGTACACCAAGATTTCGGTCACTGGGAATCGTTCAATTTGGTTCTCGAAAATGGTACATCAATTTTGACAAAAAACACATTCCGTATACCTATCTACCTATATTTTTCTATTTTTTCCTGCAAAAAACGTCCCACCGGATAACGTAGCAATATTTATACGTACAGATGTAGGTATCTATTGAAAACGCGTCAATCAAAGAACAGCGTTCTTTCCATTATTTTGTAATTCAGCAGCGAAGCTTTTCGCATTAATCTATTTGCTTTGCAAAGAATTCTCTTATTTCGCAATGATATTACTTTGCTAGTCCCGCTTACCCGGTAAATTAAACAGAAATTAATCCCATTTCCCCGGAATGCATACACGTACTTACACGTGCATGTAGGTACGCAGGTTTTACCGTCCTTTCTTGGATTTCACTTTTCCTAAAGTGGAACGCATCTAATTCCATTATCGTACTAAGCTACTGCTGTTTGTTTTAATTTCCAGCGACATTACAGCCTCGGCTGCCGTGTATTTGCCCCGATTTTCGGCTCGTTCGTTAAATTCGTACGTAACTCTCTGCCGCGTGAACCCCTCTAACGCAGTTATTCAAGTTATAACTCGAGCCGCGTGTAAAACCGTGAGCTTCAAGGGGAAAAAATAGAGTGCTCCTGTCGAGGAGACTTGATTGGAGGATATAAAATTCAGAAAGTTTCTAATTTAATCCCACTGTGAACGAAACTGATTAGTTGCTTTGCACGGCCAGCACGTACATGGATCGAGAATCATGGATCGTGGATGTTCCAGGAATAAATTCATCAATTTGTACGTTGTTTGATCTTTATCGTGTTATTTCCTGTCGATAATTTCAATAACGGATCGGAAATTGTTAAGGGGTGATGGACAGCATAACTGAACCCCGGAAGTCGCGGATGCTATCCAAGTCGAAACAAATATAAAACGGTCAGTAGAGATACTCGAGATATTAGCATCGGATTACTTAAACCGCAACCGAAATTTCATCCAGATTACATTGATTCTCGATATTGCTATCGGTTCTCGATAAACGATACCCAGTAACATCATGGTATCAATTTACCATTTCTCATAATGAAATAACATCGATGAAATCTCGAAATTAACCAGATGATTATTGATCAAATCTAAATCCTAATTAGACACCTGATTCTGCATGATATAATAATTTGCTAGAAAAAAGCTGAGCTCTATCAAGACTTCAAATAATTGAACATTCGCGTCAATATCGACATCTAACTAATTTATTTTAAATTTCAATTATACATATATACATCTAATTTTATACGATGCGGTATTTTACCAGCAGAAAGTTATCTTATTGACGGTGAATCTTGAAAGAAATTCTAATTCTAGTCTCAGTCTTATGACACGCAACACACTACCTCCATAGTCGCTATACAAATCCAAGAAGAAGGAAAGAAAGGTAGCGAGAAAGATGGCTAGATGAAGGGGTGGCAAAGAATAAGCGCGAATGTACGAGGTCGTCGACCGTATCTCTGGTCCGCCCTGTTTTTCCGCTTCTCGTTACATCGGCCAAGGGAAAGCAGCCTCTACTCGACACCTTTCGACTTCACGAGGCCCTACCACGGAACCAATCGTACCCTCGAGAGCAATTATTTAAAACAAGGAAAACAGTCGAGTGGATGGGTGAGTTTCTGACCTGGAATCGTACGGTAGAAAACCGATTCCAAGTGGGAACGAAAAACGTTCAATTTGAATTGGCGACGACCCACAGGAACGTTTCTTTCTCACCGTACTCGTTCGATAGTATTGCAATGAGAAGTGTTTTAGTACTCACCTATCTCCGGACCGCAGAGCCTTGGTATGATCTCCAGGATGGCGCTACAGGATGGATCCTCGAAGCACAATTGACGAGCGTACAGACAATTCAGTATGGCAACTGCTTCTTTGATGTCGGATCCTGAAACAGAAATGTTACCATTCGGTGTCAGGAACAGTAGACTTTTTATAAGGGTTGAAGTATTTGAGGAAAGGAAATTAAAGAACAATATATTTTCAACTGAATCGATATTCAAATGAATACTTTAAATCGACGAAGACTTAGCGATGGAATATTAAAAGCGTCAACTATCATCGTAAAAGAAGAACGCGGCTACAGAGGAAAAAAAAGAAAGATGGCAAACGGAAAACGAAGTATGGAAAAAGAGAGGGCAAGACTACGCAGACCCTCACGAATTTTTACGAGCCACTCGCGAAACGGAAGTCGATAAAAGAAGAGCGCAGCCTGCTGTAATTAATTACGAAACGTTCGCTGCCGTTGGGAACAGTAATGAAAAAAGAAAGAAAGAAAAAAATTGTACCATCCCGTATATATTCTTCTGGTGGCAGTCGCGGGTGAATCGTGTACCAGGAAGATAGACGGATTTTTTGAATCGTAAATCGAATTCAAGCCTTTTAACACGAGCCGCCGCGCCGTAAGGATCGCCACTTTCAACCCCGTCCGTTTTTACGATTTCGTGGTCACATTTTTCATCGACTCATCCGACGTAGCGTCCAACGTACTTCAAAATGAACTATTGTCGACGAGAGAAGAAAAAGAAAAATGCAGTCTATTGTTAATGCGCATAGCATTGTCTATAGACAATCTAATATGCATATTGCAACCCAAGAATAATTAAGATAACTGTTTGAAATAAAAAATTTGTTAGTTACAAAAATGTATCGCTTCGAGAGATTTGAATTGACCGGGAATTATAGCTGCGCAAAACGCTACCGCGCAGATCGCTAATGCGCAGCACTAACCTTAGATAGCGTATACACGCCGCATCAAACATGTTTTATTTCACTACTTTTTATTATCCTACGAACACATTCGAGCGCGTGTCGAGAAACGTTACAAACGAGGGCAAACAAACGCGGCAATCTCCTTCTTTGTATTGTTTCGAGTCGCGGAACGAAGAGTAACGCGGGCCACGGCACGCCAAAGGGAGCTTTGCAACGGAATATTTCATGCGTGCGAGAAAATATGAATGTTCAACAGCGTGCACGAGCGCGACGAGAAAGTTTACAACGTTTTTTGATGGAACTGCTCGTTTTTGCCATGAATGTAAATTTATTTCGTGTTACTTACGCAAAGCTGAACCACGCTCCAACCACTTTTCGCAAACGCTACACACACACACTGACTCACACGGAAACGGAAACGGAAAGTGTCGAACAATAAGATGTTCAAATTTGTTCCGCAGATGGCGCTGTTCAACATGGCTGAAGCCACCGCGTAAATCAATTTAGAGATTTAATTCTTGATATTATATATTATATTATTTAAAAAATTATAGTTTGTACAAAAATTGACATTATGTATTTTTCATGAATTCTTTCATATTTTGTAAAGAATATTTTATAAAGAATAAAATAGTTGCTATAACGATACCGAATGTAGCTGCTTATAAAGATACATACTGTGTTTTTTTAACAAGTGTTTTCATCGTGTGCTGACAGACAGTGAATTAAAAATGTAAATTACGAGCTTGAAGTGTTAATTTTCTGGTTACCAGATGATTCTCAAGAGAACACATAATGCAACACCCAGCATCTTTCGGTGAGTTTAAAACTACAAACGTTTCTATCTTGCAACAAAAATGATTTACAAACTTAATTCGTATTTTAATCAACTACAAATTAAAATTAAGAGAAAGAAAAAAAAGAACACAATGCAACGAGCATTCGTTTGCAGTAATTTTATACAAAGAAAGTTGAGTTTCAATTACGACAAAAGGAGAGGTTATGTTGCTTATTTGATTGTAACAAAAATGTATAATAAAGTTCGCTAGTTTAAAATAATATTTCAAAGAAACAATGTCACGTAAAATAACCAACGAACCGTTTATTATGATCTCAGTTTGAAGGCAATTTATGGATTCGTTTAGAAAAGCACAAAAAGGGAAATGTATTTAAGCAAAACAGCAAAAAGTATCTAGTTAGGGAATATATGGAAAATGTAAAACACATTTTAAACCTTTTGTTTCACCTACAGTTCGAACAATCGTTTCAGAATACAATTCTTGCGCGATGAAAAATAATCGTAATCGAGCACAATGAGTTGCTTAATGAATTATCGAATGAAGCAACTTCAATTTTCTGCTTTAATGGTAGAATTTGTTATTGTTTAATTAAAAACTCCCTCCGGGAATCGGGCAAGGTTTTAAACGAACGATGAAGCTTTGTAATCTTTTCCAGGGAATATAAATTTCGAAATTAGTACCGATAATATTTTTATATTCAAGTAGAGAAGGGGGTACGAATATGAAATAACCATTTTATTTTTAAATATAGAGAATTTCAGAATAGGCATAGATAGAAAAGTCAAACAGAAATTTCGAAAATTTCATACGGAATGTACTGTATAAATATAAGTATTATAGACTTTACAAAATTTCGGTTTTTTTTTCACTTTTTCTAATTGATGACAAATTCGGATAGTAATACGAGACAGTGTTACTTTAGAGAAAAATAAAATTATAAAACTAAGATAGAACATTAATAATCACAAATTAAACATAACAGAACGTCAAATGTAATAAGAAAGCTACAATTAAACGAAGCGTTTATGTTATTTTGCCAATAAGTGGCATGATAGGCGTTAAATCCACAAATCGCCTTTACAATCTTCAGAATTTTATTTTATTTTATGTTGTTGGGATCCGGGTGAAGAACGATCGCTTTTAAAGTATAAAATTTTATTCGAATTGTTCTCTATGACACGCCGAACTCAACTAACGCAATTGAGTCGCTGATGAGTCGGAGATCGCGGAATTGGATGGTGGGACATCCGGCATAGAGTTCAACGAATTATTGGTATTGGATGGTGGGATATCCGACAATGAGTTTGACGAATTATTGGTATAGAATGGTGGGATATCCAGCAGTGAGTTCGTAGGGTCATCGTTATCAAATCGTTGGATAAATCGTTGGTCTTCCAACAATGTGTTCATATGTTCATTTTATTATTTAGTAATAAATTGAAAAATATGATAATAACATGAGACTGTCTCATATTGCTACTAATCAAGTATATCATATTTCTGCCAATTTGTAATTTCACTACCTGTTATTATTTACCATAATCAAAACACAAATTTGATATACTAATTATAGTATAACTTATCCATTTCGTTTTTTTAAAACTCTCAAAACAGACCAAAGTAAATTTCAGTTCAAGAAGCACGCGTAGAAACCTTCTATTGCAGCCAAAAGGTAAAACGTTTGTTCAATAAAGCAATATACCTATAAAAAATGGTTGCTATGCGAAAGTATTTTATTCGACATAATAAGTACTTGATATACACTCACTGTGAAAAAGTACTGCGTACGGGTTAAAACCTTGGTACATCATCGTACCGTTGTATCTCATATTTCTACCCTATCTCATATTCGTACCTTCGCCTTTATTCAGCAATACGCAATGGTATGTTAGGTACATACTATTAGGTCGTTGTATATTGAGTCAGTTCTAGGATGGTACACAAGCGGAACGAAATACGCAGACAAGTAAACACGTAATCGCGAATTATACTGTTACATTAATTTCACGACTTACGCGGACGTCCATGAAATTTCGATTAATCATGATTTAGCCGGGCGGGCCAGGCGTCGCGTCGAAACGATTCCCACGGTATCGTGGTACCAGCTGGTCTGGCTCATCGTCATCGGTCACGAAAAATCTATAGACAATGGATCCGCATTATTTGCCAACCGATATATGTCGCTTAGCCGAACAAGCGTATTGCTAATATTCCTCGGTGCCGTTGCAACGCGATATTACTGCGCTCGTGCAGCTGCATTATTATCAGCGATCCGCTAACACAGTCCGCAGAGTAATTCCAACGGGTTCCGTTAATTGCCGCACGTTACTGAACTTGATACAATAAATTTGATGGATTCTGGTATAGTCGATTCTGGTCAGACTATCCTCGCATCGGAATTTACCTTCGTCTGCGAGCAGAATCCTAATTCATGAATCATCCTTTTCAATTTGACAGAATTTTCAAATATTTTTACGATAGAAAAAGATGAAAGCTTTCAAACTTTACCACAATTTTCCGTACATTCCATACATGGATGTATACGTGTATTCAACCGAGTCTGTAATTCTCTTTCCCGGTATACAAGAAACATCCGTGCACCAAGCAAATGGCGTCGAATCGATACGAAAGCAGAGTTATTTCTTGTAGAGGAGTCTAGTGGTCAGGTCGAGTGTTTTACCATCGAAAGGGGAAAAAAGAATAAAAGAGACAAGGTACACGCGAGCAGTATAGAACGATATAAAGCATTTCCACGGATACAAGCGTAATCCAGTACACCGTCGCATTGACGGACCCTCTCGGATAGTAATGCGTTACGAGTGGCTAGATAGGGAGGCGCGTAATGTGTAATCACGCGACGCATTATGATTCACGATCGCACGCGAGTGCACGATAAACTACAGCTGTGTGAGCTGTATGAACGTTCGTGTGTACACGCCGCACCGTTCGCATAACCATCCAGTCCCAGTCAAGCTGGAAAATCAGATATCAATGTAATAGTGACCGATCGCGAGAAGATTGTCACCGTCGATCAAGTAGTTCAACAGAGAATTGTCAACTCCAGAGAAACTGGCTCGATTTCGGTGGTTGTTTTCTTACGCCTAGTTGGGATCGGGAAAATGATGCAATTATCAAGATTTTTTTAAAAGTAAAATGTTAAATAATGAGGGAAATACAGCCCTTTTCTTGCGGTGACCACGATATCTTCCAAACCGATTATTTGAAATCAAAACTAAAGAAGATTGAGTTAGTATACTGTATTGTTAAGGGCCTGAACGAAGGGTTTTGCGAAATTTTGATTTTCACCAAAATGACAACAATTTTACTGAAAAATCCGGTTATTGAAGTGGTCGAACTTTGTTTTCTTTGCGATAAAAAAAAAGTTTTTCAACGGAATTAAAAATCCTTCGTTCA
This sequence comes from Osmia lignaria lignaria, assembly GCF_051020975.1. NCBI lineage: Eukaryota > Metazoa > Arthropoda > Insecta > Hymenoptera > Megachilidae > Osmia > Osmia lignaria. The sequence goes on along the minus strand of NC_135047.1, from coordinate 889,875 downwards.
GGCCCTTAACAATACATCATACTAACTCAGTCTTCTTTGGTTTTGATTTTTAATAAACAGTTTGGAAGATATCGTGGCCACCGCAAGTGATCTCGAGAAAAGAGCGTTCTACGAGCGTTCCCTTATTATTTAACATTCTACTTTAAAAAAAGTCTTAAAACTACTTTAAAACATGTATTTTTCGATGGTATATTTCACAACATAGTAAATATTTATTAGGACAACAAAAAAAAATCTTGAGATTACCCGGTCTCAACTAGGCGTAACCCCTTAACTTTTCATGAAATTTTCAAAGTTATGACACACTTTATCCGAACGGTTTGAAAAACAAGGAACTCGAGTTCCTTGTATAAAACACAGTCCATAGCTTTCATTTCAAATCCGCGAACAAATAAGAACAACAAGATGAATTTGAAGAAACGGAATACAAAAATTACAGACGGTTTACGTCTACTTGTACGAATGGTTGGTCGGTATTCATCGTCAGACTGCTTTCTGAATAGCTCGGCTTCAAACCGTGCGAGTTTAAGTGGCAAAGTTCCTTTGAATAAATTAAAAAGTCGTAGACCCTCCAACGAGCTAGAAAGGACAACGTATACTAATTTCTGACCAACCTCACAGCTTTTCAAATACGTGCCTGGCCTTTCAATCAGCGCAATTTCAGTCCACAATTCTCTCCCGTTGAATTTCTCAAAACTCTTGGAAAATTTTTAAAAACTTCAGCTTACATAATATTCTTAGTGCCATATAAAATGAAATAATTAATAATATCGTGCAGGATCACGATTGTCGGACGAGTCTCCTAATTTTCTAGTAGCGGCGTCGTGATTTGGAGAAATTCATCGAAATTTTCTGCTTCGAGAAATAAAATTTACGGGAAACGCGACAAAATTTTCTCCCATAGTTTCGCGATTCGCGACAGTTGGTCGCTGCTCTAAGCTTAAAGAGAGAGAGAAAGTGCTGCTTTAGGAAATTGTTGCAGGGGCTGTAGCCCTCTCGGGAGGAGCCATTAAGTTTCATTTTTTTCTTGGCTTCCTCGCCCTCTCGCAATTGGGTTAGCAGCGCGAACTTCCGCTCCGTAAAGTTAGCCACGAACGAAGGACGATAATTATTATACCGCATAGCGCGGCTCGCCATGGCTCGCCACTGCGACAGCCAGCGGCTTTGGGACCTTGTTCCACTCCACTTAATTTGCCAAACCTCCCTTGATAAGGGAACGATATTCCGTTTCTTTTCATGTCGAGAAAAAATGGCACGTTACGTACCCTTAAAAAACAACTGAAAAACGATAGAAGATATTGGTAGAATGTCAGTAAGCAAAATTAAATGAATCCATATATCGCGTGATGCTTTGTTCGACACCATTTATTATCAACCAATTAACCAATTAAACGTATCAACGTGGAAGCACAAGTATAATCGAGGAAGAAAGAGTGGCCAGTTTCGTAACCCAAATTGACTCTGTAATTCGATTCCCTGAAAATTAATCGAACCGTGAGCTGATTTCCAGCTCTCCTGTCGGATGCTGTTTTAATTATCGATGGTATTTCAGGAATTTATTGGGTCAGGACTACTAGCGATCCGTATTGAATACGGTTCACCGTTGATTAATATAAAATTCCGTTTTTGTGCAACTGAATGAATCTGTGATCCGCACCACCGCATCGCGAAAACCGTACAATGATAATTCATCATTTCTCGTCTCTAAATTATTAACTGACGTAACTGAGTAAAACGACATTTATTATTACTTTTTACAGTTAACGGTATAAGCATTGCTTCTTCTTTATAAATTACCCGAATTTCTTTGTAATTCATCAGTTTAAAATTACGATGCGAAACGTGTAGGTAATATCGGTTTGTTCAAGGGTGAATAAACGGAAGAGGTTAGAGATAGTTGGAAAAGAAAGAATCGAACGAAAGGAAAAGGAGACGGCGGAAGTAAACTGGCCAGGCGGAAGTTTCAATTGCCAGCTAGATCTATATTTAATAAGACAGGAGAGTTATACTTTCTACCAGGCGTCGTAACGCAGTTCGAGTGCAAAAGTTTCACCCCCTAGTCCACCCTTCCGGGATTATGTCTGCCACCTTCCGTCCACCATCGCCGAGATAATTAAATATATCCGCGTACCGAAATGCTCAAATGAATTTTCTTCGAGCGCGACAGCCATGGTAAAGGACTTTGCAAGACGAAAGTCGAAATTGAAGGGAAAAACTTTCTCCCATCTGTCTTTCCCGGTTAGCCTGTCTTCCTTCCGTAGAATTTGTAAGACAATCTGATCGATACGATCTGATTTTCTATAATAAAAAAGCAGAGAGAAAGTTCTTTCCTCTGGAACTTTAAATTCTAAATTTAGAATCTAGAGAAATTGACACAATAGAAACAACCATATTTACACACGATAATAATTAATTAACGACGCTTATTAACTCGGCACTACGAGTTTAATCTGGTCGAATAAATAAAGAAAAGAAAAGAACGAAGAAAGTAGAAAGGTGAAAAATGAGTTAAAGGGGGAAATAAAAGTCGAACGTTTTTTTTTTTATTCGCGTGCTTTTCTACTGCATTTGGCGGAATCAAATCTGTTTCACAGCGAGATTTGGAGCCGGGAAACCTTAACGTGAATAATGGGATCCGATTTAATTCAGACCTCGCGCGGATCGAATTAACACAGAACGAAATAAAAGAAAAACTGTTTTTGTAGAAAAACTGTTAACGAGTAATCTTCTTTTCCAATTACAAACGGGAGATCGTTTCGCTCGTGTGTATGACTGACACATTGCAGGTTCCTTAATTTTTCTCTTATAGTATATATTTTTTAATAAACAAATAAAAAGCGAAGCAAAAAATTCGAGCTAGGATTTGCAACTGTTGGCTCGTGGTCGAATGGAGAAAGATATAGAGAAACGTGTGCAAACGGACGCGTGCACGGGGTGTATGGGGCAGAAGGGTGAGGAAGTAACGAGTGGACCATCCTCGCGAATCGATATATGGGACAGTGATTTTCAATTATCGGTTCGGCAGGAAACTCGTGCGACCATGCTGTTCATCCGTAGCTTGACCAGCAGATCATGAGATGTTATCGTTTTCGCGACGGCACGGACGATGCTCGATCCTCGTCAGAAATCGTCGCGCGTCAGGATTTGCCCGGGGATTTCCCGTCGAACTGGTACTCCCTGCGATTAAAATGTTTCAAGCCGTCGAATGAACGCGCGTCGAACTTTGCCCGACTTTCCACGCGAGTGTTTTTTTTTTTCTACTGTTCCTTTTTTTTTTTACACTAGTCGATATATCTTCCGACTTTATCCCCGTTCGCTTCCAGCATTTCCACCGGCTCGCTTTTCCGATTAATCGTGCGTTTATGAACCGTTCGATCCCAGACAACGATGGTCAAAAACCTTTTTTGCCCTGGACAAACGGTTTCCAGCAGGACAACAAAGTTGTGCATACAAATCTTCATATTATAACTTCTAATCTTGCGTTCATATTTCCTCGTTTTCAAAGTGTTACTTTGCTGGATTCTCTTAAAAATTGAACATTATTTTTGATCGCAACTGCGGGATAACTTTCCGAGTGGCCCCCCCAAAATTGAGAACTCAGGTTCGGTATATAACCTAAATTGGCTACAAGAAACCGATTATAGTTGGTTTCAGAACTGGACGTTTTCGAAATATCGTGGTAACGTTAGGTTAGATTAGGTTAGGTTCTGTGTATGTGTAGTATCGAATAGCGCATGCGCAGTATCGAATAGCGCATGCGCAGTATTGAATAGCACATGCTCAGTACCGAACAGCGCATACGTAATCCCAAAATTATACAAAAATTTCTTACCACGATATCTCAAAAATGGTAAGATATCCAGCTCTGAAACCAACTTTAATCGGTTTCTTATAGTCAATTTAGATTATATACCGAATCTGAGTCACAGTATAGGAAAGAACAGTAGCATCACTCTGCCAAAAAGCGTACCAATAATTGTCGCTCGCGCATGACCGAATTGCACAACCAACAATATGGCGGCTGTGAATATATATGATAATAGTTTCTTGCATTTTAACCTCTGTTACTTCTAAAACATTCCTGTTGCGATAAAATTCAGTAAATTTTATACACAGACATAAAATATGAATGAAAGGGTGCCAAAGTGCAAGCAGTGACAGCAGTAACAGGCGTTCTGGGACACCCTATATTTTATATCTGTCAAATGATATTTATCCAACGTTTTAGATATAGACATTATTATTATTATTATCATCATTGTTTTATCAAAATATTACCACTTTATGGGTTGTTTATTAATTTCTAAGATATGCTGTATACATTATACATTTGTATATAATTTATTAGGACTTTATTAATTGAATAATTGTTGTATATAATAATTGTATTGTACAGAGATTTCAATAAAATGTGTATTTTAATTAAGTGTAGATATTACGAAATCTCTTTTTGATTGTACCGAGTGCTTTTCAAATTAGAGCCCGCGCACAACCAACAATATGGCGATCTATTGGTTATGAGATCAAAGGTGCCGACACGGAGTGAGCCTACTGTTCTTTCCTATACTGTGCCTGAGTTCCCAATTTTGGGGGGGATATTCGGAAATACAGCCCAATTGCGACTACGATCATTATTAACGCTGGTATGTTTGCGCGAATAGGGTTCGAGCGAATCTGGTGCCTGGTGAAATGTGTTAATTAAAGTTAACCGAACATTTTCATCGGATAATAGAGAGCGTGAATGGGTGTCGTGTTCAAATGAATTCGCATGTGTACTGTGAACGTATCGTCGTTGTCAAAGTAGCGGAAAGCAACGAAAATCCTGCAAGGAGCATCAGGATTATTGTTTTGACGCGTGTAGCAGCGCGAAAAATCATTGTTTCGCTGAACAAGCAAGTTCAGACGAGACAGTTTCAGGGATTTTCAAGGGATTTTCCATGAAAATCGTTGGAACGCGATTAAAATGTTGCCGGCTCGCGCGATACAGCCAGAGAACGCAACGTTCCATCGAGGTAACGCGTTTGCACGCGTGTAACGGTACGCGGACAGGAACGGAAAATGGCATAGGATAGAGGGAAAAGAGGGTCAACGGGAGCGCGAAATCCTCGTTTAATTTCGATAGAAGGTCGTGTAAGCCCCCCTGTCTCGTCGGAATAAATCCAGATCAGCTACGAAGTATGATCGCTACGTTGATGATGTTATCGTGCTCGGCTAATCATCCGACATAATCGTATTTCCCGGAATAACTCAATGTCTTCGCATCAAAAGAAAATCGACAAATTTCATCGTTCTCTCGACGCAGACTGTTTCTCCGGCCAGAGAGAAAGGAACCCTTAATCCCTTGAGTGAAAATCACGAGTCCCGGTTTTGTTCTGTGAATTTTCTGGACGAAACTCGATTTTCACGGGCAAACCCGACCCATAACATTGTTACACTTCCACTTCTGACACCAATGTTACGCCCAGAGGGTGCCAGGAGGTGCAGAATAATTCGCAACACAAAATTGGCAACAACACAACACAATGGAAGGATCTATTTTCTACCATTTATAAGGCGAAACGCAATTCTATGGAATATAATACAGCCAACATAGAAAATATTCGTTCTTATTACAGTGATTGATTTGAAACACCGCTTCGTAAAATCTCAATTTGAATAAACGAAAACCTTTTTCTCTTTCCAAGCAAAAACTTTTTTGGGAAACATATTTCCTACAATAATCCCTCGTGGTTTATTCGTACCCTACGGAGTCTCTTAATCTTCCAATCAATTCGCGTGACTTCGTCAATTATACTTTGCCTTTCGCTCGAAACAGAAGCCCGATGAACTGCAATTATTCACGGCGATCAATTATTATTGTAGCCGCAGTCTTTTACGATATTCCAGCAGCTTTCGAAAATTCTTCGTACCGAATGAATTATTTTCAAGTCTGCTAGCTTGCATTATTAAACGATTCCATTCGTTTACGAAAACCAACGATCGAACATGATTTCACAATTGACGTTATAACAAACTATTTCTATTTTTCTTTCTTGCGTCAATCAAAAAATAGAAAAAATATTCGTATGAAAAAGCGTATTTGTTTGTTGAAATTGCAAATGGAAATTGGTGTACCATCGAACGATGGCGATAAAGCTACTAGGTAAACACCGGTTCGTACAGCTGTAGAAAGAAAGAAAGGAAGAAAGAAAGAAAAGGGAAATAGTTTCGGTTTAATTAAATCGAGCAAAGCATCATCGATAACGAATTTGCAGACCCTTTCATTCTACGATCCAGCTTTATCTGGACAAACCTTTATAAGGATTGACAAGCATTGACAAGTGAATATTGTAATGGATTCGAATTGTGTATAGAAATAATAGAAATAATAAAAATAACAGAATTAAAAAAGATGAAGAGAAATCGTAAACAAAGAATAAATTGCTTCACGATTTATTTCCAAACAAACAAGCTTATTCAGACTTTTTAATTCTCCGCGGATAATTAATAGTCGTTGTATCGACGTTCTCATTTATTGCATCGAGAACTTGACAGCCATTTTTACGCTTGTTCCTGTTATTTAGCTGCATTCATTTCATCTGGATGAAATGACTTTATAGGAAAAGGTATTGTTCCGAGCACAACGCAGCGTAGAGAATTTTCCACGTTTTAAATGACATCTGTTCACGAACGATTTCGTTGTTGAATTAAGTAAGCAGACATAAAAAAAAAAAATTCATCGTGTGTCGCGAGGCAAATCACGACTCATTGTCAGATAATGATCGCGTTTAGGCACACGCCAGGGTGGAAGACTTTAATTGCCAGGGACATAATCGATTTGTCGCCACAGGGGAACCTATCCTCTGCACTCTACACTCTATACGAACCACTTTCCACCCTATTTTTACCCTCGTTGCCTTCTCTGCTCGTCAATTTTCAGACTCGCTTTCGAGTTCGTTTATCGCTGTATCGTCTCGGCCAAAAAGAGTTGCAATTTCGTGACAAAGGCACGTTTCGAGCTTTCGATCATTTCTTGCAACCAACTGTTGGAAAATGTTGGAAAATGTTGGAAAATGTTGGAAAATGTCGGAAGACGTTGGAATACGTTGGAAAAGTAACGTAAGAGTGTTGAAGAAAGAAGAAGCCCCATAGGATAATGCATCCAGCGTACAAATGGATGGTGTTCGACGGGAAAAAAGGGGTGCGGTGTCTGGCCAAAGTTCCTATATCGGTATCGAGAAGGCAGGGAAAAGGTACGCGGCACTTTTGTAAGTTAGTTTCAGTCTGCGGGGACATTTTTAAAAGTTTCCAAGCCCTTCGAACCCGACGAGCCTCGAGCTTTCGCAAGAAAAAAAGGCGCAGCCCCTAGCAACATCGTTCTCCATTTTTCTCCGTGCACTTTGTCTTCTTAACAGCTTTTATCTCGCGACGATTCGTGCACGAACGTACCCCATTATCGATTTCGTTTCATTTCACGGCCGCTGTTTCCGCGGTGAAAATGGACGACGAAGAAACCAGTTGGAAAACAGTCTCGAAGGAACGCCAACTATTCCCGTTGAAATAATCACGACGGGCGTCACCGGACGATAGACGGTTATTAGAGTTTCTTCGGATCGAGGCAATCTCTGGAGGTGGCCGCCACTTTCCAAACCAATTGCATTTGCAAATTACTCGCGACCATCAAACGATCGGCTTCTTTTGTTGCTTTATTTTATAATATAGGCACGATACAAAATGTACGTTGGTCAGAAGACAATTGAAAGCTTTACAGTAAAAAGGAGTCCACTTTTTGCACATTTTTCATATTCTATTTCAGTTAAAAAAATGTGATATTTCACTTGATATAAAACGGAATTGATAGCACTAAATAATCTTCAACCAACATACAAAAACTTCTTACCGTTAAAAGTTACAAAATATAAAGACGTATTAGAAGTTATAAAATATAAAGAGATCTTAATAGTTGCAAAAATTACGTTGCAGAAAATGAGACATGGTTTAATAATAAATTAGAACCAGAAAACTTCACATCAGATGATTCCGACGGTACAGAGGGTAAATTATTTGAAGATAATTCCACGTTATAAACTTCGAATATTATTATTTTTAAACACATTAACCATTGTAATAATGATCATAATAAAATATAACCTCTTTTTACATTTCTTACTATTTTGTTCCTACTTTTGGTACAAAACGGAGACAACTCCAATTTTAAAAATTGTATTTATTGAATAATAAGAAACAAACGATTTATAAGTTGACTATAAATTTATAGCACAGTTAAAACAGCACTTAATTTTTAATTGGATTTTTTTTATTTATTCAAATTACCAGAAAATGGAGCTGCCTCCTTATTGCAGCAGCCCCTGCAGTTTCCTTAAACTTTAGAGAAAATTGCACTTATTTCCTTGACACGGTGATGGTGGCTTGCAACAATTGAAAAATACAATTCGAATTAATTGATTATGATTTATAAATCGAATATTCAATGTAAAAGTTTATTAACACGAATATAAGTTGACTATAAATTTATAGCACGTTTGAAACAGCACTCAATTTTTAATTGGTTTCTGTTAATTTACTCAAATTACCTAAAATTAGATATTATCCTTATTGCAAGAGCCCCTTTAACTTTTGGATAACTAAGACGATCGAATCTTACGATGGAGTACAATGCGGACGACTCGGTAGGAATAATCAAAGGTAAGCATCGAGACCTAGTATCGTGTGATAAACAAGAAACGGGTCATAAAGGAAGATGCTCGGTTGGTACGTGGCCGAACATCGAAATTGAGCTTAAGACTTGGCCATTGGCTGCCGTGTACAGCGAGGCACAGGTTGCATTTAAGTGACATCGCATTACGGCAAATCCATCGTAAATAGCTAGCTGGATAGATGAAACCGGAGGAAACTGAGGAGGAACAAGTTTGGGAAGGAAAACGACGCCGCGTTCTACCGACTTTGGGATTTTCTCCTGTAATTTAACTAGATCCCGTCGTCGAACATCGCGCAGGAACAACTTCCGAGATCTTGATGACACAGCGATTTCTACGCGCCACGCCGATCTAAACCTCCAGAATTTTATTATTAATAGAACATCGTCCTGGGACGAGCAAAACGAGCCGAAGCTGTATTCACCGGAACTTCTTTGGATTGGATTTCTTTGCCGTTGATTCCAGAATTATTGTTACTCTATACCCTCCAGGGATTCGAATAGCCAGCTGTCTATCGACGACCTGTTCGCTCGTGAAATACCTTACATTCTTTTCATTTTCTTTTCCCTTCGCTGTCTGTCACCGACACGACGCACCGCGACGGGACGAGAGTAAAAGTTTCAGCGTGCTTCTCCGAAGAGGAGCTTCAATGTTTCATGTAAACAAGAATTTCCCTGAAAATCGACGATATTATTCGAAATCGAAAGCAGAATTCACCGTTCTATCTTCTTGCGATTCAAATAAGCACGTAGGATAGATATAAGATCCATCAAGCGATAATAAATCTCGCGGATTTCGAGTTCTTGTCGTTCTATAATTAAATTGTTATCTCTCTCCTTTCCTTCGCCGCGAGAATCTCGCCAGGATATTTCATTGTTTTTATCCTTCCACGGGAATGAAAGACGGAAGAAAGTTCACCCGTTGACATCGTTCATTAGTTCGAGTGATATAGTACGCTTTTTCTTCGAACTGTTTCGCGAGAACGACAAACAATTCGGGTGGAGGGAATTAAAACCTTCATCCTTGACCCAAACACGGTTTTCGTTTCACGAATGCAACTTTAAAATTGGATGTTTAAAAGTGCATAGACCGACTCGACTACCGTTATCGACCCACAGCTTCTATTTCAACGTTTGCATTTCATTCGTGACCTCCTCGTTCGCTCTTCACGAAAATTCAATTACATACCTACAGTCTCGACGCGTCGCGTCGTTAACAATCTCTTTGCCACAGATTTTTCGACAATGCAATTGATACTCCGTGAATTAATCAGGCTCGTAAATCAGCTGGTCACGAATATCCACATGTGCGTAGATTAATCATCGTAATTAATGATTTTGTGCGGTGCGGCATGACAAATGGATCACTCCATAGGCTCGCACATATTAATTTTATACTGTTACGCGTCTGCATTTTGATTAGTCCTATCGACGTAACGACGTCTCTAAATATCAAACGTTTAAAACGTTTAAAAGTTTTCAGATAATATAAAACATTTCCATTTGACGATGGACTTCCTACTCTGTTCCAGGAAGGAAATTGGTTAACTTTCCAGAAACTAGTAGCCTCCTGCATATTGAGTGTAAATTGAACCAATGGAAATACGATATCTTCTGTTCTATTGGTACAGCAACTTCGTTGCAGAACTTCAGGCGGAATTAGTTATTCGCGATCGCCACCCGGCGCGATTCAAACAGAGAAATTCAACTCACGTTTTAATAGCAAAAAGATTTGGGTGAATAAAAAGAAATCTATCATCGAAGGTGACAAGATGAAAATGAATGTAGATACCTACCAATGGCAAGGTCGATCGAAAGAAACTCCTGTTACCCTTGTTTCGATTCCTCGACGTTATCGTTTCACGAAACGCATATTTTTCGTCGCGCGAAACTCGAGGATGTAATGTAGCAAAAGCAGAGACAGAGAGATCAAGGAAGGAAACGAGGGACATCCATCCATCCACCTTGAAAAGATTCATTCACCCCCGAAGTTTTTTCGCTTGCCAGCAAAGTGGATGCTCGCCTATCGGCCCGCAGATAACAATCCCAATCGTGTTTCCGATACATCGACTCGAGGGTGTGTGGGCTTTTTCTTCGCCCAGTGGATAACAACCCCAAACGCGTCCGCTCTTTTTTTGTCACCCCGAAATCGAGGATTTCCCGAGGACCGAGGAGAAGCTGAAGAAAAGCGCGTCGAGAAAAGACGAGATGAAAGATGCTGCTACTTCCGCTGCTGGAAAAGGGAATGGAGGAAGACAGAAGGACGCCAGAGACGTGGATGTTCCTCAACTTCGAAGGGGAACGGGGTTTGATATGCCGTAAGATTGATTAGCCAGGGGTTATTTTCGCACTTGTCTTACTCGCGTCGATCGACGTTTCGCTTAGGCGGCTGTCTTGCGACGCCATTGAGACGAGGGTCCAAAGATTTTTCCTAAAATTTCACGTGGATCTGAAATAGATATGAAGTGTCGTCTTTTGGACCTCCGATAGATGTTTCTAGGATATTCTAGGAAAAGCATTTTCGATAGAATTACGATTAGAGGTGTGCGAGTACTCGTAATTTAAAAGCGAGTCGAGCGCTTGAATTTGTCGAGTTACTCGAAATCGACGAATTGTTTCAAACAAAAGCGAGCTACTCGAAAAAATCAAATTACTCGAATATTCGAGCCGTCGTAAAACTTCGATTTACTCAAAGATGAATTTTTACCTCGAATATTCGAGTAGTTCGATTTTTTCGAGTAGCTCGCTTTTATTTCAAACAGTTCGTCGATTTCGACTTCAAGGGCTCGACTCGGTTCGACCGACCGATCACTTTTTGACTCGAAATTTGAGTATGTACTCGAGTAAATCGAGTACTCGCACACCTCTAATTACGGTGGAGGTTACAGTTGTCATAGAAATGAACCATCGAAGAAATTAGACGATAGGCGATTGTTGAGTCTTGAAAATTAGCGGACTGAATGCACAAAGAGTACTAAGGATGTAATGCCGCGTCGCACAATGATCCAGAACTGAAATTTAGCTGTTCAGATTTTGAAATGAACAGAATAATCCGTAATTTTTTAAATAACATATATTATAATTAAATATCAACAATATTTTAATTGAAATATAAAAAATATTTTTTATAAACAAAAGCAAAGATAATTGTTATAAACTGTTTTAAACAAAAATATTTACTATTTAGTGTTAATTATCTTAATACATCACGCAGTTCCGGCGACGGCTACGCTTGAAACAATAATAATTATCATTATGGAACGAAGTGGGCTGTGATTCCGACATGATTATACATATAAGGAAAAGTGTGATGAAAATATTCCACGTTGAAAAATTGCGCTACTATTTGGAATTCAAAAGATAATCCATGTCATTTATGGAAAACTGACGATTCTCTTGAGTTTTTCTCTTATTAGTTTTTAATAAATTGTAAACATAAAGTCCTAATTCAAGGAGCATTCTCATTATAAACATATATCCTTCATTACAAAAAAAATGGATAGAAAATATTAAATAGACTTTGCAGGGTATCAATAAGAGCAAAGTTTATTTTTTCGGTGAAAAATAGTGTTTATGAAATGTTGATCTTTAAACACTTGTTCTAATTACAATTATTAATAAATTTTGTTAATGTCATTATTTTCGAAAGTGGTGAACATTTGAAAAACTAAATACGTTCGATAAACATCGATATGAAAAAATTAATTTTTTAGCAAATGAACAGATAATTTTTCGATCTGGACCACCGTATATCACGCCGCGTCGCGTCGCGTCGACTAGCCAGAAACAGTTGGACGCGTCGTCGTTCTCGTTAGTATGCGGACTGGCATTCGTTCGAACCAAGTGTGTGGTTCACGTCGCTTGGTTACATAGAATTATCCTGCTTAACGTCCGTGAAACATACGACGGCGTAGAAAAGTCTACGATTACCGGCGAAAAGTCGTGTCTTTAACGTCCAAGAACCTCTGTTCACAGACAGTTTCTTTACTTAACGAGCAGGCTCGTATTTTCAACTACGTTTCTAAACAAGCCGTACTTCTGACCCAAATACAGGCCTTGTGAATCAAGTGACGACGAGATCTGTAAAATGAGAACTTGTGTGTTTACGTTTCTTCAATTTACAGTGCTCTGACATGTTTAGAGCACTCTATTGTTCAAACTATATCTCGGATACCTCGAAACCGTACGACTATTAATCCTTTGATTTTCAAAACGAAGTAAAATTGCGAGTATAAGTAATCGAAAAATTGACTGAACTTCCGAATAGCTCCGACACCCGATTTTCTTAACCTTGATATTATCAAGGACACTCTCCTGAGTAACATTCAATAGGTTTTCTATTTCATAATTAAAATGATTGAAAATTAGGTTAGGTTAGGGTATTTTTGGAGTGGGGGTGCAGGGGCCGTGCCCCTCCCCCGCCTTTACAAGACAAATAATCGAAACAAACGTTATATTCATAGAATTGTTCAGATTTTCGGGAAAATTTCTTTGTTAATAACTTTTGAATAAACAATAATCGAGGGCTTAAACCTATTGAATGTTACTCAGGAGAGTGTCCTTGATAACATATGTCAAGGTCAAGGTGATCGGGTGTGGAGGCTTTCTCCACATTGCGGTGCATATATCGATCTTTCTTTGTTAATAACTTTTGAACAAACAATAATCGCCGAATTAAACCTATTGAATGTTACTCAGGAGGGTGCCCTTGATAATATATCTCAAGGTCAAGAAAATCGGGTGCGGGAGCTATTGGAAAGTTTATCCGAAAAATTTATTACTTGAAATCAACTCACAACCATCGTACGCTGACTTCTTTTCATCATGGAACTTACTGTTTAATTTACCGGGTTTAATGACGAATTACCTTGAATCTCGAGTCTGAATAAGACGTCATACTTTGTCAAAAGGAACTGTCATAAAGCAGAAGTATATTCCTGATGAAAAATTCTGTTTCCGCGAGTTGTTGGTAGTAATAGTCGCTCGTGTTCCTCAAAGTCACGGAGAAAACGTCGAGACAGAGGTAGCCTCTGTTCTGAGAATTATTATCCACTTTCCTTCGTTTTATTATCGTCTCTCGAGCTTTTCATAAACGTTTCCCGCGACCACTCCCGGTAATTACTTTTTGACACTGCACGCTTTGGTCGGCGTTCAAAGAAATTAAAGGAAGAGCGAAATTTATCCGTGCGAAAGGAAAGTTCAGTGAGAAAAAATAAAGATCCGGTTTATTGCAATCTCCTACGCCATTTACGATATTTTCTACCGTTTACACCCGAGCCTGCATCGGTAACTGCTATCTGAGCGTAGGTGCGCAATTAAAATCGGAAAAATTGCCTCTCCTCGTTAACCACCTACCATTTGGTGCCGTAAATCTTTTACAGTTACTTCTGTCCGACCGCACAATTACTGCTAAGCGTAAAATCTTGACGAGAATATCGCTGAGAGTGTTGCTGCACTTCCAACAAAATAATGGATCGTCGTCCTTTGATAGCTGAATATGTACTTTCCAACGAGTTTCAATTAACTATCGAGTATAATTGAAGGTAAATGTTCGGAAGTGTCACTCCTGTCAGAATCGAACTGATTTTTTTTTGTGTGGTTTCTTACAGTTAAAAAATGCCAATAAATATTTTTTTAAAGATTTTTTTTTTATCTCCCACGAGTTGAACGAGTTGAACAAATTTAATTCGTTTTGCTGACTGGGGTGGGGCTGAGCACCCCAGAATCCCCCTAGATACTATACTAACTAATACCGATACCCATTTTTAATATAAGGAAATAATAAACACAATTTACAAAGTAACATATTTATCGATATTAGTTAGTGTAGTTATTAAGGGGGGGGTCTAGGGGGCACAGCCCCCCAGTCAGCAAAATGAATTTAATATGTTACTGTTCAACTCGTAGGGGATGTTTTGTTTTTTGTTTACATCTAGAATTGTCGTGGTAGTATCCCAAAATTCGGACGACGTGATTACCACATGGCTGGTTATATTGCCGATTTTCTATTTCGTCGGGTTTTCGTCGGGTTCAACAATTTTATAATGAAGAATTGTCAAAATAGTTTGCATGTCTATTGTATTTTGAAAGAACAGAATATTTCTTTTAGAAATCTTATATAATAAAAATTTTTAAAAAAATATTTATTGACATTGTTTTTGTTGATGCGCTGCCATAATAATATTAAGTATGATGCTTTTTAACTGTAAGAAACCATACAAAAAAAAATCAGCTCGATTCTGACAGGAGTGACACTTCCGAACATTTACCTAATTGAAATCATTTTTAAACATTTACCGTCATTAATTTCATTCATCAAAGACGGTTTGACTGGTAAGAAAATTACATAACAATAGCTCACTCGAAATCGCGGATATTTTTCAACGCGCCAGACTAGGCGTTTCATTAAAACGCTACCTTTTCGAAGAAGGTCGCATTTTAATTACACGCGAAAAGTGTACCTGCAACCGGTGCGGCGTGGCGCGGCGCGGCACGGCGCCTCGTCGCGCTCGATTTCGCGTTCCAACCACGCAAACGAATAATTACGAGTCGACTCGAGTTGCTCCCGTTTTTACGCGACCGTAGTAGCATTGAGCAGCTGGAATTTCCCTCGATAAACGAACGAAACGTCGACGTCTCTTGCGCTCCAATTGCATGTAGGTTAATCAAGTAAGATTAATCAAACGACGAAAGTTTGCTATGATCTTGTTTAGATTTGTTAAATCTAAACGAGTTTTAAACGTTACAAGTGTTCCTTTAAATCAGTTTCGAATTAATCCAGCTGGTTCGTCGAATAAAAAAGCAGCGAGTTTCGATCGTCGTGGATCCATAAGGTTCTTTTTGGGCATATTGCCATAAATGCCGGAAGAAACTCGACCCTTCTAGATTCTCTGGTCACGGAGATAGAAAGAGTTTAAGTGGAAGGAGGACAGCAGGCTTTTCTGTGCATCGCCGTACGCTTTCAATTGCGTCGTGGATCGAAGCAAAGAAAGGGCAGAAACGTACGGAAAAATATACCCCCTTTCGACGTGTCCACTGCCCACACAGCCACTCGGTGATTCGGAAAATTTATGATCTTGCGAGGATCGATTCGCCGACGTGAACACGTATCGTCTAAAGGTAGCTATTGAAAATCCAGTACAAATAGAATTGGAAAAATTGAGAAAATTGATTGGATGATTTTTGGGAAACTGTATTAGAAAAATTATCATTATCACAATGAACCGAACAATGTCACAACAATCAAAGAAATAAATGTACTAACAATAAGTAGCTTTTCGTTTCTCGTTCTCTTCGACCATAAATGGCATACAGAGTCAGAAGAAACGAGAATCGTAAGGTAAAGGGTTAAAGACTATCTCTGGTACGCTCGAAAGAACAAAAGGGGATACAAACGTAACTGGCATTCGAAGCGAACATGTATGCAAGTATACAGATACGTGGATGCACGCAAACGGCCGCGGTCGGTTCGTACGCTGGAAAGGGCCAAAAATGAAGGAACAGCTAGGACTTTGGTAGTCGAGTGTTCGGGGATGAACCCAAATCTAGGGGAAAATTTTATCGTATATTCAAGACGTGTTTCGACTTACAAATGCCAACCGGTCCACTTGCATAAGGACGAAATAGTGAATGTAAGGGGGGCCGGAAGAAAGGAAGAAAAGGGAGGATGCGAAGGTGGAGGTGGATCGGTCGATTACGATGGCGCAACCAGGAAAAAGGGATGCTGTCGCGGTGGGATGCACACGACGAAAATCGTTGGATTTTATTGCCGGCTTAAAGGGTTTGCAGTCGAACGCACAACCTGACTGGATATTACGCAGCCCACGTGGTTCAAAGTGCCGTGCCATTCGGCATTTTCTGTTCAGCCGGATTTTATCCTGACTACCACATTTCAAGGTCTACGTCCCCGCCTATCATGGATTGCTTATCTTCAGAATTATCAATACATTTTTGAGTCCGTATGTACAGGGTGGTCCGTAATTCATGGAACAAATAGGATCAGGGTGACTCTATGGCTCAAAATAAGTAAAAAATAAACATAACAAAATATCGTGGGAGACTTGGTTTTCGAAAAAAATGCATTTGAAAATTAGTTTAATTATTAAGGATAAAAATAGTTAATTTTCAAATTTCAAGCTTTTTATTTGCTATTTTGCATTATTTATAAAATAGCAATATTATTTAAAATAATGTTTTTATATTATTCAGTTATGTGTAATTTGCGGTAGCGGTCACCAGCGATTCCCATGGCATTCAACCGATGTTCCCGATTTCCACCATAGAACGTTGCTATGACTGCTTTTGCTCATTAACCGTCATAAATAATATTATAATAAAGTAACCATTGTATTGTTAGTTGAGCTTAGTTTATTACATATATGTTTAGTGTAAGTGCATGTTTTAGGCAAGATATTGTTCGAAATGTTGACCATTTTCTCGTATGCAGTTATAGTCTTCGAACTAAATTTTGACGTACTATTTGCTGCGTATCCTAGATTTTTATATTTTCAATGGCATTTGATATGCATAGTACTTCAAATGTTACCGTGATTCGTCGCGTTAAATGTTCAAAACTTGCAATGTCTTCAGAATAAACTATTCTTTTCATGTTTTCTCACAGACGAAACTCAAGAAAATAATAAAAAATAATCCGGAACATCGATTATTAGTTAAGTACACGCGAACTTAAATTGATTTTCAAATGCATCTTTCTCGAAAACAAAAAGCCTATCACGCAATTTCGTTATTCTTGATTTTCCTCTTAGTAACCGACTTCGAAAGAGGAGGAGGTTACTCAATTCGATCAGTATTTTTCTTTTATTTTTAGCTATAGAACCACCCTGATCTTGTTTGTACTACGAATTTCGGGCCAGCCTGTATATGTACCATCAAAGGATCAATTAATGCAGCGTTGGTCACCGTTTCACCTCTTGATCCGACGATCCAAAGGTACGTTTGTAAAAACATCCTTTGAGTCGCGTGATGAGCAAGAGAGTATAAAATCGTAATCGAGCCATCATCTTTGCCTTTAATCTCGTCGAAAGCTCTTCGTCCACCGCAAAATGCGTTCACGGATGAAAGCTTCAAGAAATGTGGTAGGTTTTGCGGCGAACGATGACCGATTCAAGGCAGTGGTTGACTCGAACCGACTCACACGAACCGAAACGAACGCAACCGAGTCGAATAAATTGTAAACGTAAAGGGTAAGTTACGAAGCTCGCCGGCTATTCTTTACGAGGCCATTTCCCAGCAATTTTTTACGAGCTTGCACAGACAATCGTGTCGTACATTGTCACGTCTTGGCTGTAATTTTTCCTTTTTTTTTCCTTTTGCCGTTCGCTGAAACCGTCGGGGCGTCGTTTTAAATCGTGCCGCGACCTTTTATTGAAACTGTGCCACACTTTCGTGGCGAAGCGAAGGTTCAACATAAGAAGGAAAAAAGTAAGCCGGAAAACGAGATTATACGGTAAATATTCGTAACGAAGAGGAAGGTAAGATGAATCACAAATTCAAAGAAGTAAAATAGGCAAGCTGTAGGAACAGAGTTATCAAGAATTTCTTACGGTTAATCCTCGCTCTTGCAATCAACGTTTCATTCAAGAGAAGGGAACAGGAATATAAATAGAAAAGAATGTCGAAAGACGTAACAAGCAATTTCTTAGTTCTCGTTGGTGAGAAATAGGTACCTGTTCTTCGAGTTACTCTATTTATAATAGAATATTTTCGTATATCTATAAAATTGGTATGCACAAGAGATTCAAAAATTAACCATATTCTCGTTGGATGAGTGTTTGTAACATTAATTAACGCTCTTAAACTGAAGATCAAATTTTTATTGAAGTTTACGTATTCTACTTGTTTAAAGCATAACGAAGTTGTGAAGAAGCACTATACCGGATACTTTGCTCTCGGAATAAAGTGTGAAAATTTCGCAGACTTTTGATGGTTCTCCGTGTCAGTTACGAGGAGGTGTTACTTTAGGCCTGCGATGTTGAACACCCATAAGAATCCTGACGATAAAGAAGCTTTACCCCATCCGCAAGAAACACCGCAGTCGTTGACCTACATACTTATAATCGCTATAAGATGATACACTCACACTAAGGTGATAAGCAAAAGCATAATATATGTGTGCCTAAATCCATGTGTCGCCGACTTTCCGGACGGATGCTTGTCTCCTCGTCTTCTTGCTACCTGTAGGGATAAATGTCAAAGTTTCTTCCATACGCAAATCCCGTTTTTCTCCTTTCACAGCGCCATTTACAAAAGGGGTTTCGCTTATTTTTGCACGGTCGATTACGTTGGCGGACCGCAGCGGAAGATTCGTCGGTGTACACTGTACACGGTCCGCTTTTGTGCCAAGACAAACACGAGTAGCCGTCTAATGGAGGGCATTATGCATATGGGGTCACCACGTAACTGCTGACTTTATACTCGTTTTTATCTTTCCCTTTCCACTTAAATAATTCGCAAACCTTGCAGATGTTGCACCAATGTCCGGATCGAAATTCGGGTAAACGTCAGAACTGCTTATTATTCGAAATGAAGTTCCAAGCAGAGACAAGGATCAGCTGCACTACACGTCAACGACTCAAACAAGGATATGCACTAGCGTCAAAAAATTTGGAAACACTCTTTAAAACAGAATACCTCATTTAAAATTGGACCAAATGACTTGAAGTTTTTTGAGAAGTTATACAAACTAATTTACTAACGAGGGGAACTACCCAAGTGTTACGCTCACTTATTATTGAAACTTTGCCAGCTTGTAGAGCTCGTCGAGCTGAACACGCCTATACCCCGTTTTGTGGGCAGACGACTAATTGTTTAAAAGATATTAATAATTAAAGTTAGACAAAATAGAATATAGAATTTTAGTTATTCAAAAAGAGACAAATTATCATTTAAAAAAAAAAAAAAAAAAAAAATGGGAACCAAGGATTTGAACCGGGGACCTTAAGATTGCGAGTCATGTGTATAACCACGAAACGGATCCATGACTCGCAATCTGACGGTCCTCGGTTCAAATCCTTGGTTCCCAACAATTTTTTTTTATTTTTTAATGATAATTTTTATGTAATAGTTATTCAAAAAGAGACAAATTATCATTAAAAAAAAAAAAAAAATGTTGGGAACCACGGATTTGAACCGTGGATCTCTAGATTGCGAGTTGTATGTGTGAGTTTGTCATACTTCAGAATGTAAGGAGTAACTAACTGTAATTGTTAATATCTTTTAAACAATTAGCCGTCTGCCCTCAAAAGGGGGTATAGGCGTGTTCAACTCGACGAGCTTTACAAGCTGGCAAAGTTTCATTAATAAGTGAGTGTAACACTTGGGTAGTTCCCCTTGTAAGACATGTGTTTTTGTCGTTTTAAAAAATTACAATTTGTCGAAATCGTGAAAGCAAATAGTGAAGGGTAATTTTTCAACTTTTTTATGTGAGCCTATAATGAAAATTTAAAATATGTCTTTTAAAATTGTGACTTTTCACCTAAGAACATAACCAGTCACGTTCTTAGGTGAAAAGTCACGATTTTCAGAAATTTTAATTACTTGTAATTAAAAAATTTTTAGCATAAACATAACTTATTTGAATCTACGAAAGACATTTTAAATTTTCATTATAGGCTCACATAAAAAAGTTGAAAAATGACCCTTCACTATTTTCTTTCACGATTTCAACAAATTGTAATTTTTAACAACAATAGCACATATCTTAGTAAATTAATTTGTATAACTTCTCAAAAAACCTCAAGTAATTTGGTCCAATTTTAAATGAGATATTCTGTTTTAAAGAGTGTTTCCAAACTTTTTGACGGTAGAGTATGTACATCCATACAAGTTCTGTAATATATTATATTGATTGAATTCCGGAAACTTATAGCTGCCCTATGATTCTCCGAAACAGCCACTGTTGTTACACGGCGTGATTTGATTGATATTTACCTCGCGTGATCGCGGAGAAAAAGGATAGACTAAACAGAAACTCCAACGACAACGATTCAAACATCGACGAAGAGTAACGACGTAGGGAAAATCGTTATCGATGTTGAAGCAAGTTTTACGCTAAAATTTTACGTGGCTCAATTATCTCTAATAGTCGTACGGCGTTCGAATGGTTCGACGATGAAGTTTCGGAAAAATTCCATTTATCCCCTTTACCTGCTGCCACGGGAAACTTCTAAAACGTCCGAGAACTCGCGCGATCCAGTGACGCGTACAAATATAATGCGATTCATAATTACGAGCGAATCGAATGGATAGAGTTTTAATTGGATGTTCAAAAGGTTTCGAAGAACTTTGCGTCTAAACTTCCTATGGAAACAGCAATTAACAGAATAATTCTTACGTTTGAGCAACGTTTTCGTGATTGTAGGAGAATGTGAGCCCGGCTAATAAAAACTATCGGATGGGAAAACAAGAGACTAATTGCCGATACTCTCGAAGGCATTAACGAAAGGCTGGGGAACGATATTCCGGCAGAGACGGTCGATCGAGTCCCGACGAATACTGCCAGGCTAATTTTCTAATTTCCACCTCTTGCGTTCCAATTCGTCGGCTAATATCCCATTAAGCTCTACTAGACCCTCGCTCAGTCGTTAATGTCTAATCAGCCATCGGGCTTAGACGATCTGCTCCCTACAGTTTCGCGACTGTCCTCCACGTGTTCCACGGCTCATCCGTCGACTGTGCTTCGTTAATCCTTTCAACTTTTATCAGTCTTAGTTTTATTTTTAACTATTGTAGGATGCCGGCGGAAAAATTATGGCGTTTCGTCTCGGGTACAGTCCACTAGAACTCGTCAGTGGGGCTGACGTGGACGGTCCCTGCCCCAGATGCCTGGGTTCTATATTTTCAGATCTTATATACAGGGTGATCCTCTCGCAAAAGGACACAAAGGTACACTGGCGACAATGAACCCCTTGACTGCATCGTAAAAAGGTCCGCATTGTCATGTGCCAGCGGGGACCTATCCGGGCCGAGACGACTCTGTGTGTCTCCATGATGGAGTAAAGGGGTTCATTGTCGCCAGTTTCTTTGTGTCCGGCTGCGAGAGGATTACCCTGTATATGTGTATCAACAAGGCCCGTGATGGGGCACTTGCGAGAAAGGATGGAGTTACACGCGCGACACCTTGCGGCGGCCATCACAGGAAAGAGGCCCAAGGCGCCTGGGGCGCCATGCTCCGCTTATAACACTC
This sequence comes from Osmia lignaria lignaria, assembly GCF_051020975.1. Lineage (NCBI taxonomy): Eukaryota > Metazoa > Arthropoda > Insecta > Hymenoptera > Megachilidae > Osmia > Osmia lignaria. Next base: position 867,976 of record NC_135047.1, on the reverse strand, counting down.
ACACTATCATGAAAGCTTTCAAAATTTGTCTACTCTATAGTCGATTGTCTACCAGTGGATATTGAAGTAATATGCAGTATAGTTTCTCAGTTTTACGAGATAACAATCTTCCATTTTCCAGGACACGGTTTCGTTTCCAGTTATTTGCCCGAGACAAACGATCGAAGGAATTCCGTTTAATTGCTCCGCTTGCAGCCTTTGGAACCGCTTCGATTCCGATCCCTTTTATCTCACCCCTTCGCCGCGGCGACCGCACCAAGTAACTACCAAACAACCTCTTATTTGTTTCTGTCTCTCTTACAAGGTTACCTCCTCTTGTTCTTCACGCTGTTTCACACTTTATTTGATCGCCGTCGAGACGAAATTTTTCATTTCAAATGCGATTTATTATTTTCTACTGAACATCGATTCCTAACTTATTAGCTCCACCTTTTGTAGGCTTTTAATGGCATTTAGAGCCCATGAAGGCACGAGGTTGAGGAAAAACCCATCCGACCATGTGCTCCGGGCTCGCAGTATTTTATTTTTCGGACATTAACGAGGCTGAGTCGTAAAATAGCGGGACTCGCGGCCATGCGACGACGCGACGGCCAGTACCCCTGGGTCTAAGGGGTGCAAGCAATAGTAGAGAAGACATTTTTAGTTACGGCGCAAACACGGATCCGAACGGTTAGCACTTCAGCGAGCCGGGGTACCACCGATTTTTTTTTTATCTGTACCAAGAAATATAGTCATAGTAGTAGGACTTGGAAATTTTTCGGAATCCTGACACCCCGCTCCTCCTAAGTCCTCCTACAGTTTAATAGTGTAGGAGAGGGGAGAAAAAGGCGTTTCGTCTCAGGATCGCCTGCCAGATTCGTCCCTCCAATGGGACTGACGATCCCTGCCCCCAGCACCTATCATATCGCAATTCGGAACTTCTATACAGGGTGTAAACGATAATTTTGGCAAAAATCATAGGGTAAGTAGAGGCCGCATAGGCAAGTATTTTGAGCATAGGAACCCGTGTCCGGAAATGCACCAGTAAAGAACTACGGCGATCCTTAATTTTGGTCTTTAGCACCTGATCGGTAGACAAACCATCGTACTCGGGATGACTCTGAGATTCCCGCGTTTCGTTGTTGTTGTTGTTTTCACTCTCCTCCCCATTGATTCGTTTTCTGTTGTTTTAGAAAGTTACATTTTTTTTGACAGATATCTAGCAATCGTTGATGTTTTTTAGTTTATTGTTTCTTGACCATGATTTCATTAAATGATTACGTTGTTTATTGTAAAACTTTCAATGTTTGTCGTTTTTGTCACCTCCACGACTGGCCCACCTCAAAAGAAACGGTTTCCAGAACGATGGTTGCCTACCCATCAGGCGATAAAGCCAAGATTAAGGATCGCCGTAATTATTCACAGGTGCACTTCCGGACACGGGTTCCTATGCTCAAAATACTTGCCTATGGAACCTCTACTTACCCTATGATTTTTGCCAAAGTTAGCGTTTACACCCTATATATTCGAACTGCATGCCGGGTGACCGCTTGCGAGAACATTGTCACTGATCATCTCGCCGCCACCTAGCGGTCCCCAGCCCGAACTAAAGGCGTCCAAGGAGACGACACCCTCCTCTCCCTCTCCACTTAAACGTCTACAATGGTTTGAATTTTATTCTGAAAGCAGTGTTTCTAAACACACAAGAATATTTGACGTGTTAGCTGTTAGACGGAGAAGAAAATCCAGTGTACCCGATAAGCGAAAAAAGAACATCTCTCCGTTAAATATCAAGCGTCGTCGAATGTCACGCGATGAATCCGCTCGGTTTCGCGTCTTCGAAATAAATCATGGTCGCGATCGTGTCGCGGATAAGAGAGGGGAAGAGAAAAGGCTTTGGAAATATGTCGAGAAGTTTAAGCAAACTGATCGCAGCTGGAAAAGGCGAACGAGTTGACGGGGGAAGGACGGATGATATCGGGTCTGATCGCCGACAGGAGAAAGACGGGCGATCGAACAACGACGCAGCCGCGCGCGATGCGACGCGACGCCTTGAGAAATTTCAGTTTTATGGTCGGCTGAAAAATCGACGCCGGCGTTTGGCTGGCGTGAAAAATTACCCGACAGTCCGCGGGATTCACCGTTGATCGTCCTCTCCAAACCTATGATCGCGCTTCCACCTGACTCGTCCCCGTTTCCTCGAATATTCATCAATCTACAGTCTCTTTCAAAGTTTCCACATATAAATTCATCTTTTTATTATTCAATTATTCTGCTCGTTGCATTGATTAGCGAGATTGCGAAAGTCTGAGGCAACTAAATAACAGCAAGTTGAGTGTAATATTACAAATATGTACATTGATCGTGTGTATTTAATCGAGGCTCGTATTCAAATACGATCCGCCCAGGCACCGAACAAACTGCTTAGTCAGGTAAACAAAGTAGCACAAAATTACTGGAACGGGAAACTCGGTAACTCAGGAAACACGTCGAGATCGTGCTTACAGAATAGTCAACGGGATCAAACGGTGTTTGTAAACAGTTAAGTGGAAACTAGTTAGGTTAGCTTAGCGCATCCAATTGCAACAGCACAATTGGCTGTAACTTAGGGAGCCAGGGCAAAGAGGGAAATGTATAGACGGCAGCAAACTTGTTCCTATTATCTTTAACCGTTCCTGTGCTCCTCCAAAAAGAGGGAGAGACGATACAGAGATTATGAGGCGATCTGTAGAAATATCCAGACTGGATTCAGATCCGATTGACCCGATTTGAAAGGCCGTTGATGGATAAACTTTTGAATAATTATCGCGCGGACGATGATATATCGGGGACAGAGTGATTATATATAGGTCGGATCAGGCAGCCAGAAAATTGGAAATGGTTCGATCGACGAACGTGCCAATAATTCGCTTCGTTACCCAGGCCGAGAGCCCTCGAGAACGTTCCACGATACGTGCTCGAACAGTAAGGCGACGACTACGTGTTTTCCACGCTCGTCCGCAAGGAAATTGAGGCAAGTATCCTGGCTCGGTTCGCTGGACGGGCTGAGACGTTTTGGAAATGAGGAAAGTTCGACGGAGGATCGGGGAGAAGATAAAAATTCGACGGGGCGAAGGATTAACCGCGAAAATCGGCCAACCAGTCGAGATGACGTACGATCTACGACGTACGAAGTGGAAAAAGTTGCTCGACGTTCGAATTTTTCTACTTTGTTCTACCGAATTTTAGCTAAAATCGCGGCACAATTTCGTCTCTACTGTTAGAAAGTAAATTGTTACGTGTAAGTATAAGATGTTAAAGGGTGTTTAAAATGGTTGTAAATTGTGGGAAACAGTTTGCACAACAGTGGAATATCGTGCAAGTTTACCGCGTGACACTAATCATGTTTAATTAATTTAATGGGAGCGCGTGATAATTTGCATACGCGCGTAATATCGACGAAGGAACGATCGAACTTCGATATCGTGGGCTGTTTCGCAATAACACCGCCTATGTATACGAACTTTCAAGCCTTCGGGATCACGTGAAATTTCGATACACCAGCCCGTTATTCGGCCATTAATCCTGAAAGTGGCAGGCGTCGCGTGATTTCGATCGCTCCTCCCTCACTTCCACCCTCCGTGAGCTGCTTTCCGTTTGGAAAATAATAATTCCTCGGTCATTGAACGATCCGTATTTTGCATCCGTATTTTACGTGTACACCTTTGGATACGTAACAACCTACGTTAGTCATCGATCGATATGTTTCTCTCTGTTTCCGTTAATTAGACACTCCTTTTTACCGGTCCGCAAATATTATCTGTTTGTACTAATTAAAAAGATACTGATGAAAACCTTCAAACGCAGCTCGAAGAATTTCTATCCCGATATCAATTTTGTAGATTATATTTAGTGGAAAAGCAGCTCTTAATTTCGTACTGGGCGCCCATCTGGAGCACGTTAATATTTCGATTTTCTTCGAAGACGCGTGTTCCGTTTAGCCGAAACGAGGAAAGAGGGTGAGTCGGTCCATGACGGAGAGAAGCGGTGAAACGAAGTATGTAGGGTAGTTTGGGGGTTGCTTTTCCGGCCTCTTACGGAGACCTCCTGTTCACGAACGTTGTTCTCCTCGAATGGCACACGTCGTGCAGGAAATTGCTACCCTCTCCTCGGCAACGGGGGACCAGTGACGTAATCCTGTGTATCCTTCGTGAACAGATTTCGCGATAGCGAAGGGATATTAAACGTTCGAGATACGCAATAAAGTATCGAACCGCCTTGCCTGAATACTTCCGACCATCGTGCGATCGAACGAAATCGCACGACACCATTTAACTGCTATTTTCTCCTATTTTTACCTTATCAAATTCTTATGGATAAACTTCACAAAAGTATATCGTACAATAGTTTCAAAAAATCATAAAAGTTCGGGAAAAGGTTTTCGATCAACGAAAAGTTAAAAGTAAAAATTCGAGGATTTCGCTATCATTGACGAAAAAGACTTTCTCTATTGGACACAAGTTCCATGATTACTGGCTCTCGTGTCGTCGGAACGATCCAGCAATTTCAGTAATCGATCCAGCCAGCGGTCGCGTTTCCTTCGTCCAGGAAGGTAATCAAACTTCCGTGGAGGGCAGAGACGGTAATCAGAAAGGCCAAGCTTTCTACGACACCCTTCCATTTTTTTCTTCTTTCTTTTTTTTTTCTCTTCCTTTCACGTTCACGCCCAACGTACGATCGATTCCTAACGTTCGTTCATGTGGAAGTAGTAAGTAGTAAGTAGGTGTATACGCGCGAGAAAACTTGTGGCCGGTCAAACGATTCCGACCTGCCGCCAGTTACAACGGCTTTAATCCCGTCGATAAGGATCTGTAATCCTGCGATTAGTTTCACGCCGACTTATACGGGACACGAGACTCCAGTTCACGCGACTCGCTTGTTCCGAAACGCGCGACCGAATTTAGGGGGTCGCTAATGATCCAACCTGGTTGTAATTTCTGCTGGCCACCTCCAACTCCAACTCCAACCCCAACGCCGCCACCCTTCTTCGACACGGTTCCTGACTTTTTCGGGTCATTTCGTAACGCTCCACTATTTCTTAACCCCACTCTGTGTTTGTAGAAATTTAGATGATTCTCTAGTTTATACAGGGTGGGAGATTTTTTAAAGGGTGATTCTAGGAATCTAAATAAGACGAAAATCAAATATACCGAAATAGCGTTTGTGGCTTTGTTTTCTAATAATTAACGTTTAAAAAATCGAGTAAAAAGCGCCTGAAACCTGCAACTTGCCCAGCACCGACGACTGAACGTCAGGTCAGCAGGGATGGGTACAGTCATAACCAAAAAGAGAAAGCCGAATGCTGCAGTACCGAGAAACAAAATAGTACAAGGTAAGTTTCTACTATTCAATAATTCTTGGTTATGACTGTATCGACCCCTGCAAACCTGCCGTTCAGTCGTCGGTGCTGGGCAGGTTGCAGGTTTCAGGCGCTTTTTACTCGAATTTTTAAACGTTAATTACTGGAAAACAAAGTCGCAAACGCTATTTCGTTATTCTTGATTTTCGTCTAATTTTGATCCCTAGAATCATCCCTTAAAAATAACCGACCTGTTGTCGAACACCCTGTATATATGTATTATTTGATCTACTACAGAGAAATTTTCCATTCCAAGTATTACACTTTCTGTACACGGAAACGGATGTATTTATTAATTCTCCGCGAGCAGACTACGGAGATCTCTCTCACGAGAGCTGTAGGGTGACTCTAAATAGGAGGATCTATTTGTAGTAAACAGAGCCGAAGCAGCAGCTTCAGGGCAGAAGCGCACGCGATACGAGAATCGAATTGGAACGACGTTAAAGTTTCTTCGGGGCGAAGTCTTGCCCGACTTCGTAGCTCGGTCTTAGACGGAATTGCTCGTAGAAACGACGCCACCTTGCCCTGGCATTATGTCGCTTCAAATTCAACGAAACTCGTTTCCTACTCGATGTCAGAGATTCGTCGAGTTCAGAGGGAGCTCGCTCTTCTGTCTCGACAAATCCCTCAGGATGATATTGGGCACGATAGAGATACTAGCAGGTTACGTTGAAAATTTCTCTCTCCGTTCTGTTACACTCATTACACTCGTTACACTTAAAACGAATGCCTTGGAAGCTGGAAAAGGTAATTATTTAGAAGTTGGTCCTTCTCACCGATTTTCGTGACCTTGAAATATCTTGTCAAGGTCATCATTCTGAACAACTTTTTCCTATACATGTTACCGGCGTTCGGCCTTAGTTTCCGAGATATTTGCAAAAATCTTTGGTAATTAGTTAGAAGTTTGCTCTCCTCACCGATTTTCGTGACCTTGAAATATGTTGTCAAGGTCATCATTCTGAACAACTTTTTCCTATACATGTTACCGACGCTCGGCCTTAGTTTCCGAGATATTTGCAAAAATCTTTGGTAATTAGTTAGAAGTTTGCTCTCCTCACCGATTTTCGTGACCTTGAAATATGTTGTCAAGGTCATCATTTTGAACAACTTTTTCCTATACATGTTACCGGCGCTCGGCCTTAGTTTCCGAGATATTTGCAAAAATCTATAGTTAAACTTAGATTACGAGTACACTGTATTCCGGGAAAAATGGAGACTGAATGGTGATTGAGAAAGTGATTAAAGTGGTTTGAGGTTAGGGTTAGGGTTAGGGTTTTATTTTTGATTTTTTCACGTTATAATTACTATTTCTTTCACTTTTTATATATTGTATACCTATTATTCATTTTGTGTTTTGTCAGAAATCGGAAACATTTCGCCCATCATGTCGAAAAATGCCATTATACGCTCATTAACATCATGTTGATGTCGGAATAAAAACTCAGCTATATATCCCACGTAATGAGACGTACGAGTTCCATAACGAGGAATAATAGCTCTCGTATCACGCCATGTACGCTCTAAACCTAAACCTAACCTAACCCTAACCCTAATCCTAACCTCAAACCACTTCAATCGCTCTTTCAATCACTATTCAGTCTCCATTTTTCCCGGAATACAGTGTACTGGTGACATAAGTATAACTGCAGTTTTTTACGAATATCTCGGAAACTAAGGCCGGAAACTAAGGCCGGAAACTAAGTTGTTCAGAATGATGACCTTGACAACATATTTAAAGGTCACGAAAATCGGTGAGGAGGACCAACTTCTAAATAATTACCCTGGAAAATCCTTATCATTTCTACAGATAAATCTACCAATAATTTAGACAATGTTTAAAAATTTTTTTTTGTTATTTTTCTGAACAAACATGTTAGCTTCAGCACGTGTTCAAGGGTTGACACGTGTCAGGGTCAATGCATTTTGGGCTTTGACCTGGGTTTCAAGGATTTCTTAGGATTCTTTAGGCTGTCGATACCCCGAGCCATATGTCTGTCATTGGACATGGGCCGGCGGTAGTTGACACTTGAGATGCGACGAATTCTAAGGCCCGATACACACTAGCGGTTCGGTCCCGGTCCGGTCTCGGTCTGGTAAAATCTTACCGTACGACTAGATCCACACTATTCGGTTCGGTCCCGGTCCGGTCTCCGTTCGGTAAAATCTTACCGTACCCATACTGCTATGTCACTTTCGAGCCGCTCTCGATCTGATAGTCAATTATAAAAAGTCTTTTTCGATTACTTTTGGCATTAGTAGATGCAAATTATAAATTTACTGCTGTAGATATAGGTTCATATGGAAAAATATATATATATATATACTGATCGAATTGAGTAACCTCCTCCTTTTTCAAAGTCAGTTAAAAAATAATGATATTAAACAATTTCCATTAAAGAAATATTTAATGCGGCCTTATCTAGGATCAAAAAGTATAGAAGATATTAAAAAAAATATATTTAATTATCGATTATGTAAAGGAAGAAGATTAGTCGAGTATGCATTTGGGATTTTATCACAAACCTTCAAAGTTTATTGTAGAAAACTCATAGCTAATCCTGAAAATGCCACTACAAGTTGGAAATGTACAAGCTGAAACGTTTCAAACGAGGGAGCGCAGTCCCGTCCCAGGAAAATATTCTTCGTGAGAAATCGAGACCGGACCGGGACTGGAACGTGATCGAACCGGAGCTGGAGCGGACGCATAGTGTGTATGCTCTCATAAGATTTACATTGGAGTATATTTTACCGGACCGGGACCGGACCGGGAGCGAACCGAACAAGTGGCTCAAGTGGCTACTGTTCGAGAGCGATTGGGACCGGGCTGGGATCGAAGCGAGATCGTCGTGAGACTGGAGCGTGACCGGACCGGAGCTAGCAAGTGTGTATGCTCTCATAAGATTTACATTGGAGTATATTTTACCGGACCGAGACCGGATCGGGACCGAACCACTAGTGTGTATCGGGCCTAAGAGTCGCGGATGTTTTGTTTATGGAACGGCGATAGAGAGTTCGATCGCCGATTCTCGAAGGAACGCGCGTGTGGCCGATGGCCCGAAGTCATGGTGCTGCATGGCACGTGTAAAAAGATAAGGTTGATCTAGAAGGATCTGGCCACGGAGTGGGGAAGATCTTGCATCTTCTGGTAGGAGGACCATGAGGAACGGCAGGGCACTTACCCCAGAACCGTCGAAGGGGATCAATCAATCGATAAAATTCTAACAAACAAATACGTTCGAATATTGAATGTTAACGAGACGACGAACGGCGAGACAGGGAAGAGAGCATTGCGGCTAGTCGTTTATCAACGCGGCCACATTATGCACTTGACTCACGACCCGTTGGCCGGTTGGCCCGTTGGCGTGTCCGGCGTGTCCCTTTCCGCGGATAATATCACCATTATGGACAATCGATCGCAGATAACGATTTAAGCCATGCTCGCTAGAGAATATTTTCAAGCCTGCCGTCATTCCGGCACGCGTTCATTCCGCGTATCAAGCGGGAAAAATCGCGGCACAATCCATACGACAAACATCGCGATTTCTTTTTAATTAACACTCGCGATGTCTGTTCCGTTCCTCTTCCGACTCCCTCGTGATTAATGTTCCTTCTGCGACTAATGGTAAGATAATACGAGATTAATGTAACTGTGCTTGTCTTGTTTGTTTGTGAAAAGAAATAAATTCATGAATGTTTACGCGCAAATTTTCTCAATTCACTTATTGAGAAAGACAAATCGAAGAATTTGACAACTAATGTGAACTGACATGACGTTTCTGTGTTACACATATGTCACAGATAAAGCTGCAAGGTTTATCGTACATTGTTTGTAAATAAAACATTTATCTATCGGAAACAAATAGTAGCGCTGTGTTTCTGTTACTCGTGACACTTTAAATAATGTTCCACGAACGTACGACAGAGAATCTGCACGAATATGCAGTATGCACATCAAAACATTACTAAAGATTTACGTTGATAGAGTTTATTTATGAGTGCGTTTACTTAATGACTTAATGCGTTGAATGCTACTGTGAGAACAGCCCACGTGTGTTGCTGCACATCGTGCACTCGTCATAAATCCTTTGCTTTTCATACTTGACTGTTTACAGTTTACTCACTCTTTTCGAATGCATATACGATAGTGCGAAGGAAAGGGATGTCCAGGATACGATAAATATTTAGAATAAAGGAGCCACTTCCGATTTCGATCACCTTGAAATATATTGTCAAGGTCGTCATTCTGAACAACTTTTTCCTATATATATAATAGTCGGACTCTTTTAGTTTTCGAGATATTTGAGAAAATAGCGCGCTTTACTGTCAATATTTCCAAAAGTAAATAAATCGCAACTAGGATCTCCTCTGTTGTTCTCGGGTGCGAAGCCCCCCAAACCACCTCGCCCCCACGATGACAATAACCCCAAACTCCTTTGGGACGGAGTTTTTTAGGTAGTTCGAAAACACATGTGGGGATTAATGAACGAAAATCGGAGGTGGCTCCCTTATTCTGAATATTTACCAAAAAATCTTCGATTTTTCTGAAAAATTAGATGCGTTTTTCAAAAAGTCTAAAAGAATAAATTAATAATATGTGCTCCATTTAGCATTTGACTGTATTAAGCTTATATCTACATACAGTAAAAGCTGGATATATGCAACAAAAGTTTGGCTGGATATATGCAACATCGCTATCCCCTCCACTTGGGGGGATCCCCCTAAGCGAATCGAGCCGCTCGACGAGGAAACCGTGTAATATGATCCGACCGTAATATCGGTGTGACTAATACTAATTGAACGAACTTTTACTAACGCATCTGTGAGATTTTTCTGATTAAAATGATACCAAACATAAGGCAGGCCGTACACCAAAGTTGCATCAAACACGCAACCTGCAACATGCAACACGTCGCATGTTGTCTACGAACGTAGAATAGGTATCGCGGCTGAATACAAACGATGTGTACGGATGCAGAATTGACACCTCAACTGGATATATGCAACGTTTAAATGCCCAGAATCGACACCTCGGCTGGATATATGCAACATTTAAATGCCCAGAATCGACACCTGGGCTGGATATATGCAACGTCTGAGTCCCAATGTTTGTTGCATATATCCAGCTTTTACTGTATACTATCCGTTCATTAATCTCCACATGTGTTTTGGAAGTACTTAAAAAAGTCCATCCCAAAGGGGTTTGGGATTATTGTCGTCGCGGGGGGGCATAGGCCCCCCAAAATAATAGAGGAGATCCTACTTTCGATTTATTCTCTCTTGGAAATATTGAAAGTAAAGCGCGTTATTTTCTCAAATATCTCGAAAACTAAAAGAGTCCGATTGTTATATGTATAGGAAAAAGTTGTTCAGAATGACGACCTTGACAACATATTTCAAGGTGATCGAAATCGGAGGTGGCTCCCTTATTCTAAATACTTACCCAGGATACATTTTGAACAACTGATTGCGAGATACTAGAAGATACCGAGTTCAAGCTTGTCAAATAATCATTTGGTTGCACGGCCACGAAATTGTTCACGGTGCACTCGGCACTCGGCACTCTGTAACCCCGAGCCCGAGTGCTATCGGCTCTTCTCCAGGGTATCGTCTTCGTCGTGGACGAAGACGAGGCGCAATTCCGGTTAAACAATTAAGGTCGAGATGAACTTGTCTAGTCCCTGTGATTTCGCTACAGTTCCGCAGGTAGTTAGCGGTCCTAGTTCACGGGTACCGGAACCGCTCCCCAGGGACGGTAGATGACCAACAGTTTAACCAGAAATTCGATCAGTTTGTCGTCGAGTTTAAGCGCTCGTCCTACTCGATAAATATTAGATCGCAGTTCGGGGATGGCTTAAGTGTACTTTCATAGTTGTTACATTGTTTAGTTTCGCATTTTCATTCAGACTATTCTGAAAAGTCTGATCAAAAATTTCACCGGGCTGATGCGATGAAAGTTAGATTGAGTTTACATCTTGAAAATGAAGGCGGCAGATTGCAAAATGGTGAAGGGCTTTTCAACTTGTTTTCGCGGTAGCTGTAGAAACTTTTTGAAATAGCCTGTATAACGCGCGTCATTTGGCAGACGGGTGTTTTCAGCAGCTTCGAGTAAGTAAATAAGTGGCTAACCCAGCTGCCTGCCTGTCGTGAAAGGTCACACTCTAGGATCTAGAACCTAGACTGGAGGTTAACGAGGTTCGGTCTGCTTCTGGTTACGCCGGTAATGCGGCGGTCTAACCTGAGAGTTTGTAACTGCGTTTATCGCCACGTTGACGGCTCGAAAGTCTCTGTTACCAGGCCTGGGCTCGATCGATCCCGTGGAAAAACGTCGTTTTACAGCTTGTCCTTTACAGCTTTTCACAGAGAGAACAAGACTTTGTTACTACCACGAATTTTCACGCCGAACCGTCCCTTCCCGTCAGCTTCCCGTCAGTTTCCCCTAGTTGACGGATACAAAGTGGATGCTCGTCAAACGACTCGTTTCATCGACTTTTCGATCCCTGCCTTTCTTCTCTCCCTCTCAACAAGCTACGTACAGAGTATTAAAACACCTCCCAATACTACAATATTATTTTAAATATTCTACTTTTCATCCTATCTGATGAATAGATTTTTTTCAAAATCATTTGTAGACTGAGACGGAACACGTTGAATGGCGAAGGGTATTTTAGGAAATTCAGAAGGGTGACCTGACCCCAGAAATTTTGCTATAAAGTATACCCGAACAGAGGTAGGCAGAGAAAGACAAGTTTCCAGGCCGAATCGAAACTCCAGATACCTCGACTTTGAGTTAACGAGATTTAGGTCTAGTCTCGGTTACAGTTAGGGTCTGGTGGTTTCCCAGCAGCGAAGCTTTCCAGCCTGTAACCGAGCGTGCCACCCTTGGTGACGACGTTTTAACTAGAAGGACCGTTTGAACATTCATGAACAAGTTCCATCGAGTAGCTGGGCCCAGCAACTCGTTGTTGCTCGGAATTTCACCCTCCTAAACTTCACTCTTATCACGAATGAAACGATTTCAAGAAAACCATCTCTCGTTTTCGTGAAACTACCCTGCTTTTTATGGAGGAAGTCAAACTACATTCGATATGCCTGAAAGTGGCGTCGTCACGAGCCACGATATCATCTGTCTGACGTTGAATGTCTCTCATTTAATTCAAATTACCGGAATAAATCATTTCCATGAAGACAGAGGTAGAAAAGTTTAATCAAACATGCTTTATACAATACTACAAGGAAATTGTAAAACTGTTGTGTCCGAATCTTTTCGAGTGTTAAAAAATTCGTCTATGTATTATTATACAGTAATTCGCGGAAGCGGTGTGAACGATTACATTCCCTGCAGAAAACTAGTTGTAAGATATATGTGTTTTCAGAATCACAATAGTATCGACAGATTTAGAGATATTCCTTCTTAAAGTTTTTTTAAATTCGACCAATCAGAACACAATTACAAATGAAATGCAGGAACGTCCGCTCAACGATACGAGCGTGTGTATCATTGGATATTTGAAATCGAACAAAAGATTGCCACATTCATTTAGAAGCCACTTTTTATAAGTCATCTTATTCCTTTATTCAATATTACCAGACCTCTTATTAAATACATGTCTTTATTAATATTTCTTAAACTTTCGATTCCATGTTGAAAATATTTAGCTGCGTTATCAATAAATTTTTATTTAAAAAGTAACGATCTCTGAATTCATAGGGGAACACCTGAGCAATATGCTATCAGGTAGATAATTAATACCTGAAACAATACAATTGGGTGACTTATAAAAAGTGGCTTCTAATATATCAGTAAATGAATGTCGCAATGTTTTGTTCGATTTCAAATATCCATCGATACACACGCACGTATCGTTGAGCGGACGTTCCTGCATTCCATTTGTAATTGTATTCTGATTGGTCGAATTTAAGAAACTTTAAGAAGGAATATCTTTGTCGATCCTATTGTGCAGTATTAGTTTTTTGCAGGGAATGCAGTCGTTCACATCGCTTCCGCAAATTACTGAACACCCTGTATAATCTAACTGTATAGATAAAGAATAAATTAGCAGCATTTTCGTTTTGCTCCACTCCAGGAACAACAATACAACTTGGAAAGCCCTTCGCCCTGAATCGAATCGAGAGGATCGACCGTACAACTTCCTTAGAAAACGAGGATAAAGAGCCTAAAGGAGTATAAAAAGTATTTCCAAGGGAATGGGGCGTCTATTTGTAAAGTCACTGTCAGGTATGTATATTTGATCGAACAGAACATCTCAGATCTTTTGTTCGAGACACTGCTGAATCCGATTACGACGATTTAATTGAACCAAACTAATCAACTGTTTGAAAGTGTGTTCGATATTTCCTGGTTCTTGTTGTAAAACTCCGACTTTTCGCTAGATACAAGTCTAAAGCCTCTTTGATCTATCCTTGGATTAATAAAACGACGAGGATTAGTAGAATAATCTTGTTAGTCTTCCTCGACCCGTCTCAGACTTGAACGTCCAGCTTCATAACCGAGAGTTTAACCCGTCGTCGAGCTGGTGTATTTTTTTATTTATCGCCAGTGTATGCGGCAGATGGTTTCGTAAAATGTAGTAGTTAATCTGAATAAAAAAGCTTACAGTTTCTTCATTATAACAGTGAACGTGTTCGTAAAGAAAATTGTTTGAAAAAATCATGGAAATGTTGAAAGTTTTATAAAGATCTTAAGACAATTTTCAATTCTCATTGTACTTTTCTAATAAGATGTAAACGATCATTAGACGTTCCGAACTTGTCCCAAGGCAAATCAAAATTTGCACGCTCCGATTCGAACAGTCACGTTTCGTCGGGCGATTACCAAAGACGGAAGCACGCGACAGCTATTTATGCAGTCAAGTTTCGCCAAGTCCTGGAATTCCGTTTGCTATGCAACGACGCAACACGATGCACCGCAAGATGTTTCATATGGGAAAACGGTGCCGTGCGGAGGCCGCGAATTGGCATTAACGAATGTTGCTGCGAGGATTCCCAACGCACTCGTAATAACCCATTACACGAAAATTGCAACGATGACGAGCCAGTGTGCCGCGTGTACGCAACACGATTACTTAGTGGCTTCTTCGAATTAAAATGGCATCTGCAAAATATCGTACCTTAGCAGTCACTGTTAAATCTTGCACTATGCTTCCCCATTTGGATACAGTAAAAATTGGGTAAGTACTCGGCCAGATCCCAATCACGAATAATGTAACCTGATGAGGCAAAGGGTATCAATGGAAACAACAACAAAACTTTTTGATATTTGATTTTGTTTTTCATTGGAACTTTTGCTTATACATATAATTTGAGGTTCTTCTGATTAAAACAAGTCCAAAGGCGATATAATTTGAAGCATATTTACTTATCACTCTAAAAAGGAAAAAAACTTCAGATCATATTTAGGTATTTAACAGATCAAAGAAAATCACTCGTTAAATAAGCAAATGTGCTTCAAATTATATTGTGTGTCTAACAATTATACCAGAAAAAGTTTCATTTAGCAAAAATAAAAAAGTTTTATTGTTGAATTAGTATTGTCTCACCAATATGTTTTCCTCGCTTCTTTTAATTTTCAAATCTCTTATTTTAATCAGAAAAACCTAACAATTACATTGGCTAATAGTTTCATTTAACAAAGATAGAATATAAAAAAGTTTTATTGTTAAATTAGTATTGTTTCATCAATATGTTTTTCTCGGTTCTTTTAATTTTCAAATCTCTTTCAAATCGCTTATTTTAATCAGAAAAGGATAAAAATTACATTGGTGATAGTTTCATTTAACAAAAACAGAAAGTAAAAAAGTTTTGTTGTTAAATTAATATTGTTTCATCAATATGTTTTTCTCGGTTCTTTTAATTTTCAAATCTCTTTCAAATCTCTTATTTTAATAGGAAAAGGATAAAAATTACATTGGTGATAGTTTCATTTAACAAAGATAGAAAGTAAAAAAGTTTTATTGTTAAATTAGTATTGTTTCATCAATATGTTTTTCTCGGTTCTTTTAATTTTCAAATCTCTTTCAAATCTCTTATTTTAATCAGAAAAGGATAAAAATTACATTGGTGATAGTTTCATTTAACAAAAACAGAAAGTAAAAAAATTTTATTGTTAAATTAGTATTGTTTCATCAATATGTTTTTCTCGGTTCTTTTAATTTTCAAATCTCTTATTTTAATCAAAAAAGGATAAAAATTACATTGGTGATAGTTTCACTTAACAAAAACAGAAAGTAAAAAAGTTTTATTGTTAAATTAGTATTGTTTCATCAATATGTTTTTCTCGGTTCTTCTGATCCTTGGATCTCTTTCTCTTTCGCTCTCTGTCTTTTTCTAAGAACCGAACAGACACCTCCGCTTCAGAACTGCCCGGTTTGGGTCCCGATTTTCGGGTAGTTATCCAACTTTACTGTATCTAGGCACACAGGAAATATACCTTTTGATATTAGCCTAGTTACACAGTTGCGATTTCCTCCACTTAACTGCCTTAAACTCCCATTCTTTCCCCTGAGAAACTGCGAATAACTCTAAACGGCAACTGTAAAGCTATTAAAGCAATCGCGTCGTAATCTCAGCTCGACTTGAGGCTGACTCTTTGAATAACAATCGGAGAGGTTGGTCCTGAAACGAAGACACAGAGCCACCCTAAATAGTTCGGTATCAGAAAACAAGGTGGCAACTAATTTCCTGGAAATTGCGCTACTCGTATACGAAGACACTATTTTACAACGGGTCACTTGCTTCTTTAACGACTTCTGCAGAACTTTCTTCGAACTGTACCAGTTATATATATATATAAAGCCAGAGCTGAGGTTATCTCGCGAGTTAAAACAAGATATCCCTTCTGAAGCTACGATCCATGAGTTCCTTTCGACGATACAAGTGTAATATAAGTGAATTAAATCAACTGCTTGTTGAGTTTTCACACTAATAGAGGAGAGCGGAGACTTCAATAATTTGACTTTGAACTACGATTACACAAAAACTATTACGCTTACAACAAAAATGTTTATACCAAACCCTTGCATCCTCTCTGACATTATTGAGTTACAGCAGTTTCGCTTTATAACAAATAATATTCAAGTTATTAATAAAAAATGGAGGTCAAGGAATACAAATTTTCATTAACGAGACGTTTAAACCAGTATTACATTCAGAAGAGTCAAATCAAAGATTAGATTAGAAATATTTATATTACAATTTTAAGACAAAGAAAAAGTTACTTTAGGGCAGGTCTGTCCAAGTAGGGGAATTCGCTACTGGAACACATGTTTTGGGTCCCCTTCCAACGTTGCTCCTTCAAGTAAAATGGGACGGTTCCGACTACTGGCGACTACCATCTCTTCGAGGAGACAATACCGCCGCTAGAAAAGACGGAGAGATGGTAGTCGGAACGGTCCCATCTTACTTTAAGGAGCAGCGTTGGAAGGGGACCCAAAACATGTGTTCCAGGAGTGGATTCCCCTACTAGGACAGGCCTGCTTTAGGGTATCATTTAGTTCACTATCTAATGTATTAATTACCTATCTATGTTGGTAAAACATATGTGTGTGTACTTTAATCGTAATTTCGCACTGTATATCCAAAATTTGCGATAATAACTATAATAGATTTTGAATTATTTGCAATGTTACTTTCGTCCCCTCCACATAGATATTGAATTGTTTAAACAGAAATTTCTTTTTCTGCATTGTACATACGTTGTCCATTGAGGAAGTTTGCCAAAGGAAATTAGCGAACAAAAGCAGTAAGCGCACCAGATGCTAACAGAAGAACGTACAAAACAGAAACGAACAGACAAAGCGAGTGTTCCATTTCGAGCGCATCGTAAACTTTGTCAAGTATCCAACACGGTTAGGGTTGTTGAGAACGTAATTATCGAATTAAAAGCTTTCAGAATTGCGCTATGATCACATACGTATGTAGGTATTTCTCGAAGGGTTAATTGCTTGACCGCTATTCCACTTTGGCTGCGCTACTGGGAAAAGCGTGTTGGTCGTTAGCTGGATAGAAAAGAACCAACCGTGTGACCCACATGCTTTCCACACTTTAATCCTCTGGATTGTTTCATCGAGAGCAGACTGAAGCAGCTTGTTCGTGGAAAAGTAGTCGTTAATCTACGAGCTTAACACCGTGGTTCGCTTTTAAGCGATTCGAAATACTCCAGAAACTTCTGTACACGGTCAGTGGTCCACGTACGATCCCCACGGACCATTTTGACCACTGTTACTCGATTACTTCCTTTCAACTTCAGCTACTCCTTAACGCCTTCCTTTCATCCTACCTTCGCAATCCTTTTATTCTCCTTCTGACAATCAGTTTTATCCTGAAGGCCACAATTAACCCCTTCTCCTATGACTTTTTCGATAATTGCGTCAATCGAAATTATTCGTTGTTTAAATCTTAAAATAAATAAATAAAATTGAAATACCATGCATGGCGTTCAACGATCCTTAATTAAGCAAATTAGAAAAGCAGTAGTCAAATTTCACACATTTGAAGTGTAAATTGCGTCACAAGTGTGACTCGATATTATATGACAAAGGGTTAATATTATTTTTTATTATTCTTTGAAAAAAAAAAGTAAAAATCAAAGGCTAAAATTTATAGTGTAATATATGTTGTATGAAATTGTAAATAAGACGGTAATGTGATATTGAACTCCCGAACTTGTATCAATAAAATAAAATGCAAACACGTGTGATCGATGAAAATTAAACACGGAACGTGATATTGGCAAGCATGAACCGCGAAAATCAGACGTGTTTCGATGGAAAATTTCAGGAAAACTGAAAACCTATCGAATCGAACGGATACTCGCGTCACGCGTGGAGAAACCGTTTCGATGCTCGATGCGGTACATCGATTACACGGCACACCATTTCAACCGCAACAACTCCATCGTTTCGCCGTGTAATTTAGACTTCCGGTTTTTATTTCGATTTTTTCCCTGTCCCTTCACTTCATTTTCATCGAGCTCGTGGCTGAAAAAAAAAAAAGAGTACCGATTCGCCAACCATTTTCTTCCTTCCCTCCCCGACCGAAAATTCCCTCTTCCGGCCGAGAATTAAAGGGTTTGAACGATTTAAATAATTCGGATCGATTCGATTTCAAAATTCGACCCGGATGAAACGCAACGAACCGGAAAAACGTTGCGCGATTGTTTTTACTCGATCCTTCGACGAGACACGTTTCGAATAAAAATCGTCATACGATTGTTCCATTCCTGTGAAAATTGATAATAACGATTTTTTTTCCACGGTTACGGATCATGATGTCGATAATGAAATAGATATCTTGTTCAAGACTTGTTTAATTGATTTTCGAACCTCGCGTCCACCCTAAGCTTTCAATATTTCGATACCGTGCTCTAACTTTTATCCTCGCAAAGCTCTTTCGAAGTTTCAACGCCTTTAAAGTTTGAGCTCCTTTAAACCTTCAAACCCTTCGAATTCATTAGCAGTAAAGAAATTGATATTATCGTTGAGTATTGAAACAACTGTGAGAAAAGTTGTGTAAAATTCTTTTACTGATCACACACCTTCTGAATTTCGAGCAAACATGAATCAGTGTTCAACAATTGTGTATGCATCGTAATAAATTTGCGAAGAAGGTCTAAAGCAAATGGAAGCTTCTGGGACAGAATTCTTCTGTTTTTCGGTTTCACATGAGAGCCGTTCGCCGAGACGTTCGATCGTCACATTGTCAGTTCAGGAATCAAGTCCGGATAGTAGAGGTCTGCGAGTACTCGTAATTTATAAGCTGAGCTGAACTCGCTTCGATTGTTCGAGCCGAGTCGAGCGCTTGAATTTGCCGAATTACTCGAAATCGACGAACTGTTTGAAAAAAAACGAGCTACTCAAATATTCGAGCCGTCGTAAAACTTCGATTTTACAGCTCGAATATTCGAGTAGTTCGATTTTTTCGAGTAGCTTGCTTTTGTTTCAAACAGTTCGTCGATTTCGAGTAATTCAGCAAATTCAAACGCTCGACTCGGCTCGACCGATCGATCATTGACTCGAAATTCGAGTACTCGCACACCTCTACCGGATAGTGCACATGCTAATTTCTGTTTTTTTTTTACATTCCGTTTTCTATTCCTTTTATTATATTTATTGCTGTTTTTTCACTATTTCCGTATTATTCCAGATTTTTGAATAAATTACATTTAAATTTGTGAATGTACGTCAATAAAAACGAGCAAATACAACGGTGGATTATTTAGTGCCATGGACTCCATGGCAGTCCATGATACTCAAAGTGTCAACTGGAATCTTTAATATCTTTCAAGATTCAAGATCTCCTAAAAGCATTCGGAACTTCAATCACTGGAAAGCTAACAGGGAAACGAAGCAAGTGTTTCAAGTGAATCTAAACAAACAGATTTTCACGGTTGTCCATTTTGCACTTAGCTGGTGCAATTTCGGTAGACAGGGTGTACCGATGGAAATCGTTAAGACGGTCGGGGATCAAGGTGACGCAACATCCTGCAGCTAGAGCAGCACGAATTAATTCATAATGCCCGGTGCAATTAAGGTTGCTCGCGAATTCAGCAGCGTTGTTACGGACGAGGAGGGGGGAGCCGAATTCGCCCGAGAGTGCTCGCCCAGAACTTCTTGACACAACAGAAACTTTATAGTCAGCTTAGTGCTTAAGTCTGAAGAAAACTCTGGCCCCGTTCTGCCGACCTACGCCCTTTATCTACACCTGCTTGTTCGCCGTTTCTCTTACGCCATTCCTCCTTCTTCTATCCTTCTCCCTTCCTACCATCCCTCTGAACATTCTTCACTGGAAGTGGTCACAGACGCGACACAGGCCGAGGAAAAACTCCGAGGAGCTTTATAGGCGGCTTAACGACGAAACTTCTTGGCGGCTGACGTCGAGAAAAATTACGGTTGTCCACACGGCTTCGCTGATCTCTCGCCTATCGGCCTTGAAACGCGTCCCTTTTCACGCCACCTCAAATATTTTCAACGAAAAACATCCCCAAAGACTTGGGAAATTTCGTGCTAACGATGTGGGGATTTTAAACACTGAGACTAATCTAAAATTGAGTAGGTTCACTAGAAAGTACAGGTGATCCTTTCGCTGCTGGACTCAAAGGGAGTTTCGCCACAATAACATGAAGGGGTCTAACAAGGGAAGATTTTTTTTAAACTTTGCAAGTAGGGGACCTCGAGAGAAGTATAGCACAATTTTTGTTTTTGGCCCAATTTCAGTTCTTCAGGTGTTTCCATGTTTCCCTATATATCTTTAAAACTATTGTAGATATTAAAAAATGGTTATAATAAACAGGGGATGTTTTCACCCTGAAGAATTGAAATTGGGCCAAAAACAAAAATTCCACTATACTTCTTGAGGTCCCCTATAAACCTGCAAAGTTTAAAAAAAATCGGAATTTTCGAATTACCGAACTTCCCTTTTAAGTCTCTTTTCTGCCATCGATACCTCGACGGTGATGTCTTCTGCAGCTGAGACGATTGTGTGGGTGAAAATGCGTGTAACGAAAAGAAACGTCCGATCCTATTCAAATGTTGCGAAAAACGAAATAAGACTTTCCTTTCTGTTACATGCATTTTCAGGCACACATATAGGTACAGTATAAGTTGGATAAGCCAGGTATTTACGAAGTGGAGGTATAGATTTTTAATGACAGAAATGGCGCGGGCCAGGCGTTTGAATGTTGCTGAACTTAGAAAAAGACAGACAGCGAAAGAGAAAGACAACATATTGGTGAAACAACACTAACAACAAAACTTTTTTATTTTTTATTTTTATTAAATGAAACTCTTACCAATGTAATTATTAAATTTTACTGATTAAAATAAGACCGAACACAATATAATTTGAATTATATGGGCGAAAAAAAACTTTCGCATTGAGAATGTTCCCTTGTACATAAAATAAATAAATATAATCCAAATTATATCGTGTTTGGTCTTGTTTTAATCAGCAAAATCTCACAAATACATTAGTAAAAGTTTCATTTGAAAAAAAGTAAAAAAATTTCATGATTGCATTAGTATTGTTTCACTGATATTGGAGCTTGGATCTGGTTACACTATTTGCTGGCCCAGCTTCAGTGTTCTTCAAGGGGGATCCCCCAAGTGATGGGGATGGTTATCGGCCATTTATCCAATGGTTCTCAGCGGGTGCTGATCCAACGTATACTCTATGGATAACAGAAAAGGAACTTAGGCCTCTTCACGCAATTGTAGCCCTGTCAGTTATAGTCGCAACATGTTTAGAGTTATATCCTTGCAATCAGAGAAGACTTTCGAAAAAAAATTACAAAATGTCCTATTGATGGTCAATAAACATCGAAATGATCTTATAAACGTCTCGAGCAACGCAGGAAAAGCACGAGATTCCAGGAACGATTCGTACTCGAGCATTTCCGCCAAGTGGTCCCCATTAATCATCATTTGTCGAAGCGGAGCTCCGGAGATCGAATCGTATTCTCGATTAATCACGATATCACCCAGCCGGGGAAAGATAAAGGCGCCAGTTTACGGGATTCACGGGCGAAGAAAAGAGCTTTCTCCGTTCCTATTTGTCGTTTCCATATCGGAATGAAATTTATTCCTTTGACGAATGCTTCTTTCCTGACTAGGCTCAACGTATTCAACGAATCTTAACATTTTTAACCCCGTTTATTGATAACTAATAAAATCCACGAAATGAAGTGAAAAAAAACGAGAAGCCGTTTTCCAGTTGAAATTGCTGCTCGATCAAAGGATCTCCAAACCTGGACTGACGATCCGACTTTGAGCGTTTTATCAAAATCTGCGTTTGCATCTGCCTCCTCTCTACGTTTCCTACCTTTACGGATCGGTTCGTTCTTTTCCGCCGTTTCGATGGTACAATTTATCTCGTCGGTGAAAAGTTCATCCCATTAGATCAGCGACGAGCACGGAGGGCTTCTTCCTACTTTGCTCTACGCCAACGCATTACCTCAGAGTACCGTGAAAACTTTTCAAATACCAGCGCGTAGAACGAACGTTTTTTATTTCCTTTTTTCTCCATCGATAAACCCATCTAGAATTACACCAGAAGACGTTGCTCGCTCTTTCTCATTTTCTATTCGCATCCCTTCGTTCGAATTCGTTTTATCATAAAAAGGGAAAAATGTGTGGCTGTTTGACAATTTTTTTAATAAAGCTACCTAATTACCACAAATTTCATATTTATAATTAGCAGATTCTGTTAGAAAGTCCCTCCAATGAAAAGGATAAAAAGCAGCTTTTTCAAAATTTCAAGAGAAAAAGAAGTCTGAGCTATATTCGTTCAAGTAAAACAGGAGAGCAAAAGCAAGCCAGTTTGAAACCGCAAACCGTACAAATAATTATCGCTAATGGCACGTCATTTCTGAACTGTGATCAACATTAGCTATTGGTTCGAAGTATCATGGTTCCTATCTTCGTATTGGAATTCTCCGGTTAAATGTTGCTACGAAGGGGTGGAGATCGATAAAACGTTGCCGAGGTCTGTCTTGTAAGCAGCCATTTCGACTGTCAGGTTATGAGCCATTCAATTGCGATGCTACTTTACTCGGATGGCCCTTGTGGAATCGACTGCACGTCGACCGGCCGTATTCAGCTTCGAGAAGTCCGGAGAGTCTCGCCACGTAGCCCGCCGCATACCCTGACCTGTAGGTGAATAGAGACGAGGGGAAAAAAGGAAAACTAAAAAGCTGGTAGATGGACAGAAAGGAAAGAGAAACGAGCACCGGGTATTGTGCGATTTTGATTAAACCAGGGCAGCGCAGCGCAGCGATCGGTTCGCGAACCGTGACGAAACGAGCCTTCTACCTCGTCTGTTTGTTTGTCGGTGCGTTCGATCGTTGCTATCGTGTCTGTTGTTTTCATTGTATCGGACGGAATAAAGTTACGATGCTTAACGTTCGAAAGGTATCGTGGCATGGGACGCTTTGAACCATGAAGATTGTACGGTGTCGGACTTTCAATGCGATAAATGAGAAGCGTTGAATAGTCGAACGATTCGAAGTTGAAAAAGAACGAACAAACGATGGAAGATTGCCTATGAAAGACCACTTGGATTGATCGTTCAAATATATCGTACAATAATAATAATAATTTTTACAAGATTACGTTTTCGCAATAACATTTCCACATTATCGTTGACGTTGAAAGATAATCTTGAAAGGACAACTGATATTTCAAAACAAGTTTGATGAGCAAATAATCGCATTTCGTATATATGTACCTGCATAGAATACACTTATATTCTGCACAGTGCAATGTCACCTGTCGGCGTGTTAACTCAGACATTTGAATCGCTTCGCACTCTTTCGATGGTTCAATAACTTTCGATGGCATGCTGTGAATTGAAGGTGCGTTCTTTCCACGAAATTAGATTTGGAATATAGGTGCGAGGATTCATTTAAAGTGCGCCCACCTGTCCGATTTAACGCTTCGATTTAAACAGAGGGTGGTCCGAAATTCATGGTGCAAAGGAAATTCAGGGTGATTCTATGGCTCAAAATCAGACGAAAATCAAGAATAACGAAATTGCGTGGGAGGCTTTTCATTTTCGAGAATGATGCATTTGAAAATCAGTTTAAGTACGCGTGCATCCAACTAACTAGGAAATCTAGAGTAAGCAGGCTAAACTCCAGGTGAATGCCGAAGGCCCGTACAAAAGCAAATGAGCAAAACCTGTTCGTTTTAGCTGTTAAGATAGAGAAAACACACCTAAAACGGTTTTGAGATTATTTCAAAATCTAGCCATAGGAATTGAAAAATCAAGAATTTTTTCAAAACGTGTTCTTTCCAATGATACTGGGAGAGTGAAGCCTCAGGCCCTACAATAGGGTAGGGTCTTTGGCAATAACCGATGTTACGAATTATTTTTGATTAATTTCTCGAGTTTTATGTATGGGAAAACATAAAAAGAATAGTTTATTTTGAAGACATCGTAAGTCCTGAACATTTAACACAACGAATCATGGCATTTGAAGAAATATAAATCTGGGATACTGTTTGCTAACAGTAAGACAAAATTTAGTTCGAAGAGTACAACTTTTCATACCAGAAAATGGTCAATATTTTGAACAGTATCTTGCTTAAAAAATGTAAACTAAACAAACAGATGATTAACTAAGCTCAACTAACAATACAATGGTTACTTTATTATAATATTGTGTAAAAACAGTCACAGCAACGTTCTTGTATAATGGAATCGGGAACATCGGTTATTAGTTAACACGTTGAATGCCAGCGGGGTCGCCAGTGACCAGCACCGAAAGTTACATATGCCTGGATAATTAAAAGAAAACAATAGAAAAACATTATTTTAAATAATATTGTTATTTTATGCAAATAATGCAAAATGGCAAATAAGAAGCTTGAAATTTAAAAATTAACTATTTTTATCCTTAAAATAAAGCGTTAAGTGTTAAGTACACGCGTACTTAAGCTAATTTTCAAATGCATTTTTCTCGAAAATGAAGTCTCCTATGATATTTCGTTATTCTTAAGTTTCGTCTTATTTCGAGCCATAGAATCATCTCAACCCTGTATAAAAAGAGCGAAACTCTTCTCCGCGTTTCACTTTTCATTACAATCCAATTCCTAATTAATCAACTCCCACTACCGTGCCCTAATAAGTTGCACTTCAAAAGTGCTTTTAACCAAATAGCCATATTGTTAATATTTCACAATGTCTGTCCTTTAATCCAAATCCCGTTCACAAAGGTACCCGTTCGGATCGTAACTTTTAGTCGGTATCAGGCAGCTATCGGTGACCGAACGGGGGAACAAATAAAACAGGAAAAAGTCGAGCTGCCCCGTGGATGTTGCCATGAGCAGTCGCGAAACGATGCCAGTCAAAGGCCGTCAAAATGAAAAAGCTCGAAATCGCTGGCGTGACTAATCATAATCCCCTTTGTCTGTCCGCATCCATTTGGAGGGTGCTCGAAAGAGAGACGGGGAACGGAATCTCGGTCCATAGAAAACCGTTTCACGTTGCGTCGAACAATGCGTGTGTCTCCGGTGTACCGTGTCGCCACGATGTATGACACTTCAGCCGATTCTTCCAGGAGTCTTTCCTCTGTGCCCTGTGCCTCCGTGTGTCTCGACTTCCTACGAAACCCTCGAACCCTCACCCTTTTCCTCTCGCTCAGTCCTTTACCATCGTTGGCCAGCCTCGCTGTCTGACCCTCTCTCTCTCTCACTCTCTCTTTCTCTCGACGTCCCTTTTCTCTATTGTCTGGCGCGCTGCTTTGATTCATCGTCATCGAGAGGGTTGTTCCGTGCTGCTCTCGAGCGGCGGCCAAGTGATTTTCAACCCTGTCGCGCGACCCTTTCCAGCCTCTTTCCTTGGTTCTCTGTGTATACACCCAGACACGCCCTTTGCCCTCGCGTCGGGTCGCCCTTTTAGACACGCATTCCTCCACAAGGATCTTTGTGCGAGAGCTTGGCAGCGCGTCGTTTTACGATATTACATCAATTTCTCTACTTTCCGAGTATACGGTTTTCCTTCGATTGAACGAACTAAAATGGTGTTCCTACAGTTGAACCACATGCAAGTACAAGCTGCTCGAAGACCGATGCGATGACTTTCTATTCGCGAAACCGATAAGAAAATTATTTCCATCATTTTCTTCTATCCTCGAAGAAAAGGTGAAATGTGTGAGGAAGAAACCGTCGACGCCGATACGATCCAAGTGACAGAAAAAACGATGCCAGATAAAGAAATAGAACGCTTCGAGAATTGGAAAGAACGATCGAAGACGCGTGCGAGTTGCATAGAGGCCTGTGAGAAGAAGCGAGAAAAGCCAGGAAAAGCGAAGCAACTGAAAAGATGGCGAAGAGAAGGGCCCAGGGACGTTGGACGTGTTGAAAAGATATGGGGAAAAAGCAGTCAAATAAAGAAAGACGCTGAAATACCAAACGAAGGAAGAATAATGGTGAGGAAGACGAAGGAGAAAACGAAGAGAAGAAAGGGGGTAGCGAGCGAACGAGCGAACGTGAATAGTAAGAAAGAAAAAGATAGAGACACGAAACGACTGGCTACGTCTCAGGGGGATGAAAAAGGGAGAAGAAGGTGAGCTGGCTCGAGATGGCAAGCCGCAAGTGGAGGAACGTGTGGAAGGGTGGCACAAGGACGGTTGCCACCCTGTGTAGTTGATATGCGAAAGGCTGCCTCCACCTCGAGCTCGCGTATCCATCACGCTAGTTCGACCTACCCTCCTACACCCCCATCCCTATCCTCCCTTCACCCATCCCTTACGCCTTACCATACCCCGTGATAGGGCTGAGAGAAGACAGATGCGACTCGTGCTTCGTCGTTCACCCACCAACTGACTCGAACCAATCTCTGACACTCTAAACTCGACCCCTTCTCTTCCGTACATCGTGTCACCAAGATTGTTCGTGACCCTGCTTGCTGTAATCGTAATTACTATCAGAGATATTCGAGTTCTCTTAGAAATTCAATAGATGAATTATGATCAATAGAAATTCTTCTGCTTCTATCTTTTCGCGTAGATTTGTTAATGAATATAGTTTGAAATCAAACGATCCGAGCAAACAAATTCTTCCCGATTTCTTGTTATGAAATCTTAAAAGAAGGAGAGAGAGAAGAAGAAGAAAGGAACGGATCGACGAGCAGACATTAAACAGATTCTCGAAGGTCAATATAAGAAAGGTAACTTGAGAGGAGATTCTCCACCCCAACCCTTTCTTCCTCCTCTTCTTCTTCTTCTTCTTCTTCTTCTTCTTCCTCCTTCTTCCCCAACGTTTAACCCTCTTACACTTTCTTTTCCGGTTTCAAACTTTTCCTACCACTTTTCCTCGGTTATAGTTCGTCTTCTTCTATCGTATTCCCGTGCAGAATGAACTCTGCTTTATAAATAAACACGAGGCAAATTGAAAATGTATAGAAAACAGTTTCACGCCGAGTTCTCTCTTAATTGCTTCTGTCTTAACGTTTTATCAACCGGAAAACGTTTAATAGAATTCTTCATGTCAACGATTATTATCTGAGAATTGGTTCAGACGCTTTTCACCCTTAACGAGACGTTTATTATTCAATAAAAATATTAAAATTCACCTCTACTATTGTCCTATGCCCGACTATGCATTGCTGTTTTTACTGTGCCAGCCAAAATGTTAATCATTATTATTTCCAATATTTTCCTTTCTCTTTTTAATCAATTCTCAAGAGAGTGTAGGTGGATCGCGTAACTCTATTCTAAACGAATCGATCTTTCCTCTTTTGTTTCTCATTGTCAGTCGAGAAGCTCTTTCTAGATTTGGTAGGTACGTTTATATTGCAAAAGGTGACCGAGCTTCCAGTAGACGAGGGATTGCAAATCCTCCAGGAATATCCCGGGACTTCCATCGATATTTATGAACCCGATCGACCGTTCTCCTCCTCTCGTACCGTCACCCCCCCTCGAGAGTCTGTCGAACTCGTCGAACTCGTCGAACTCGTTGAAACCGGCACCGTTCGTTCGTCTTACTTTCTTCGAAATTCATAATTCAGCATCTTGCGTTCCTTCGGGCTATCCAAAATTCATAGACACCATCGGTTAACAGCGAGCAATATGTGAGAACTACCGTTCGACCGTGTCATAATTTTTCAATGCTCGCGCTTTAAACGATGTCGTATACCAACCTACGTGTGTCTGACTAGAAACTAAAAGTAAATTCTGATGCTAAGTTAGGGGACTAAAAGTAGAGAGCAAGATTTACTTCTGATAGAGAAAATTAAATAAAAATCTCAACTTCACTTTTTCCTAACGACACGATGATGTTATTTTGGGCTATAATCGGAATAGCCCGAAAAAAACTGGAATTAACCCTTTGCCCTATATAGGACGTCTCAGGTCGGGTAGTACAACCGGGCAGGGGATGATTTTATAAGCAAAAATAAGCCGAAAAAAAGAATAAATTTTTTGTTTGACTTTTCATTTTCGAAAAAAGTGTTAAAAAATGTTACTTTTCTTTATATGAGATAGGGAATGCAATCCTTTAGGATAAAAATAATGCCAATAATATCGCTCTGTTTTGACAAATAATTTGCCATTGACTTCATTATAAGATTTCAATTCATTCGTGGAATATATATTTAAAAAAAAGTAAGAATTTTCGGGCTAACCTTTAATGGTGGTTTTCAACCCTTGAATAAACGAATTAGCACGTATAAAAAAATATGTGTCTAACTCATACGTAAATGGAGAAAGTCTGTGAAGTACACTTCGGATACTTTTCTTATTAATACATGCAATACAATTTTCGAATTTAATTTTCTTGAAAACGAAAGCTCAAACGAAAAAAATGGATTCTTTTTCGGCTTATTTTTGCTTATAGAATCACCCCCTACCCGGCTGTACTACCGACCTGAGACACCCTGTATATTGATTCATACTAGTGACACAACTTACAGTACAAATATGTCAAATTTGGCAGGTACTTTGGCTGTGTTACCGAATGGCCCCACCAAAATTGAGAACTCAGATTCGGTATGTAACCTAAATTGACTACAAGAAACCGATTAAAGTTGGTTTCAAAGCTGGATGTCTTACCGTTTTCGAGATATCGTGGTAAGGTTACGTAAGGTTAGGTTCTGTGTATGCGCAGTATCGAATAGCGCATGCGCATTATTGAATAGCGCATGCGCAGTATTGAATAGTGCATGCGCAGTATCGAATAGCGCATGCGCAGTATTGAATAGCGCATGCTCAGTATCGAATAGCGCATACGTAGTCCCAAAATTGTACAAAAATTTCTAACACAATATCTCAAAAACCAATTTTAATCGATTTCTGGTAGTCAATTTAGGTTATATACCGAACCTGAGTTCTCAATTTTGGTGGGGCCATTCGGAAACTTATCCGGTACTTTTAGTATGGTTGAATTTTGAGTTGAATTCTAATTCTAATTTGTTCAGTCAAGGATCGTTGAATGCCACGTATGCACGATATTTCAATTTTCTTTATTTGTTTTGAAATGCAAGGAATGAATTAGTTAATTGTGACCGACGCAACTATCGAAAAACTCATAGCAGGAAGGGTTAATTAACAAGAAGAGGAGAGTTTATAAAGGGCTGCCAAAGAATAGATTAGACACTAGCAGATTGATCACGGCCAGTATATGGGGTGCAGATGGCATTTCATTGGGGCGCGAGCCACCACACCGCACCGCATCGTTTGGTCTCTTAATCGGATTAAACACAATTGCAACGTGACCGTTATTATCCGGTCGCGTAGCCGTTATTGTTGCGAGCATGCGGAGAAAGCCGCGAATACGGCGCGGCGCGCGATTTATCGCGCGGATCGATTTCGTCGTTCCGCCTCGCGGCTGTAAACAAGAACCGAGTTGCGTCGCGTCGCCTCTAGTCGCGGCACGCCGCTTTAATTAGTTGCCTCGCTAGGCTGGATCGCGTAATTAAAGCTTCGCGTAGTCTCGAGCTTCCACTCGTTATAGGAGATTAATTAATAACAAAGGATCCCGTGGAAAAGAAAAGAAAGGAAACTCTCGTTTTCCTCCTCTGTGCCCTTTGTCGTTCGTTGACTCAACGATCACCGTTGTTGATTAAATATTGTTGAAATTCAAAAAATACGGAACAAAAAGAACTTGAACTTGAGTAAAATCTGGGGTTTCTTTGTATTTTTGTTTTTTCAATGTTTTCGAAATCAGAAGACTTTATTTCGCCATTTCGTGCAGAAAGATACGTGTAACTTCCTATCGCGATACAGGAGCCGCGCTCATCCTCCTGCGATCTGATATTTCTCAACGCAAAGTTTCAACTGAGAGGTCGACTACGGCTTATCCGCGAAAACGTTTGATCCTCGCCTCACGCCTGCTCCTTCATCCCTTAATCCCGTGGGTTAAGCTTCTTGCGGTGACGACAAAACGACGAAAAGGATCACCATCCGACCCTTTTAGTCGCTTTAACTGGTTTCGCTTTGTACACTGGCAATCCATCGTTTCATTTCGTTTCGTTTCGTTTCGTTGCCGACCGATTAAAAGCTCGTTAGATATCTTGCTAATGAATTCAATTTTCCCTGTTGATGTTCAAGGGTTCTTTCGTTAAAATTCCATCGAATTTAACTCGACAGGATGAGAGTTGGAGTCGGTCGGTTACAATCTGTCTCTCTGGATGGCATTTGAATTCGAATTCGTATTCGATCCTGGGCCCTCTGGGTGCGCAGTACGTAAAACCGTGTTCGCGTGTTACGTCGCCACGTGTTAACGTAATCGGGCCACTGGCTGGAAAATTAGCCGACAGGGCTGAAAGTACTTCGAGACAGTCGCGAGCGTATTCGCGACGAAGTAACGAATCAACCGATTTTCCCTTCAGACGTTCCTCTTTCGATATCGCCTTCCATCTAACGTAACATGATGTATGCTTATTTGAAATGAAGTGATCGCAAGAGAGCAGATGGTGCAAATATTTTCTATTTTCTATAATATTATTCGCCACTCTTTTTTATAGTAAATAGGTATCTATATTAGCGATAGTAATTGTATGGGGGTAACTGATATGGGGCAAGGGCCAATTCGGTTTCTACAATCCGGAAAAACGATCGGGCCAGCTCCTTTCCGTGTTCGAATTACTTCTCGTGTATCCTACAATGGCAAGAATTCGTTTTCCACGGTTCTCTACCCTATACACCGTATACCTGCCACAATAGCGAACAATGGCAAAGGGTTGTCGGCTGGTCTGGAGAGATGGATACGAAGCTATAGAAGGAAAAAGGGAGCGGAAGAATTGCGGGAAGACGCAATAACTGGTAAATCTCGGCGAGCTCACCCGCAAATCGGATAAAATCAGGCAACGCGAGGAAACGAATTTCGACAAAATTAAAACGACTTGATCATATTTTTTATTCATTATCTGTACGAAATACGTATACAGTCCTTGTACTAACGGCATCCCTCTTTTTTTTCTTTTTTAACTGTTTCCAACTTTTCAGCGATACTATATATCAAGTAATTAGAAGAAGGGTTTTAATATCAATTTCCATGTCGTAAAAATGATTCCTGCCACGAAACTCGTTTAACTCGTGTAATTAAAGGACAGCAGGTTTTCGTTGGAAGTTTCCTTCGTTGGCTAGCCTACCTTCTCTGCGCTATGTCTTTCCAGCAGTTTATCAGAGATGAACGTGTGCCAGTGGCGCAGCACGGTAAAGTAATTAAGCGACCTGGAAAATATTCCTTGGCGAACAAATTGCGTTAGCTGGAAGTTGATCGTTGCATCGGTCAACGGCAAAGAAGCCATGGCAAGGGATCAAATTATTACAGATATTTATCTCGAGGAAACGACGAAGGTGAACGAATTATTTTCCCTAAGAAAATGACGAAGAAACGTTTCCTGCGATCGTCCAAGTGCCACGGCGTGGAAGTTCCGTCAGAAAACTTGCAGATCGGAATTCGCTACAGCAGGAAGTTGAAGAAGATATCGAACGTTTGAGACAGAAGTTGGACGCCTCGTTGACAAGTCTGTCCACGAACGGTGCCGGAAACTCGGGAAATACGGGGTTCCCAGGGAAATAAGAGACAAGCTTTGGACATTTTTACGATTGAAGTCGATTCGAATAAATCGAGAAACCACGATCGTGTTACGTTCAAACTTATCCTGGAATCTCATGACATATTAGACAGGACTAGTCAAGCTTCGTGAGATAATTTCTTTGAGGAAACTTCTTCCTCGGTGTATTTGCCTCGGAAGATCGAAGCAGTGGAACGTTCGAAACAATTACAATTTACTTGCTTTAGTGTCATCAAATCATTTTAGGCTTTTACGTTTGAAAATTACAATTTCATTTATAATTTATTTCCTCCGCATATATTCTCAAAGGGTTAAAACGCTTCGTCTTCGTCGACCGACTATTCTGACCTAACTGCAACGCTTCGATAACTGCGATAACGAGATGGAAATACAAACAAGGAAGGTTTTCACGAGCGAGGAAAACTAAAGCGGAAGTGGAGCATCGAAACGGAACACGGATCTGACGCTTCGATTCGGTACTCGAGACCGAGTTGTTCGATTCTTCTTCGGATCTCAATTATTTTAATTGATTTCATTATAAATTCTATAAGAATCAACAGAGAAGATAAAAAACTTTTACTCTTTCCCTAAGAAAGAATGAAACATTGAAATTATAGAGATGCGAGACGAAGAAACCGTTGCGCCATACACTATGTGTTTATTGTACGATAAAAGTTAACAAGACCTATTGGATAACTACCCGGAAACCATCTCTACCACTTGGGGAGATCTCCCTTGAAGAATTGCGAAACTCGTGCGAATAGTATAATCTAATCTGAACTAGAATATCGATGGGACAACACTAATGCAAGAACAAAACTTTTTAATTTTTGATTTTTGTTCAATGAAACTTTTACTAATGCAACTGTGAAGTTCTTATTAACGTAAGACTAAACACGATATAATTTGAAGCATATTTACTTATTACCCTAAAAAGAGAAAAGAATCTGATCACATTTAGGTATTAAATAGGTAAAATAAAATCACTTGTTAAATAAGCAAATATGCTTCAAATTATATCGACTTTAATTAGAAGAACCTCAAAATTACACCGAAAAAAGTTTCATTTAATAAAAATAAAAAATAAAGAAGTTTTATTGTTGAATTAGTATTGCTTCATCAATATGTTTTTCTCGGTTCTTTTAATTTTCAAATCTCTTATTTTAATCAGAAAAGGCTCAAAATACATTGGTGATAGTTTCATTTAACAAAAATAAAAAATAAAAAAGTTTTATTGTAAAATTAGTATTGTCTAGTATTGTTTTTCTGATTTTTAGATCTCTTCCTCTTTCGCTCTCTGTCCTTTTCTAAGAACCGAACAGACACCTCCGCTTCAGAACTGTCCGATTTGGGTGCTGATTTTCGGGTAGTTATCCAACTTTTACTGTATTGTAATTCCAACATTCAATTTAGCCTGAATCGTGTTCCAATCGCAACGACTGCAAACGGAGTCAACTGATAATCCAGAAGATTCTTCGGAGGTTCGCCCGAGGCGATGACCTTTCGATGATAAACGAAAGAACAAAGAGGAGGAGAGGAGGAGAAACGCGTCGGCAGGATGATCCTAAGAGGGATGGAAAAAGCGTCGAGCTCGTACGGAGTTTGGCAGATTGCCTGATGAAGATAAAATAATCGCTCAGCCACGGCAGTGCAGCGAAAAGGAACGGCACGGAGTAGCCCCGTCTGCGAATCTCGCCGATGCTGCGGGCAGATCCTGCTGGATACACGGTGCAGCTTCTCCTCGAGATTAGGCCGCGACCCCAGTGCTCGTTTTTCAAGCGGCCCCTTTCGAATACCGGGGTCAGCTCCGTCCTCTCGATCCTCTTCCACGTCCTCGGATGAAAGATTGATAAGGTCGCTGAATAATGCGCCTCCGGAGAAACTGGGGATCGAGAAACGTCGCGTCTGATCCTGGTCTCATTTCGAGAGGACACTCAGCCGAACCTCCGCAGGACCTTGCACGTGCGGATACAACATGCTTGAATTATGTATTACCATCGATTTGCTTTATTTTTCCATAGCTTTTCCTCTCTGTTACAGCCAGACAGAAATGTGTTCGTACACCTCGTTATAAGTTCTTTAATGTCGAATGAATTTTGGAGATCATTTTTCGAAATAATGCAAATAGTTTGGTAATTTATTGAAAGTGCTATTAACCCTTTGCCCTGTAATATCGAGTCACACTCGTTACGCAACTTACACGTCAAAGGCTGTTACTTTTAGTATGGTTGAATTTTGAGTTGAATTTTCAAGGATCGTTAAATGCCATGTATGCATGATATTCCAATTTTCATCATTTGTTTCAAAATTCAAGCAATGAGTAGTTAGCTCTGATTGACGCAGCTATCGAAAAAACCATAGGAGAGGGGGTTAACACAGATTTCCAAGTTTAAAAATTTCGATTAAGTTTCACATCTATAGTTCCTATAGTATGACCTTATAATACATCTTGCGTTATAATAGGATGCATAAATAAGACTTTGTTCGTGGTTGTAATTCGTTCCAGGATGCAAATAAATTCGTTCATCCTTGGTAATGATATTAGGTATTTTCAAGAGATTCCAATTAAAAATTTAATAAATACTCTGTTCGTTATAAATCCTTCGATATAAATATTAATTGCACCGTGTTTTTCTTGTACTTCCCCCTCAACTAGTTCTTTCCTTTGTAGGCGTTTAGTAGAAGGGGAAGGCGGCGAGTCTCCCCGGACGCCCTTAGTTCGGGTTGGCGACCGCTAGGTGGCAGCGGGATTGGGTCTGTTTTCTCGCTGGCGGTCCCCCGGCATGAGTTCCAAAAAGCGGGGTTATAGTTCTAGCAGACGATCCCGAGACGAAACGCCTTTTTCTGTTCCTACACCTTCTTTATTGACCTTATTTCCTGCTTTCTTCCGCAATCGTTTTTACTTTCCCCTTCGCTGTTTTCCATCTTCTTCCGTTCAATCTGACCCACTTTTCTTGATCCAGAATTTGACATTTTTATAGGACCTCGGTATTTTGGATACGCTTTCGTTTTAACCTGTTCCCTGTTTCAAAAATACACCGTGAACTTTGGAAATCGAGATCGTTGTTCATATCGTTTAACTTGAAAGTGGATATCGCGGTAAACCGAGTGGCCGATGACAATTGCCTCTGCTGTACGATTTTAATTCAATTTTGGAACATCTATACGAAATATAGGTCAAAAGTTCACTGCACGCGTCGCAGCACGTTGCAACTAATAACTTTAATACAATTTTGATTTGCCAATTTCAACTTGAAAATGATTTCTGTTATAATACGACTTGTGTCGTGTCGACTATCGACGACATTTGATATGCTGTAAGAAAAAATTGTGAGGAATGGCACAGGATAGAAGGGCAGAAGTGACGAATTCTGTTCAGTAGGGCGAGTTCTAAATCCGGAAGAGTCGAAAGCAAGTGTCCTTTCGAACAAGTGGCCTTTATCAAGGAGACTCCGCAAAGATTCACCGAGATCCAGCTCGGCTATCCGTTGCAAATGAGTGGAAGCGAAAAACGAGAGACCCTTTGATCAACTTCGTGATCCAATTTCCTAGCAAAGAGTCGAACAGCTCGGATGTGTCTCCCACCTTTGTCATCGTGGAACTATAAAACAGGGAATAATAATTCCCTTTGAAGCAGCAGACTTTGCTTTCTAGCAAAGAAAACGATCGTTATATTTGCTCTGCGTCAAAAGAAATTCATACTCCGAGTAAGTATTTCTGAACATACATAATGTAGATAGATTTTAATCTATCTAGGACATGGTAAAAACGACAAATTTGCGTTTAGCAATCGTTAGAAAATATTTATTTATCTTCTTATATAACATTTTACAGTTCGTCTGTCACTAATTTGTTTTCCCGTCTAATTGGAGCTCTTTAAATAATTTTTAA
This sequence comes from Osmia lignaria lignaria, assembly GCF_051020975.1. Taxonomy (NCBI): domain Eukaryota; kingdom Metazoa; phylum Arthropoda; class Insecta; order Hymenoptera; family Megachilidae; genus Osmia; species Osmia lignaria. The sequence continues at coordinate 832,176 of NC_135047.1, read as the reverse complement.
TCGTTTTATTAAACCGCACCCCGTGCAATTTATTCATGAAATCCAGCCAAGAGTGAACGTTTGTCGCGACCTAATTTCTCTGTCGTTCATTTTTCCATCTCCAAGCTAGCAAAAAATGTTGTACGACCGAAATGGCTGAGTAATCGAGCGAAGAAAACAGGCAAGGTATAATTAATAATTGAGAGAGCAGTGCCAGTGAGGGATCGCGACTAAATGAGGGGTGTTGTGCGAGGCTACAATGCACCCGCCAGCACGGAGTAATAACCTCGTGAACGAAGTCAAGGGTGCAAAAAGATGATGGAGCCGAGAGAACCGGAGACTCGAGATGAACAAGAAAGGAAGAAAGGTAAGAAGGAGGAAAGAAAGTTGGCGATTTTCATCCCCATCTATGACAAGATTTCGAAGGGCTTAATAATCTTTAAGCTCCGTAACGACGGTAACGGCCGCAACGCGATGGATGATCGATCGAGGTGCACGCTGTCGGAAAATTGGAAACGCGAGCGTGTCTAGTCATTCGACGAACTTTGAGGCCGATTTATTTCGTTGATCTGGCCGGTGTTCATTTTCAGAGCGGGCCGGATGGAAGTTAAAGAAGACCGGTGGGGGGATAGAGCCGGGAATTCGAGGGATCCAACAAATCCATTAACATTATTGAACCGTCACTCCTATCGGCGGAAAAAACGATGATTCGAACGAAAATGAAATCCACGAGGAGGTTGCAACGGGGACCGGAAACCTTTTGCTCCGATCGAATGCAACTTACATTTAAATCATAAATACCGTCATTTTTACCATAAGGCGGCTATTTTTGGTTTCTGTAACTTAATCTCTTCGCCTATAATTTTTTCGATAGTTGTGTCAGTCAGAGCTAAATATTCATTGCTTCAATTTTAAAAGAAATGAAAAAAAGTAAAGTATTATGCATACATGGCATTCAACGATCCCTGATTGAGCAAATTATAATTGCAGGATGCCGGGGGAAAAATTATGGCGTTTCGCCTAGGGAATCGTGCGCTAGAACTCGTCAGTGGGGCTGACGTGGACGGTCCCAGCCCCAGACGTCTGGGTTCTATATTCACAGATGCTATTACAGGGTTCCCGACACGGTTCCTGACTTTTTCGGGTCATTTCGTAACGCTCCACTATTTCTTAACCCCACTCAGTGTTTGTAGAAATTTAGACGATTCTCTAGTTTATACAGGGTGTTCGACAACAGGTGGACAAAATATTAAGGGGTGATTCTAGGGATTAAAATAAGACGAAAATCAAGAATAACGAAATAGCGTTTGCAGCTTTGTTTTCCAGTAATTAATCGAGTAAAAAGCGCCTGAAACCTGCAATCCGCCCAGCACCGACGACTGAACGTCAGATCAGTAGGGGTCGATACAGTCATAACCAAGAATCGAAGCCGAATGCTGCAGTACCGAGAAACAGAGTAGCGCGAGGTAAGTTTCTACTATTCAACGATTCTTGGTTATGACTGTACTCACCCCTGCTGACCTGACGTTCAGTCGTCGGGCAGATTGCAGATTTCAGGCGCTTTTTACTCGAATTTTTAAACGTTAATTACTGGAAAACAAAGCCGCAAACGCTATTTCGTTATTCTTGATTTTCGTCTTATTTTGATCCCTAGAATCACCCCTTAAAAAATCTCCCACCTGTTGTCGAACACCCTGTATATCAACAAGGCCCGCGATGGAGCACTTGCGAGAAAGGATGGAGTTACACGCGCGACACCTTGCGGCCATCACAGGAAAGAGAGGCCCAGGCGCTGTGGCACCATGCTCCGGTCATAACCCCCACATAATTAGAATTTAATTAGAATTAAAATTCAGATTTGACACATTTAAACCTAAATTGTGTTAGGAGTGCCACACAATGTACGACAAGGGATTAAAAAGCAGAAGTGCTCTAAAGACGACAAAAGGAAAGAAAGTTTATTGTATCCGACCCGTTTAGAGGGTAATCGTATAACTCGAGTAAAAGGGAAAACGAAGAGCAGGAAAAAACAAATGAACGAAGAATGTAAACGAGAAAGTGAATCGGAGCGCGGAAGGAGAAAGCGTAGCCGGATGGAACAGTGATTCACAAGGGAAAAGAAAGTGAAAGAGAAAAGTAGGAGAATGGGACAAAAGGGTAGATGGATTCAGCGAACATACACAAAAGTGTCGTGGAAAAGATTAGAAGAAAGCCGGAAGGGAGTGTGCCAATTAAAGCGGAAAACAATTCAAATCCTTCGAGGGTAGTACGCGGAAAATGCTTATTAGCTGCTAGTTAGCATTATCGTGACGTTCGTGCGAGCTCTGTTTCGAGGGCTTTGGTAGCGTCGAGCTACAAGCACTTTGATTCACAACGATCCCACTAAATAGAAAGGAAACGCGGCATGCGATAGCAGAACAAACGAAACTGGGATAGCTTTCGAGAATTCTCTTCTTTGACAGCAACGAAAATCGGGTTAAAGCGACAACACAATGAAAATCTCGAGAATCAACGCTGTTCGTGAAACGACCATTCTATTTCTTTTGTTATTAATCATTGATCTGTCTAATTCGTCGATCGATCAGAGAAAATAGATTGCAACAGCGATCGCTCGCGCTCAGTCGCCGCCTTTTCGTCTTCTCCTTTGTGAGGAGAACAGGCGACGATGTTTTCCGTTGCTTTCGCGACGAGACCCGGAGACGAAAGCAAGCGTTCGTATTATTAAATTAAATAAATTATCATTTTACACCGCTTAACTACCTTGCAAGATAAATTACTTGCTAATTTATTTATGAGCTCACAACGGTTAGCTATGTACCTTTACAAGCTAGCAACCGATCGATAACGAACGATCGTTACAGAACACGTACCAGTTTCCCATTAATCGGGACGCCTATCCAAGAGCGGGATCAATTTACATTGTTCCTAACCGATAATCTCACAGGATCCAACATCGTAATCTGTAGAGACGGACGCGTCGATCAGCTCTAGGGGACGTGTATCGATTAAGGGATGTCTGAATAGCTACGATCGCTACCGATCATAGACGTCAGAACCAGCTTCGAAACTACAACTTCCTACTTTCTCTATTTGCTTGCTCTTTGCTCCTTACGTCATTACATACTAAGATCATTTACAATGGTACAATGATTATGAAATATGTCATTGTAAAATACTCCGCGCGATCGATCATCATTCGATAAACAATATTCCAAGCCGGATCGATGGAACGAAAGTACGAATTTCTCCAAAATACACAGATGACGGAGGGAACAATTATCGGCGTGCTTTACGGTCGATTGACCGAAACGATTGAAACGGTGGCAAACTAATGTTATTGAATATTTTGACAGTATGTGCATATTATATATATATATATTGAAATTCGGGTCATTCGTCCGCGTTCAATACTTTTACGAGAACGCTTTCCGCAATTGGAAAATTGAAGCGTTGCTTTGAATACATTGTTTGGCAACCGTAGGTGCACGGCACACGTACACGTACACCTTTTGCGCAATTAATAGCCAGTTTTCGATGGCGTACGTGATCGGTTGTGAAAGTAATGAGATTGAATTTTTGGTATTCAAATCAGCTACCTATTATATTAGGCATATACATAGGTATACATTGCTAATCGTCGAAATTAATCATTTAATTAAACCATACGAGTATGTCGAATGTAGAGGTATAAAGAAGAAGGGGGGAAAACGTGAGGGTGGATGATCGGTTTGAGGGAAGGTGGTGCCCTAGATTCACCATAATAATTATCGCGGGCTTTCTTCGTGACGTAGCGGTGGGTGCAACAGGTGGCCGTGAGCGAGCAAATCGTTCAGGATAACGACGAATCCGAATCGAAGTCCGGTGATTACCGTCCCGATGGAAATTCGATTTCGGGGTGACCGTCGAATGGCCAAAAGGCGAGGCACGCTTGGCCTGTCCCCATCGACCCGCATTCAGGACCAATGAAAAAAGGAATAAAAGGAATAAAAAGGAGCGAAGAAAGTGGGTCATCGATGCTTTTCTTGTCCAGATTACACGTTTCCTTCGCCATGGAATAACCGAAGCTACGTTAATTCTTCGATTAAGCTGCCTCAACTTTGAGTCTAACTGATTTTCAAAAAAGAAAAAAATCGTCAAAGCAGACAATTTTTCCGGATAAGACTCGATAATGTATAGATCGATTCGCTTAATCGTGGTACGAGATTGCGAACCGAGAGTGGGTGAGAGAACGTGTACGCCGTGGATTCAACCACAGCTGTTTACGACTTTCAGACGAGCTTCTTAGGCGCCTCTTTCTTCCCTCCTCGAGGAAACGAGTACGACAAGTGTCGTAACGATAAAATGCCAGTTTAACAGTTTAACGTTAAGAAAATTGCGAGCAAAAAAGGTGAAATTGAAAGACGGACAGCGTGAGAAACAGTGAAAAGTATCGTTTATGTAACAGGAGGTGCTTTGTCTTCGAGAACAGAAGATATGAAAATTTGCCAACCCGTGATGCTGGAGATACAACTAATGAAAACGAAGGCGTCTGAAATTGCCGGCAGCCAGAAATCGATCCCCGGCAGAGCAGCTGGCGGCTTCGACATCGGGTCAAGGTATCTGTCTCCTGCATCTCATCGATGTGTTAGCTGTCTCGCGCGCGCACTATGAATATTGCATTCCGATATCTCGACCGTGCCAACTGTCCACGCGAATGCCTGCAAGCGGCGTTAATTATCTGCCAAACGGAATCCAGAGTACGCCATGCACGCCTCCGTTTTACGCGCCGGATCCTAATCAACTCCTAATCCGTCGTTCCTTCGATTCGCGCCTTTCGAAGCATGGATCACCGATTAAAATGGAAACCGCTGTTGCGTCGCTGGAAATGAATAGTAGATAAATAGTTAGCGCTAGAGGTGTGCGAGTACTCGTAATTTACAAGTCGAGCTGAACTCGCTTCGATTGTTCGAGCCGAGTCGAGCGCTTGAATTTGCCGAATTACTCGAAATCGACGAACTGTTTGAAACAAAAGGGAATTACTCGAAAAAATCGAACTACATCGAATATTCAAGCCGTCGCCTCCTAAAACTTCGATTTATTTGAAGATGAATTTTCAGCTCGAATATTCGAGTAGTTCGATTCTTTCGAATAGCTCCCCTTTGTTTCAAACAGTTCGTCGATTTCGAGTAATTCGGCAAATTCAAGCACTCGACTCGGCTCGACCGACCGATCATTGTTTGACTCGAAATTCGAGTACTCGAATAAATCGAGTACTCGCACACCTCTAGTTAACGCGCTATTAACTCATTAGAGAACGCGTTGAGATTCTCATCTATTCATTATACAGGGTGAGTCAGATAAAATGTTACAAACTATTATCAGCTATCGACCTAATTCTTTTTCCAAATGGACTGGTACAAAGTGTCTGATTGTGTGGTGTATACAAAGTTTTTCTAAAATGATTGCCATGTGATTAGGATAAACGGACGTCGTCTTTTTTTAAGTGGGACACCGTACTAATTTTGTTTTTTTAAGTAGTTTTTATCAAATATATTGAAAGTATATTGAAAGAGCGAATGCACGGAGGCGTCGAAAGGAAATTAAAACAGACGTATTTTATTAAATATTGAAAATCGACTATTTACTTGTAAACATGTGTTTTTTCTTTCTTTAATATTATGACTTTTATGATATTGTGTATCGCATAACATTATTACAGGTACCAACTTATATTGTGTATCGAATAACATTATTGCAACTACCTACTTTCAAGCATTTTGCATTCGACTTTTTCTTGTAAGGGTATTTGGAGCATAAAGTAATGGAAACTCTATCTACTACAAAAGAAAATATGAAAACTCGAATACAAAATGCTTGTCAGTCGGTATTGTCTGTTATACGTCATAACATTATGAAACGAATAAATATGTTTTAAAGAAAATGTTCAATATTTAATAAAATGAATTTTAAGGCAAAATAAATAGGTCTGTTTTAATTCTCCTTGAACGCCTCCACGTATTCGCTCATAATAATCTAATAATTCTCTAATTATTAGGAATATAAAAAAATATTAAAAACTGGTATAGCATCTCATTTAAAAAAATACGACGTCGATTTATTTTGACCCCATGATTTTAGAAAAATTTTTTATACAGCACTCGATCAGATACTTCGTATCATTTAATTTGAAAGAAGAATTAGGTCGATAGCAGCATTAATTTCCGAGATAATAGTTTGTAACATTTTATCTGACTCACTCTGTATAATAAATATTAACGCTTTATCAGTAAAATGATTATTATCCGTGTTTCTAGCTCTCACAGAGCTACCTGTTTTCCAAACTTTTCAATAGGATATTTTTTTAAGAAGGTATTTTCTAAATAAATAAAATTATCCGATGTTCGGATAAGGCGTCCGTCAGTTGAGAATAATTAACGTCATCTCGTAGAAATAGAGAAACGCGAGAAGAAGGACAACGCGACGCGATGTTAATAATCGAAAGTATTACAAGTTAAGAACAAAATGAATAACCTGCCGGTCAGGTGTCGGTTCTCGCGACCTGTTCTTTTATTTTTGAAGAGAAGAAATCCGTCGGAAAGTCGCAATGGAGTTATTCCGGTAGACTGGTAGGGAAAATCACGAGGTGGCTCGGTATTCAGGCCACGTAGGGACAGCCACTCGTTGGCAAGCTTCTCGTTAAGCTCGTCGAATTTCTGTCGAAACGAACGATTTTCAATCTTGCAATGCGATGCATGCGTGCATCCCCGGCTAGACGAAACATCTTCCTAACAATCGTTATTCAAAGTGTTTTCCCTCCAACATTTCGCTTAAGCTTGCTCGGAATACGAAATCCAAACGATCTCGTTCAGGATACCGTTCTCCCATTTCGAAAAGTCACAATCAAAATTGTAACCAAGGTCAATATAAGAAAACGCTTCTGTAGTGTGTGTTTCCCTGCTCAATGACAGTTGAACAAATATATTTCAAATTGCAAATGATATAAGTCAACAATTAATTAACATTCAGACTGAAAACAGTGGGTAAAGTCTACGAGTTAAATAAAAGCGTTGTATTTGTCACTTTAGAAAATTGAATTCGTCGTCAGTTTATTCCCGAAGTAGAATGATGCGATATTAATCGGACTGTTCCTGCTTCCGAGTGAAAGAAAACCCGATTACCCTTCCAACGTTGTTCACAAACGTGCAAAAGCTTGGTTAAAAAAAAAAAAATGTTATAACGATATTAATAAAAACTAGCGACCAAACAAACAAACGAAAAATAAAATTTGATGAAAAGCCGACCGTTTAATTCGTCGAAGCGAAAACGTACGGTTTAACAAGTTTAATTAAAAACGGTTACGCGCAGAAACGTCAAAGCGTGTAAAATATTAAAAGTAAAAAGGAAAACAAGAAATACACGTATACGTTGACGCGTGCATATATAAAAATATAAAATTGTATTGCGACGATCAGGTCGTCGCAATTACTCTCGCGTCTCACGACATCACGATTCTAATGTTCCAATAATTTCTGAACAACGCTAAGCGTTCCAAAATTTCTCCGATATATTATATATTATACCTAATTGATTCGAGGTATTAGATCGAGTTCGCCGAGAGGAGGCTGAGGGAGCAGCCGAATCGGTGACTCTTGACGAGGTGATTTAATTAAACGCGTACGTGTAATTATGCGCGGTGTACACTAGTGTGTGCGTACGAACGTTCGATGCTGCACGAGAACACACGTAATTAAAGCGTAAAGTTATTGAAGCATATTTCTGCTGGCTCGTACGCGACTGTGTTATACCTATAATTAATATGATTAATGTTCTGCTCGTTCTAATAAGCGATAACGATCGCGATACGAGATACTCGGGAAACGAGCCGATTAATAAAAACTATTGCGAATCGATTCGATCTAACGATTGCCTGTTGACCGGACCAGCTTCTAGTTTGTTTCGCAAAATAGGCTACTCAATCACCGGTGAAACTGTGCCAGAAATCCATGCAACATACATATTGGACAACGTTTGGGGAACGTCGAGGTTTTCATTACGGCAACCTGGATTCGGTTTTCAAGCGTAACTTTTAACTTTTAACCATTCGATATCCAATCAAAATCTATCAAGTTTTTAGTCTTTCTGCTCTACGATCAAACGATTACCAGTAAAAATGACGGGACAAAAAACGCGAAACTCGTGTTAGCACGTTTCTTCGTGAAGCGATTTTCGATAGGATATTAAATATTACGTTTTGGTCGGACGGCTTAATATTGACTGACTGGTACTACTCGTTACTTATTCTGTTAATACCGATCTAGCGCCTATTTAATTTGTAATCATTATTGGTTATTACTTATTAACCTTCCGGCAGCCGTGCCTGGATCAATTTCGACCCACGCCTCAAGAGCCTCGCCGAGCTTCTTAGATCGTGATGATTCACTTAAGCCGGCAGTTGTTTATGTTAGAGCCGATAAATATGCAATGGAAATGATAATAAATATATGAATGCCAAAGACATGTATCTGCAAAGACTTTGTTCGATAGATGGATCAAGCGAAATTGGTGCAAGATATTCAAGATATTTGATATTTGCTTATGAATTGCCTAGACGCGATGCTTTATTGTAATATATTTGGTCAAAGTCTTAGATAGCAAAAAACGATAAAGCAAAACAGACGTTTATTAAAAAGTTTCTATATTATGTAGGCGTTTAGTGGAGGGGGAGAGAGAGTTTCGTCTCCCCGGACGCCTTTAGTTCGGGCCGGGGACCGCTAGGTGGCGGCGAGATGATCGATGAGAGTGTTCTCGCAAGCGCCCGGCATGCATTCGAATATACAAGTTCCGAATTGCGGTATGATAGATGTCTGGGGCAAGGATCGTCTATTGTCAGCCCCACTGACGAGTCTGACAGACTTTTTCTCCCCTCTCCTACAATTATGATTTCAATAACGTTAATTAAATCAATTTAATTACAGCTTATATTAAGCGGATATGTATATCGCAAATAGTAAATGTTATTTATATTTTATTTATATTTTCTTATGTTTACCTTTATCTTTTAATAAGTTTTATTCGTTTTATTTATGTTTACTTTAATTTTGGTATATTTTATTGTATATTTTACATCAGCAAAAGAAATGATATAAATTTTACCTTTTAATTTCAAAATATCATTTATTATAAAATAAGAATCACAAATCTAAAAGAAAAAAAAGAATATCAAGTAACATTAAGTAAAATAAATGTTTTCTGTCATTATTATACATAAACAATTAGAATAATAAAAAATCGTATGTACGGTTGAAATGGAACGAAAATATATCTTGACGAAGACGTTAACGGATAGCTTCAACCAATTCGGACGTCTTCAAAATCAATCTGAACAGGACATTCGAGTACCCGTCTAACAATACGAGGAGGAACTCGACGAGGAACTCGCGAGATCGTTTCTCTGGCCGCTAAATAAACGGAGAAACCGAGGAGAGTCGCAAGAACGAGAAGCTGGCAAATGGAGGGAAACCATCGAGCTTTTAGACGAAAACCCGAAAAACGTATCCGATTTCGGCTGGACGTGCAGCTTCTCCCGTTGTCGCTTTTACGTTGCGTTTACTCTCGCGGCGAGTAAACATCCGGCGAGCGGCGAGTAAGTTTCCCGTCGTGTCAGCACGACAGGAAGCGTTTCCACCGTCCGTTGACTACGCCTTTTCTCCGTTTCAACTGCATCTTTGTGCATCTCTGTGAATCTCGATAGAAGAACCACGAGGGAAACGCATCTGCTCGACGCCCACGCGAATCATCGCGCTACACCGGAAACTCTTCTCGAACGGTGTTGATTTCTTCCCGAGAAATTCACTCGATCGACTTTTACCGTATTTTCTTGATTGCTTGTATTATTTTCCAATAATTCTCCAACGTTTCAAGAAAAATCGATGTTCCGTATACGGGACAGTAGTATACATTATTGAATATTTTCTGATTTCGGGCTAATGCTTTCGAAAGAAAACGGAAAGAGCAACCGTGTTGTTGAAATTGAAGAGGACTCGAAGAAAAATTGCGGGAACGGTGAGGCACGAAAAAGAAAAGGACAAGGTAGATTTCTTTTTAAAGGTTCGAAAGAAAGTTAGCGGTAAAGGGGTGGTGAAGAAAGCGTATAACCGTAGTATCGATCCGTGTCGAATCTCCTCGTAAAAATCGTTACAAGAGCTGGTGGTCCCTTCACCGCAAATGAGAAAATAATCTCGTTCCGAGGTTCCGCAGAGTTATCCGGGTCGCGGTTGAACTTCGTGGATCTTTTAGCGATATCGATTCGACCGCAAAACACGCGCGTAACCAGCCCAGCGTCCTTCTATTTCCTTCAATTCCCTTCTCTATTTCCCCTATTTTTCCTATCTCCCCTTGTCCGCCGATTTGTCAGTAACTTTTGCTTTAAACCTTTCACGATAATGGATTTATGTGTATGGCTCGCGAAGAAATACCATTTGTTCTTCAACGACATAGATACGTACGGTCCAAATAGCTAGCGGTTTGTCATACGTTTCTTAGAAGAGAAGAAAAATGCAAAATTGAATACTTGGAAAATTACTTATGACATGTAACGGCTATTCATATACGTACCTTATGTACATGTATGCATGTTTTCAATATTTTGTCGATTTACATTCCTTTCTTGGGAAGAAATATTGCAGCATCTGCGGTTTCAATAGTATAATAATTCAGGATCGTCTTTCAATACCCTCAAGAAAAGTTGTTAATGTTAACTTAGAAATTGATCTCAATCGATAATACAATTAGGCAATTGTAACGGAACTGTCTGCTACTCACTGTTGAATAACATTTTGAAAGCAATGGAACGTTTAGGTTACTTTTTAATAAGCAGCGTTAATTGGTCGATCATCAAGGTCGTTAATTAACTCGGTCCGCCTGCAAGCATTTACCTACCGATTACGCTATTGCTACCGTTCGCGCTACTATTTACATTACCACACGCGTTTCCATTTACTTAACCGAGACCAGCAGCAAGCTACCAGAAGCGGTGTGTAAACGATTATGGTGGTGCAAGGCGTAACGGTATCGTAAAAGGTAGCAGCGCTAATAGTAGCGTTCGCTGCATCGCATCGCACTGCACTGCACCGCGGCAATAGCTGCGACGATAACGCCGGCTTGCTGCTACCCTTGCCGGAAGTAATAGCACTGTTGATGGTATTAAAAACGATTACCTTAACGCGATAACTCACTCTTATTGGCACTTTTCGTCAATAAGCTTTCTTCGAGTGTATTTTAGAACAACGTGTATACGAACGAAACTTATTCAAGATTAATGAAAATCCTTTCAACTGTAGTTAGATACATAGTCTAGGTAAATGGAATTTGTGAAAGAAATTCTAGGAATCTTGTATAGGTATTAGCTATATAGAAACAATTTAACGTTTAACTAACTTTGTGTGCACGACCATTTTCCAAAGAACTGCATCTTAATTTAAAGCGATCAATTAATCAATAGACGATGCCCCGTATTCCATGAACTTTACAAAAATATCTTGCAGCCAGATAACGATTTCTTTCAACTTTTCGCATCTTCTTTTTGCGAAGAAAATCCTGCCACACGTACGACTTGTTAAATACACCAACAATTTTTAATTACGACACGATGAAGAAGAACAAAGTAAAGGGTGAAGAAGAAAAAGGGGGTGAAAGAAAATTGCGTTTCTCGGGTATCGGATTATCAGAAAACGCTTTCAGTTCGAAGACGAGAAAAGTTTCGCCCGGCAGCAACAAATGCACATCGGTAGAAAGGAATCCAACCGCAGACGATGCGAGCGACGCAAACGACACTCGCGAGCAGCACCATAAAAGAATCGCGCGTTACGCTTACGGATGCCCTTAGCGACCATATCGAACATTGCTCTTGCTTTTGTACAATGTGTACGAAACTTTAGCCTACCAATACTCCATTTTCTTTTCCAATTAGTAATATCTAGTACCCGCGCATCCCTGGTATACACTTTATTTTGAAGGATTGTCTTCTGAGACGCCTGTATTTTAATTGCTCTTTTTGATCCCGTCGAACGGTAGAAAGTTTGGACCCATTTCAGGGTATGTGACCGTGCAGGAATGGGTCGAATTGGACATTCGTGTTGTGACCCTGCAGAATCTGAATTTCAATTAATTGGAGTAAATAAATCGAAAAAAAAATTACACACCAGGAGGGGGGATTTGAACCCTGGCCGTCTGCGTACGCGTCAAATATGTTACCACTTCGCCAAGTCACTTTTTGCCGAAATATTTAACTAAATCTATATTTCCACGTATAATGAAATTTCAAACACAAATATCTAAAAAATTATTGAGTATCTACGCCTATAATGGTATATATTCGTAAACAGGAAAACGAAATCTATAAGTGTACGAAGTTTCAACTAAATCTGAGACCCGAAGAGCTTACCTTCTCCTTGTAAACCTTAGAGTCTAAGCCTTAGACTCTAAGCCTTAGACTCTAAGGTCTCAAAGGGGATCATTGGAGGGTCGTAAATTAACAGTCTACATTATATGTAATTTAAATGTGGATGCGTCCACCTATCGATAACAGTAAAGCACCGGCGCTCCTCCACATCACCTGGACAGCATCGAGAGTCTCGGCAAGAAAGTTTCGCCGCTTAAATAACCATCGCATACTGATTGCCTGTTGTTCAAGTGACCACGAGACGATCAGTTCACACAATGGAAACCGAAAAGTTAATAGAATTGATTCAAATTTTATATTGTACTGTTAGGCGAGAACCTCTGCTAGTTTGACTAGCAAAGATAACACCCTGCATTCCCTATTCCCACGGTACGGCAGCTCAGAAACTGATGACACCTAGAAACATAAGAATCCGACGACTGGGCTGTTTCTTCGTGAACGAAATTGCGCAATATATATTCATATTGTTGCGCCAGGGAGTGGAGCTCGCACTTTCCATAGTCAATAAAGTTAACAAGGAGCAAACTAAACTGTCTATATTTCAAATACACAGGAGTTTTACACAATAGGTCTGTACACGTCGGCTTCCCGATACATTCTAATATTCAAAAGACGCGCGATTGTCTAACAAGGGGAACTACCCAAGTGTTACACTCACTTATTAATGAAACTTTGCCATACAATTCGCAATCTAGAGATCCACGGTTCAAATCCTTAATTCCCAACATTTTTTTTTTTTTTTAATGATAATTTGTCTCTTTTTGAATAACTATTACATAAAAATTATCATAAAATGAAAAAAAAAAATTTTTGTGAACCAAGGATTTGAACCGAGGACCTTCAAATTGCAAGTCACGGATCTGCTCCATGACTTGTAATCTGAAGGTCCTTGGTTCAAATCCTGGGTTACCGTTTTTTTTTTTTTTTTTTTTTTTATAATGATAATTTTTATGTAATAGTTATTCAAAAAGAGATAAATTATCATTAATAAAAAAAAATGTTGGGAACCAAGGATTTGAACCGTGGATCTCTAGATTGCGAGTTTGTCATACTTCAGAATGTAAGGAGTAACTAACTGTAATTGTTAATATCTTATAAACAATTAGCCGTCTGCCCACAAAACGGGATATAGGCGTGTTCAGCTCGACGAGCTCTACAAGCTGGCAAAGTTTCATTAATAAGTGAGTGTAACACTTGGGTAGTTCTCCTTGTAAGAGACCTCTAACATCCGGTGACATGTTTCCGCTCGAAACAAGGAATAGCTTCTCGCCATGATTCGTCGACAACTTCGGACGGGGCAGTCGATGGCTCTTTCGATACATCAAGAAGAAGTCGATGCGTCGAAAGAGCGGGAACTTTTCGCCGTCGCAACAATATATAATAAAAAACCACATCCGTGCAGCCATTCTCCGCTAGGGGACTTCGTAGCAAGGGTAACGTCGCTTTGTAGTTAGTTCTTGTGCGAGATTTGAACCATTGTCCTGATTTCAGCGATTATCTTAATAAACGAACGTGTGTGGAAGTAATACCGAGTAGTTTTTATATCAGATACCCAGAGTTGCGACGTAACAGTACTAGCAAAAATTTTTCTTCGTTTCTTTTTTATTTTAAAGGCGGAATTTCCTATATGAATCCATCGCATGTGTCTACGTCCGGCGGACGAATTTGTCCGAGTTTTTCTACCGAATGTATAACCGCAAGTCAGTAGTAAAAATCGGACAAGATCGTTCGCCGGTCGCAAACGCGTGCGATCGATGCACATAGAAAATTTCGCCTTAAGCGACAACCTTTAACCAACGCAACGTCTGTTACCAAGCTACACGCATTGTACCAGGAAACAAAGAAGAATTAAGGTATTCCGTGTTCCAACCGAACGTCGAATAAACATGCAAGGATCCCAAGTCGCGTAGTGGCATTATTATTCACTAGAATTACATTGATTTACGCTCGTTATTCATCATCATCGCCGCTACTAACAAAGTCGGATGTTTTACAATAGGGTAAATGACGCGCCTCAGCCAGTCCCACTTTGCCGTCACGTTCGAATGGTAACGTCGCACGAGGAGAAAGCTTGGATCACTTCATTTGCCGTCAATTATTTCCCGGCATAATTTCATTTCGAAACGTACCGCCTGCCACGACCGTCTCGTAATATCGTTTCATGTCACGAGACAAAAATAAAGAAAGCTTCCATCATTTCCAGAAATCTTGTCATATTTTCTGCTCGCAGAACCAGACACGGAAAAGTAGTTCGACGTTTTCGAAAACGATCACCATATGCAAAAGCTATTGATCGCATAAAATGTGCAACGAAATATGTACTGCAGAATCTTATACATTTTTAAAGCTTGTCCATTCTCTATGGTTATACGTCAACATATTTATAGGGCGTATAGATAGATTTTGCTATACTTTCACTTCGGAAGTATAAAAAATCCAGGCTCCTCGAAGAAACGCTTTTACATCGCTTCCACGATCCTCGAGCAAAGGAATCGTCCAAGTCGAAGTCTGAGTCTAGCAGTGGCTTCGGGCGAAGTGCAACTCCGTTTCCTTGGTCCCAGGATGAAATTTTAAACAACGACCGTCGTGAACTTTGTGGATCAAATCGAATTTCCAGCCCCTTTGTTCCGTAGCGAGCAACAACTCGCAAACAACGGACAAACATTCGTTCGGAAGAGTAGGTACCGTTCGTTTTCTCCGCGAAACGAATGTCTTTCGCCGTGTTTAAATTTCGAAACAAACGAATACCAGAAACAACCAAGGAATCCAGCCCTGCTCTATTATTTCCTCGTAAATTCAACGCGATGCGATCATTCGATTTTTCCCTTTGCATCCTCTGAGATACGATTCTGCATGACCGAACCAGTCGAAAACGAATCGTTGCTCGCTTAAAAATTTCAAGCGGAGCAATGCTACGCCTTGCGTATTCCCACGAGCGAGCTGAGCTGAACCGAGTTCCTTTAAAAGCTGCTCGAAAACTTGAAAACTCGAAACCGCACGATCCACCGTATCTTGTAAAATGCTCCACCGTCCTTTGTTACTTATGCATAAATTATAGATCGATAAATTTAGGGAATACTTGTTTCAATGAAGCGTGGAGCGTCGAACGTCGCCAAACCTTGACGAACGTGGTCGCGAAAGATGGAAATATGTATTGTGTCGCTTTTAGTGAGGTTAAGATAATAATAATAATATGTAGGTTATACAAAAATTCGCAAGAGAAAACATAATTGGCACGCGTTTGTCGCGGTGAAATAATTATTTCGTGGCCCAAATTAGCTTGTTTCGGCGAATAGAGAACGTTACGGAAACAAGTAGATTTTGCTCTGCCAGGAAAAGCTCGTTCGCGAAACTTGAACATCCACACGGAAGAAATACTCGTAAATGGATACAGACATTGGGGTAGACTCGGGTAGAGGCTTGATAGTCTACCGGGTACAGTCGTTGGATACCCTCGTTGGATACCACCAAATTGGCCCGAGTTCAAGTTCCACGGAAACGGGCTTTTCCATTTTCCGCGAATATTAAAACCGTAAAGCCGCTCTCCATAACCGTATTCTTAACGAGAATATAAATAGAAATTAAATAAAAATACATGCCATTTTTTTATATCGAAATAATAAAGAATAAATATGGAAACAGGAGGAAAAATTCCACGAGGAAATAAAAAATAATGGAAATGATTAATTGAAAAACATGTGCCAAGAAAATACTTGAAGATAAAAAAAACACACTCGAGAAGACACAATTATTAACATAATTATTCACAAAAAATTGAAACGTAGTAGAGCGTCAGCTGTCCGAACAAATTGAGACTGAGGTGGTTCGGAAAATCGAATTGTTCGGATAATCGAACAGTTCACTTAATGAAACATGTACTTACCCAGTTTATACCTATAGAATCGAAGTCTAAAATTACTTATTGATGAAAATACAGTAAAACCTCTATAAGTCGTCATTTTCCTTTCCTCGTCATTTTAAAATTTACATGGTTTTTACTCCGCTTAAGTCGTCAAAATTTCTCGGTCCCTTGAATGACGACTTATCGAGGTTTCACTGTAAATTTAAACATTAATCGGTACAGCTACAATACAGATTTTTATTTTATAAACCGCTGGTTCGCATAACTGACGCTCTACTGCATAAAGTTGAAAGTTACGCCCATATCTTCCAAAAAATCGCAACTTTTCATTCAATAATTACCAAGAAAAAAAGAATGTCCAATGTTCAGCTATTTCTAAATACCTCGAGTAAAAACAAAAATGTTTTTCTAAACGATTTAAGCAGCAAATAAAGGGAATACTAAACAAAGTGTATAAACTGTACTAGAAAGAAGTTACCTCGTTTCCTGGAAATTGAAAAGAATAAAAGCGAGTTGATTAACCCTGTTCACGATTACGAGTCGTTACGTTGAAAACGAGCTATATACAGAATAGAAGGAAGGTTGCGCGAACCGTGTTGGAGGCTGAAGAGTGATCGTCGTCGTCGACATCGTCGTCGTGTTGGTACACGAGGTACTCGTTCCTAGGCACGTTTTGGCTATACTCGACAAAAGAAGCAAGTATCAGCAGATAGAAAAAAAAAAAACCAACCCTGACTGGAAAGGGGGTTTGAGAGGAGAAAAGGAAGGCTAGTATCTTTTATCTGGTCGCGAGTTACGACCGGTTGTTTGGCAGAAAGTATTGTAGCCGCTTCTATGGTCAAGACACGTAAAGGTTCTCGCGAAACCAGGCTTCCTCCCTCTAGGCCAGAGCCGCCTTCTTTCTCCTGATCTCTCGTCCAGAGAGACGAACGACCCTGGTGTCGAAGTAAATAAGATTTCGCATCGTTCTTCTTCGCTTTCGTTCACCAGGGGAGAACTAGCTGGTAGCTCGATCGTTCGTCAACGACCATCGCCCAAGGAAAAATCACTTCCGGTTCTTTCGATTCGTTCGATTCTTTCGTTTTCGAGATTCCTCGGACGGAAACGATTTGTATTTCGACCAAACGGCTGAAAGTTTATTTGTCATCACTTTCTTGTCACTCGTACTAAAATATATTTCTTTCTCAACATTTCCGCTTTCCAATTAACCTTCTACTAATTGTAATTAGTTACGATCGCTTCGTTTGAACGGACTCATAGTCTATTTTCACTATTGTACTCTCTAGAGAAATAAACTGACGATTTCATTTGAAGTTACCTCACCGTCGCAAATTAAGCCATTTGCAAAGAGCTAAGAGCAAACAGCAGGTAATAGAAGCAAGAAGAGACGAATCGTAATTAAGCCGTCGATCTCGCGACTCGAAGAGTCAGAAACAAGAAACAAATTCCAGGAGAAAACAGAAACGTTCCGACGCACGTTTGTTTTCACTCGCAAATTACAACTCCAAGTTTTCCAACGTAGACTGAACTTGCTTCGATTACAATCAGAGTTACTACAATTATGGTAGTCGAATAATACGCGGAAGGGACAATGTGGAAACAAAGGAGGTACGACCGTTCTTCCGGCATTGTCTTCGTAGCTAATTAGCAGCCGGAAATTGTTGCACTCCCGCCGATATATAATTCGCTTTGCGTTCGCGTTCGCGCATCTGCTAAAGCTTGCTTGTTAACCGTTGCAATCGCAGAATAAATGAACTCGGTTCGAGTGTTGACTCACAATTTCAAAAAGTACATTGCTTCTTAGGAAATGTAATCAACTTAGGGTCCGCAAACTTTCAAGAAACCCTTATCAAAAGGTACACGATGCAAAATTAATGTCTTTGTTCCAATTAGTTTTCCTGTTCACGCGTAATATTGTGGGACAGTAAGGAAAATCAAAAATCAAAGGGATGATTGATGAAAAAGAATCAAACGAACAAACAAACCAGACTTCTTTGCCGACACTTTTCCCCGCTAATTAGCAACCGAAAGCAGACGTTTCAGAACCGATGCATATTTCATTGGACAAGCAGCAACTGGTTCAATCGAGCCATGAACAGAGAGAGGGAGACAGAGCTGGCTCTCGAAACAGGCTAAATTGGGTTGGGTTAGTTCGAGGCTTGTCCCTTGTCTAAAGTCCCGGGAATAACAGTCGGATTAGCGCGCGAGGATGCAACGTAAATGCGACTCTGTGCCGTTGTGTTATGCACCCACGCAACCTTAATGCAGCCTTAATGCAGCCTGGCAAGTTAAACTACTGCCAAAGAAAATACTATCTTACAGAATGTACCACGAGTCAGCTGCGTTATATCGATATTTTCAAACACCCTTCATCTGATTTCCCGTCTTTTCCATAAAGTAACAACATGTAGGGAAAATTTTCAAAAGTTTCGAAGTAATTTTCAATTTTGACACTTTCACTCTTTTCAATGTTCTTATCTAATTTCACTATTCGATCGAAGCTCCGCATCGAAATAAAATTTCCAGAGGTAAAAAATCTTTTTTATCGATTTTCCAAGGAGAACTCAAAGGCTGTTAGGTCGTTCATGAAAGGAGAAAGAGAAGAGCGATGCGACGTTCAATTTTGCATCGCGACAAGTTGCACGACGTCGCGTTTAAATAAGCATTCGCGAATAGAACAGTGGTACCAGGCCGTTTTCGGGTCGTGTTTTACTGGGAAACGCGTAATGGAGCTTACTGAGTGAAATCCTGTTTTCACAAAGCTAAATCCAAGTCGCGGGCGACGCTCAGCACCAGGAGCCATCCGGCCAGTTTCCAGACTTAAGTCGAAAGTTTCCCGTCACATGGTGTTTTCTTTGCTGACAGTAAGAGAATCAGAGAGAGACAGTTTCTCCATCGATTCGCTTACATTAGGAATGCATCGATGCCAGAAACGTGCAATCCTTCCCTCTATTTCCTCTTTACTTTGCTACGATTTTTTCATTAAACCACGTGCAATTCGAACTCGAGCTAATTTTCCAAACGAATTATGGTGTGATTGTTTTTCTGAAATCGGAGCGTTTTTCCAAAATTAACAACGTAGAATTAAAAATTATATCGAAGTTTCTAAATCGCAACCATTCAAATTCCAATATTTGAAGCTTGTTTCATCGAGTTTGGAAAATTAGAGAATCAAATTTGACTGAAAATAAAATATCAATTTCTAGCCAGAACCGAAAATCACTTTATCATTTTTCGACATTTTTGATAAATGCTATTAATCGATAGAAAAAGCGGGAAATCAGATTGTAGCAAAAGCAGAGAATCAATTTATAGCAAAAATAGGGAAAATCGAATATCGGAAGCGTGAAATGTTCGAATATGCAAGCTTGAAAAAAAAAAAAGAAGATATTGTATAAAAGGAAAAAAACGAAAGTTTGGCGTGCTTTTACGAGACGCAAGAAGCGATCGCAAACTTTCCCCGATTTTCTGGCCGGTATTTTTCCCCTGAAATTTTTCTACGAGGTCATGAGAGTGCAGGTCGAGTAGAGAAAATCGTAGGAAAACGTAACGGACCGCGAAAACGAGAAGCGACCTGCCTCTACTCTTTGTTTACCAGATCTTAGATTCTTTGCTTGCTCGCTCGCTCGTTCTCCAGACGAAAATCGAACAGAGGAAAAGGAACCTGTGTAGAGGCTGACATTTTCCAGGACAGAGAAAAGGATCGTTCGCCCATTTTCCCTCTTTCTCTTCCATTGTTTCCTACAATTTCTATAGCATCTTCTGCTTCACAGACTGTACCTCCCGCCTAATCTTAATCTTTAAATCAGAATTGTTAATGTTTCGATAAGAAATACAGCAATTATTCTTATTGAAAATAGAATATTTTTAATTCTTTATTTTTCCTCTGCGCGATTTTCACTTGCCAGACGTAGGCTCCAGGCCAGCGTAGGAAATGGGTTTATGGAAATAAACTGCTCAGGTTTAACTTTGAACAATAATACTTTTATTATATACGCTGATGATCTGAGGGGTTGGTGACTAAAAACTCTCTTATGCTTATGCGAAGCCCTATCGCATCTTTGTATAAACAGAAAGCCGAATCTTACGAGGGAATATGTATACATAGAAAGATATAGCATCTCTCGATCAGAATAAGTTATTAAACGAAAATGAGATAAAATTTTTGTTCTTGTTTTCTTCAATGAAAACCTAACAGTCAGGTCATAAAGTCTTGGGTCCGCTGACCGTTTTGGCAACGCCGATTTGAGAAAGGCTTTTCCGGTTTTTTAGTCAGTCGAGCGACAGCACTGAAGCAATTAATAAATTACTCGGCAAATCGATTAAGTTCAATCTTTATCCGACGATTAAAGATATTCAATAATTCTGTAAAGCTGCCGAATTAAAGTTTCTATAGAATGGAATGGAAACACAATGAAAGATATAGTGGTAAGAGGAAATTTGAAAACGTCATTAGAAAGGTGATCAGGAAGGTAGCAGGAAGATCAAAGAGTGTCGATTCACGGAAGACACTCATCTGTCAACGATGGCTGGGAAACGAAAGCGTCTAACTGGTTATCGATTTTCATTCAAGTCACTCCGGTTCTAGTTTCTGTCCGGTTCGGATGTGTGTTTCGCGCGATTCCTTTCCCCGGGCAAAATTATAAACGAAACGACGGAATCTCGTGACCTGGTCGGTTTCGTGCGGTGCATCGATCGGACGTCCTGCCACCGCCATCGGCATCGTTCCCTCTGAATTTCTATTTACTCTGCTGTGGCGACAAAGTTGCTTTGAATAGAACCCAGCTACTCTCAGGATTCACGACCGAGAACGTACGGCTGAATTGACCTCGATTTTCAAGTGCTTTATCAAATTTAACCCCCTTTCAAACAATTTTTCCACTCATTTATCACGCGCGCTTTCTCAATCTGTGTCAGACGAACAAGCTTCGTTTCAGACTCTTTATAACCATTTTAATCTTTTATGATTTTACAAAAGATCCTCTGCTCTGCTTTTTAATCAAACAAACGGACGAGTGGAATGCTTATGATTCTTGTAATATTGAAAGAAAAATATGAATCTCTAAGTAGACGAACCTGTTATAGGGCAGGGGTTGAGAAAAAAAACAAAATAGAAGAGCTTTATAATTTAATAGTTGCCTTACACTAGGGATGTTCGATTCGGATTCGATTCTTGAGAAAATCGATTCTTTCGGTAAAAAAATCGGTCTTTTGAATCGATTCTTTGGTATTCGATTTTCCCCAGAATCGATTCTTTCATGTAAGAATCAAAATCGATTAATTCTCACTTTTTATATCGACTTTTTGGTTTCGAATTTTTAGAAGAATCGATTTTTCTGATCCATAAAAACACATTCACTCCTACAAAAAGTATAAGAATAGTGATTAAAATATAAACAATGTAGAGCGCCTGCTTTTGGTGTGAGAGCACGAAATATAAAAAAATACAAGATGCCGCACAGAAGAATCGTATAGGATAGTCTGTTTACAAAAATGAAAATAAAAAAGGAAACAAAAAAAGTCAATTTTTTTTCAAACTGATTCTTACAGAATCGATTCTTTGGTTTCGATTTTTTAAAGGAATCGATTCTCTCATTCCGATCCAGAATCGATTCTTTCCGGTGAATCAAACATCCCTACTTTACACGAAAGACCCGAACAGAATAGGAAAACACATGGACATAGGCGACAGTAATCACCACTAACTTCATGTCTCGCAGGCTTCCCAATTATGGGAATAAAGCGAAACGCGCCAAGTACAATATCCAATCATAGTGTCCGTTCGTCTAGTGAAAAAGCACTGACTTTGGAGTCCAAGTTTAACCGCAGCAAATATCATAAATCTAATTATTTAATAAAAGCGTTAAAGTAATTAACATATTAATTCGAATATTATTGAAATTACAAAATACACTAGACGAACGGACACTATGATTGATATTGTACATATAATTTCAAGAAGAATTTGGGGGGGGGGGGGGGGGGTGGTAGAAAGGAGGAAACGCCAACAGCGTCACCGTTAAGACTGAAATTAACCCGAAGCCAAGAGTGTACCTCCCTGTAAGCTCGTCAAAACGAAGCTTCGGCTAATTGCGTCAGTCTGAGGACGTCTGGCGACGCGCCATGTCCGTGACACAGATTCGTGGAAACAAAACTCGAAGGGCTAATTCGAACGTGGAGAGAAACGAGGGAAACGAGCGTACGTTGCCGTTGAGAGCTTAATTTTATTCGCATTCTATCCTTTTGGTAGTGGTAATCCGTCGACAAGCCGCTATTAAAGAGAGCTAGCCGCGTTTCAACCTCGCCCGTAACCCCTAACACCCAGCGTCGAATTAACAGAAGAACAACGCTAAGCTTTTATTACCCTCCCGGCCTGCTCGTTGTTCAGCCATTCGAACGCGGTTAAAACTGCTGTAGTAATTCGTAAACGAGTCCGTTATTCTCCCTCGATATACTTCTTTCGATTATATTTCCCGAATAAACTGCTGTTCTTGGCAGTTTTGCGTTTGTACGATGGACAGATAGAATTTTCGCTAACGTTGCGATACGAATCAGCGTGACGAAAAAAAACTTGTGGCGTTAATAAACAATGTCCACGTAATGCCCCGGTGGCTAACAAGAATTAATTAAAACGAAATAATTCAACAAGGAAAAGCCACGGAATAATTATAACCGGGTTTCAGCGTTTATGCATTTTAAAGTTAACGCGGAACTCGCGACCAGTTTCGGCGCGTGTAAAAAGCCAGGAACAAAAAGAAATAATGCGTAAATTTGTGTAGAATTGTTTTTTCTGCTCTCGCCGGCCAAAAAATCACAGGATAACGACTGGTCGGGCTGCTCGAAAGTATGAATAACGACCGTTGTAAATTTCCAACGGTGAACGCATAAAAAATTTAACAAACAGAAAGAAAGGTGAGCAGAATTGGTATTCAGAACTTTTCGTACAACACTGGTACCTCTATATTTCGTGACGATAAATAAAAAAAATCAGCTGATTGTCAGACAACCCTGAATGATTTAGAGTTTTCGAAGCGATCCAAGTCGTTTCAGTCGCGATTGAATTGGAAATTGGTAAAATACGAAAATTATAGAAAAATAAAAATTCACATTTGTTCAGAGGGTAAAGTAAATAAAATAGGTATTCCTCCCTAACCGATAACTTGCATCTATAGGATGCATGCGCTAGATTACAGTAAGTACGTGCCCTAGAACACAGTTTTGCGAAAGAGAATTCCAAATGTGCTCTCTGTAGGAACTAGAACGATTTAGAATTGCCTTAAGCCTTCGAGTTTGTGACAGTCAATTTCGAACAGATCGGACCACTTCTAACTATTACTATCATTATCATAGAGCTTGAAACACGAATAATTCATGGAACAACTAATTCCTAAAGAAATTAGCCTAACTAATCGTAAACGACAGAACGTTTCAGTTTTAATTTTCCTCGTAAGGATATTTACCGCGTTTCTCCAAGAGGGATGATAAGAATTTTAAAAAGTCACATTTGCATGCGAGTCGCTGAAAGATGAAAACGTTTTCCCCGAGATCTAAGCGTGTCCGGGATCGATCTAACCCCGTAAGGGCGCAAGACGAATCGATAAAGGAGGGTAAACACGTAAAATCCAAGCTTTCCAGCGATTTACAGCCGCCGTAAGTCTCGGAAGGGAACAAGGGGTTGCCCTCACCCCGGCGTTTTTACGAGGCGTAGCGAGGCGATTCGCGTGGCGGTATCGCGTAAACGCATTCCTCGGTACACGCACACGGAGCCCTTTGATTTCCCGTTCGCATGTCGAAGTTGGTAACGACGTTACAACGGAGAAATCGCGTGTACGGACGGTCGCGTGGCGTGTACATTCGTCGTCATCGCGAACCATCGATCCCCCTCCCCTCGGTCGGCAGTAAACGGTCAACCATCGCGACCGTTAGACTACGTTTTCACGTGACAGTAAATCGCTACGTTTGTCGTTAGTGCCACGACACCAAATGTCACGACTTTTGTCCTCGCGAAAATTACAACGAGTTCAAGTGTTGTCATGACACTTGAAAAGTAGGTACGCTAACAATTGATCAGACACTTTCCAAGAAGGACACTATTCATTCCAGACTATAGATCGCATCGTGTGATGTATGGAAAATTGTAGCCGAGCAAATCGTATTTACACGAGTTCTACCGTAAATCGAGGACAAGATCGATGCCGCTCGAATAGGAAACGTTTCACTGCTTCTCGTTTCCTTAATGATCGTTGTTCCTTTTTTACATACCTCTTTGCTTGAATAAAACTACAAATAATCACGGTTCGTTAGTGACGTAGCTAGCGGGCAAAACGTAACGCGCATCCGTAACGTTTTTGCCTGGAGAAACCCGCGTCAAACTTGCTAGAAGAAGAAGCTTCGTCCTGGTAAGAAGAAGAACGGACTGTTTCCGCGTCGAAATACAACAATGATAACTAGATCGAGGGTGGAAGAAGAATTTTCCGGATAAGAAGATGTTTAAAAATTTCATAAGTTGATAAACCGGTGAGGTTGAAAATATTTGTAGACATCGACAGGGAAGGAAAAAGGGGTTGCAAAGGCAAAGTTACGGGGTGCAACGGGCTCGAGTTCCAAGAATATAAGAGGTAACGGCACGAGAACGAGCAGCCGGTTGGCGAGCGAAGGAAACGAGCCGCGATTAGATCTCTCTCGGCGAGTCGAGTCGAGCCGAGCCGAAGAGTGAAGGTAGGGCTAACCCTTTTCGCGATAAGGCCTGCAAACGCGCTCGTTCGCGAACCTTTCGTGTCGAACATTGGCGCAGGAACGTGCACTCACCCTCGACCTCCGCTTCCTGGCTGTCGCCTACACCGAGAACCTTTCAGTTTTTTTTTTTTTATTTTGTTTTTTTTCACTCATCGTCGGCCAACCAACATTTCAATATTCCAAATCATTTAGTAATAATTAACACAGTCTATAGTCTGCAGAGTGCAACGAGAGAGCCGTTGCGCGTTTGTTTCAACAGACAGCGTTTCACGCAAAAGGAGGTTATATTCTCGCAATATTTCAACAATTCAGAGGGCCGACAAACGGTTAATTAAATATACGCGCGCGTATGTTGAACCGGTGGTCGTTATTCGTGTCGATAATTGCGATGTTAATTGCATTTCACAGAAGGGGCGCGTACGGCCGCAGCCGGCCAGAGAGGCCTCGAGCCACCGTACGTTCGATAAATCGCGTCAAAGGCCGAGGATATTTACGCCCTATTTCTCTTCGGTTTATTTAAAAATCATCCCTCGTGTTTAGAGGCGACAGGAAACGAGTAATATCCATTCTGATGATCGAGAAAATTACAATTCGATACCTATTGCAAATATCTTGGAAGTTGTAATATAATTCCTGTTGACCATAAACGGAATATTTTATTAATAAATAAATAAATCGCGTCTCGTCGCGTCGGTTTACGACCGTTTTCACGCGTTCCCTCCGAGCTTGTCAACTGTATTTACGAGACATCGACGGACCAAATAATCGACTCGAACGAAACTACCTCTCGTTTAGTCGGCGGGGTCAGATCGGAGCGGTCGTAACGGGAAACTCCGAGCATCGGTAGATCGATCAGGAGATTCGAACGAGATCGACAGGTCCTGTTTAAAACGAACAAGCGCCTGGCCTAGCACGTTTTAACGCCCACCCTACCGAGCTCCTCGTATATTATGGCTGCCTCTCGGCTGAACGGAGATTGACAACGAATCTGATTTCGAGTTCCATTGCGAGTTGGATTTTGAAAATCATACCGTCAATTCAATACCTCATTCCGAGAGCAACCGGCGTTAAATTAAAATCGTTACTCTTTCCCTTTCCGCTGTTTCGTTCTGTCAGCAGTCGCCTCCGGTGCTGAATACTCGTTTATTTCCGCCTACTGTTCTTTCACCGTTCAGAAACTTTCGCGTTGAAAAAAAAAAGAAGAAAGAAAATTATTTCTTTCTGCTATTCTCTTACAAGATTCTCTGTGATGTCGAACGAACTCGATGAAAAATATGATATATACATAAGATTAAAAGTTGCCTGTGTTTGTGAATCTTTCCGATGTTGTGTATTTCGTTATGCAAATTCAATAATTCCCTGTACGGTGGTTTGCGGCTCGTAAATCTGTCGGAAATAAAGGAGGTGTGTCGTATCCGGTGATGAAGAGGGTCGCGAACCTTATGGGGATAAAGCCGAGTTCATCGAATACCATATGAAGGAACTAGGGATCTGCGGCCCGACTAATGTGCCGGGTTCCCGACTAGTCGGGTCGGTTCGGAAAACATCGGGCGGACTGAAGCGGGTGTCCGATACATGCGTGCAGTCGGGTAGTCCGACTATTTCGGGTTCAGTCGGGTACAGTCGGGTACAGTCGGGCCGATTCGGACGAGCTCCCGCGAGCCGCGGCCTAATTCTTATGTACTGTATCCCGATGATATGTTGCGGAGGCTAAGGAATGCGGGTACGATTGGTCAGAGGTTTCTAGTCACGCCTAATGCACACGCATTCTAGACTGCCGCGCGTTATTGGTCGAAACGCTCACACATACTAAGCCCGCCGCTTGCACACCGCAAAGTCAAGTGGTGTGGGTGCGTGACGACGTTGGAACTAGGCGGGACAAACCGAGGAGTCACTCCTTAGCCTCTGCAACATCTTATCGGTGTACAGTACTGTACGCGTCTGCTAAGTTGAGACTCCTAAGGAATTGGGTCTGATTGGTCGGAGCTAGATGGGCCAGACTTAGACACGCACACTTATACAGTTGACCCAACGCATTCTCGCTATTCGCTCTCTAGGTTGCAACTACTAGTAGAAACTACTACTACTACTACTACTAGACGAGGGTTCGAGGTAAGGATTAGGCGGAGCGTTTCACACCTCGAGTCTCAACTTAATAGACGCTTACAATACTTGTTAATACTTGCGATAAGCATGTGCAAAATCTGTTTTATGTGGAATTTTGGAATAAGAAATTTTTTATGTGGAAAAATAATACTTGTAACGAATTTATTTGAAATGAATTTCATTCCATGCCACCTGTATGTTCATTTTATACAAAATAGATTTTGAACATGCTTATTGCAGACATTAACAAGTACATGAAAGTTGGGTCGCAGGCCGCAGCCCGCGGGAGCTCGTTCGAATCAGTCCGACTGTACCCGACTGAACCCGAAATAGTCGGGCTATCCGACTGCACGCATGTATCAGACCCGCACATCCCTAGAACGTACGTTTTGTTAAAGTATACGTAACACTGGCTCCTTGAAAGTTCTGAAAAAGTTCGTACCTCGTTGAGGCCGCGTTTTATCAAATCAACAGTGCAATTAAGCGAGAGGACAGCAATAAAACGGGACGACAAAAAGCTTCGTACATCACGAAAAAATTGATGTGCCACAGAAGTGTCGCTTTTTCCGGCAACGCTACTTCTCGAGCGCGAACGGCTGACTAACCGTGCGCTTCTACTACTGACATCTACTCCTGGCCGGCCGCCAGTAGAGCACATCCGGCAAGGCTCGGACGAGCTCAAGGCGAGCCAGCTAATTTCCATTTTTCTTAATCAACCGAGGGTGTAGTAACGCTGCATCTAGAATTTCGTTAAAAAATTATTATCGCTCCGTCGAAAGGGTAAAATTGTCCTCGAAAAGACTAATTAGACGAGAGTATGGTTTAGTTAGAGGTTCAACACTTTGGGCGTGAAAGACGTGTACGCGGTAAAGTACGAAACTGGCAAAAGAAGAAAACGAAGGATAAGCTATTAATGGGGTTTCTTCGAGGAAAAAGTCGATCGTTCCCGACATCCATCGCGTCGAATTACGAGCGATAAAAACCGTAGAGTCGCAGCCAGGGTGAACCGAAGCTTCTAATTTATAATAGCTGCTTGAATTTTATTTGATTTCCAACAATTTTTCCCCCCCCTCAACACTTTATCGACTGGAAGTTAATTAATGGACTTTTGCGATGCCACCAGTTATCGATTGAAAAAGATGAATAGCTCTTTGATCGTTAATCATCAATTGAAGTAACGAAATTAAGAGAAATCTGATATTATGAATTATAATCTTTCCAATTTTTACATAATATTAATACCTTCGATTTTAAATCCTTAAACTTATGAAATTAAAGACATTTATATATCCAGAAATAGTATCTAAAAGAATAAGCTGAAATTCGATAAATGTAAAGGAAATAGGATCTGAATTTGATTTTGAATTTTAATTTTAATTTCTGTGATCCGTCGTTCAGGATTTAAATTAAAACAAAATTTCTAATATCGAATAAGTGCTTTCAGAGAGTTTAAATATAAAGAGAAAATTGCTAGAAACTCAGGATACCAACTCGCTTTAAGTATTCGACTCTTGGAAGCAAACGTAAACACTTGTCAGGTAAAGAAGCTGTGGAAAAGTACACGAGTGAAGTAGGAAGATGCAACAGAAAAGGCTACGGAAGGAAGGAAGGAAGGAAGTCTTGGAAGGAATTCCACGCGTTGAAAGTCAATTCCTAGGTGTACGTGAAACGTCATCACGCGTGATTAACGATCAGAGAATTAATTTCCAGCCACGACAAGCAAATACTTCAGGGATTAAGCGCCCGGAGGCTAAGCTGTCTTTGTTTTTCCGTTCAACGTCGTATGAAATATGTAGAAAGCGCGTTCCGGTTTACGAGCCATCTAAATTATGCTAGCATCTTCAGGATCGAAGATTAATCAAACGAGCTCGCGTTTAATCAAATCGAAGTATGCATCGTATATACATATCGGTTGCCCTGCTTTCTTTTGTCAGCCCCTGAAATTTCTCCACGTTATTAGTCCTCGATGCACGAAACGTAAAAGTAAAACACTAATTTATTACTTAAGAACATTTCAAATTTCCCTGGAGAATTACTTCACAGACGCGATCTAATTTGCCGGCACGAAGCTCGGCAAGTATGCCTATATTCCTATATCGCTAGGATGAGATACGAATAGAAATGGACGTTGCATCGTTAACGGCAAAGTGTTATTTCATGTTCCGATAGCTATGGAATATGGAAAGGCACGGAAGAAATTCTGCAAACAGTTTGGATGAGAGAGAGAAGAGGGAGATCACGAGGGTGTTAGGTCGAGGTTCAAAGAAGACAGGAGAGAAACCGCGTATCGGGTCAAGGAGGCCGAGTTTGCCGGCCAATTAATTAGTCATTTCTTTGACGAAGATTCCCGTGATTCGAGGTGTTTCCTTTGCCACGATACAAGTAGTAATAACGGGTTCTTCGAATGGGTGGTGTGGAAGGAAACGAATCGCTGAAGGAAATGAAACGAGGTCAAGTTAAATAAAATAAAAGAGGAAACAGATGACGAGATCTTCGTCTTGTCTTCATCTTGGTTGAAATGAATGTGCGAAATCTATGCCTCAAGGTTTCAATAGATATTCATTTTTAGACTTTGTAGTGGCAATGTTTGAAATCGATTTCTGCTTCGCGGATATTCAGAACTTGCAATTTCGCGAAGGGCAACGCGTGCAATCGGCAGCGTGACGAAAAAGGGAAAAATTGAACACTTTGTAGGGTGTTCATGCTAAAGTGTAACAGCCGTTTTATTTCGTAACTATTGATGACACGAAAAATTGTTTAAGTGGAAATTGCATGGTACAATAGGGCCTATATCTTGGCGTGAACGAAATTTCTTTTACATTATTAGTTTAAAAGATATCGAGTTTCGTTTTTTAAATGGAACTATATATTTTTTTTTTCAGGTCATAGTGCTTTTCAAGACGAATTCATTAAGCTTTAATATATACACGAGATTTTAATTAATTGTCAAGATATAACTGATTTTCAGCAGAGACGTCTCGATTCGAGTAGCAAGTAGTAAAAGCGGACCTATTGTTGCGGTAAGTGCCATATGTTTGACTGTGCCTCTTGAAACCGATAGCGAGGGTCTACGCTCGGAACGGCAGGCCCGAAAAGTAAGAAACGGGAAAAGTATTGTTTATCACGGTTTAAGTTTGTTGCTAATAATTTGGGAAGTTGAAACATTAATTTAACACGTTGAACGCCATGGGGGTTACCGGTGATCGACACCGGAAATTACACGTGCCTGAATAATTAAAAGAAAAGCATTATTTTAAGTAATACTGTTATGCCACACACATAATGTAAAATGGTAAATAAAGCTTAAAATTTGAAATTTGAAAATTAATTATTTCTATTCTTAATAATTAGAGCTTAAATACGTCCTATAACAAATGGCCATTTTCACTGTGGCGTTCAACGGGTTAAGGGTTTTAGCTGAATATGTATATGTATAATTATCAAAGACTCGTGTTATTAAATTTTTGAATTCTTATCACTTAATTATCCTCGAAACTCTCTTATTCGCATACACTTTTCAAGTTGAAGTAATAAGAAACAACAAGTACTCTTGATGGAATGTTATACTTGGAAATAAGTTTTGGAAATAGAACAATCCCGATGAAATATACGTTTAATCTCTGTACATGTAAACCACAGTGTGTTCTACATCCTCCTCTACAAAATTGCACAGCACGCTAGGCAATTGAATGTTTAGAAGCCAATAGCCGCTATCAAAGCGTACATGACGCTTGAATTTATTTCCAATAATGAAATTTCACTGAATAATTAATTACACGAATCGAGCCGACAAATCAAACTGTTCGGTAATTGAATTGAAACAGTAAGCTATTTGCCTACGAAATCGTACGTTTCGACGTAGAGGCGTTAATTTTTAAATAACGATACTTGAATTCATGACTAATCTGTTCAATTGTTTCATCGATCTTCGAAATTTGCCTGTAGCAGCACAAAATTTATAATAAGTAACCATGTTTCACCAGGATGAAATCCTTCTCGGATTGGTAGAAACAACGAAACTGATCGCGAGAAGATAAACTGCGTTCTCCGATGTATTCAATCTTTCCGTCAGGATTAATTAATCAAGCCGGGCCATAAATATCGACCGACTCGGCTTTCAAACCAACGAATGCTTACGGCTTACGATTTTCGCCGTAAAGCTAAATATATGCTTCAGTTTCGACTTTCCTGAAGATACGTTGGACCAAGAAGAGATACTTTTACTAATTATACATTTTCAATGAACATGTGCACCTAGCAGATAAATATTATAAGAGAGCAAAAAGATAGAAAGACGTTTCGTGAAATTTACGATATCCGAAGGCACTGACAATCAGAGCAAGGCCTTCATCTCGTTTTATTGGGTCTAGCCTGGCTGGCTGCTGTTTCTTCCTCGTCGCACACTCTAACAAGTTTGAAACTTGCAAACTTGCAAAGTTCAGAAACGTGCAACAACGCGGCCCTCCACCTGTATCCCGCCTGTTAAATACCTCGTTCCTAGGTCTATAGTCGAAGATACGAGATTAAAAAAATGAATCTTTGAAGCACTGTCCGTCATTAACAATAACGGGTGATTCTAACTTGGTGACAAATCAGAAAATTACTGTCGTTTCAAGAGCTTCCTTTTCAATTATTAATTCAGTTAATTAATCAACTGCCGAGTAACTTAAATAACGACTTCCGAGTACAAAAGGTTAATGATTCATAAGCTGAATTTCGTTACAACCCCTCGTTTGTCAGAGAAATCGAATAACTGGGAGAGCCAGAAAAGTACGGTTTAAACATGGAAAAGGTCCTTGGTTCGATCTGGTTTATCAGAAGATGCAGAATCAGAGAAGGGCGGAGAGGGGAAACAAGCGACGAACGAGGAACGAGGAGCGACTAGCGGGAACAACGACTCGAAGGTACTTGGAATTTATTCGAAAGCAACCTCGTTACGGTGCGGCTCGCTAAAGTAGGTCGCATGAAAATAGCGAGGACGTTTAAAAGCACCTCACCGTACGATTTAACGTCAATGGGCCACTTCTCGTTCCCCTCTTTTTCTCTTTCTCCGAGACTGCATCTCCTTTTTCTTCGTCTACCAACCCAGCCAGCCTC
Source organism: Osmia lignaria lignaria (assembly GCF_051020975.1). Lineage (NCBI taxonomy): Eukaryota > Metazoa > Arthropoda > Insecta > Hymenoptera > Megachilidae > Osmia > Osmia lignaria. The sequence goes on along the minus strand of NC_135047.1, from coordinate 799,957 downwards.
GCGTACTTTTCCTTTTGCTAGCTGACTTGCGACATTTAAGCAAGGAACCCAGTACGACGCGAGCGTAGCCGTGTGACGAGCTCTTGGGGAAAAATCTTTGCCCGCTTTGGATGCTTGCGCGTTTCTGCTTTGTGCCTACAATTTTTTTCCTTTTTTCTCTTCTTTCGACAGAGATTCCTTCTCGACAGACTGTCACCTTCTACGTTGCACAGTTTCACGCCTCGAATTTCCAAGACCTTTTTGTAATTTCATTTATTTTTTTATCTTTTCGCCTCTCGATCGATGCAGTAATATAATAATAAAATTCTCTACATTTATTGATAAGCTTGCGGGAATGACACTAATCGGTCTTCGACAGAGAGCTCGTACTAATAAAGACGTTGACGCAGCGTGAAAAAGAAAGCAAGATAATAATCGATGCAGTCCGTCTTTTATCCTCGACCTTCGAAAGAAAGAGAGAGCGAGAGTATAAAATACCGAAGAAGCCGATCACCATCCATTATTAACACTCTATGAGCACGTACGCGGTATTTCGCCGACGATGAGGGTATATAAATGACTTCCACCCCCAAAACTTACTCCTCGACTATAGACACGCTAGATAACCTTCGATCGTGGCCCGACCTCAATCGAACTTCATCCCCTACGAGGTTGAATTTCTCGTAGGTGCCGTTTACTACGACAATGAAGACACCACCAACCCTTTCCTAAATGGTGTCATCTTAGAAAATTTCATTCTATTACGATTGAAATTTCTTTCCTCGGAAAAAAATAGGAAATAAAAATTCAAAAGGTGAAGCAGTGGCTCTCGATTACACGGTTGTTTCGCCACTTAAATTATGAGCGAGCCGCATTGAACCGGCGTCGATAAACCGTCGTTGTTGAATTAATAACTGGTCCTAATTGAATTAATAATCCGCTCGTCCCTCTACGGAAATTGTAATAGCTGCTCGGTGGCTAGCAAAATACGGGGCCAAGCTATACGTACAGTTATCGGTTCCTGTCCAATTATTGGCTTCCCTTCTACCCCTATCGGAATGTTCCATCGAACCACTGGCAAAACGAGTGGTTTTTCCTTTTTTTTTTTTTCAAACAGAAGACGCGGCCTTTCGACGTTGAATACATTTGCTCGTCGCATATTTTGCAGTGAATAGATGTTCACAGTTTTCGTTGGAATTCGAGTCCATAAGTTCGATTTCAGACATCGAGATAAACAAATTATATTTTGGAAAAGCGAGAATTAACATCTATTCTTCGAACAGAGAAACATTTTAAAATATTGTTATTATTATTTTTCCAGAGATTCTTTGTTCTTTGAAAAGAAAAATATATACTTTGAACCGCTGAATAGTTAGCTTGTTTTAATTATTTAAACTTATTAAATTCGTGGTGCCAGTCACGGATACCGTCCACAGCAATTAAAGCACCTCCCCCATCCGAAAAAAAAGGAAGAAGAAATCGAGACAGTTGGAAACTCCAATCGTTTCGTTAGCTTAACACGCGATCTATTCCACGAAACTTCACAGAGAACCGTCTCGTGTCGCGATCAAACAGGAAACTCCCCCGTTCTATCTAACTTTCCCCATGAACGAAAACGTAGGATCGAAGGGACCACGATGTTTACGAATCGGCTCTGGCTGGCGAGCCAACGTCAACAAGAACGATTCTCCGTCGAGCGTGACCTTGTTGACGTCGCGACGAAGCTGACCGCGGTGTTTCGAGCAAAGTTCGCATTTGTCAATTTATTAGCTCATTTGTGAAATTTTCCCGGATATTACGAAATTTATTAGAGAACAATTGAACTAATCGTAATTATAAGTAGAGCTAATATATACAGGGTGATTCTCTCATTAATGTACCCAAAGGAAATGCCACCACAATAGTATTGAATGCACCCCTAAGCCCTTTTATGTCGTCGGTATCTCGACGGTGGTGCATGCTGCAGCTGTATGCGTGAAAATGTGTGTAACGAGAAGGAAACGTTTAAATGCGACTTTCCTTTTTGTTACAAACATTTTCACGGACACAGCTGCAGCATGCACCACCGTCGAGATATCGATGACAGAAAATGATTTGGGCCCATTCATATTGGTGTCGTGACATTTGCTTTGAGTATCACACCGTAGTAATAAGTAAAGGCGGTTAGATTGCAGTTTCCCGGGTAATTGATCTCGACTATTTGATTGGATAAATCAAGGTCGGAGAAGACGATAGGAAGTGTCCCGAGATCGATATCACGTGGCGTTACAAAGTTATGGCCATTTTAAAAAATCACAATTTGGAAAACTAAGGAGAACTAAGCTAAGGTAATTCAAAGGCTAGCTTAGGGTTGGGTTAGGTTATTTTTTGGATTCGAAATTATCGGAAAATTTTTGAAAAATTGTGATTTTTTAAAATGGCCCTAACTTTGTAACGCCACGTGATATCGATCTCGGGACACTTCCTATCGTCTTCTTCGACCTTGATTTATCCCATAAAATAATCGAGATCAATTACCCAGGAAACTGCAATCCAACCGTAAAGGCAAGCATGGAAAAACGACTAACAATAAGATGAAACTCACCGCTTCTTCCGGTAGGCGTCGGAGCGGACGTTGATCTGCCAGTTGGTTCCGGAATCGGGAATATGAGATCGCAGCATTCCCTTTCAGGGAACTCGCTGGCTCGAGTGCACCTGCAGCAACACGACAACACGACGATCGCTGCCGCAACACTCGCGAACAGCGTCGATCGCGCCAGCAGCGTCCCGACGACACGTGACATGACTCTACCCATCAGATCATGGTACAACATGGGTCCTCTATCTTTCAGCGTGTTCGTAAAACGATCCTCTTGGAAACTTTCGAGGGCCAACGATCGAGATGTAGGTGTCGAACGACGACGACGACGATGAATCCCGCGGCGTCCGCGCGACATCCTCTCGTCGTCCGTCTCATCGTGCCCCGTTTCCTCCACCTTCGATACGATCCAAATCGCGCCAACGCTCGTCGTATCCAGACCGGAAACGCCGCGCCGGTTCACACTTCGTTATCCTTTTCCGTCAGTTCAACGATCAACTTTTTCACACTTCTTGTAGAAATTTGCCGAGAAAAAAATGACTCACGCACACACCGATTTCGACGGAAACATTTGAATCTATCCTATCCTATTCTATTATATATTATAATTGATGGAAGAGGATCGCGATTCTCTGGATGGATCACACGTGCGCGTCACAGACGATCGAGATCATCTCTGGATCGTTATCCAGAAGCTGATTCAACTTGTAAACCTGTTTGCTACAAGTTTGACCCTCGATTGACTATTTTTCGAAACACACGCGCGGAAAAACACGAAACACGTTTAACACGAACGAAGAGATGTACACTCGAACGCGACTCGGTTTAGTGTTATTTTTAATGTGTGTTTCGTGTGCGTGTACGTGTTCGTGTTTAAGTGTTGGCGGAGAAAAGGACGTGGCAAAGGGTGTCGCGAAACACTCGATCCTCGTGTCACTTGGCGCGCGCGTACTCGTTACTACCGAGCGTACTTCCGAGACCGCGTCGCGTCGCCACGACGTTCCGACGCCCAATGACGATCGCACCGTGTACGACCGATAGCCGCGCGGTCTAACCCTCCCCCCACTCTCCTCCTTTCTACCTGCTTTTCCTGCCCCTTCCACCAAACTTACATGCGATAGTTCCTGCGCGAAAGTGTGCGCGTTCTGCGCGTTCTCCGCGTTCTCCGCGGAGTTCTGAAACCTCCGACGATGAGAGACCAGTAATATCTCTATAGATGTTACGTGTCCTTGCACGTGATACCCTCTACGTGTGCTAGGATAAGTAGACGATGTTCAAGGGATGCTCCTACACGCAACTTTAGTGGCATTTGTTCTGAAGGAAAATTTAAATAATGGAACAGTGCATCTGATTATTGACATACGATGAAATATTAGCATTTTATGCGACACCCTATATATACATTCAGCTATAAAAATGATATTGGCGTGTAGTTGTAACACAATTCGAGAGAACGTGGAAACGACAATGTCCGAGTGTATCCGAGGGATTCCGAGGGGAGGAAAACCACCCCGTAGCTAGGGGTGACCAGGTGGATGGGCGAACGGGCCACCAACGATCCTCCTCCCTCGTCCCTCGTACGCGTCGTTCCTGACCTCGTTTCGGTTGGTTTGTCCAGGTCGGTTACGCGGAAATGCCCGCTGGCTCCCGTGCTGCTCACCCCTGAAAACTGTCTTACGATTACATAGTCTTAAGTATTATTATCCCTTAAGCGTCGTTATCAGACCAGCTGGTTCCAGTTAAATATTCCCCGACAGCTTGACAAGATGTAATGAAAAGTTTATTTCAAAATGTACAAACCACTTGAAGGTTTAAAGAGGATTTCAGTTTTTTCGTTTGAAAAATTTGCAAAGTGAACTCGCTCGAGGTAAACTTGAACCGTAGGAAATTTTAAAGACCACTCTAACTCGGGAAGCAATCTATGGAAGGGTCTGAAATTTTAATCGTTCATCAAGCAACCTACGTTGGACCAGTCGTGAAAATTTCACTGCTTCAACATCGTACCACCTTGCGGACGCGATCTTAATAAACGATAGAGTATTAAGTGTCGTAAGTCGTAAGTGATGGGATTCTCGCTGCGAGTAGTGAATAAATTTAATAAATTCCTTGTTCGCTAATAGAAACTTGTACAGATTACAACAAACGGTGCAGAAAGGATCATTCTGGTTGGTAGAGTAATGAATATTATCGTTCGTGATTCGAACATTATCAATTAGAAAGGGTGATTACCAGAATTCACGGACGTCAACGATCGAGATGCGCCGCATAATGCAATGGCAAACAATATTATTAATTCCCATCGTGACGTACCGAAAATCCGATATTCCGTTAGTGGTCGGCGAAAAACGCGCCCGACCACCCCAACAATCCGCATAATCGCGACTCGATTGGCCGTGTTAAATAGAACCAACCTAATATTGACGTGTAATATTAATCGAGTTTTATGTCGACATCGGGGGTAATTGTTTTAACGCGTCGACTGTCACCGTTGGGGAGGGGGTGTGTCGTTGATCGGCGCTTGGAATTTAATACGTATATCATTAATTCAATAACTGAGAAAAATGAGAAATTCGCAACGACGAGAGGGTGACAAGAATTAAACGATTACGGATGAAACATTATAAGACAGTGTCTAGTTTTCCTGTAAAATCAAAATACTGCGAGTTCGACTGTTTTACTGATAAAGCTAAATCGTTCGTCGCGCCGCGTCGCGTCGAGTCGGTCGGGCTGACCGAAGCTAGTAGAATAAGCACGCCACTACGCTGGCCAGACAGAGTAGTGTACTCTGCGGCAGTAGAAGTTGAGTTAGAATGGTCGAACAAGCAACGTTGGTTGTTGGAGAGTTTGTGTCAGCACTTATGCGAATAATCAAACCGTGCCTGTTCCTACAAGCTCGGGTATGAATGATTCGTCGACGATATAAAGAAAAGCTTATTCTGCGTTAATTACCGTGTAATTCGGACAAAACGAAAGAAAAGCTTTAGATTCTCGTTCTTTCTCAATGTTAGCTAATTAGTCGCAGGAACAATTTCTTTCGATTGTTCTTCAATTTCTTTCAATTGCGCAAACTAAAGATGAATTTTATATTAAAATTCAGACTCGAAGACGTTTAAACACTTTGTTCCGAAGATATACAATGCGTAGGAATCTTAATTTGGAAATCGTCGCGGCGTATCGATTTTATTAACCGGCCCATCATCTCCTCGAAAACGTCGTTGAAGAACGATTTTATAAGTTATAACTCGCGAATTGACTTGCGAGCGAAAAATGATGTAACTAGGACGCTCGTAAATTTCTACCTAATAAATTTCCTATGCAAATAACTTTCTTCCATTTTTACAATCAAAAATAGGGATAATGTTTCGTATAAAAGAAAATCCATTGTCTTATTGTTAGTTGTTTCTTTGGACATCTAACGCGCGGACGAACTATCCATGTAATTTAAACGCGATGTCTTTCGTTGGAATACGAAATAGTTGCGTGCCAACGGAACACTATCATCCACGTACGTCGATATCACGCGAAGATACCTTGATGGCGAAATCGCGATCCAACCAGCACAGTGGCACGATCAAATTACGAGCGACAAAGTAGCCTCTCCTCAGATCAAATCGCTAATTTATATCTCTGCTTTCCAATGGAAAACTCGAATCCTTTGTACAAACACACAAAAGGCAAAGCTCCGGATAAAAAAGATAAAAATAAAAAAAAGAACACGGAGAGAAGAAAAGTGAAATAGAGTTTCATGAATCAGTGTCGAGGCATTGACACATAAGGGTAGCTGCATTAGGAATCGGGTTTAAACGAGCCGTAATATATTCAGCGGTGTACCGCTGTATCTACCGCTGTATCGGGCGTCGAAAGCGCGGGGAGAAACGGATGCATAGAGAACTCGACGATAGTCAACGTCGGTCTGCGGTTACGGTGAGTAGAAGTGACAGCCAGTAGCTGCATAATGACTCGACTGCAGCCGTTCAATGCGGTGCGCAAGCTCGGCTACGTTGTTTCGTCGCGTTGGCTACAAGAGAGAGAATCCAACTGCCACCCCTCAACAACCGAACCAACGATTCTCTCCCCTATACCTTTTGCAACCATGTTACCGGCACACCGACTCGTCTTTCACGCGCTGGCACGCGATTCTCACGGTTTCTTTCGAATCCGTAATTTCAGCCGGCGGCAATAACTCCTTCGTCGATGTAGAACCCGTAATTTCCAGCTGCTTGCTACCCTGTACGCCTGTTAATTTCGCCCCACGTTGCGCCGCAGCCCTGCATCTAGAACACTCGATTTCGTATGCGTCCTGACACATATTTTTACTTCCATAAATAAACACCTCCTGTGTAGATAAATAAGAAAATAATTTTAAAAACACATCAATATTCATTATTTTGTAAAAATTCAAAAGATTGTTTTAAAAAAAGAGACGCAAATAACACATTGTTTTAAGATTTACCTCAGTCACATATTTTACGATTTACGATGACAGACTAGTTTTTCAGACAATCGTTTCGTTCTAACTGATATGTTGAGTTTTTTGGAATGAAGGGAGGACTGGTGATCACAGGGCTGAAATATGAAATAACATCAAGTACCAGAGCGTTATAAGTAAAACATATTAATCATATGCAAATATAAATGGTGTTTTACATGGTACAACTACCAAATAAACGGTACAATATGAGGATGACCGTTGCGCGAAAAAGCGAGTAAACATTCATCGTACTTCCGGTATTCATGCGCTTAAGGAACCCTCCGAAATTCATCGAAATTACACGCGTCTCGGTTATTTAGAAAAAAACAAAAAAAAATACACGCTATAGAGAACAAATAACTATAAATGTACATATGCCAGCATAAAATTTCCTTCAACATCAAACACATTTTTTTATCACGGTTAATTTTAAACATCGACAAATTTGTCGTGATCGCAATTTGCAAAAGAAAAATATTTATTACGCCAATCGCAAACTTTTAAAAAGAGTATTCCTTAAACGCTACACACTTTTATTTGTATTTTTCACCTTTCGATTAAAATGAATTGCCGAGCGTGTTAGTTTCCTGTCGGCTAACCCGAGAGCACCAAACGAATTGTACTTGATTCAATTAAAAAAACAAGAGAAATACTTATAAAATACACGAATTTGAAAGAAACACGCGCGTCAAGTGTTAATTCAACGCACGTAAAATTACACACGTATTTAACCTTTACGCCCACATACCACGTGTAATAAGTATCCTTCGCGACACTAAAAGCACTGCCAGTAATCATAATTTGATCATTCAAAATTTGTTCTTGTTTCTTTAACGATATATGTATGTATAAAAGGTAGGGCAAAAGTTTCGATCGTCCACTGTGTGAACAGTGATACATAAAAAATTATTCAGATTTTTTTCCCTCTAAAATTGACATTTCTCAAGAATAATCGAAGTAATTCATTAGACAGCGTAAAGGTTAAATTATACAAGCACAAAGTCCATTCGTTCATCCATCCGTCCGTTTGCAAGCGCATGAAGACAGGTCGGACCCAGGTAATTTAAAATTTGTATTCTTTGTAGTAGCATGCACTTTTAACTGGGTGCACGCTCGATCACAATATATGTATGCTCAATGTGTACGTGTTACATGTGTCTGTATGTGTAAGTGTGTAAATGTGTATCTCTGTATAATGTGTGCCTGCACATATATAGATATATAGGTACATACATAGATCGTTCTAAGATCGCGCATGCCTCGGCGCATACATCTATATATATGCACCGTAATAATATATATATAATATATATTTATATATATATATATATATAATATATTCTTTTTTTGTTCATTTTCTTTCGATTTCATACTTATGACAATAATAGTTATACTTTACATGCAAAAACAAAAGTTTTATCACAGTGGGACAGCATACATTCGTTTAATAATAACGCTATATCCATGTATCGATAATTTCTTTTTTTTGTCATTTCTTCAACACCCCGTTCAGAACATGTCGTGTCCCAACCCCTGCCCCCCACCCTCAACCCCCAAGCTCCTCCGTCAACTCTTGCACTGAACGTTCAATAATGATCGGCTATTATCGCCTTCGCAGAAAATCACTCATTAACACATGTTTTACATTCGCACGCGAATGATATTCTCGCTGATATACATTTGCATCAATAGCATGTTCTTTGAAAAAACTACAAGAGAACAGAAAGGAAATATTGGCAAGGATCCAAATGGACGTACACGAATCTGTCGGTTGCGGCGGTCGAACCCGATTTTAAGACATTTTCATACGCAGTCGCAATCGTTTTTAATATTTTTAATAGTTGAAAGATTCGATACGAATCAATACTGAAATTTTTCTCGACACAATTTATAGTTGACAATTGTTTCGTATAGAATGAATTATTATAGTAATTATTACCATTACAATATTATTACTAATAATTATTATCAGTAATTATCATGAATCGTTTTACGAATTACTGTAAATTGGAGGATTTTATACGGTTCATTATCAAAACGTTTGTCAGCATAATGCAGAGCTAGCTTAGAATACGTGTGCTAGGATACGACACTAATTATGAAATAATCACTATTAGTAATTATGAGCCGTTCCAGAAATCACATTAAAATGAGAAATTCGATATGATTTATTATCGAACCGCTGATTGAAAGCGTCTTAAAATCGTGTTCCCGCGTAACGTGTTCTTCAAAGATAGATTTTCAAAATATCCTCTCCCGAAATACATTCTCTCGTACACATACACACGTACTCTTGTCACGATGATCTCTGCCACTTTCGTCGGCAAAGGATCGTCAAGAGTTACTTTGTTACAATTAATTATTAATTCGTTATACCTAGGGTAACAATATATTGGTCTACGGCGCCACCGTTTTTCCCATTCTATTAGTTTCTATTTCCTATTGGCTGTTCTCTTCTCTTCTCTACTAATTATTATATGTAATAATCGTTAGTTAGCATTGACAAAAAGAGGAATCGACCCATGTTTCATCAGTTTTGGAATTCAAAAGGACGTATTTCGTCGTCGTTAATCTCACATTCTCTCATTCTCTCTTTTACAAAAAAACAGCTCGCGTTTTGCTTAAATGTTTCATTTAGTAACTGGAACCTGAGTTTCTCGCCCGTAGCTAAAACGCCGTTTAATATTGCTGCCAATATTTATAAAAAACGTGTCCACAAAAAGCGTCCACTCCCAAAAAACACTGCATCCCTTTTTCTCTCTGACCGGTAATAATCGGACTCTTTTTTTAAATGCGATCGTTGTGGTGCATCAAGTTCCTCGAAAAAGTCTCGTCGAAATTACGAGAATCTTTATTTATCATTACGATTAATTAATTGATTAATTAATTATTATTATACGATTGCAATTACGGTTACGATAGCGTTATCGATACGATTTCAATATCAATGATTCGCAAAATATTTTTTTTCTTGCTGCAAGGCTCCTTCATTTTTCTTTTCTTTTTTAATGGCGAGCATACCGGAATATCTTGTTAGATTAATTGATCCTTATCTCTCGTGTTTTTTTTCCATCTTTCTTTATCTCCTGTCGTCACAGATAGCGCAGACATGAATCACCTCGACGGATCAACCCTATCGTACCGTACGAATTTCGTCCTTTCTCTTTTTTCTTTTTTTTTTTTCTTGTATTTGATCTCGTTCACCTTGCATGAGGGATTGGTAAACTTCCTTATAAGGAGACAAATATTGAATATTTTTAAACACTGCGAACCAAAAGATAATAGGTACACCAAATTTGTTGAAAATAAACTTATTAGCTAAAAGAATTTTGTATTATTATACTTTAGCGTAGTTAGCGGGCCAAAATTGGTTCGCAGTTTACCAACCCCTAATTTAAAGACACACACACAGACACACAATCGCTCACTCTCTTTGTTCCACGTTTCATTCTTGCTTTAATCTCACATACTGCACCTCTTTTTAACTTGTACAAAAGCTAAGGCAACTATTACGCGTTATCTCGTTCTCTGTCTAACCCTTTTCACCCCAATTAGAATTGTTTCTCTTTATCTCTTCGTTTGCTGTTCGCCGATACTTGGATCCATCGAGCACCCATCGAGTCGCGCAAAATATCTGAATCCCGTCGTGTCTGATCGAATCTCGAATGAAGATTCTCTTTTTTGGAAGAAACCGATTCCCGACGAGACACAGCAGTCGGCATGTTTACACGAGTTTGAAATAAAAGAACATGGAAACGATCGTTCAGCAAATCGTTCGTTAAGAAATGTCATCATCTTAAATCCACGTTAAATTCCGAATCGTTCTATTTCTCCATTCCTTCTTATGATTCTTCTTTTTGTTTTGTACAAAACAACTATTGGAGCTCGAATATACATATACGTCGTGATGCGACACGTTTTATATCGTACAAGAACGTTGCATTCTCTTTTATTATGCCACAAAATCTCAACGAAGACTAGCGTGCACCCCCCGCCCCCTTTTCTGAATAAAACAGAGAAAATTTCTCACGTGGGACTTTTAATTATTTCCCGAAACTGTACGAACGTTAACAATTCAAGTCCAAGAAACCAGTTTCTACGATAGCTTCGCACTCTACAACTACTTCTCCAAGTATTTCTTCAACTGAATTAATTTTGAATAATTGCAATTATAAGATTTCATCGAGTCTTGATTCACTTTGAACTATTCGCTCTCAGACGAATAGCATGTACTGCTCTTCAGTCGTTTGTTAAATTTTTTTCAATCGTAGAAACACGATCGGCGATGTTTTTATATGCATCTGAGACTTACATCGCGATGTTCAAGATATATAATTAATATATGTATTTGCATACAACATACGCCACGTATGTATTATAAATAATCAATTAAAGGTTTGCTTTCAAAGTAAGTAAAAATATATAGATATATAATATATACAATACATATATGCTCATATATATATATTTTTTTTTCGATTTCCGTTCATTTTCTCTCCGTACTCCCTCGTCATCGCTTATATTTCTTTCGCCGCCAACGAAATGTATCGCGTTTATCTTCTAAGACTGTTTTTGTGTTTCGTGTTTCATGTTTCGTGCATGCGAGCACGCTGATTTATGTGTACATTATATGCACGTGTTTGATTGTGTATATTGCGTGTCCCGTTGTTTTTTTTTTCTTGTGTACCCTTTACTTTTCGTGTTTCAAAAAAAAAAGAAAGAAGAACGACAAGACAGAGAGTGTGTCTAGAAATTTGAAGACAACGGTAGATGTCTTATTGTGTTATATAGGTTGTATGATTATAATGATGGTACTGCCAGATAGCAGATGATTCTTTGTGCAAAAATGAATGGAAAATATAGAATGACATTTTCTTGTACTAGCCTTTGTTTCTGAGATAATTAATTTTGAAAGTTCTTTAATACATTTTGTCAGGTGGAGTTGAAGGTTTGTACGTAGGAAAGGGTTGATACTTAATTTAACAAGTGCCTAATGTTTAATCATTTAAAATCAAGCTTAATGACTTTTCTGATTATTCGAAAAACTGTTTCGATTAGTATTTATTATCATTAGGAAAATTATTTCACAGGTATTCAACCATAAGGATGTTAATCGTGATACATAATTAAAACGAGATTATACTTCAGACATTGCGTCTATTTATTAGCTTAATTTTAATTATTAGAAAACCAATATGAATGGAGATATTTATCCATAAAATAGCAAGTCGTTTTCCAATCAAATACACGCGTACATTATCGTTCGTAAGTATTTGAAAAGTGTTCTCATGTCTAAGAAAATTTCATTCTTCGTCCATCAACATTACAGTTACTCGCTAAAATATAGGAATAAGGTAAAAATGGTACTTGTAAATAATTTATATGTATCTAAAAGATGCCAATCAAATCAGCAAAAAACTTTTGACAAAATACTCGCACACGTGTTAAAATGATAGTAAAATAAAAATAATTGTCAATTATTTTTAAATACGATAGTAAAATAAGCTTCATAATAAATCAATAATCAACTGCTTTTGATAAACTTTTGCCAAATTTTTCAAGAATCACTTGCAACTTTCTAATTTGCAACCGTATACTTACGAACGCTAGTGTACTCAACTCAATTTTGTTAAATCAATGATCTCCAAAACGAAGTTCACTTTACATTTCCAAATCATTTCTGCACAACCCAATTACTCTCTGTCTAATTGCACCATCGTAGCAAGCACGGCCTGTGTCACCGACATTGTCGTATTTCAAACTCCTGTCCCAAATTATTTTCTCCGATCTACAGATATTGCCACCAAATTTTTAGACAACTATCTCGTACTCGTCGCTTAACAGTAGTTTAATGCGTGGTAAAACGCGTGAAAAAAAAAAAAATTCACGCACTTCAATCGTCATCGAATCGCCCGTTTCCGGATAACACGTTTCACATTTATTATTCGCGCCGAGTCGCTCCTAGTTCGCCTTCTTTATCATTCTAACGATGTGCCTGAAATTCTAACGACGTCTTTAATTACACGCTCGATGGATTTTAACAACGCTCGTTCTTTTCCATTCGAGCGACTATTATTTTTCTCTTTTTCTGTTGTGAATCGTGAACGAAGCCGGAAATATAAATCAATAATTCGAAAACGAAGAATGCGAAACACGAAATGATCGTACCCTTCGAAAAGCAATTAACCCGATAAAACAACATTCATTTCTTGAATTTCTTCATTAAAAAGGAACGCGCGATTCGATGACGCGATCATTAATGATCGATTACTGCACCTGCGCGCGATTGGACGATCACAAATACAAGCCTATCGGCGCCAGGGCACTTGAATTGTTTTTCTCTCGTATAAAAAACTTAAGCTACCTATAAACCTACGGTAATTCGAAACCTTTAGGATGAGCAACGAGCCTATTCCTTTTTTTTTTTTCGTTTCTGTGTATGTTTGCTTTTCTTTCTTCTTTCTTTTTAAACATACCAATCTCTCGTTTACATATGTTTTCCCTCCGTGTCTCGAAGTTCGTCATCCTGTACTACACTGAACGAATAGAATAGAAAAGAAAATAAAGAGAAAAAAAAACAACCACCATCGTTGCTCTGAAACGCTCGAGATCGTTCCTCGCTTCTTCATATCGATTTACATTTCGTTTCTTCTGACTATATTGGTAAACGAGAATCACGGTGAACGTGGATGATCGAAAGGAACATCCGGTTCCGATCGAAGTGACCGCTAACGATCGAAGATGAATCACTTGGACGGTGTACTCGATACTCTTTTGTGATTACGGACCGCACTGTAATGCGCAAAATTTCTCCAGTTCCCGTCAATTGAAAGCAAGGGATTCAGAGATGTTTCTTCCTGCCACCAGTCTCGCCGAATGATTCTTGTTAGATTTCTGAGATCATTCAAAAGCAGCACGAACATCGATATCAAAAGCGAGAAAGATCCCTCGATCTACCCCGAGATTGCAAATTTTCTGTAACGAATTTTCGTCTGTTAAGCGGGGAAAAAATAAAACATAATTAACTCGTCGTATGAAAGCCCGTGATTAGGTTTCATACGACGAATCAACTCGCGTATCGGTTACCACTGTCGAGTTAACTCGTCGTGTAATTATTCACATACGGATAACATATGGCAAGTTAACGCGGCGTGTAATAATTCACATAGGTTGCGTACGACGAGTGAACTCTTCGCTAGAATTGCTTCGCGCATGACAAGTTAACACGTTGGCAACTATTTTTCATCAAAACTTACAAACCACTTTGCAATCATTTTTGCTACGAAACAGCTCGTATCTCTTCATCTATAGATCCCAATTATTGTTCAACTTCTACTTCGTGGATCAACGTGTTAACAAGCCTCATCGATCAGATCGATACACGGAAGTTTTCTCAATATTCAATGTAAAACGAGAATACTGATAACACGCAGACAAATTTCACAACGTCTCGAGGTAAATAATGCGTCGCATCGTAAGAAAGGAGAAGAGCAGCTGATAATTCCGAACACGTTATAAAAAGTACCGTTCTCGAACGAACAATAAGAAAAATATACGAATAATAAAATCACGAATGGCATTTGCACATATCAGTCGCGGGACAATGCTATCGTCGACACGAATGCCTGTTTATCATTCGACGATCACACGCACGCATCGTAATTAAGTCCTACAGGAAAGTATAAGAAGAAGAAGAAGAAAAGTAAATCATAAAAAAAAGCGACTGGAAATTACTAGACACGATATATCTGTATATATATATTATATATAATATACCTCCTTTCTCGGCAATCCGAAATCACAGATAATACGTTTTTTTTTTAACTTCGCGTGAAATCATCTCCGCGTGCAAGCATCAAAATGCACGCAACCTGCACAGAGGTCTGGCGTGCAGCACATGAAATTTAACGTATAAAAAAAAACACACGAACTCCCGCGCGCATCCGTATAAAATTTCGTTGTGATGAATGTCGAAATGCGGCGGGGACTTTTCAATCGAATACCGAGCGGAAGTAGAGTCGTTTTTATATTTCTTCGTCGTCCAACGGCGGCGACCGCTGCTACCACTTTCTTCATTTCGTGGATTTCATTGTATAATCGCTAGAAAAAAAAAACGTCTCTCGTCGGCATCGTGCCACGGATGCATCTAATTATACTCTAATATCACCGTCGAAGATTACTTACTTCGTCGATCGCATTCGCGACGTAAAACCATATGTCAGCGCATCGAAGTATCTTCGCAAAAGAGAATATCGAAGAAGTCAGAAGTACAGTGGTCTACAAAATTCATTCAATCCGTGTTTTCATTTTCTTTTTACGAAGGAACAGACGATGGGATTACTATTTATGATGTTGATTACTTTAACTACCCTGATTACCAATTGAAACGATGAGTAGTTTAAACGAAGTCAGATTTACGTTCTTTCGTTCTGTTCTGTAGGTATTTTTCTTTTTTTTTTTTTATCCGTCGTCGTATTGCCTGTTAAAGACTAGATATATGCCTCTGTGATTCTGACGTGTTCGATAGAGTTAAACACATTCGAAGATGCGTCGCACCTCGCTAATTTCTTTCTCTGTCGCGCGTACCCACGGAGGAATTTTAAACCGACAGCGACCACAGGTACCGATCTTTCTTGTTCACACACGCGTACCAAAGGGAATTTTCGAGACGATCGTCGAGAAGGTTTTATCCAAAGACGAACGCCCGCAAGACCCTGAGAAACTAATTGTAAAACTTACGACGTAGCGTGTCATTATGGTCCTGTCGAGTGAAACGTAATCGTTATTTTCTTCTTTTTATTGCGCCATGGCAATGTACGCGCACTGTACCATCGTCTTATAAACTATGCAGTTTCTGAGGATTACTACCGCTACCACTTATCAACGTTTATCCGCTGTATCGTCAATACCACCGTATTTCGTTTAAGGAAACGGTGTTCACCTCTTAGTTAGAATAAAAAAAAAAAAAGAAAAAGAAAGAAAACGGAACGATCAATTATCGCGTGTTTCTTGAGACAAAGACACCATCGTACCGATCGGGAAAAAAAACGAACGAGATCGTTTCTTTTTTATCCTGGAAAACTCGCGTGTGCGCACACGTGAATACGCGTACGTAACAACATTTGTGTAAGTCGGTCAGCTACGTTAATCGCAACACAAGTATTACGTGTGCGGCATAAAGTGTTGATTCTCGAGTGGACGCGTCAGCTGTAGTTGGTTCTGTGTGTGCATCTGCATCTGCAACTGCATCTGTTGAGCTTGTAACTGCGCCAACGCAGCGGGTGAAGCAAACGCCGGATAAGCTAGTGTCGTGTTCAGGCACTCGTTGTGTTCTTCCAAAGAGTTCTGAGCATAATGTAGCACCAAGTGTTTCAAACTCTTGTGAATGTTATACGGCTCGGCGAAACCGAAGCCGCGTTCAGTACCGTATATTATGCAATGATTCACCGTACCGTTACACCTGTAACAAAAATAAACAGACGGTATTGTTTTGTGTCCTTAAGGCATTTGTCGAAAAATAATAGGCGTATAGAAAAGTAATCGATAAGTTCCATATTCGGCATTGAGAGAACTGGTGTAAACTCGATTGTAAGAAAGGTCAGTATTCATTTCGCGCAATTACCACTGTCGTAATCACCTTTGTATATCAGTGTAGACGGTACAAACGTCGCGCGTTTGCATGAAATTTTGATAAGCACGACACGAGTATTTTTAACACGTGGATATCTACTTCAATAAGCAAAGCTTATGATACGAGTTGTTTACTAGTAAAGAAGCAAAGATTCTTTGAAACATTTCAAAATCATCAATTTCCTAATAAAATGAATACGTACATGATCGAAAGAGCGTATTGTCCAGTTCTCGAGGTTCGAACGAGAAATGTACCATCTGGCCTCTCGGCCAATAAACGATCAGCATCGGGACGAGAACATTCTAAATAAAGCCACGTCTTCTCGTCCGAATGAACTTCAAGATCCACTTCCTGAAGATCTCCGTACAATTCGCCCAATACAGGATTTGAAAGCGAGTGTAAAGTGAATATAAGTTTATTGATTTTGTTTTGATTCATACCATTCTTCTTCAACCATCTGAAACATAATGTATCGTTTACAAGTATTCTAACTAAAATTATATCACTGATAATTTAAAAAAAAGCACGCAACACTTACGTTACATGCTTATCCTTCTGGCGTTGAAGCTGTTGAATTTCAGGTTTCAGTTTCTGCATTTCTCTTTCGAGAGTTCTGTTGTAAGCAATCTGTTCTTTCAAGCAACGATCCAATTGCTCTCTGCTATCTTCTAAGGATTTCAGTCTTCGTTTCAACAGTTCTGCATTTTCGGTTAATCTATAAATACCAAAGTGATTACATACTCTCCTTCGAATGAATGATCGAAAGTACAGATAAATGATACTCACGTTAATATTTCGTGAGGTTGAGCTTCTTTCTGGAACTTTTCTTGCAATTTCGTTTGATCCTCGAACATTTTAATAGCCTCCGAGAACGCTTCCAACGCTTGCCGTTTCAGTTGTACCTCGGAAGCGGTTCTGTTATACATTTCCGAGAAACCAAGGTACTCCTTCAATGCGTCGGTTAACTCTTTGTCGAGTTCAATGTATTTTTGTACGACATTCGCCATGTCTGTTGTACTTCCAATATCATCGTCCTGATAAAAGAGAAGGAAAAAACGACAGACTCGATTTAATAATGGAAAAAAACAGAAACAAAGAGAGAGAGAACGACGTTTAAATCATCTCGAAAGTTACCTGTTGAAACCGAGACACAGGGTACAATAGTTTAATATCCAGCGTGGCATTATACTGTGCCAAAGAGCAATTCCTATAGTGATCCACCAGCTCGATAACCGAATGAAAGTTATACGGCTCCGAGAAGCCATATTTTCCGTTCCGCTGACAAATCTTGATAAGCTTGTTGGTCCCATCTTTACGCAATGTCAGGGTATATTCCCCTCCCTTCGAGGAAGCGTCACGAACCAAAAAGGTACCATCCGGTGCATCGATCATTTTCTCGTTAACTTCATCCCTCGTTATGTCTCCCCAATACCATTCAGCTTCTTGCAGTGTACGTGGCCTAATGAATGAAACGTAAAACAATGGATGTAGAATGTAGAGTAAGGAAAAATTTAACAACTCTCTCCCTTGAAGCATATTATTATAAATTGTTATTATTCACTATGTTTAGGGAGAATTACCTATGAGGTTGTTGCTGTTGTTGCTGTGGTTGTTGTAGCTGTTGTTGTTGTTGTTGATTACTTTCTGCGCTGGACGTTGATGGAGCCATAGTAGTGCTATCCTCGTCAAGAACAGGGAACGGATCTAAAACTGGAAATTGTGGTCTCGAAACTTTTCGCGGTGGTAGTTGCGGAGGACTCGCGAATTGTGGCAATCTTTCGTTCCAATCGCCGTGTAATAAAAGTATCTCTATAATTCGTATATGAGCCTCGATATTGTGAACGATTTGTCTGGAACAGCAAAGAAAATGATCATTTATAAAGATCCATACAAAGTACAATCGTTTGACCGCGACTAATAGATAGCCGGCCACATAAGAATTAACAGAGGATTCGCTGTCGAAGCAATAAATTTTTAGCAAAATGAAAAAGCAACCGATTGCGATTTATCTCTTCTGGTTCAACTCGTTTCAAGCGAAAAGCGATGATGCAACAACCGCGCATCGGTTAATGCGAAACTATGGAAACGCGTTAATTGGACATATTTTTATCATCGTTCGTCGCTCATCTCTTGCCAATACACTCGCGGCCTTAAACGTGAACGTACTGATGATTGACTAACTTATTGTATATCTGGTTGAAAGGGTTAACTATATTATTATATTATATTATTCCTATTCCTCTGACTGTTTACCGTTCTGTTCTGTCCCCAAAGGATTAACACACCCTTTTTTAAAAATAATAATCAATAATCTATAATTAACTCAATCATTTATTATATTTATATTGAATTCTTGATTTTAACGTTTGTTCTCGCAAAATCATGTACACCGATTATACAGACAACAACTCCACTGTGTATGAATTTACTGCAGTCTGATGTAGACACACAAGTATAATAAATTGAAATAATTATTTTTCTGAACTTACACGATCCGTTCCCAAGGTGGTCTGACGAAAATGTGACAGAGAACCTGTATGAGGATGGTAGGAGGCTCCGTGTAACCTCTTGCGTGTTGCAGCTGACAGATTCGACAGAAATGAGCCATCAAATGAAACAATGTGGTACGATGATGTTCTGGAAGCTCAAGGACCAGCTGTGCTAAACGTTGCGCGCATTGTTCGTCATTCTTCGTATCTAAATACAAGAAAACAATGTCTCCTATATCCTTGATTAAAATAAAACATCGTTATTTTGATTCAATATGGAACTGGATGCTTACTAGATGCTTCGATAAACCTGTCGTAGAATTGAACGGGTATCACCGGATCCGGCAATTCCCGTAGAAATTTCTTCAATACGCTCGCGATACATTGCGGGGTGTAGGAATTTAAATCAGCGTTACAAACATCTAGAAACGTAATGATGATTATTCGTTAAGAGAATGAAATATGATGGAAAAATATTGGCGATGGTAATAGTGAAAAGTTAATTGGCTGACATTACTTCTCAATTAGACGTAACAAGCAATGAATTTTGTTTACCTTCGTTTAACTTTTGCCGCAGTTCCAACGTTTGCTCGTTAGGAGGACTGCTGTGGTAGACTTTGTAAAGATCCAGCGTGCTATCCGCAAACGCCTTCTCCTCCAAGGCACGGGTACACCGTTCAACTAGGATAGGTGCGGTACGAGTGGAAGTGTCGAATTGCAAGCACAAACCAAGACCGAATACTGAAATATAAAATACAATCGATCGTATCAACAAATTTCTATACAGTCCACTCAAAATGTTAAATTATCTAATCAGACGAGCATGAGTAGAATAATTCGAATGAAAAAAATTTCATTTCCACCCAAGTGTATCTGTACGTGTATTTGCGATCGGTATTTCAATTGTAAGTCAAAAATTTCCATCGCACGCGTACAATTTCAAAATGTAAACACCGTTACACGTAACGAGTAAGTATAACCGTGTTTGGTAACGAAAGGGTTAAAAACTTTCGTTCGCACGTGTGTTGATGTTCGACCAATGACAGAGAGAAAAATCAAGGGAACAGCTGTGAAAACGAAAACGAAGTCGAAGACGAAGACGATGACGATGATACCATGTGGCTTATAATGCGAATCTTCGACGAGAGTAACGTGACAAATAGCAATAACGAAGAGAAAAAAAGTATGTGCAAACAGGTGCACGTAAAGGAGAAAAAGCATCGAGTGTCATTGACCCGGTAGAGGGGTAATAATCGCGCGACGAAAATTAATTAGCTGTGTAAATTAGCGTCCGCTCGCTGGGGAAACATTCGCGGCGGGTTGAACGTCGCGGCCGCCACAGAGAAAACGGGGGCCTTTTGCTAAAGAGACAGAAACGGGCATCTGCAACAGATTCGTCCGTTTTTATGGATATGTTGGAAAGAAAAAGAAAAATTCCTGACATCTTACAGACGCATTCCAGACGCTCGAGGAGAAACGTAAAATCGTAAAGAACGTTCTCTCTTTCGTTCTTTCTTTCTCCGGCAGGCTGGATGGAGCAAACGAGTGACCCAGGGAAGTCGTAGCTACCATTCCTTTTTGTTCCAGCACGGATCGGACGAAAATAAGCGGGTCGAAAGGAAAGGATGCGTATATTTTTCTACGCGGTTACGTAACGTGTTCGCATGGTGGACGACATTCCATGGAGGCAGGGGTCTTGCACGAATATCGGCGTCCTTTCGAAGGACCATTGTGTACATAATCCAACTCCATTTATCCAAATACGTTTACCTATGCGGAATAATGAAATTTCATGCTTGAATTCACTTATTCAAATATGTCGTCCTATTATTCAAACAAGAAATCATTGTTACCGAGCCGAAGCAGTGACTCTCTATTAAGCTATCTAATTTTAACTTAATCATCGACAGCCACTGCTTACACAAATATAATATAATATAATAGAAAAATGTCCTCTATTCTACTGCTCCTCGTGTACCATCGGTACACGTGGTGGTCTCAGCCTTTTCCATTTCAATCAGCAAAACTCTAAAGTCCAATTTCAGTGTAAGAATATGTAATAGAAAAATGATGATCGTAGTTTAAAAGCAAGTCGAACCTCA
The DNA here is from genome assembly GCF_051020975.1 of Osmia lignaria lignaria. Classification (NCBI taxonomy): domain Eukaryota; kingdom Metazoa; phylum Arthropoda; class Insecta; order Hymenoptera; family Megachilidae; genus Osmia; species Osmia lignaria. The sequence continues at coordinate 778,707 of NC_135047.1, read as the reverse complement.
TCGTCGATCCATCGTAGGACACTTGTACAATCAAAGGCGTGTAAGTACGCATGCATTATAAGAAGAAACTAAGATATAGACATGTGCGGAGGAGTGGGAAAGAGAGGAAAGAAGGCGAAGGATGAAGAGGAGAAGTGAAAAGAGAAGAAGAAGATGGTGGGAGTTGTAGGAGAGACTGGTACCAAGCAGAGGTAGGAGAAAGAAATTTATTTTTACGACCACACAACAACGACGTCTTGTTCTGTTCGTGAGAGTGTATCTTGTCGAGAAAAAAAAGTTTGAATTAAAAATCTGCGCGAGCACGTCGGTCGGGCAATATAAATTAAACGCACTGACTGCCACGACGAGGGTCACCGATAATCGACATCTGCAATTTTGTACAATCGCATGAATAATTAAAAAAAAAAAAAAAAAGAGAGAGAAGACAACGGATTTATTTTTACTGCTATTTGACGTCGAATTTAACGTGTTAATAAAAAAAACAAGCGTTTCCATTATTCCATTTAAATCTAAAATCGGTAATTATTTAGAACTTGCTCCTGCTCACCGATTTTCGTGACCTTGAAATATGTTGTCAAGGTCATCATTCTGAACAACTTTTCCCTATACATTGTACCGCTGCTCGGCCTGAGTTTCCGAGATATTTGCAAAAATCTTTGGTAATTAGTTAGAAGTTTGCCCTCCTCACCGATTTTCGTGACCTTGAAATATGTTGTCAAGGTCATCATTCTGAACAACTTTTCCCTATACATTGTACCACCGCTCGGCCTTAGTTTCCGAGATATTTGCAAAAATCTTTAAACTTAGATTACGAGTACACTGTATTCTGGGAAAAATGGAGACTGAATGGTGATTGAAAAGTGATTGAAGTGGTTTGAGGTTAGGGTTAGGGTTAGGGTGTTGTTTTTGATTTTTTCACGTTATAATTACTCTTTCTTTCATTTTTTATATATTGTATACTTATTATTCATTTTGTGTTTTGTCAGAAATCGGAAACATTTCGCCCATTATGTCAAAAAATGCCATTATACGCTCATTAACATCATGTTGACGTCGGAATAAAAACTCGGCTATATATTCCACGTAATGAGACGTACGAGTGCCATAACGAGGAATATTAGCTCTCGTATCACGCCATGTACGCAGTAAACCTAAACCTAACCTAACCCTAACCCTAACCCTAACCCTAACCTCAAACCACTTCAATCACTCTTTCAATCTTTTTTTACGAATATCTCGGAAACTAAGGCCGAGCGGCGGTAACATGTACAGGGAAAAGTTGTTCAGAATGATGACCTTGACAACATATTTCAAGGTCACGAAAATCGGTGAGGAGGACCAACTTCTAAATAATTACCCTAAAATCATTTCATCTAAAAGGAAAACGATATCTTAGGAAGTTGTCTCGGTTTGCTTATATCGATAACACTTTAATCGTCTACACTCTACACGTTGGATCACGATTCCAAGAGTTGCCACAGAATTTCTGAGAAAACTGTCTACCTTCGCGGGAACGCATACTCGCGGCGCGTATTACAGCTCGTAGGCGTCGTAAGTGACGAATGTGGCGATGATCTTCGTTGCAACTGTAGGTATCTATCTTGTTTTCAGTACACTTGGATAATAACTCGTAACCTACAATACGACTTTCAAAACAATAATAATTTGAGTGTTTAAAATTCATGTTCGAATCGTAATGTATGCGTTGATCACCGCAACATAATCTATTGATACGGAATAACAATAACAACAGCAAGTCGGTCCGGCTCCAACACTCTCGGTTCACACTTCAACCAGGCTATAACTCAATGTTTCGATCGAAAGACACCATGAATATTTAGTTATTCAGATATTAGAACGACAAGTAACGCGGCAAGCATCGCTGGCGTCCTTGCTGCAAACTTCATAAACCGTGTGTCCGCGGCGTTCGATTGCAAAGCAGGCAACAAGCTCGATTCCAGCGTCAGCGAACACGTTTCTGATGCAATCCGGGGATAGTCGCGGTTAAAAGACATCTGAATTTTTAAATTGTTTCCGTGTTTCCGTCCCATTAACGTAACGAAGAAGTAAATGGGTGTGTTACGGACCGAGGCTGTATCAATGTCACACGTTACGAAAGTGGACGGGTGCGTATGTATGTGTGGGTATTTTGTCACACTTACCTGGAGTAAATCTATGGACACGATTTTCCGAGTCGACTGGCAGGCAGTTAGGGGGCAAACCCGTCGCCGTACACGTCCTGTGAGCTACTAAACCGCAATCTATCGGACAGAAAGCAAAGAAAAACTATTAATATAGTAATATTTTCTATATTTCTCTTTGACAATCTTTTTTGTCTCATTTTTTTTTTTTTTTTTTTTTTTTTTCTTCACTTTTAATCAGTCATCGTAAAAGTTTGACAAACGTTATCACGATCGATGATCGATTATTATCAATTGGTATCGATGAGTTGATAAAACACACCTAGACAGAGAAAACCTTGATGCAGCAGGCCCCTGAGGTATTTATGGCACTTGTCGCACTTTTCCAACACGCTGAAGCTTTGTGGCATGAGGGTATGAGCATTATTACAAGTCGAAGAACCACTGGCAACGGAAGAGATCGAGTCGGTGACCATGCTGGACGTGGATGGTGTGGCTATGGCGGCAAACTGTGGCAACGAAATCGACGACGGTGAGGCTGAAGACTGGCATAGCTCCTCGATGCAAGCTAAAATGGTTCTCTGGTGGAACTCATCCTTGATGCCCATGTTCTGCGAACAAGACAAATCGTGCGATCCTTTGTACCGTCGTTGGTCGAATCAACAAGTTTCCTGATTTCTTAATCCATTATATCTAACACTGATTCAAGTATTTCATACCGATAGCCCTTCTTTCCGGGTCAGTAGATTCCCGAGTCAACAGGTGTCAGGGACACAAAGTGTGTTAGTCTAATATGTTAGCTTCTTTACATGGTTAAATCGCTCGATGCATTACTATTATGGACTTCTGCTTGGAAATTTTTCAGCCGTATCGATTAAATCGCTATGGAATTTCTAAAACGTGAAGTAAATAGATTGTTAAATCATTTCGCTACTTCCGTCAGGCTAGCAGGAATTTTGTCCAAGTTATGGTATTCGGGTGTGAGAACGTCCTGGCTATTTTAAAATGTGCCGACTAACGTGTTTCCCGGCGCCACGTCGCGCACTGGGCCAAATCTGGCTATTATTAGCCTGTACGCGGCAAAAGTGAGAATCGATGCGCACACGTATGTAGGTAGAGTGTTAAGAAAAATAATGGTCACGGCTCATCGAGCGATTCGGTAACAATGCTGCGTAGAGGAGGAAATCTGGCCAACGTCAGCTATCCTCAAAGAAGTCGAGCGATAGAAGAATGTGAAAGATAGAGGTGACAGTACGAAGATGTTAAGTGTCACCACGAAGGGCAATCAAGTAAATAGGCATCGGTATACTATAAAATTGAAACTGTAAACGCCGAAATGCAGAAGCTGAAACACATGTCAAGCTACAATATTACTAGCGGACCCTGTTCCCTCTAGGTCAATAAGCAATGCCTTCAGTATTTTATGCCTCTGTAAGTTTGAAATAAGGCCACTTCGTAACTGCGACCCGTCAACGCTACAATTTTACACCCTAGGTCAATAAGCAGTATTTCTTACAGATGCTTTTGCTTTTACTTCTGCTTTTTTATAGCTCCATAAGTCTGAAATAAGGCCACTTTGTAACCATCAACGATCTAACTAATTTTCACAATCCATTCAGAGAGAACAAATCACTTCCCTAAGGTTTCTTTACAACTTATCCATCCTCTTAACGAGTATAACGAATACGGTTAAAAAAGAAAGTTTTAAGACGTAATTATCTCATTCTTCGTTCGACCGCGGTCGGTGTAACGACAAGTAGCCGCGGAAACGGCGAAGCCTTCGATCCGCGAGGACGAAACATAATTTGCCAGCTCATGGCTCGAGTGCAAAAAAAAAAAAAAAAAAAAGAAACGAGCGACGAGAGTGTAGAATTTTTGCTTGTATCAGCGAACGAGATAAGACGGCACGGGGTTAACATGTAATTTATCAACGCTGAGACGGCCAGCGTGGAGCGTTAATTAGACGCGCAAAGACATCAATCCCGAAAGTTTGTTCTTTTTTCCTTTTCTTTCCTTTTTCGGGGAAAGAAAGACACACGTTTCTTGCATCGCGAGATGGTCGTTAAATTGTTACGCTTCGTCGTCTGGAACGGAAAACGCTTGCTCGACCGACCCGTCGACGCCATGATAAAGATAGTAACGCCCTTAATTTGTTTTCAATAATCGGACCGTGTCTCGTGCTCTGGAAAGAAAACGTCTCAGACGAGAACGAGGTGTCGTGTCGTTCTTCATAGAATATGAAGAGGGGAAACTGATTTGGAAGAAATCACGGCGTCGTCGAACAAACGTGTTCGGAATTCGTTATTCATTCGAGTAGCTAAGCAATGAGAAAGGTGTGCCAGGATGGCACGAACGGATTCGTAAATCGATTTCAGATTAAGAAAAGATACCTAAGGACCAAAGGATCTGCAGAGCTAAGGAGAAGCAGATGCGGTTTCTTTCCTACGAGACTCATGGGAGCTAAGGAGTGAATCCTCGAGTGAAGGACGAGGCGAACGGGAACCGAACGATTTCTCGCGCCGAAAGGACACTTGGAGACGATTTACGAGTCGATTAGCATGGTAATACACGATTTACGCTCGAAGGATCCTTGGCCAGACGAGTATTTTTACTCTTTTCGTCTGAACACGAGTATCGAGACGCGTCGAGACCCGTCGTGACTAAATTTCCAAAAGATCCTTGCTAACACGATCATCTATTCGAAAGAGAAAAAATAACCCCCGAAGTTTTCTTTTATGATAAAACAAAATCTCTTCTCCGAAAAAAAAGAAACTTGAAAAATTTGATGCTTATCTCAATGCGGAAATGAATGTCAAGCAATTAGCGAGCGACGATCAGTTGATATCAGATACAGTTAATCCATTAATGAAGAATTCGCTATAGAATCAATGAATTTATAGCGAAAATAAATTTCTATTCGGCACATTTTCGTCAACCTTCACCGTGAATTTACTCGTGGTTTTTAAAAGTCGTACACGATGCTTTGAACTGCTTCGAAATTCTGAAGTCATGCCCGAAGATAACGTTTGGAGAATTCTTTGGCAAAGATACGAACTCGAAGATGCTCGCCAAGTACAGCTGATAAACGGTGAAAAATTTCGCCGAAGGAGGAAAGATAGAAAGAAAAAAGGAAAGAGTAAAATATATGTACGTGTATGGGGGAGAGAGAAAAGAGAGAGAGGGACGGAGAGAGGAGTCGATAAAGAGTCGAGCGTGGCGTACAAGAGACGCTACACAGGGCAATTACAGGGTCAACGGGCCAAGGAAAACGTCGTCCAGATACTCTCGACTCGAGGTCATCGCCTTTGAGTACTAGCCAAAGAATTTTCGATCTCCCACCAACATGGTTACTGAACCGACACGGTTCCCTGAATCGAAACCACGAGAGAAACGAGAAGAAAAATTCGCGGTCGACTACCATATTGCTTGCCATCCGTTCTCGATCTCCAAACGATCAGACCCTTATCGACTTTTAATGGTCTCACAGTTGTTCGCTACCAAGTTTCCGATAAACGTTGGAATTTTAACAAACTCTCCCGGCGATATATCGAAACTTTACTCGATTTCCTTGATAAGAACAAAACTAAAATGCTCGATCAATTTTTTGAGACGCGAATAATTTGCTTCGTCTTTTCTGTCGCGATTAGTGCAAAGCTTTCTATAATATTAGGTTACTGTTTATCAAGCACAGAAAGTCTGATATAGTTTAATGGCATAATAATAATGAGATGGAATGTAACAAGAAATTGTAACTATGAAAAGAAAGAAAGAAATTTGGATGAAATTGACTTACCATGAGCTTATCCCGGTCTAGGTGGGGAAGATCACTGCCCTTGACGTCCTTCGACTTGAAAACGTCCGCATAGCGGTAGAGATTTAGGGCAGCCATCCATTCGACCACGTTTAATGATGTCCACTCGTTCACGGGCTGCCGATAGAAGTGAACGACTCAGGAATAAAAAACATTTCTATACCAAGTACAGGTATGAAGTGATCGAAAAGGAAATGAAATGGCATCATCGTGGAAGGAATTCGCGCAGAATCGCACGACGCAACGATTTGCAAAGAAACGCTAGCAGATATAATTAATCTGACTTATTCGCGAATGAAATTATGTAACGAATCCGGTATAATCGTCGGTAGCGAATTCCACGCGCCGATAAATCGCAATGACGCGTTTACCATTTAAAAAATTCGCACGCGAACCCGCGGGGAAAACGTGCTTGTATAAACAGAATGAATAATTTCAGACACTGGCGTGATCGATTCCCCTTCTCCCATTCCTTCTTCCTCCTACAAATTCCAGTCTCGTTCTGTGAAATTCGAACGTCAATTAAGTTGCTTGAATTGGTCGCAAGTGTCTCGGAAATCTATTGGTACGCTTTCATTAACGCGTCGTCTGTTGTCAAAGTCATTGCTGATCGATGCTTGATATTTCATTTAACCAAATCATTGAAAAATTACATTAGTAACATTAGTAACTTGAAATACAAAATTAGTATGTCGTGTTGCAGCAGACGTGACTAATTCTATTGTGCCAGACAACGCATTAACACCTTATCACGTGAAAATATAAATTATTAAAGATTAACGATTAAAGATGTTTAGTCTATAATTTACACTTCGACAACCGCAAATATCATGTCATTTTCTTATATCCTACATATACCTAAAGGAAATTTGCCTTTTTCTCTCACAACTACACGTGTTTGGGCTGACTGTCGAACAAGTAGAGGCGTCCGTCCAGTGATCAGACACAAAGAGACTGATTCTACTCCTTGCACGGACAGGAATGCCAGAAATTGAACACGTTGATTGTCGCACTCGAAATACACATAACGAGCAATATATCGATAGAGTAGTCGATAAAGCGAAAACGTAAAAACCAACGGGGAAAAAAGAAAACGTAACCTTCTCTCGTAACCTTAAGACTTAAGCCTACGATCGGGACGATATGAGCTAGATAAGGCTGAGCTTCGTATCACGACCACTCGAAAAAAAACTCAAGTCTGATCTCTGAATATTCACATTTATCATTTGATAGACTGTGGGAGAATTTTCTTAGAGAAATTGTAAGAATCGTGAAAATTGTGAAAATTTATCAATGTCGTGAATCGTGTTTGAACTCGAAGAAAATAGAATACCGTTGATTGTATAAGCTTGATAATGTGATTAGAATTATATCGGCTCGAACGTTAACGGAAACGCGTGAGACGTTCTTCTATACAATCGTGTACAATTCAAGCACGCGTTAATGTTTACTTATAATTAGAAACCAAGAAACCGAGGATCAAATGAATCGTAACCGTTCTAAGTATCTCGCTCCGTTCAATGCTAATTAATTATAGAGAATTCTAAATAATTATAAATTCAGACATCGATGGTAAGTCGACAATTGTCGGTAATTGTAAACAATTACCTAATATATATGTAGATAATATATTGCTAGATTTTCTTCGCTATCATTCGCGAAAGTTTCAAAAGAATTCGTTTCGTTTTAATCGTCATTGATTTACGATACCCCGGCACCGCTACTACAGTAGAAACGTCAAATGATTAAGTCATCATTTCGACCTTGCTCCTATCGAAGACCAGACGGAATCATCGTCACGATCGTAAACTCTAAACTCGCAATGATAAACAGCAACGTTGTTAACGAGAGAAAGTCAAATGTAAAGATTACACTTATAGTACTACCGGTGTTTCCCTAAAAACTGCAAAATTATCGCTTCCGTTCCGTACACTGTAAATATAAACATTGTATTCTGAATGATTCGAAGCAGTAGCTTTAACCGTACAGATAATCAAAGTTTTAAATCTCACACGATATTCAACGTATTAATAATCTATATCATTTTGTGTCTGAATATACATCGTTATCTCTACTGCGGTCCATTGTGGCAGTCGAAGTGTAATAACTGCAACCATTTCCTATACATTATACACCGTCCGGTCCCCTCGCGTACCGCATGCAAGAAAAGTGCAAGAGAAACGCAAGAGAAATGTTCATAAAAAAGAAAAGAAAAGTTCCCCTTTAACGGTTTAGCGTTGCTTTCGCCGTGAGATAAGAGTAACGATGCTCGTAGATTGCGATTTATCAAGGGGGAACGAAGCGAGCCTGGACACGCGTCGAACAAGCAGAAAGAAGGAACAGTTCGAAGCAGAGAAGGAGAAGAATGAGCGATCGTACTGACCTTGTCCTTGTCGAGAACCTGGCCCGGTAGCGCGTGACCCTTGCTACTCCATTGGCAGAGATGCTGCCCGCTGTACTCCGAGCAGACCACGTGGAAGCACGCATGACACTCTGTGGGACATAGAGAACCGCACATGCAACAGCAGGGATTACAAGCGGCTGTTAGCTTATTAGTGGTCGTCTCGGACCCGGTTCCATTGCCCTTGACAAGGGCGCGTTGCCCGTTACTGGCAAAGCCCTGCTGACCGATTGAATTCGCGTCGACACCGCCCTCTGCCACTCGTTCGCGACTACCGCTCAACGAGCGCGACCGCGACCGCGACCGCGACGGTTCGATGGTCTGCAGCCACGGCTGTTGCAACTGCGGTACGATACCGTCGCACGAGCACAAGAACCGATGAAATGACACCGGTCTGGCACAAGCGGAAACGTTTATCCAACAATTCTGATCGTGTTCGACGTGTTCGCTCGTAGGCGGTGGCGGAATAACGTTTTTCGAACGAAACGTTTGCCTCGCAGCATCCTCGTTCTGTAAACTGTTAATTTGGCCCGATTGGGGTACGTTCAACGAGGATATACCGGGATAATGATTGAGAGTTACGTTGCCGTTCATCAAACTTGTGGAGATCGATGGAGTCGAGGAGACGACGGGTGAGAAAGTAGTAGCGGGTGCAGAAGAGCAGCTGGACGAAGGGGAAGTGCTGTTAACGGGATGAGTTTGGTGATTACCAACAACAGGGTAACGTCTGGATAAGGGCAATGTGACATTCCCTTTGGATTTGCTCAATTCGGAACCGCGAGTGGGATCGTTGACGTAAATGTTTCTAGACGGGCTTGGTCGGCTCGTCGAACCGGTAAAATGAAGATCGTTGTAGGTCGCATTGTGGACAATGGTTGGTAAATGTGATGGCAGTTGTCTCGAATCGCGGTGCAGCTGCAGATTGGACGCGATCGAGGTGGAGGCGGTCGATGCTGGTGGCACGATCGTTGGGGTAACGGACGAGCTCGAGGCGACGGGGTTCGTCGTCCCGGCACCCTTCCGGAGCATGTAATTGTCCGAGTCGACAGCTAAGAGCCGTGGCATGGCCGTGCTTTTAGCTTTATTGTCATCGCTCGGGTTCTCGTTCGGCGACTTGAGTGATTTCGGTGATTTCGGCGATACTTTCGTTTCGGCTAGCTTCTCGTATTCCTCTCTGTTCGCTGGCGACGTTATCGGGCTAAGGAGATCGTGTATCCTTCCGTGTAAGGTGACCGCAGGCTGCACCTGCGGAGCAGCGGTCGCAGCTGCGGCGGCGGCGGCGGCGGCAGCAGCGGCAGCGGCGGATGCACTTGACGCCCGCTTCATAGCTAAGGCCGGTCACGATCATCAAAGCTCGAGCCACGACTAGGTTTTATTAAACGCTTCCATGCTGGAGGCTCTCGAGTTATAGTCGCTGGTGCGTTCCGGTGAGTCCTGAGCCTCCCTTGACAGACACGATTCACGAGCCCTCATCGTCGTCTCTGCCGCGTGTCACCGACTTTTTCCCTCGTTCCACGGTTTCCACCTTGAAATCGTTGTAACTCTTTCTTCTTGCTCTTCCTCTTTCACTACTCGCCGCTGCTGTTCGCCGTGGGACGTTTCAGGCGCCGCGTCGACAGACTCTCGTGTGTTAAAAACGTGAACGTTTTGCTCGAGTCGCGGTGCAAGGTCACTCGCATGTCGTCAGTAACGCTCGCGCCGATCGGTCCCCGTCGCGCCGCGCCGCTTTGAAAGAAAACTTTCTTCACGGACGACGGTCGATCTGAAAATTCGGTTCGAGACGTTCCGTCAAGTTCGTTGATCTCTGCCGTTTCTACTCTGTTCCGTGTCACTCGATTTTTACACCGTGTCGCGACTCAGGCCTCTCCACTCTTCTCTTTCTCGCCCCCTCTTTCTCTGTTTACAAAAGAAACCGAAATCCCGATGTCCTTAATCACCGTTTAAAAATCGTTTAATTGCCTACCGATCAGTCCCGGGTAAACGTGTCGTTTCGCATTCGATAGTTAGCTTATCGCCCGAACACGCCGATATCTTCATGAAGAAAAGATTCCATTCGGTATTAACGCGAACGTAAGGAGGGGGGCAACAGTCTGTCGAATTTGAACGGTAACGTCGAGACACGATCCAACGTGTGATTCGTTGCACGTTCAACTTCGTCCTTTATTATTAGTACGATTAAAATGGAAACAGACAGACGGAGACACGAAACGTAGGAAACGGATAAAGATGAGAAAAAAACCGATGAGAGCAAGAGGGAACGAGACGAAGAGGAAAAAGTCGCTCCCGTGGGTGTGACCTCGTGTAAATTCGTTTTCCATAAATCTCACTCCTACCACTTTTCTCTCTCTTTCTATCTCTCGTGCGCGCACACACGACCTTTGTATAAACGCCGAGATTCGCCGAGCCGAACGAAACCGGTTTCGTCAAGCAACGACACCGAACGATTTTCAACGTAGTCCCCGCGAGCCGTGTGTAGCCGACGGGAGAGATCCTCGTGGGTTTATCGAGTGTAATTCCAGGTGACCTTAAAGCGGTTCCCTTCGTCAATTAGATCGAATTTATTTTACCAATACGCTCGACGAACAAGGTTTTCTGCTTGCACACGATACGTCTCGAATCGAATCGAATCGAATCGAATCTGTCTTGGAATCAAGCGATACGCGCATGCCTCGATCTCCGATTACTTTGCCTATTCAAACAAATGTGTCTGTTCTGTTTGAATGTTATACCCTTTTATTGGTTTTCCCTTGCTTCCTCCAGCTTTCCTTCTCTTTCCTTTACTTCGTGCAAAGAATCACGTTCTGCTCCGGATCTTCGTAACCTTCACCGTAGTTCATTAATTGTGGTAAAACAACCGGCTCCTGTCTAGTGTCTTGATAACGTATTAATTCCAGACGCAAATTAGATATAGTTACAAAATGGTTCTCGTGTTGCGGCTAATGTACGGAACGGAGAAGTGGTTCGCGGTAAAAACGTGCTCGTCTGATCACACAGGTTCACCGAGACACTTACTACTTGGTAACGTCGATTGAAATTTCTCACAGTCTGTATCCACGGTCGTCCAATAAAAACCGTTTGGAAATGATTTTCTTCTCCTTCGTGTTCACGTGTAATATATCACTGGTGAATCCGAACGATCCGTGCACACAAATATCCTCGATCGCACGAAACTGAACACGCTCGCGCTTGTTCTTATCGCGACCACCAGAAATCCGCGACTGCTGCGTCTCCTCGGTCTGCTTCTCTTCCCGTTCTCCTTCCTCGATAGATCACTATACGAAGCCACTTTACCAACAGCGAATCAACGAGCTCTGTCGGTAAAGCAGGTCGGTACGGACGATCTTATTACCTCGTTTCTCGTTCTTTTTCTTCTCGTGCTACATACATCCTTTTCTCTTTACCCTAATCATCCCATCGCGAACAGGCTTTTTTCACTAGATAGTTGAAAAGCTGTCTATCGAAATTTCTTCAATCTTCTTTGACCGATAGATTTTTATGCTTAAGATTAAACGTTGCGGCAATGAATCAAACTCTTTTTCTGGTGAATAAAATGTGACCGGTATAGAAAAATCACGTTACCGAACTCTCACGATCGTCTGTTCGTTCTCCGATCGGTCCACACCGGAACACCGGTGCCTACGTGCCTACTCGCAGAGGCAGCGCACGCACGAGATGGAAAAGTCCACTGGGCACTGCACTTTTTGCACCGGCAGTCTGCACCACGCGCACACCTGCACACACGGCCACGACACACACGTCACTTTGTGCACATATGTACACGACACCTATCTATCCATCCGTCTTTCTTCCTTGATATACGCCTTTCCCTCTTTCTCGACCGATGTCGTTCCTTTGCTCTTCTCGTCTCGTCCCGACTCGTCTCGTCTCGTCCCGTCTCGTCTCGTCTCGTCGCGTTCTCTTGCTCTCTTTCTCTTCCTCTTCCTCTTCTTCCCTCACATCACTATTGTTTCTCTTTCTCTTGCATCCATTTGCTCTCTCTCTCTATCTTTCACTCGGCTGCTGGCCGTGCACAGCCGGTCTACGTGCCGACTAGTAACACCGTGGGCCAAAGTATCCAACTTCTTTCCCGTTTTTTATCTTCCTATTTCTCCTCGTTTCCTGCTTGCTCTTCTTTACACTCCTTCAAATATAACTTTACGTATCAGAAATTCTATTTGAAGATACGGTACTAAAATTTTCGGCTTTTTCACTGAAGGAAATTCACGCACAAATGTAACCAGCACCATCAACTAATCCATGTACTATGCTCGGTTTTTCAGACTGCTGCTTACTGCCTACTGTCGGTTCAGTTGGTACGGTCGGTCTTGTCTTTTAACTTCTACTACTTGTCGACCACTTCCCGAAAATCGAAAACGAACAACTATTCTTTTCAGCGGGTCTCGTTCAACACTGATCTCATTGTCGGTTCGTCAATAAAACACCTTGCCATTGCCACCGTGGTCCGCGATCATGTATCTACGCGGACGATTTTCTACCAGAGAAAACACCTCCGACGGCTCGGCGCACAGCTGACCGGCCGGTCCGCCAAGTTCGGTCAATAGCCATAGCAGTCACAGCCTGCCGAGGGTTGCTCGTGCTCGACCGTCGGCGTTACACTTCGGCTCCATTCGCCTTGTTTCGGCTCTTTCCGTGGCCTTTATGCCAGCCACCGCCGTAGCTAGCGATCGCTGGACCCCAACCTCGCCGAACGATCGAAGCGGCTTCGTGGAAATTCCTTGAAACGTTTCTACCGCGTTCACTGGGGCTTTACAATAAACGCTTCTCACGCTCGGTATCTCGTCTTGTTTCACTTGGAAGAGAAACGGATCTTTTTCGAAGGAACGCTGGGTTTTTTATCGGGGCACGGAACCGATAGTATACTTATTGTTAGCTTACCAATCGAGAAACGCGTGAACGGGCTGACGATTATCGAGATTCTACTGTCGTCTGATTGGTGGCAGAGGTTGACAGCTTTTATCAAATAAACATGAAATAATTCGAAATTTGCGTACAATCGTTCGCATGCAATATTGGATTATGTATTTTGTTTCCACGATTTGTACCTTTTTTGGGTTCGTTACGTATAAAAGGATTATTAACGAGTTTCGGGCAAAAACTTATCGAGATAGTTAATTCAAAAAGATTACTTATTTAAAAATTACCATCGAATCGCAATCGGTCTGTCAACTTGGGCTTAATTCCTTATCTGGTACCCAGCTGCAATAAAGTCTACCGAACGAGCACGTCCATAGTTGTTCCTAAGCGCAATGAAATAAAAATCAAGTGCTCGAATAGCTGATACAAAAGTCACGTTCAAACGGAAAAGACACGCGAGACGGTTTTACCGTCGTTCGTGACTAAATCCCAGCTGGACCTCGATTCTGTACGTGGTAATTCAACCTGTGTATATGTATCGGTTTTGAAGAACGTTAATCGTTCGCGTCGAACATAGATCCTGATAATTCAAATTAGAAATCATTATTCCTACACCTTGATACTCTAAATTATTACGATATCAAATTAAAAATTTAAAAGATATGTATATCATTATAAAATCGGCAAGCTTCTGTTTGAGCTTTCGAACATGAATGATGGCTGAGTACAAAAGCGACCCCTCGATGGAATAACAGAAAGAAACAGAATCAAAAATCCCGTCCCCTCGTTGCGCGCAGTAAATGTCAATGCTGACGAGGCCAAAATCAGATTTCATTCTTTACGATCAGCCTTTGGTCTCGCCCTTATCGTGAAAAAGCCCTATACGTTGAAGGGTGCGTGTACGCGCGTGCTGTCGCGCGTATCAAGAGCTTCCTGCGGCACTCGAGTCACATGAAAGGGCCGCGCGTGTATTCGAAAGGGAAGAAAGGGACGTGAAAGTGAAAAGCAACATTCCAAGGTGAATGAGGAGAGCCAAAGGGAGAAGAGAAAGAGATCGAAAGAGTGAGAGAGAGAGAGAGAGAGGGTGAAGGAGAGAAGCAAGATACAAGGATCCCCGGACGTAGGATGATCGAATCCAACCGCGCATGCGAACTACGCTCGGTGTCCTGTTCAAGGTCACAGCACAAACTACGTAACAACCCTTTGGCCCTGCGTAAGCATAAAAGGACCGATCGATTTTGTAAAAGGGAAAGACCCGACTGATAGACCCTTCCGTCGAACAACAGGGCTTTAGATTAACCTTCAAACAGCGATGGCCGGGTCAATAGTGACCTATAAAATGTTTATAACAGTGCATTAAAATGGAGTACTAAAGTTTCGAAACGAAGTACTTCAAAAGTAGAGTTCCACTGTCGAAGTGAGCGTGTTAAAGATAAGCCTGGAAGTAGAATAAGCTCAATGAGCAGACAAAAAGGAGTATTCTCATGTAGGCAGGACAGGGTAATCGAAACACCGATTTCGTCCAATTTTTGCACAATTACAGAGGATACCTAGAACACCAGAAGTAAAAAGTGCAAATTTCCAAAGAAAAATAGATACAGTTTTCTCATTTAACGAATTTTCCCGGCACGGATCTGAACGACTGAAAGGGAAAAAGCAAGTTTCACGAGCATTCTCTTTCCCTCTCGCGTCTAAAGGTGTGCATCGTGAGAGCAAAGATATTCCTAGATATTCGACACTAATATTGCGGCAAGAAACGCGTTTCCTTTTGGCGTGCACACTCGGAGGTATGCTTTAAATCAGGTCGAAAGAGGCGCGGCGCGCTTTTCACGCCAGCTCCGTACCGCGTGTTATTAAATATCTCTATTGCGAGAACCTTGCTTGATAACTTTCAAACTATACGTTTCTACATCGTACGGCTGGTCAAAGAAAAGTCGTCTTGCAAAAACTTGATTCGACGCATCGAGCGGAGAATATTTTGCGTGACCTAAACGTTTATCAACCCACCGGGATCGTGATTTGAAAATTTAAGACAGAAGGTGTCGCCGATGCACGCTGATAGACCTATCGATCGATGGATTGATCGATCGTCGGCGATTGAGGGCAAACGTGTGCGTGATGGATCTTTGTTGGCGGACCGATAGATCGTCTTCGTCACGCGCGAGGAGAAGACACGCGCTAGCGCGTGCACACGCCCGTATTTGATTATAAGGAGGACCTTGTCGCCATCTTTCATTTTCTGCATACAAATCTTATCTTGGTCGAGAAGCATACAATAGCCTGCATCGAACGATACAAACAAATTGAAGAATTCTTTTGAAGGTGATTTAATAATTTTAATGATTTTAATACGAGGGGGGGGGGGGGGGGGGTGGAAGGAGGTTCTCGGTTGATCTGTTAAGACAAAAACGTTTAGTACAAATAGAATCCAATAAAATTAGAACGAACATTATACAATAGCGTTATAAAACGTTATCTTGATTACAAACAACTTTAATAAGATAGAGTCGATATACCCAATGTATCAAGTATATCAGTATGTGTACCTATATTATTGAATTAATTATGTTCAATTATTGAATAACAGCTGTTAGTATCGTATTAGATACTCTATAGAGAAATATAAGTTGGGGTCAGTTTGTGAATCCATTGACGGAATGAAGCTTCTACAGTCTCATTTACATTTTCATTATTAATCGCAATTTCAATACCGGACACACCGCGTTCGCAGGCAAAAGCAGCGAATCACCGCACCGTATTTTGATTCTATCGATGCAACATCAGTTACGTAACCATGCAAATTGATTCGTAAAGATTCATGTCTAGTGTCTTTTTTTTCTACAATCACGCGGTGTATGCAAAATTAAGAATACTATAAAGTTTCTTAAGCTGGTTAATGAGGTTCGAAACGTGTTCGGTCAGAGTAAGGGGAGCGCCAAGAAGTAGTCTCGATTCGAAGAAATACGAACAATAACACGAAAGAGTGGGCGGTAAACTGCTGGTAATGAGACGAGCTACAGTGGCGACGTTACGTAATCGACGAAATTGCGGGTGCCACGACGGTAATAATTAACGACTCGACGTAATTGCCGAACGGAAAGCGGTCGATGAAAAACGCACGTACATACGTGACTCGGTGCGAAACGCGAAACGCTTCTACCGTGTCCTTCGGTCAGTTCATGGATCTCTCTGATCGACTAATAGATACCGCTATCAACTTTCGTACTGAAACTACGAAAATAGCATTTCCGGAGCTTGAGCCCCGTGCGTTGCCGGTTTTACCGTATCCAACGGTAGTGACCGATTATACGTGCATATTAGTTCTTGCAATGACATAATATGGAAAGGATTAATTGAACGAGAATCATCGTCGAGCCAAGTGATCGTAACCCTCGATCGACTGTGTCGTGAAACATACCCTACTCTCATCGTGTCGACTATATCCTTTACCCGGGGAATCCCGAATTTCCCATAGCAACGTGACGGTGCACTCCATTACCCATGACCTCCGCCCTGAGCCTGGGGTGCCTGCCTCTATATCCGCGAATCAATGCAGCTCCATTGCGTGCATCCCGGCTGTGTATACGTGTAAGAGGTCCCTGAAATGCAGCTGGTACCCTCTAATCCTAATCGAAACGTGAATACGTAGCATATCAAAAGAAACATAGAATTCATAGAGAATGGAAAAGAATGACGAACGATCTATCAGACTTTCTGCATCTCGAAATTGGTCGTTTTGTGGAAAATTTTTCGAAAATTCATTTACACGATTAAACGAAAGGATTGAGAGAAAAATTTTCCGCGAGACTGAAAATTGAAGGTGGAAAAACGTGTAACGAGACGTAAGGACACGAAGGTAAACGCCAACGCCGCTCGAAGGTGTACCGAAAGAGGGGACTCGCTTGCTCGAGGTGGACGAGTTAATTTTAGTTTAATCGACCGACCCGATACGAAGAGTTAACTCACGCGCGTACTAGCGTCAATGCACGTAAAGTACGTAAAGTACATAAAGTAAGCATAGGACAAAGAAAAGCAGGACAGCGCGGCATGGCATCGTGATACATACGGAAAGGACTCGTTACGGGTCGTTACTTTTACGTGAAACTTCGACAACGATCGCTTTTTCCCCACCACGGAATTCATTTCCGAGTTTCCCGACCCTTCTACTACGAGTCGACTCGTCCAGGATCATTGGAGGAGTTTCTGGAATTTACCAAGAATCTGAACGCTATGTGACTCGACACACGTAACAACGGACTGCCTAGATATTGCTTTTCATTATGTCACGAGTTTTCACTCTGATAAAATAACAAAAGAGAAGTTCATCGATACAGCTACTTATCTATTTGTTAAATCTTCTAATGACTCAAATAAGTTAAGCGCATTTCGATTAGTGTAAATGGGACGGGCGAGGGGTGTCCGAGGTCATTCCTATCGAAATCATTCAATTAAGGTCGATGAAACAGTTTTATCGGGCCAGTCATCGAGCAACGAACCGTGAACAAGATACATACTTTTCCCCTTTCGATATCATTTATTATCAGTGATCAAGAATTTTGTGGCTCTCGATCGTCGATCGATTTTACTATCGTAAGAAGCATCGAGAAGTAAGTATGTAAGTACGTACGATGCTCGTGCAACGAAACGATGCATCGAGCTTACCGACAAGACACCACACGGAAGTCAAACGTTCCCTCGACGATAAGAATGTGCAGGGCGTTCTCAAGAGACGAATCGAATACAAATAAGACGAGGGAGGGTCGAAGTACCTAGCGAATAACGAGCTACCAGAATGCTTCGAGCGTACCTACAACTCAGATTCCAGCTTGAATCCGCGAGAAGCCTGGCTTCCGTGACAACACCGGAAACGATCGAGGAAACATTCTTTCTCTTGTTCCCAAATATATAGTTGATACAGTTAAAGATACCTACACACTTCAGATAAGACTTTGTCACTCTTTCCAATAAGTAAATATGTAGATAATATATACCTATATATGTAGAATAATTTGAATCTTGAAATGCTCCACATTTATTTGCATGATTAGGTGAAACAAAAAGCAAAAGTGAACGAATGAATGAAAGTGAAGAAATTGCCGCATCTGTTTCGATGCGAAGGAGAAAGAAGCAGGAACCGGAAATGGGTAGTAGGAAATCGAGGGGAAAAAATGGAGTAAAAGTAGGAAAGGGTGAAGGGTGAAGCGCTTGCGCGACGAGCTCGTTTCCATGGCTTCGTTCGTTCCACGTAGCAACAGGAGGACTTTTGACCCCGTTCGATTGTCCTTCGAAACAACTCGGTGCCTCGTCATTTTCTCCCGCTTTGTCGGTCGGGAAAGGTGAAACGCATCGTTGAACCGCACTTACGCGTTACTCTTCTTTAATGCTTTCGCTGCGTACAACATATATGTACTTATGTACCTGATCAACAATCAAGAACCGACCGTTAATTGCATCATACATATATGTATGTATATTTTATGTATAGATATCCTTCCACCTTTCGCCGACAAGAAAATTCTTCTGTAGTTCTTCGTTTTGAAAATTCACAGGATCAGCAGAGCGTGGTTGGTCCTCAAGATCGAAATCACCCTTCTACACCTACTAAATCATACCACATGTACTGTGACCAGTCAATGCGCGAACCGTAACAACAGATCGAGCCGTGAAAGCCTGAAAACAAAAATTCTCGCGAAGCCAAAAATTTTGCTCATTCTCGAGATTCTTATCGGTTCTTAAACGGAGGCGGGTCCTAACGTCGATGAATTTCGAAAGCGACGATCGTGGATGACGCACGAGTTTAATTTTACGAGCGGATCGATGCGCGAAGAAAGCCACGATACGGTCGCTAAGTGATACATACACGAAAAGCGGTCGCTCTCCGAGGAAATGCTCACAGTATCGTGCAATTACACCTCGCTCGAATTATTTTACAACGCTCTAAACATATTTCGGACAATCCACCGACAATCCGTCGATCAATATCTCAACTGGAGATTCGTCGAATTTTTGAAAAGAAAGAAGAAATCTGATAGCGAAACAGAGTGTGTGAAAGAAATTTCTTCCAGGGTGAACGCCCCATTACAAACCGTGATCAGCTGTTCGTGCATAAATTCCTTTTCTCATAGAATATAAATAGTATAGATCATAGAAGAAGAAAGAAATCAGAGACTTCTTTTTTTCTTTTTTTTTTTATTTATAGTGAAGTTCTTTGAATTTTTTATTCCGTGACTCTAAAACGAACACACTCCTTTTCAACGACCAACGAAAAAGTCGCCGATTCATTTGGAGAAGAAAAGGAATATCTTCGCGAACTGAATAGTACCGCCTACAGTCCTCTTTTACTCACTGTACGAGAGTATACTTTGATGCGACTCTTTCATCCAGCTTCTTTCGTGTCTACAGTTTCTTTTTCTTTTTTTTTTTTCCTTTTCGTGCATTTAGTTTCGTACAGTAAATAGGTACGCATGATTCTACAGACTTTCACTCTTCTTTCTTCCTTTTCACATCGAATTAAACATACTATGGACTCTTGTGATCCTTCGATCTTCTGATTCTCTTGTGTAACCCTCGGACAAACCCATCAACCGGTTGGTTCATGGACATAGCTAGCATTTTACCCCATTAGGCTATAATGAATTTTGCATTTAACACAATTCAGAGAGTTAACTAAACGTTAAGACACTTTGTATCTTAATAAAAAACTAAACAATGATATACTGATTCCACGTGTCGTTCTCTAGACAATCCTTTTCACTACACCAGTGAACGTGTCAAGGAAGAAGGGAACATTTTATTCTGGAGGTGGTCAGAATATGAAGACTCATCAGACGATTGAGAAACCGCGCTCGAATGCTCTGAATCAAAGGCACAAGGACGTATCAGGCCGAACGTAGGTCATGGAAGGGTGAACTCATTCGAAAGCGCGTCTTAGGTACAAAGAGAAGAACTTGTTTTATCATCGCCTTTTTATCATCATACGACAAGGGGACAGAATCTTCAATTCCGGACGCGATGCGAACACAGCAGCGTGTTAGGCGTGCTTTGACGACGTGATTAGCTGTTTCGCGTAATCGAATGCACCGATTTTCAAGGATTACCAGCGGGGAGTCGTTGGTAAACAGTTGTCTCGCCAAAGAGTAAAACGACCGGCTAAGAGCGTGTAAAACGATCATTTGGTACGCGTGAAATAACGATGGCCTGGTAATCGCTTCGATGTAGGTATATGTATATAGAGTGTCTTTCAAGATACGTGTTATTTGAGAAATCGAGCGAACTTTAAACTTCGAGCATCAAAGTGACTCGAAATTCTACAGTGATTGAATTGCAAAAAAAATTGCAAAATAGAATATCAAGAGTTCAGTGATTACATGAACCGTATTCGAATTTTTCTTTTCTTTCAAACAATTTCATCCTAACGATCGAGCGATCGACAAAGAAGAAAAAAGAAAAAGAAAAAGAAGAAAGACCGCTCGTGAGTTGTCCGTCCGCTACGTGATCATTGTGCGCACGGTAGTTCCCTTTTCCGAGCGTGAAATTCAATGAAATGTAAGTAATTTCGTTTGCACAGTTGCCAGGCTATGATATCTGGCCAGCAAGCCGATATACCAGACGAACGATCCGAAGAAACGGTTCCTACCTCTCTGCCTGCTTCGCTAATTCTGTATCTTCCACCGCGTATTTATACGTGCCGCGTCTATATTCGGCATACGTTCGTCGAAAATGCGCGAATTATCATGGAACCGTTGAATTGATCGCGAAATGGTATATCGAGTCGTTCGTCGAAGATGGCAAACGTTTGGAGCGTAAAGAAATTCAAGAAACGAGAGAAAAGGAATTTGTACGGTGTCAAAGACCTCGAAGAAACGATTAAAAAAACGAAATGGTTACTTATTTTAAAATCCGCCATATCGAAGATAACGATCAAGGAGAAGCGAAGCGAGAAACGTGTGATCTATTACACGCTTTTCTGATTAGAAGCTAAACAATAGAAAATAGAATGATAAATATACGTTAAATTAGATGGACAGAGACACGATATGATGATCGAGGTTGAATGAATATTTAAGATGTATAAATTCAAATGGAATAAGAACAAAGTTCGTCGAGAGTGTAGATACGTTCCTGGGTCGTACGATGGCAAAGCCACGGTGGTGGGGCACAAGAGGGAACAGGAGAGGGTTGTGGAGTTTTAGAAAAGAAACTGCCAGCCGAGCTGGAAACAAACGCGAGGTAAGGTGAAGGGGGATACGATAGCACGCCACTCGAAATCACCGCGACTGCATGTGTTACTATGCTACGGTGCCGCCCTCGATGGTGATCGAGAAAACAAGGATCCACCGTGTTTATTATTCGTTCAACGAGAGACCATACCTGTCATACGACGAGTTTTTCGTTTGTTCTGCGCATGTTAACTCTGATTGGCTCAAGCACGCTTCATCTGCGCAAGCGCGTTGTGGCACCGACCAACATATCCAGTGGTCTTATATTTAGTATACGCTCCGACCTTCGACGTTACTGCTCGCTTTCTCTTCTATTCATATATTTTTGTCCACCGTATATAATAACCGCGAAGTTAGAAATCAGAGTAGAGGGCCTTCCTGAGCTGCGCGAAACAGATACATTCTCTCGTTGAACGAATAATACCAAGCTTTGCGATATAACCCCAAAGAGGGCAATCCCGTCGCGGAATTCATTTTTTCCCGCCGTCGATTAGTATCGTTCGATAATTCGATTCTTTCGATATATGTAATCGTAATCGAGGCGCGCATTCGGCATAAGAGTTGGAGTGTTTTTCTCATTTTTACGTTCTCAAGTGCGATTAAAGTGTTGAAATGTGAATTTTCATATGCAAAATATCATCGATCTATGTGCGACACGAACCATCATAAGGTAAATTTCTTCAAAGTATAGAATTTATTATGAATAGAATTTATTATTGAATGTATTGAAAGGACTCACCTTCACAATGGACCCCCACTTTTCCAGTACCCCAAACATAATCTTCGCCTTTAATTAAAAAAAAAAGAGATATATATCATATATTATATAATATCGCAACAAAATTAGCATAAAATTCATTTTAATGTAATACTTACAGTGTTTACAAAGAATAGGGGTTAAAAAATATACATCTACAAGGACGTGATTATTGTTGGGTTCTGTGTCAGTAGAGTATACTGCAATGATGAAAAGAAGAAATTAACAGATTTATTCGACACATTGTATTCATTATAATTAGACTGCGGATCAGAAATGTTCAAAAAATACATCTGTCAAATTTTCATGGTAAACACCATCTTGCCAAAATATATATTTGCACAAATATCCACACCCTAATTATACCTATAAAATATAGTTACCGTACGGTCCATTGCTGAGGGTTACATAAGACGACTCTTCTTCATTATGAGTGTCTAAGTACGGTGTTAAGTTTCCTTTCAGCATTAGGACTTTCTCGCGTGTACCTTTAATGTCTGAAAATAAAATAGTTATATTAAATATTTCCTTCTTAAAATTTTATAGTTTAAACTTCTTTAATTCATAAAATATTCTGTACCGGTACAATGTATTCTTCTTAGGTCTCCTCTTGCTCACACAAATACGAGCACTATTTCTCTCTTTCTTTCAAAATAGAGTTATCCAAAGTTCATTAAAAAACGATCACATTAATATATTTTATCCATGAAAAAATATATTACAATCAACTCATTTGTCAGTCATACATAGTATGTAAACATGAATAACTTTGCACAACACTATAATCACAGAACATAATCTCTCCTGACAGTTGTGCATCCTCTTCTCAAACTTGGAACATTTTTTCTTTTACTTTAGTTACAACACAGATTGTGTCAGAACAGATTTTTATTAGGTACCCAATGTACACTATTTAAGAGTATTTGTAACTGTTTGAGCATCGTTTAAAAAATTGATTCTTATCAGAAATAGAAAAACACTGAGTACTGTATTTATTGTATATCTTCGTGGAACTAATTTGATTTTTCTGCTGTTTATATAAAATGGCACCACAATTATAAAAATTTACAACTCTTGTTTAAGGCTACTCGCGTGTATACATAGAATTATATTTAAAAATCTTGTTTGGTAAATATATATATATACATATAGATGTATATATATACATACGTTTATATATATGAAGAGCAATGTATGTAATGATTAACTATGATGATATTTTGAGTGTCAGCTTCTCTGAACACGCAAAATCTATCAAAGTAACTTGATATGAACACAATGATAACTAGTTATGTATCATGATTTCATCATTCTTTCTTGCATTTCTTTCGTGGTGAACCACTGCTCAAATGTACCTCTTCCTTTATTTGGATATTTATTTCATGTCGTTTCATATCCACAGTCACCTTCTTGAACCTATCGCAATTCCTATAACAAAACAAAAATAACTATGATTACTTTAATAAGATTATCATAATTTACTAATTACAGAAGCACTTAACAGCAACTAACTTTATTAAAAGATTAAATTAAACTGAAAAAATGATAAATTGTCCTCGTGTAAAATAATGTATGTAAACCTTTAAAGGTCCAAACAGCACACATTATATTTTTATAACAGATATCTTATGTTGTTAATCTTGATATTAGGGAAAAGAATAATAGAAAAAACATAACAAGTACATGTAACTATAGGGACGCGAATCGTTTAGGAACGTTTCGAAATACCAATATTCCTGTCAATCACAGCATAACTTCATTCTATACATTTTTATTCGCCCAGTTTCACTACATAATAAATTTTCAAATAACGAAAAAATTCATTGTCATCATATAATGACTGTTATATCGCAAAAAAATGATACACAGTGCACGCCTTCGATAATGAATAGCATAGCAAAGTTTACACGCCTGATAAGTAAATAATCGTGAAAGCCATGCTGATCGAACTCTCGTAGAGTGTTCATTTTTCAATTATACACAAACACAACTTCCTGGTATCGGAAAACACAACGTTCAAAAGCGATTCAGCCAAGATTAGGCTTCTTACAAATTACGAGTTACGAGCAAGAAACTCGACGGACGATGATCGGTGGGGATACCAGGACAGGAGTTGACAATATACACTCCATGAAACCGACTAAACATTGAAAATAATACCTTTGCACTTCGGCACGTCGGGTACACGAAGTTTTGAGCTTCAGACGTCGATGGAACGACAAAAAAAACTTGGAAAGACCAAAAGGTAAGTGACAAAGAATTGTTTCCCTTAGTCGCAACACGTACGAACACGGTTATGCCAGCCTTAGCAGCTGAGGGCGCTGTGATTGATCATTGCTTACGTTTTACCAGGATGAGAAACCTACTTTTTCAAACATATTTTTATTTTTTATTTCATGCCATATTTTATTACAATTTTCTATATTTGAATATCACTTTTATTACGACCTAAATGGTTTTTTTAAATTGAACAATACGATAGTTAGATAGAGTGAGGTATATAATCTTCATAGAAATTATTGAATAAAACATTTAATAGCCGCGCCCACGTTGTTTTTCGAAAAATTAAAATGAAAGAGTGCTGCAGCTATAAAAATAATAATTTCAAATAGTTGTAATAAAAAGGAAAAATTGAATAATCTTTCAGGGACCCTAGATGTATCCCCTTCTGGTGCATTTAATTCCCGATAGGTGTATTGCAGAACGCGATCAAATTGACATTTGTCTTTTTGTTTTCACTGGTTTTCACGTGGAGGAGTCATACAGTACTCTTCTGAGACAACATTCATTTCCTAATATAGAAATCTAGGGCACGGTGAACAAAGAAATAACATTATCATGGTACGTGTAATTAGTCAGGAAACCTACGATGAGGTTGTTAACGAAAATATCGAACAATTTTCGATGTCTCCCGAGGAAGCTGTTGAAGATGCTGTAAAACAATTCGAAGCTCAGGTACTCCAATTTCTTTACTTGCCATTTTTCTGACTTAAACATTAGTCAAAAGTGTCATTCAATGCATTGTTACCATTCGTTTCAACTGAATAGTTTATTAATTTAAAATCTTCAAATTAATTTTGGCATTAATCAATATATCCAAGTTCCAGTTTCAAATTCCAGTTTTGACAGCTAAGAGATTTGTTGATGCTAGGTATTAGGTTTTATATTTTAGAATATAAATTTTAGTTATTTAACAAAGAACAGGGAATTGTACTTTAACAGCTAATTGTATAATGTTAACGTTAGTATTTTATTTACTTTGCTTTTTTATATTATAAAAAAATTAATAATTTTACTTTTTCATATTAATGATTTATCATAAGTGCAAAGCAATGTTTTATTGTATTAGTTACATACTTTAAATTGTAATACAAGATAACAAAATGCAAGAATTTAAATAATCTAGAGCATATTACATAAGTACACATTGTGCCATGGTTGCTTTAACGGCTCTATTTTTATAGGGCATAGACTTGAGCAACATCATTAAAGATTTAATTATCAGCGATGATAGTAGTTTAATAGTGTCTTGCCTAACTCAAATTAATAATGCCATTGAGGATCAGAATTATGACAATGTTTCACACGTATTAGACAAGTTAAGGAATGAATTAGATAAAGATATTTCACGTAGGGTATATGCAGGAAAAAAGGGAGGATACGATTCTTTAATAAAATTAATAAAAACTTGTCCTAATAATATTTCAATAACAAGAGCAGCCTTGAAAACTATTACTTCATTGATGATGGGTAATCCAGACCTATTAAACGAAGAAGGAATAGCTTTACAAATGCAGTAAGATATTATTAATAAGTATGATCAATTGTCAGATGTGGTTATTTTCTGTTTGTACATTAATTCACTCATTAGCATTTTAGACAACCATTCAGACATTCCAACGTTACAATGCCTTTTGCGTTGGATAAGAGAGTGTTGTATAAAACATGAGCTTAACAGACAGGGTATTTTCAATGCAGACATTTTCAATAAACTTAAGAAAATATTAGTTCAGGATAATGCAAGCGCATCAGAAATAAGAGATGCTTGTGCTGTAATTAGAGCTCTGGTATTAGATGATGACATTAGACACGAATATGGAAAAGCTCACGAGCATGCAAGCGTTATCGCAAAAGGAGCTCTCAATATCCTTACTAATTTAATGCCAAGTAAATACTATTTGATTATTTACAAATTTAATAGGTATGTCATATATAACACTCTAATAAATAAATTTTGTTGAATGCAGAATTCAAAAAAGATAAAGGAATTGTAGGAGATTTGATGATAACTCTAGCTGCTCTAATAGTGAGAAATGAGTTTTGTCAGGAGGTAGAGGCTGCAGGAGGATTAAAATTTGTGATAGACGTTATGATCGACCATCCAGACTCTGAGAAATTAAATTGGCAAGCTCTGAAATTACTAAAAGCTCTGGCTGGAAACGACGATGTGAAGTCTCAAATTGTAACATCAGGTTGTGGCCCCTTGATTGTTTCTGCCATTAGTAGGCTCAAAGTAAGTTTACTTTGTCGTGAAGTTGCTTTTGTGAAAGATGCTGAGTTAGTACCATAGAAGAAGGTTTTTGTGTACAATTTGTGTTTATTATATCATAGGGCTCTGAGTGTGTAGTGACTGCTGGACTTGCATGTATTTCTGCATTAACACTGAGGTGTCCCTCAAACGCTGGTGTGTTTTACGATTGCGGAGCAGCGCTTATAATAGTAGACGCGATGAAAGCTTACCCTAAAAACATAAATGTTTTGAAACAAGCTGCTTGGGCCATCAGAAATATGTCCGTAAGAAATAAAGCAGAGTGTAATGAATTTATTGCTCACGGTATAGAAGATGTCTTGGGAAATGCCTTGCGACAACATGGCCCTAAGATCGAAAGTGACGTGAAAGCAGCCTTAAGGGATCTGGGATTAAAGGTAGAATTGAAAGAAAGATGGACTGGAAAGGGTGGTTCCTTGAACCACCCGGTCGATTAATAACCACGACATTCGGTTTTAAAATGTTCCAGCCACTTTTATATGTTTCGCTTACAAACGACGAAATAAATTGTCGAAAAATAAACAACTAACATAGTATTTTTTCCTTTTTTGTAGTACGACATAATATCTATACAAATATTGTTATATATATGTATGTATATACACATATATTGATTTTTTAACTTACTTTTTATACACTCTCATATATATATTTATATGTTGTGTATCAATATAGATTGATAATAAACATTATATCTTTAATTATCTTTAATTATCTTTAACGCGATAAAGCATGCGATTAGTCACACATAAACCGCTCGAACATTAATCCATTTAGCTGTTATCTTGATGGTTTATTTTCACGTTGAATCAAATTTTCATTACATACATATACCTATATTTTTTTGTTGAGTAAATACATGAAATTCTCTTTGTGAATTACAATTAATTGAAAAGTGTATGTTATTTGCTAAAAGACTCCAGACAGTTTAAATTTGTTTTATTGAATTTTTCGATGAAATGTAAGCTCGATCTTTTAGTGTTGCTTTAATTCAGAATTCCGAATTTCTTTTTGAGCAAAGTCAGGTAATGTGTTCGATTACATCGAAGATAACATTGAATATTGATTTACATTCATATTAAACACTGAACATCCATATCGTACAACGTCGATTTAATTTTGTTCCATCAGTCCACACTCTCTCCGCGTTTCTTGACGCATTTTTATAAGAGAAAATACAATGGAAAATTTTCATAAAACTATCCCTTGAAATATTTTAACAGTGAATTTGTATTCTTCACAAAGTTGAAAGACACTGAGAAACGATTTGAAACTTATCCACTTTATTTTTTGTTCAAACGGGAAACATTCAGAAAAGCTAAGGGTTAATTTAATAACAAATCTCTTACGATAGACGATAATATTTGTTCGATATTATAGAATACACAAATTACGATATTGAAAACCGCGCTTCGATCAGCGACGGTTTTCACATTGATACATTTATTGTTTGTTCGTTGTACTTCACTCCTGCAAGAGACTACGATTGTATCACAGTCTTTGACGAGATCACATTTGCTTAAAAGCGAATGCGATAATACAATAGAGAAACATTTTTTTCCATATAAACAGCGAGGAAACGAGACGCAAAGTGTTTCGTTCTTGTAAAAGAATCACAGAGAATGTATCTACTTTCATCGAAGTGTACTTTGTAGTTAGAGAAATTGTGTAAAAAAAATATATATGTTTATATATACAGATTCGAAAATGGACCATATGGAAATATAAGAGATTGTTTAGGTTGTTCTTTTTAAGAACGAAAATGATTTTTCTGTACTGAAAACATCCTACCTTATTTATCCATTCTGTAGATAGTTTTACTTTTAACACGTTGACTGTCACGATACATAATTAGAATAAATAATTTGGAATATCCGGTAGTTCGAGTCAACAATTTAAGACATCTAGAGTTAAGGCTTTAAGATTAGAAAAATAGTCCTTAGTATCCTTAAAAAATACTATGGCATGCCGTTCTATGTAGAATGATGTAACATACATATATAATTACTATTTTTTACTGTGCCAGTGAACGTGTTAATCCATTTGCATCGGAAGGATCTAATTTGTAAACCACAGCAATAAAGTTCACCGATATCAGCATACTTTACATGTTGTAACTGTAACCGATGCAAATGGAAGCGAATTCGTGCTGAAACAATAAATCGAAGTGCGAACTAAACATGGTGCTCGTGTTAGTATGTATGTATGTACAATACAATGTTGAAATGCAGATAATGATTGTATCTGTTCGAAACGCATCTCCTAGATCAGGAGGATACAATACTTTAAGCTCATTTCAATATCGCCCGACTATTTTTCTTTTCCTTATCCTTGTAACACGAATCACCACTTGTTGGCCATTTAAATAATAGGTACATCGTAAAAGGGAGATGCCCTTCCGTGGAGAACACGTATGTACTTACATACATTTCACATATTCACAGCCATAAATATTTCGAATAGTAACATGGTACAGTTGCAAGTATGGTATGTACATTTTACCGTTGAAAAGTGAACGTTCGATCGAACAACCTTGTTTCTCAAACTTGTAGCAAAAGTGATCGCGAACGTTTTGCCTTTTTCGATCGTTCAAATCGCAAATCATTTTTCGAAGGAGTTATTTTTCTACCTATACTACCGATGCACGTGTTTCAGCTACAATTGTATGCATAAATTGAAGAAAGTAATAAAATAATTGAAAGGAACGAAGCGAACATAAATAAGAATTCGTGTGTACTTAGTTTCTTTTTTTTATTTAAAGTGATTAAAAGATGGACACTTACCTGACGGAAACGTGTTGGTTGTAAAATAAAGGAAACGATAGAAGGGAAACGTAAAGGTTTATTGAAAACGAATTATAATTGCAACAGAAATTGGAACAGCTTCGCGAGAGGATATTAAAGCGGATCAAAGTGTACGGCAATGGTATTCGCAGACTTCCTTGGCATCGAGAAGGCAAACCGGAATTGCGATTTAATTGACACTGAGGATTGATTGCCCGCGCAGTTTTTCACCAGTTTCTCCTATCAATCGTTAGAGATTGTTACTTAGTTGTAAATTGAATTTCACCGACGTTCATATACATGTTTCAAAAATATTTTTCACGAACAATGATTAATAAAACATGAATCTATCGCAATTGAAGTTGTCGAAGATGAAATACGTTTCTACGGTGTACAGTTACAGTTTTATCAATTTCTTTACGAGACAAGCATATAGATACAATATCAATCATAGTGTCCGTTCGTCTAGTGTATTTTGTAATTTCAAATAAATTATTGAATATTCTAAAGCTTTTATCAGATGATTATGTCAATTATTTTAACGCTTTTATTAAATAATTAGATTTATGATATTTGCTGCGATTAAACTTGGACTCCGAGGTCAGTGCTTTTTCACTAGACGAACGGATACTAGTGTTGCTAGTGTCAATTCGTCTAGTATATTTTGTAATTTCAAATAAATTATTGAAATAAATATTCTAAAGCTTATGTTAATTATTTTATCGCTTTTTAATAAAATTATTTGATAATAATTAGATTTATGATATTTGCTGCGGTTAAACTTGGACTCTAAAGTCAGTGCTTTTTCACTAGACGAACGGACACTATGATTGATATTGTACTTGAATCGATGTCATTGCTATGGTTATCTTTAATATGTACAGTAAAACCTGGATAAATTCAACGAAAGAATGCTTGGATAAATGAAACATCGCTATCCCTTCCACTTGGGGGGATCCCCCTAGGCGAACCGAGCCGCTCGACGAGGAAACCGTGTAATATGATCCGACCGTAATATCCGTGTGACTAATACTAATTCAACGATAAAACTTTTTTATTTTTAACTTTTTCTCAATGAAACTGTTACTAATGCATTTGTGAGATTTTTCTGATTAAAATGATACCAAACTCGATATAGGTTGAATTATATTTATAAACAATAGTAATAGAATAAGCAACATAGAATTGAGACCACGACTGAATATAAATGATGTCGGCTGAATACAAAAGATGTGTACGGACACAGAATCGGCATGTTGGCTACAAAGAAAACATGTGTACGGATTCAGAATCGACACCTCGCTTGGATAAATGAAACATTAAATGCCCAGAATCGACTCCTTGCTTGAATAAATGAAACATTAAATGCCCGGAATCGACTCCTTGCTTGAATAAATGAAACATTAAATGCCCAGAATCGACTCCTCGCTAGGATAAATGAAACCTTTGAAACCAAAGCCGACACCGCGACTGGTTTGGATTTCGATCTCTCTTGCTTTTCGCCAACTTATAACATCAATTTTAGCAAGTAATTATAATTGAAACTATATCGTGTTTGGTACCACTTTACTCACAAAAATCTCACCAATGCGCTAGTAAAAGTTTCACTCAAAAAAAGTCAAAAATAAAAAATTTTTTTGATTCAATTAGTATTAGTCACACCGATACGTTTCGGCTCTTTCCTTTGATTTCGGACCTCTCTCTTTCCACCACTGTCTGTCCCTTTCTACGTTCACGCTTAGCTGGTCGTCGCGTGTCATCCGAGCTTCGATACCGTGCTTAGGTAAACGCAACCACTGGGTCCCAATCTTGGTTGAATTTATCCAGGTTTTACTGTACTATGAAACTTATATTGAGAATAGACAGATCGGTTAACATTGATGCCGCAGAACGATGGACAGAAGAACGCGTTGATATTTTCACAATAATGCTCAACATTTGATACGTAGGTATAGAATAAAAGGTATCAATTAAGTTGACGAGTGAAAAGGGTGAGATATTATAACAGCCAGCATGAAACATGTTAATTCATCCAGAACGTTGCATTCTTTTTGCAACGCGTTTCTCCTGTCTGTCCATCAGAACAAGAGGAAACAAAAGGCTATATCCGTTTCAGGATTGTCCTGTTGCTCGTGTCACGGATGAATTCGTTAACGAGTGGAGGCTCGTAAATCAAAATTGCCGGATCTGCTCGGCCCGATATGTTAATTAAATGCTCGATAACAGAAATTACCCGTGGCAAGTCAGCCATCGTCGTCCGGCTTCACCGATACGGGCGCACGGACGGGATAAATAATGTTTCGCGACTAATACAGCCTACCTAACCAAGTACATGTATCGAGAGAGCACATGCAGCCGTATCGACACGTTTCCCTTTTTCTTCTTACGTATCTTATTTTCGCGGTGACACCAGACAGCGTGCCAGCTCGGACCCGTTTTCGTTTCGCGCGTTTATGCACGCTTCTCCAGACGGCACAAGCTCTCAACTTTGCCTAAGTGGATACACGGGTGTATCGACTGGTTTCGAGAGGAGCCTGCATACAAATCAGTTGCAATTTATCCAGGGACGTAACAATACCGTAATCCTTCGTATCCCGCGTCGGTCCTTTATAATAAAATACAATTTTAACGCATAAATTAGGCTACTGTGTGATATCGTGCACGTTCTCTCTCGTAAAAAATACTTTCTATTTCTTTTGCAATACCCTCGATTTTCGTCTATCTCGAACGACTAGTTGATTCCTCTAGATTCTAGATTCACGAATTTTTTTATCTACTATTCCACTGACTGGGTTAACGTTAGAGATATTAAATAATATGCTGTTTCGCAGTCTGCCACGCGAGAACAAGATGACAGAAGGAATAAAGCTAAATAAAATTAATACGTAATACGGTCACGTCTTCGTAACAGTCTTATTAATCGGCACGATTCTTCCGATTCAATGGAAGCGTTACATTGAACTAAAGGTCAGAGAACTACGAGTTCATATCGATACGAACGATTATAGGTATCTATGAAGGAACGAACCTAACGTGATTCATTCGCGCGATGGTTAAAACTACTCGCGACAACGACAACAAGAATACTTGTAGTACTTTATCCGGCATAAACCGTTCTTCATCACCAGTGCACAGTTTGGATGTTTGTCGATGCACTTCGTCATCTCATAGGCTTCTGAAACAATTATTCCACGATTCGTTAATAGAATAATTAAATCGAAGTGTTAAGGTATTAAATTTGAAAAATTTGACATTGGAACTGACTTTTCGGTGGCTTACTCGGAGTTGGGGGGTCCTTTTTACACGGCTCTAAGTCGCATTGCTGTCGCTCTTTCGGTCTTGCAGCTTCGACGCAATTCGAGGTTGTAACCCCCTCAAGGATGCATCGAACCAGTCTACTTTGAATTCCGATACCGCACGTCACCGAACACTAAAAACAAGAAAGAGTAATCGGAATCGAAATATCACTTTTGAAAGAATTAACTGCAATGCTGATGCAAATTAAACTCAAAAGTCTCGAACAGTATAAACTACCCAGGTATTGTTATGTCACTTTATGCAAGGAAGCTAAAAAGATGCTGGTCCTCGAGGACGATCGTAAATTTACACGTCTTGTTCGCGAATTACCTTCGACCAATCCGAGGTGAACCATGTTGGCGAGCACTCGGTCGCTCTGCATACTTGCTCGTTCGCCGGCCTCGAATCGTTGCAGTTGTTCCCTGGTAAAACGACGAATTCGTTGTTCGTCCTTGCCAAGCAAAGGACTTCTCGATACTGGACACCCACTCCGCAAGACACGGAACACTGAAACCATATTTGTCCAACACGGTCATTCCCGGTGGAACACTGGGGCTACCAATGATTCATAGCTTCGTATTTCATGTTTCATGTTTTGTTAGAAATATCACTAACCAATGACCATGGTCCCGTGAACCATTTCGCGCCATCGCAGTTAGTCCCTTTTCCGAAACACTGTCTCTCCGTTTCCGGTCTGTCTTTGGGATTGCAGAACAGTTCGCTACCATCGGCACAAGCAACCTGTCTGCTTTCCACTCCCCTACCACACTCCGCGGAACACTAAAGAAACGAGAATAAAAAAAAAAAAATTAACCCGATCGATTTAGCCTTCTTTTCTGCGGTTCGGCGTTCGAGTAATTGATTTTACCTTGGACGACCACTCGGAGTACAGCCAAGGAGCCCGTTGGTCCGCACCTGCCTGCATACATGGTGCAGACTCACAGATCTTTTGCGATTCCGGCTTATTGAACGCGGGACATGATTTGCCAGACGTGATACAAGTCACTGTTCGATTTCGAATTCCTTTTCCACACGTTGTCGAACACTGGAATCATAGAAGCATAGTAGAAATACTACAATTTATATAGTCACCATTAAAAAGTTGATATTTCTTAAGATTTTACAATTTTCCAAGTGTAAGATGCACAGTTGTATCCCCATAAAAAATGACTGTATGCTATTTACCGAACTCCAAGGGCCAACGTCCCATCTGGGTGTGTCGTGCTGCGAGTGCATGTGCCTCAATTCCGGACTGTTCGTGCAAGTCGGTTTCGTACAAGTTTCCGTAGTCTTCAAGTCCGGTGGTTGAACGCACGCACCCGCTGCGACTCGCATCGTTAAATTTGCGTTCAGTTCCTGTACGCACTCTATTTTTCGCGTCCTAGTACCAATACCGCAGGTGACCGAACACTCGCTCCATGGTTCGCCTCTCCATCTGCGACGAAACCGTATGGCAATCATAAATTCGTAAATACTGAATACCAATTAAAAAAGGGAAAAGAGAATCTATTACCTGGGTAAACAAGGGGTTTCGTTACAGCGCAACGGAGAGGGTTGTTGAGGCTTTCCCACGTTACGACAACGTTTGTCATTCACGATCATCTGATTGATTTCGCGAACGCACTTGAAGATCGCCGTTCGGATACCTGAATGAAAGTTTAAGAGAAGGTTTAGAAAATTTCACGATTTTCACAAAATTGTAATTAACGCGTTATTCTCGTGGTATTCTCGCGAGTCAATTACCGTCCTTGTCAGGAATGAAAATTAAGAAAAGAACACTGACAGCCGGTGTGACGCGACGCGACGTTATCTCTGCTCGCCCGTATGAGCTGTCAGTCTAAATGAAAAAAAGTCAGTCCAAGACTTGTTGACGAAGCGGCATCGGACACGGTCCTCGTGTGTAACGTGCCGACGCGACGTGAAAGAAGATTCAGGAGACGTTCGTTGGAAAATAATAAACGCAGAGATGGCCACGGCCACGGATGTCGGGTTTCCTGTTAATAAATTTCGTGAATTGTACGCCACTTCCGGGACAACGACAAGCGAATCGAGCGTTGTAATCTCACGAAACAACGATAATACCGAAGTACCGAAACGAACTCGTCTCAACCGACTTCCCACGCGTAGCTCGATTACCACAGTCGGCTCTTAGGACCAGCTCTAATTGTCTGCACGCTTTTTTTCTTAATTGCTCGCTCTAATTGCCGTGTCCGAAAAATCGGGGTCGCCGTTCGACCGTGTGGGACGATCGCTCCGAATGACGTAATCATTCGAAGATCGTTCAAATAATGGTAGCAAGAGAGTTATGCTATAAAAATCTGGTACCTCCTCCGCATTCCTTCGAACAAGGAGTCAATCCAAACACCTTCCACGCGAATTTCAGTCGTTTCTTCTTTTTCGGTTTCAACTTTGGCTGATCACCGGCCATCACCGTGGTCGGCAGATGTTTCATTTCTTCCTTTCGTCCTTTTTCATTGACTCGCACTCGGCTTTGATCGTGATTCCTTGGTGACGCGTCGATCTTCTGATTCGATCTGTAGAAACAAATCACCAGTTCTGACGAGTCTTCTTTTGCATCAGATACGGTTGAACATAGATAATCTTAATAAAACGAAGAACGAAGAATCGTATATTTACATTCTGTTCACTGGAACAGTAAGAGCTACTCGAGCATCTGAATCAGGAATTTCGTTGCCACGATCGATGGATCCTGTAAAAAGTTTGCTCGTTTGCTGAATATGTACCTACCTACAAAGAATATTTTTGCCTTGAAAAAAGAAATGCTCGAGCATAAAAGTATTACCTGTCACGTAAAGCGGTGGTGCTATCATCGCCCTTCCATTTGACCCGCTTTTTAACGGCATCATATACTTGTAAATCACTCCTGGGTTCATTTCTTGCGCCAGAATCTAAAGAAGTTGAAGAATTTGAAAAATATTAGGAATACAATATACCACCAAGAAAGATCGTCAAACAGTTCGAATAGAATTGGAACGAGTTATCAGAGATGTGGGTTCGTGATGTTTTCGTGATTGAGCCTACCTCTAAATGCAAAGAATCATTCAGAGGCCCGGTCGCCACGATGCACTCCATACGATTTCTGTCACCCCTCTGGTATGTTAAGGTCGTGCCAACCGCTTTATAAGTGCCGCTTGGACTGTAAGCCACCGGTCCATTCAGTATGTAGCTACCGTTGCTGTCTCTCAAAGCTGACAAATTAAATTGTTTGTTAGGAAAAGATATCGAATATCGTGAAAATCATTAAAAATTAGTACCTAATTTTGAAAATGATTAGAAAATATGTACCTAAGAAGTTGCTGCTGAAACGTAATTCAGATATGTTGAGAGACATGGCACCTTTGGGAATGGTGGTCACAGGTTGATGACCCCTAGGCAGGATTGGTTCCATAAAAATACCCTCGTACAGTCTACAACCTTTACCCTGGCCACCGCAGACACCACAAGCGTCCATGGTGACGCCAGAACCCACCACGCCGTCGCAACCTACCGGCTGAAAGAAGTAGCAGAAAAAAAGGAAAGAATTTTAAAATGATTTCTCCGCTTGTCGGGAAGCAATTTATCGCGTTCATCTGGCGATAATGAATCGGGAACCGATGGAAACTATAGAGCAAAGTGTAACAATGGTAAAGAAAAAAGAAGAATGGATCAGGTAAAAGGGATACGGTTAACCAGTTGCATCGACGATCAAACGGTGTGTAATTAAAAACGTGTAAAAAAGAGAGAAAAAGTATTGCGAAGCAATTTGAACGTTCGTATCGAGAAAGAATCGCAATTAATTTCCGCCCCGTTGTATGAAGTAACAACTTATTGTTAGTTATTCATGGTACCTTGCATTGTCCAGCGACACACAGCCAACGTTCTGTACGTTCCATAGAAATTCCTGTATTATACCCACGAAGATTTGGTGCGTCGCAGGGTGTGCCGTCCATTACTGCCGGTTCAAGCGTTGCGTAAAAACGCTCGCCGACCGCACGGCAATTGAGCGCGCAAGAGTTTGGTGCTGAGCAACAGTAATTACGCTTAAGATACATACATTGTATACAATGACATTTTAGGAAGCAGACTGTGAATCGTACGATTTAACACACGAATGTTTAAAGGATTGTCTTGAAATTTTGAAAATAATGTGATTGCAATTACTTATACGAATCGTATATGTACAAGAATAACATTAGGTATGGGTGTTTATATGGGACAGAGTTAAATAGTTTCAGTACGTAGCAAGGTAAGGTAATTGCAACGCGTCGCGCTTTAACGCTCAGTTGGCGCGCAAACTGTAAGACGTGGCTTTAGCTTACCGTCCAAGAACGGAACCCAATCGTAGCTCTCGCCCTTGTAGTTTCTTCCGTTATACTTGGCACATTGTTCCGCCCGCAAATCCTCCGAGAAGTTTGGACATTTCTGTTACGAAGCAACGACTTAATTAAAGTTCTGGTAATTAAGGATCGATCGTTGAGAAAGGTGTTAACCGGTCAATTCTAATTGACACTTTAGATCACGAAGTTGTTTAAACTTTAAAGGGTGCACACGCTAACTCACGATCAGTCAAGTCTAAAATTATAGACATATTATAGGTACCTACCTATGTACCTATAATTTGCATAGTAATATCGCTATGCGCATAATGTCAAACTTCATAACATTCTTTTCGCGAATATAAAGCATTTGAATTATAAAAGGTTAAATTAGCAGGGAATTCCACTCTTTTATGATGAATTTCGGTGATCTCAGAAAGGAGCGTGTACACACAGAGTCGAAAGAACACAGTGAAACGCGAATACCAACGCGTACGAAGAGAAGCGTTACCCCAGTAATTTCCGGGTGGAAGATTAATTACGGGCCAGTAAAACCGTGAATAGTCTCTCGTGTTTGTAAACCTCCGTTTCCGAGCGAAATCTAGCCGAGTCGTGTTGCCTCGAGGGAAAAAACTGTTTTTACGGGTAAATTTTTTTAAATTGCAATCCTACGTTTCAACGTTGAAATTAGCAACGGTGGAGTCTTCATAAAGAGACAACAACCATATTAATTTCGCGAGTTAAAAATTCTTTAAATTGCATTCGTTTCAAACAAACAAGTAGCTAGTTGAAACATGTTTTACACTTAAACATTTACACATTAGTAAGATTTTTAAAAGAAATTTCATTTGATCCTTCTCGAAGCCGAGGGTCCTCGAAATCGATCCGGAAATGTTGCTTTCGTTCACACTGTCTTTACGTTTGTAAAGGTCTAATTACCGCCAGCTTGAACCTGGACAGAGGGCAAAGCCGTTCATTATTAACGAGTCTTTGACTCTGCAGGTGGTGATTATTCTTATGAATTTTAAACGACACCTCGTATTCGCGAACCAGCTATATAAATTGCCGTCGTGCGCATCCTTAATTGGCCACTATGATGATTTGTTCGTGTACTCGTGACGTACCGTTGTCGAAAAGAAACCCTCTGGCAATCTATGTATGGTATGCATCTGTACATATTACAAGTACATACATATAGCGATAGGTTAGTAATCATTTTGAAAGCTTCAATGTTCAGTGTTTACTGTTAAGTTTTCAACATTTCCAACGCTATCAAATTAGATATAGCTTCTAAAAATGTTTCATTTCAAATATCGAAGTGATTAGAAATGGACGGAATTAAATTGGTGAAATGTTTGCAAGGTAGCATCAAATGCCCATCACGATGTAGTTGTATGTCTGCTTCTAACCCGATGATAAATACACCTACTCGCGACCAGCGTGTAAACGCACGCTCCTTCTTTAACATTCTCATCGCCGACCAATGTTTCATCGACGCTAAGTCACTGACACCGACTTTGACCGATATTGTGCATTCCCTGGCATACGTACACGTAGGAAACAAAGTGTGCGAAAGTATGAACGATTCGTAAGAAGAATGAGTATGAAACGTGTATAGAATCAATAACTGACTAGAATCTTACGTTTCTGAATTATTAATACCGATTACTGTATACTGTAGAATAAACGAAAACAGTGCAATTCAAATTTTTCTCTATCATTTGACAATGTCAATTTTAATTATCCTGATTATATACGGTACAAATTGCCGTAATTCATTCTTCATTGCTATTCCAATACAAACGTTAATTCATCACTCGTCTAACTAGCTGATACAAAGGCGTAAACATATTGGTTGGCATTGATTTACCTGCATGTTACACGTGTGGTATCTCTTGTATGTGCCGATGCAAATGGGTCGCGAGTTGCTCGTACCGTTCTCCGTGATAATGCTTCGTTTCCTTAAAAGTCTCCTGGAACAAATCGTTCGCATTATTCGTACCTATTACCTGTACACTGTAAACAGAGTTTCATCTTCTTTCCACGACTTTCACGCTAGTTAAACGTATACCGTCAAGTAGTCGGTCCTCCGGATTAGTCAGCCCATGTAGAGGATATTGGTAACTCTTACTACTGTTGTTGCTACGCGGTAACAGTTACATATTTATGAATTTTCTGCGTCAAAATCAACCTTCAGAGTGAAGTATGTGTTAACTGTAGATAAATTTTGAAGAAAGCATTTTCTCTTCGAGAAAAGATTTATAATCATTTGTTATTGTTTATAACATAACACGTGACGCAATAAAACATGTCTGTAATTTATGGACGGTAAGATTTTCTTAACGGTACCGAACGGGTTTCGATCTATTTTACCTTCGATAAATCCTGCACGGAGTGAAGTAATCGCGCAGGTAGCGTTACAAAGGTGTAAATGTCAGCAACGATAATGAGTCTCTGATGGTCGGTGAGAAGCGTTCGCGCGAGTTGTCGGCGTAGCAGCGTGTAATTTTCCTCTGCTACCGATCCGCAATTTGCTCGATACTTACCGTTTGCCTCTCCTACGAACGTGCCAGAGCTTACGATCGGTTCAAGGGTAGAAATTTCACGGAAGAAACAGATGCAACCGTGAGTTTCTCTACGAAATTCTGTCTATTAAACTTCGTACCGTATAGATGTTTCGTGAAATCGTGAAACGACTGATCACGATCCGAGGATCTCGCAAAAAGTTAACGGTACATTATAAAACACGCGTGTATCGATCGATTTGTTGCAAATGTTTCGTCTTCTACGATATAATCAATTACAGCATTTAACCGCTTCATTTTAACATATCTATTATAATTGCGTCGGGCTATTATTTTACCCATCGACGGATTCTTGCTGTCTAAATTCAGAGATAAGTTTCCGAATGGCCCCACCAAAATTGAGAACTCAGGTTCGGTATATAACCTAAATTGGCTACCAGAAACCGATTAAAATTGGTTTCAGAGCTGGATGTCTTACCGTTTTTGAGATATCGTGGTAAGAAATTTTTGTACAATTTTGGGACTACATTTGCGCTATTCGAAACTGAGCATGCGCTATTCAATACTGCGCATGCACAGAACCTAACCTAATCTAACTTAACCTTATCACGATACCTCGAAAACGGTAAGACATCCAGCTCTGAAACCAACTTTAATCAGTTTCTTGTAGTCAATTTAGGTTATATACCGAATCTGAGTTTTCAATTTTGGTGTGACCATTCGGAAACATAACCAATTCAATATCTGAAAATAAATGTTTACTGTGTTTTACTTACTGGTAGGGTACACACTCGCGTGACTGAGACTGAATACCCGTGCCACAAGTTCTAGAACACTCGCTCCAGGAACTCCACGGTCCCCAGCTTCCTCTTATGCGATTGTCCCGGTTAAGACCGAACTGAGTCTTCTCCCTCAACATATGATATACCTGTAAACATGTTTCAATGAAGTCAATTATAAATCTCTAAAAGAAGATATTGAATTGATTGATTAATCACTCTAAAGTAATCTAATAATAAGTATTCAAATATTTGGTACAGTCCAAAATAAAAGCTAAGACTATTAGAATTATTCGCATTGAAAAATTATTCAGAGTTATATGGTCTTAGGTTGACGAACAGAAGTTACACGGCGATCTAATGCTTTATTAAGGGAATGCGACCCTCTGTAGTCAGACTCGCGCAACCGGCTGAATAATGAAGGCACATTTCAAGATTCTCTCCACGATGAACGATCTTAATCTCATTGTCCCGAAAACCTTTCAAAGGGATTCTTACCGGCACAACGTAACGAACATCTTTGCGACGGATAAAATGTTCGCCTTACACGATAATGTTCGCTACAAGCACAGAATTATAAATCATACTGGTTTTCAAGAATTCATTCAGTTTCTTGGAATTACTAAATAATTTTTGGATTTAAAA
This sequence comes from Osmia lignaria lignaria, assembly GCF_051020975.1. NCBI lineage: Eukaryota > Metazoa > Arthropoda > Insecta > Hymenoptera > Megachilidae > Osmia > Osmia lignaria. The sequence continues at coordinate 737,609 of NC_135047.1, read as the reverse complement.
AATTGATGAGATGAGATACCTTGCTGGGTTACTAGAAAGCCATGCTGCTTATTAAGAGAACGATTGAAATTGATCGGTCAACCAATAATTACAATTAACTGGAACGATCGTTTAAAGAACATAATCTTAATCGACGATAAACCCCGTTATCCTGGTTACCTTTGAGGTCAACAGGTTGTCGTGAAATTCTCGAGATTCTGTGCCGATTAACTAGACCAATTACAAATAGCAATTTGATAATTAGCTATACACAACTGAACGTAAATATGGATTCGACTGAGAATCCTCACTATCTTTTTCTCTTCGTCTTTTCTTCGACCAGGTTTTAAAATATTCAATGTCGCAATATTTTCGAAAACAAACGATCCATTTAAACGCAACTGTAAAAAGTATGATTGCGTATACAATGTTTGCATTTCGCGTTGATCGTTTGCTCGGCCTTGGGGATGCACTCGGCTCGGATGTAATTTAGGAAGCTCCTCCAGTGTCAATTAATTATCTTCGTCGTGCCACCCAGAATAACGTCTACGTAATTGCTTATTAATTCCTGTAAGTGGATTAAATTAATATGCACGGGCCGGTCGTACATCGAGGATAAAATATCTTAATGGGTAAGATAGCTACGATAACGTTATTATGGACGTAAGTTAACCGGTATAGGAGTTATGGATCAAATTACTTTGAAAATCCGACTTGAACAAGCTACCTCGCTTAATGAACATATTCCACTGAAGCTGGAAAGACGATACTTGGTCGAATATCGATACGGAAAATTGGTAAGATTCTCTGCTTCAATGTTTCTCTGCCTGTGTATAATTATCGAGCAAATTTATGGGCTAATACCGATGGTAAATGGTAAATGCTAAATGGTAATTAGAAATTGAAATTGTTCACCTAATTTTGATCTTAACGATACGATTAACAATGGAATCTCAAACAATCAATGATTCAGTGATTAATCAATCATGATGGCGACTTACCTCAATGGGATACTTGTCAGGCATGTGGGTAGAGGAGACACTGGCCGCGGTCAGCATTGTCAAAGCTAGAATCGATCTGAAACAGAGATTGCGAAGATGCCTTAATTAATCCGACGTAATGGAATGCAATTTGTTATCATCGTTGTCAATCTATAACTGCGGTTTTCACGAGTCGCCGTCGACTGTTGAACCCGAGCCAATTATCTTCTTATCGCAGCAAATATCTATCTTTCAGCTGCTTCCATCGCGTCGGGTTAAACATTTCAAGAATGCGATAATCTTGCTCGAAAGACTAACAGCAAACATCGCCTATTTTGACGATGTTAAATATTTACAGCCTCGAATAATTTTGTTTCTGAATCATCGGATTCGTTGATTTATTCACCAGTTCCATCCTCGTAAATTATTGCCGAGATCAACGTGATCGATACGAAATATGAAATACGAGATACGAGTGGCGAGTGTTTAGTGTTGCGATCGAATCGTGCCTCTGGTCCGAATTAAAGTAACGATTAATTGAATCCGCCCGATGATTTATTCCCCTCGAACGAGATATTAATTTAACATAGATTCGTGCGAGGTATATACGGAAAGGCGATCAAGGATCTCGAGGTTACCAAGAAATTCATGGTATTAATCTGTAGTCTGTAGACAGAATTAAACGCTGGTCTAGATAGCGATGGAAATCTGCTGTAATCTTTGCCCTTCTCTCTTTATCTCTGTTTTCGAAGCAATTTCTTGGCGAAACGAACAGCCAAGCATATGTTCTCGATCATCCAGCTTCTGCACCGGATAATCGCTTTCATGGATTCTTAGAGTTCTCGATTTACACGTTGCGAATCGCGTGAACGCGTCTAGGTACAGTATATCAGTAGAGCGTGCAGGCGCCGCTACGTTTTGCCACGGTAATTATTAAAACTGCGCCGAAGATGCATGTCCGATCGCAAAGCGGAGGGTAGAACGGATAAGGAAAAAGAGCCGTAGAATAAGAGGGGAAAGCAACGAAGCTGAATCGAGTAAACTGTGCCACTAAGCACTAATAACGTTTCACTTGTTGCGTTTTCCTGGAAAGCTTAATTAATCATTACGTTTCTGTACTGCGGAGGAAGAAACGGAGGAAAATAAAGAGCAACCGAGAAGAGCAAGGAGTAAAGGGAAACGGACCGCCCGCAAACCGGCTGGTGACTGAAGTAATCGCGCGTAATCGCGCGAGTAAAACGCGCACATGAAGCGCTACGGATGTAACGTGGAATGTAATCATTGTTTCCATTAGCAACGGTTACGGGAATTGCTTTAATTACTTTACTGGTTCCAGCAGTCTCGTTTTCTATAAAACACGAAAGGTTAGAGGAGGATCGTGATTTTCAAAGATAAATCTTGCTGCATGTACAAATATTGTTAAGAGAGTGAGAAAACATATGGGGAGAATCAGTAGCGCTTTGGTCGCATCAGAGACGGTGATAATTCTCGCAACGAACGAGAATCAGGCGGACAGTTGTGAAAAGGAGAAACAAGGTTAAAAGCTGGAATCAGAGGAACGGTCGAACGATTTTACGGCGATCGCGCGGTCTTCTTGGCCGTTGCAAAGAATCGCGAGGAACACGTGTTTGCCGTTTGCGGCTGGACATGATTGCTCTCGAGCGGATAAGCGTAAAGTTGCATCAAGTGCGATGCTTGATCGCTTAGCTCGCGTGCACTGGCCACCGAGAATGAAAGCCATCCTATCCTTCTCAGACTTCTTAGGCATAGCGCATGCCGAGACGCACAGTCTAGCCTGTCGTCAATAAATAACAAACTACACCCTGGCTGTAATTCACGATAATCGCGTTTAATGAAGTACGATACATGTTTGTTTACGAAGTGATTGTCGTAATAAGAAGACAATCAAGCAATGAGTAGGAGTCGTAGATTTATTAGTGTCGTTTTAATAGCGTCGTCTATGCAATACGAGTATGTACTCTGCTGCTTCCGTGTTATTCTATTATTGTTTCACAGTGATCAACATTTTTGCATACATCCACACTGATATCAATTTATTAGCACAAAGAAAGGTCAAACTTCGTTTTAGGGGACCAACAATTTTTGGTTTGTAGGAGAAAAAGGATTGATATTTTCTCTAGTTTAATATGTAAATTGGGCGGTTTAAATAAACTCGTAAGTTAGTCAGGATTCACAAAGTATAATTTATTCACCGTATATTTGTTTAATCGTAAATCGCGGAACCACGCCACGCCGTCGCCGGTCGTCCAAGAATGTCGTGAATCTATCTATCGGTCTAACGTCTGAATTTGCCTCGGACGCGTTACATGTATGCATATACCCTGGTGGTGGGGAGCAAGGAAAGTTCGGGAATATTCCTGAACCTATCGACGACGCAGTTTTATGCTTACAAGTTAAAAAATATCAAATCTTATAGTTTTCGACCTGAAACATTCGAAAGTACCAGTTAAAAGTTTAGGAAACCACTTGTTCGAAAGATACGATTATGTGAAAAAAGTGTATTTAGCGTACTTTGACAAGTTACTACGACGCCATATTGTTTCTACGCATTCTCTGATAAGTTCGCTGAAATGACTGTAACTTCCGGTTATCTTATTTAAAAACATGTTGCTCCTTGATCGCTGCGATCAAAAAATCCACAAGAGGTATAATATCACATCAACGAAATTTTGGTCTAGCTTGACCAAACCGAGATATGGGAACCAATCAGAAGATAGGTAGAAGCAATATGGCGTCGTACTAACCTGTCAAAGTACGCTAAATACACTTTTTTCACATAATCGTATTTTTGAAACAAGTGGTTTCCTAAACTTTTAACTTGCATTTTCGAATGTTTCAGTTCGAAAACTATAAGATTTGATATTTTTTAACCAAAAATTGTTGGTCCCCTAAGACGAAGTGCAGCCCAAAGAAAAATGTTATCCTAATAGAAAGTAAGACTTTTTTTCATGGATGTCTTTCATTCGTGAGACTGTTCGACACGATACCCCAGGGCTGTCGTCAGCTGTGCTTGTCCTCTCGACGAGGATATTCTAGCTGTTAAATAGCTCGCCAAGGCATTCTCGCACTCGCGTCTTTCTTGCCGATCAGTTTTTACCATTCTTACGCCAATGAAAACAAGACCGACATTGTTTATCGGCAGCAAGTGATGTACACCGACTGGCACGATAGCAAAGTCGTAACGGTTCGAAGATACGAGGCTCGCTATAAGCTCGATATGTTTGCAAACAAAAAAGGTGAAAGCTGTTCGTTGCGTGGAAGCGTGCGAAACACGGTCTGGTTCGCATTTCCATCCCGTTTTCCACGGCCCTCGCGTTCTTGCAGGAGCGCATAATAATTTATTCGATAGTAATATTTCTCCGGGATTTCACGAATCCCCGTTGAATCCCCGTTGCTTTGCCGAGCGAAATTAATTGTAGCCGGTGCAACGATCCGATAATGATCCCCGCGAGACAATGACTGTGCCCGATTAACGCTCGACTCTCTCGGAGATATTTCATCACGAGGCGAGTTAGGGTCAGTGAACAGCAGGCGGAGGATGGGGTGTAAATACCCGGATTCATCGGCGACAAGTACGAATAATCCGTGAAAACGATATATGTCAGCTCAGAATTCATCTCCGATTCGAAACATTTTTTTAAACATTTTATCCTACGGGCAATACTGTGCAAAATACATTATCTATTTTTTTTAATTTATCCTCATGGAATTTGAAATTTACTAGGAGATTTACTTCATTACTCTGATTATGATCTGATTGCGAGTAACAATTAAATATCCATCCGAGCAACGAGTACATAACTTTCGAGTGATGCATGGGATGGGATTCATTGGGTGTATCGGAACGTTTCTGCGGGCAAAAAACGGATAAGAATATCTGAACGGTCAGCGTCGCGGGAGGGCTGGCGAAATCATTTGAACCTCGGTGGTCCAGGAGGACCGAGGATTTTCGTCGCCAGCAGGGGGACCAGAGCGATACGTACGCGCCGGACAGAAAAAAGGAATAACCGTGAAATATGATGCACGATACACGTACAGCATTGTCTCGGTAGGCTGCGAAGAATCTTCGGCGTTAACCGAGGCAGAGGATGCAAGAAGTCGCCCTCGGACAATGGGGGCGTGAGTCTCGAATGGCCGCTCTAACGATACCGGAGCACCTCGATCGAAGCATATAAATGCAACCGTTCACCAGAAGCTGTGAACATTCCTGTTCGCGCGTGCATTTATGTTACGCACTTACGATGTTCTTCTTCTTCTTTTTCTTTTTCTTCCTCTTCTTCTTCTTCTTCTTTTTCTGCTTTTTGCCGAGAACTACACAATGGTTAGGAATTTAAGTTAAAGCCTCGAACTGTGTCCTTGCCGATTTTACTGAACACTGAAAGTTTTGAGAATCAAAGATATAGATGAAGAAAATAGGTGAAGGATAAAGGTTCAAAAATATTTAATTCTATTCAGAAGAAAGAAACTGAAAACGCGTGATACAAATGGCAAAAAACAATGCTTCTGGTTGGACGGTCTAAGGACCTGTTACCTTGTAACAGTTAACGCATTAATAACCGTAGAATCGGGTCACGAAACACCTTTGACAGTCGGCACGATACCGAAACGTGAAACTCGTTTCAATTCTTTCAACCTTGTCTATACACCTCCGTGATACAGAGACAGAGAAGCCTTTTTGTCTTTGGCTTTTAGAATTTCGTTGACTGTACGATGTCGTGTATGTTTCGCGGTTAGGAACGTGCCAGAGCAAATTTAAACAGATGGAAATCACAATGAACATAGAAGCTGCCTGCTCATCTCAAGGTCTTTCACGACGAGCTTGACGGTCTTTGTAAACCAACTCCTCGTTTACCAAATGAAAGGGCAACGTTCTAAAATTGCTCGGTCCGCGTCCAGTTAATTACCATCGCATCGGTTACACTGATGAACAAACAATTAATCGTAATTAGCAAGTGGCAAGTTTGCATCGCTGTCAAAAGTACTGCACAATTTCGGACCTACTCGGTTACATGGAAAATATGAACTTTTATAAAATACGAGTATGTTTTTTATCACGGAATGTTTGATAAATTTCGAATAATTAAATATTTTTAAAAACGGAGTTGCTTTTAATCAATTTACAGGCAACATGTGCGATCCTCTGTTAAATGTTTCTGGCAAAAAAATGTTAGGAACGAACGTTCGAAGCTGAAGGCAGGATAATTAGAGGAATGTTTGGAATTCAGCGAGGAACAGTGATTTTTTTTTTATTTTTCAAATATACGCGTAATATGTGTACCTACATACGGGGTTTTTGTGTTAAAAGTATGACGATAACATGTTTTCCGATAAAAATAATTAAATTCAAGCTGGCAGGTCGACCAGCTGGTATTGAACAATTTCGTTGACGGCAGATTTCAGAAATTTGGTCGATAAAATTTGTATATTTTACTCAACTTTAAAGTCTAAAATTGCAAAGTTAGGTAGTCTAACACAATAGTACTGTTCCTTTGATATGCAATGTACACTTTATCAGTCTAACAGCGTAAGAAATAGGATAAGGAGGAAGTTAAGTGAAAGCATTCCTTGATCACCAATGCGGAACCCAGGTTTCGTTGATTGTTATCGATCTATGTCATTTCCTTTTTACGACACCGCCCGAGCGTGGGCTCCATAACGAGAAGATTCATTGGCATTGGCAGCAGTAAGCATTCCTATCACGTTTCTAGTAACACCGAACTTAATTGCACGTAAATGGGAAGGTAAATACACTTGTAATTAACATAAGATAACGTAAAATATTCAACAACTCTATTAAAATCAAAAGAGTATCTACTATTTGATGAAATATCTACTTTAACAAAATTGCAACAATGTAATTTCAATATTGTTTATCTGGTTGTTTCGCTACATCCGTTTAATGTTTAATCGTAAGAATAACTGAACTAAAGAGGTTAAGGGTTAATTGAGCCTCGTTAAGAACGGATCGAGCGTGCGATCGATACGTTGATTCTGAGAAAACGATAACAAGCAGCAGCAATAAAATCGATAATACGGTTTCGTTGTTATGGAATTTATTGCGCGTACTTACTTACAATTAGTTGATACGGATAAATCATCTACCTCCTAGACTGAACAGTTTAAGTCTAGTTCGTCAATCTGACTGCTGGTTAGCAATTGATTAATATCAAAATTTCAGCAGCTATCGAATTAAGATTCCTCCATGGCAGGAGCAGTCAAGTATAGATCATCCGATTAGACTCAACAATGAGACGACCATTACACAAAGGGCCAAGAAGAGCGAGCTCGCATATATTGTATTTCATTCCTTATCGACATCTAACTCGTGGCTCATGGCTCGTACCTTGTCGCTCGTGGTTGATTAACACTCTGGAAAAATGTACCTATAGATCAATCGATATCGATCAACCGATCAATCGAACGCAAAAATTCACCGCTTCGATCGGATGTCCGCTCCAAGATATTCTTAAATCCTTGTCTTAAATCTGTTTGTTAAATTTGATTCTATAATAGTTTCGTGAAGTTTACATAATTGTTTTATTATTCCACGAAACCACGTTACATCGACGAAATTTTAATTGGCCAACGTTAAAATGCAAGCTCTTTTACATATTGTGCGTTTTTTCTCCAGCCAGAGCACGTGTAATGTGACATGCCTATAAATACAAGTACACAACTCCTCGTGGCGTTATTAATAGAAGCGTAGGAGGATGCGAGAGTGATACGTGCGACGAATAACGAATAACGAAACTCGTCACACCGACTTTCTCGCGGGAGGAAAAGCTTATGGACCAGGTGTAAATCGCGTTCCCTCTTGTCAGGGTTAGCTTCGCTATCTGAAATCCGTGTCCTTCGCTTCGTTAACCTACATTTACATTCTCATTCTCATTCTCTTTCATCTCGTTCGATGGTATCGTTACGAGACTCGCGAACTCAATATCGAAACCTACATTTGGAGTAATTAAAGCGAGGGAATGTACGGTGCTGAAGAGCGTGGATAATTACGGAGTTGTGTAATCGAATACGATGAAATTCGAAGCTACTTCGAATTGAACTACACGATAGCTTCGTTAAAATTGAAGATGAAAAGTGGTTTCAGTTGTAAGTAAACACCAGCGAATAATTCCTCTGTGAGCAGTTCTATCCCTCTCTTCGTTTCTGACGATCCATGTTTTGCTTTCTTATAATTGACTACAAATTGCTTCTATGTAATTATTGTGTACCATGTATTAAGCCAGCTAGTGCCATCGCGAGACATGTCCAATCTCTAGAAATATAATAATTCTAAAAATTACCTGCGATGTCTGAAATTGAAATTCTCTTTTTGACAGACGTCAAAGAGAACCACTCTGTTTAATAAGACGAGGACGCAGATGACGATAACCCAAATCACCCTTCAGGTCTACCACTTACCACAGTTTCCAACTTTTTCAATTCCTTTTCTCGTGCTTTCCGAACTTTTCTTTCTCTATATTCCAGTCTGGTCCTACGTTTTCACATTCACATTTGTTGGTCGATTCGGCGAACTCGTTGCTGGTATATTAGGTTTCACGTGTACGCGAGAGCCACGTATTGCCCAGTCGTGCGTGCAGTTAACAAGACACGTTGAACGTGGATGAGCCATCTTCACGTAGGTATACCGCCCGCAGACAGCCTGTACTAACTTTATACCCTCTTCCACTTTCTCGTTAGCTCCGGTTCTCGCTCGATTTCCCGATCGCTTCTTGTTCGCCACACGCGAACACCGTTTTCCCTATTTGCACCTGTCTATCTTGCAATCCAGCTAGTCTGATCGAACGGATGCGAACACGAACCAACTGACGTGTATCTTATTCCGATTGAATCTCTCATCATCATAATGTTGATCAAAACGTTATCCGCGGCTTGTAGATGAGGATGTTGCAAATAATCGATCCAAAATTGGAAAGGATAATCTATGCATACATGGTATTTGAGCCAACATCACTTTCTGTTCTTCTATAAGTAAGTATAAGTTTCCGAATGGCCCCAGGTTCGGTATATAATCTAAATTGACTACCAGAAACCGCTGAAAATTGGTTTCAGAGCTAGATGTCTTATCGTTTTTGAGATATCGCGGTAAGAAATTTTTGTACAATTTTGGGACTACGTATGCGCTATTCGATACTGAGCATGCGCTAACCTAACTTTACCACGATATCTCGATAACGGTAAGATTAGATTAGATTAGGTTAGATTAAATTAAGTTAGGTTCTGTGTATGCGCAGTATCGAATGGCGCATGCGCAGTATTGAATAGCGCATGCTCAGTATCGAAAAGCGCATGCGCAGTATTGAATAGCGCATGCTCAGTATCGAATAGCGCATACGTAGTCCGAAAATTGTACAAAAATTTCTTACCACGATATCTCAAAAATGGAAGATATCCAGCTCTGAAACCAACTTTAATCGGTTTCTTGTAGTCAATTTAGGTTATATACCGAACCAGAGTTCTCAATTTTGGTGGGGCCATTCGGAAACATAGCCTTCTAACATAGCATTCTAAAATGTAATTTTAAACAAGATACAGTTTGTCGAACCTGTTCTTTGAACGTAATTCAAGCACGATTTAATTGTACCGCTGATTACATTCAACCACGCCACATGGTACATCGAAACGTGAATAGGTTGTGCGGGTAGAACGATTATTAAGTGGTTAATGGCTGGCAATTAGAATCGTTCAGGTATCGTAATAAAGCCAACGACGGGAAATTATCCCAATCTTGGCTAGGAAAAATTCTAACGAGCCTCTCCATTTTGCTACCTTAATTCATCTTGCTTGCAAAACGTAAAAAAAGGCGCATCACTTTTCCTCCCTGATTTTCCTCCTCTCTATTTTCTCTTGTCTCTTTTCTCTCCGTCCCTTTGCTGGATGCGAGCAAAGAGAAGCCTGGTAGCCGAGAAGACAGGACATACAGGCATCCCGACCTTCTCTCGTTGCACGCAACGTCCTTCTCTTCTTCCTCGTCCTGTTGCACGATGCCGTTTTCGCCCGTCGGCTCTGCCACCGAGTGACGTGAAATTATAATTCAGTTAAATTAACGTTGCGTATGTTAATTATTAAGAACCGGTCTCAGGCGTAACTCACTGCCCTTCTCGTGATCCTCGATTCCACGCCTCAGATTATTCGTACGTATAAAGATAAATACGTGTGCGAATAGTACGAATACAAGGCAACAATTCCATTAGAAAATTTTACGTTATCCACTATCCAAACTGGAAGTGATTCGAAGCGATTACTATCCCATCACGTATTCGCGTACACGTACAATCGATACAAATAACCCATAGATCATAAGACCATCGTGTTCCCATTTAGATGGTAGCGAATCACGAGATATCGAGCACGCACGGCTATAGTAGATTTGTTATATCTCTTTATTTCCACATCAACTATATCTATCTTTTTCTCAAAATAACCCCTCGTTCGTATTTCTCCCTTTAACATCAGGATGTATTGGGGCAGTTTACTTCCGCCGTTCCATCGATGCTATTATATCGACTATTTACGAGCTCTGCGAAGCCGGATATTTGATTCTGGGAAATATCGGGTCGAAATTGCTAAATTCCTCTTTTTTTCTCTCTCTCTGTCTCACTACCGTTCATTTTATCGAGTACGTGGCATAGAATAGTGTATGTATTTTGCAGGGGTGAGAGGGAATGTTAAAACACGAAATATGTATACGCTTGTTCCACGAAAAATAATTGGCTTCGAAGTCTCGGCGCGTATCGAGCGTTGCATGGTGTACGATCATGATGGTGTGTGCTGCGCGTCGCCCAGTACCCATGCTTGGTTTTATTTTCAAAGCTATGCAAACAAAGGCCCGGTAAGGGAACGATCGATATACGATAAAAGCTTTGAGAAACCGTAATCGCATCTGTAATACTATATCACTTATATATATCTCATCTGAACAACGCGTGCATTGTATTCGTAAGTCTCTTTGTTTCCCCGCGAAATTTTTCCTCTTCACCGGTGAAAATGCGAAAACGAGGCGAGATCAAAATCGCCCAGATAACGGCGCTTTCGGTCTCTTCACAAGCTCAAATGCGTGTACTTCCGAAAGCGACAACCCTCCGATCTTTCTGAAATTTTTGCTAAAGCTTATCCTTGATTAGAGAAGAAAGTCCCTAAAAGGATTTTTGGCGACAAAGCCTCGTTTGCCCCCCAGCCCCCTTCAAAGTTTTGACAGTTCTTACTAAATATCTCTGGAAATATTGATTTTAGAGAAAACAATTTCAAACAAAAAATGAAGCTCATAAAAAGCTCTACAAAAAAGGTTCAATGCATTTTTCACATAAACCTATTATTTTGGCTGTTATGTAAACAAATACTAATTTCTACACTATCGTTGATATCATTCCCTACTTTACCGACACAACGCAGTATAATTGGCGATTTGTTTCGAACACTTAATCCGCACTTTCCGGCAACGCTTTCGTGAAATAATAATAAATTAATTATAAAAATATGTGTAAATGAAAATGTTACCGGCCGCCTTACGGCCTTACGTACATATTAATATTATTAATAATAATTATACGTACATGTACATTTGTAGAAAAAATACTATTATTGCTCATAACACCCAAAATAATAGGTTTACGTAAAAAATGTGTATAACCTTTCTTGTAGATCTTTTTATGAGCTTTATTTTTTGTTTGAAACCTTTTTCTCTAAAATCAATATTTTCGGAGATATTTAGTAAGAACTGTCAAAACTTTGAAGGGGGCTGGGGAGCAAACGAGGCTTTGTCGCTATAAATCCTTTTGGAGACTTTCTTCTCTAATCAAGACTAAGCTTTGGCAAAAATTTCAGAAAAATCGGAGGGTTGTCGCTTTCGGAACTTTATCCCCTCAAATTAAGCAAATGGGTATTCAGATAATTATAAAGTGTGTCATGTCTAAAGCAATGCCTTGTACGTTGACTACGTGTGTTGTGTACAAGCGAATCAAAGGACGACGCAAGGCATAGCAAAAGGTTCGAAGATCGCACCGTTGTAAAAGTCGATTGGGAGTCACATCGAAGCGAAGCGTCGCGTCGCGTCGCGTCCTCTTGGTCGACGCCACTGTCTACCAACGATCATATCCGGTGGTAGGGGCTAATTATTTCCTGCTGCAACAAAGAATCGTACCACCTCGACGTTGCACCTCTGCGATCGTTGCTCCTTTAATCGTTTTACTTTTACCGTGATATTCGAAAACGTTTTCTTTTTCTAAAACCGATCGTGCAACTTCAAACGAAACTTCAACTCGACGTTAGATGGTAGAAAGAAAAAACTATTCACGGTAGATTCGATTCCCACGTAGGAAGCAAGGGCAAGTTCGCGTTGACCTTGAAATCCACGATAATCGCATCTCTCGATGCAACCTGGATGGAAGCTGTAATACGAATGAACGCTTTAACAGCAATTACGCGTACGTTTGATCCGTGGAAGACGGACAGACGAAGTAGCTCGTAGCACCGTGTCCGCAGCGATTCGAGTCTTTGAGCGCCGTTTAATGACCGTAAATTTCCACCTTTCGTAGCCGTGAACAGGAATCTCTCTCTTTCTCGTTGGTTACATGCGTCGAGAATGTCACGTACAAAGGCGCCGATCCAAGATAACGTGCCGGAAAGAACAGCCGTGCAGGATGCGCTGCCGTTCAGAAGCAGACGTGGAAGTGTGAACATTTTAATGTACCACCGTCTGCAACAATCAGAACCTGTTCACCTCTTTGCCCGTTTTCAAACTTATAGAAAACGGAGCAGTTCTTTGTAATTTTCGGAAACAATTGTTATCGAAAATTCCTTTTGATCGTAGTTCGAACTAACAAGACGATAGATAGTTAGGTACATACTGGAAATATTCATTGATACAACACGCGTTGAAAGGTACATTTTCGTCGAAGGAAGTGAATGATTCGTCCCCATTGTAAAAAGAAGGAAACCATTTGTCTTTCTCCTTTCTCCCCCAAATTCCATATTCCAATTGATCGTCGCTTAACCCATCTCTACACCCTTCTTAAAATTCTCTTGGTGATTTGGTGTTTCGCATTTGAAATTCGTGGAAGCGAAGGTCGTTCGTTTAACCCTTTCCGTGTGAACGACGCGTCGTATAGATATAAATGTAATATAAATTTTTTCGTACACTTTGTATATTCTTGTACTTTAATGCACGCGCGAAATATGTCTAAATTAAGGAGACGGGTTCCACGATACACAAACACGATTGCCAGTCTGGAAGGAACGTGTGACGCGAACAATAGTCGACCAGAGAGCAATCAAGAACGATAAATCGCAGCAAGATTCTTGCGAGGAATACTCGCGCCAAGTTTATGAAGGAAACTACGAACAAGATCCATCTCGTTTGGTCCAACACGGCGAATTTATGCCCAAGGTATCTGCTCTCCTAGACCAGATAACAGGCCACCGAGGCGGCGACTTCCTTATCGTATTATTTACGACACTTCTACTAAGAATTGGGATAAAAAACGTAAGGGTCGACCGAAGCCACTGCATAGTGGATATCGCATCTGATGCATCCGAAGGCACGATTTCGTTGGCGTGGCGCCTGTCCAGGACCCTTGCTTCGATTTAATCGATTTAATAGCCGATGACACCGACCGGAGAGACCCACGGTGCTAACAAGTAATTAGTTTAACGGCCCGATAACGACGAAAACACGACGGTTCTCGACATTAGATAAAATTGGATGAAATTGGATAAAATTAGAAATGGTGCTCTCCTTGCCCTCGACTAACCCGACAAATTCTATTCGAAAATGAAGGATACGTAACTGTATTCAAACTTTGATTAAATCTAGGTTAATATTATTTTCTATGAAAAATCAGTTTTCCAAAATTTTCAGAATTATTAACCTATGATTATCACTTAATTTAACACCTAGCTCACTGTGTTTTCAAATTTTATCGCATACAGATAAAACGTTCTATGCAAACAGTTGATTTTCCTCGTTAGCTACATAGTTGTAAGCTTTCACAACCCTTCTTGTTCATTTCCGTGTACTCACCCTTAACACAACCATTTGTCAGATATCAACGAAAACCACCTTTTCGTTTATCGCTGTTCCGCTCGAAATTTTGAGCTTGAAAGATGTTTAATTTAGGGGTTTAGCATTTTCTTGAATATACAGGGTATCACAGGGGTTAGGTGACAAGACATACGGATCGAGAGGGTGTAATACGGGCACAAGTCTGGTGTTGTTCCTAATATAATTTGGTGTTGTTTCTAAATTCTAAATTACAAAGGGTCGGAAAAAATAGACAATGAAGAAATTGGAATTCGATGTGTCGGATCCTGGGCAGAAGGGAACGTCCGTCGAGGAGGCTAGACGCGATGGAATTCGGTTTTATCGGTAGTCGAAGCCTAGAAGCTAGTTAACGCCCCCTCGACGAAGCCTAGAGCACGATTGGAAATTAATTGATTTAAGTGGTTGTTTGCGGTTCCCTCGAACATTCAGATCCCTCAAACCGCCAACCGATACTTAAGCCTGGATTCCAATGTTTCCAACGCGTCGCACAGTGGGACAAGGCTTTCGGCGATCAAAAGTCAATTTTCGTAAATTCGAAAATTGAAAAACTATTTGCGTACATGGATAGAGAACAAACTGTTGTTTATCGTAGTGTAATCCGTTTTCTCATATTTGCTTCCATTTTGCTGTGGTCCGCACTCAAAGTCAGTAGAAATTCGTCAGAACAAAACGCTGTAACTTCAATGTACGGTTCTAAAGAATTTTACTCGGAAAGATAAAATTCAAATGAATTATAAAGTTTACTAGATTAGTATAGATTCTATTCAGTGCATAAAGTAAATTAAAATGTTAACAACTTTTTAAATAATAGGATCTGATCGAAACGAAGTACATTTAACTAAAATCTTGACTTTGTGTAGGATTTTAAAAAGTTGCAACCACTTGCGACGGGTTTAATTATTACTGCAGGAAGGAGTGAACCTTCCTCTATCAGAATCAGAAAAAATTATGTGCAACTTTTCAAGAAAATGGCGATTGACCATCCGATATGTCCAGAAATGACTATCCTATAAGTACTTTTCTTTGAAGGTTCTGAAATAATGTCGGATCGGTGTCCTGTCAACAATTTCCACATTGTACGTCCTTGCAATATGCCAGGACAAATCATCATAATTGTCGAAACTGTTTTCACGAATAATTAATTGACAATGCTAATGAATTAATTTCATTTCTCATAATGAATAAATATATTATAATAACACATGTCTTGTCATTTTTAAATTATTAAATCCGTTTCTTTTACAGTTATTAACAGTTTTGAGCTAAATTTTTGTTAAACAACATAAAATATGTCTAACACCCTAATTTTGACACCCTGTAGTTCAATATGATTTGTATTGATACAACGTACCATAATGTAGACAAAAACTTCTCAAAATTTCATAAAAATATTTCCAATAAAATCGAAGTTACAGATTTTTGATCGCCGAAAGCTGATCGAAAGCCGATCTAAATTAATTGTAAAGACAAAAATAATTTCTTCGTCATCGATGCACGCAACCAATCGAATCGTTCTTTCAAATCAACAGCAGGCCTTCGAAATTCGTGCGTTTTGAGGCACGAGTTACCGAAACAACTCAATCCGTTTTATTTTCAAGCTGAACTTTCTCATCGGTTCACACCTAAGATTTGTCGGCGACCAGAAAGAGTTAAACGTATCGCCTAGCGTTTAACAAAGTGTTTCATAGGTCAGTATGAGAAATGTGATCTCTAGACAATTGAAGGTGGGACTAAAAAAATAAGAAAGCCAAATAGCCTTTAAAGAAGCAAGCATATTCTCTGTAAGAACGTCTAGTTTGAACGGATCTGTAGCGTCAGTCGTCCCTCGGCGAGATTTACGACGGTCACGGTCCGCGTGTTGGCTAGTTTAATAAAGCCGTAGATGAGCACGGAATGCATGGAACGCTCGGAAAGAATTGACGCGCGGTCTTCTCCGCAAAATTTTCAACGGTGAATTCATTTTAATTGCAAAGTCGCCTCTTACGTTCATTATGTTCAACGGCGAGGTTTACTTAACCCCGTTCAGACCCTTGCTCGAACACATCATTTCTGATTATTCTTATTGCAAAGAAAGAAGTGACCCATTTTTCAAAGAAACATCCTTGAAACGAAATCGTAAAGAAATCATGGAAGCTGCGTTACGACTGAAGTGGACTGGATTGGACTGGAGTTTGTATTTTTAATTTCATCAGACCTCGAGAAGTGGAAGAATTTCTATGAAGACGAATTGTCTTCCTTGCAGATTCTCTGTTTAACACCAGAACTACCAAACCAATCAAAATGACTAGTTTCAAGTTTCTTATTTTAATTTATAAATTTTATCAAAGTATTTTTGCTAAAATGCATGTTGGTTATTGTCGAGGTAAAGAATGGATGCATATATTAAATTGTTTCATCCATTGTCTATTTAATTTTAAAAATGAGTGTGCATCAAACGTCGGTAGTTCTAGTGTCAAATTCGTCACCGTGTTTGTCGAGCTAATACTTGGTGTTCACGGTACACCCATCCTCGTAAGCTGTGAGACAGAAAATTGGTAACAACGAACGACTGTCGCTGTGTTAGATTTTGAACAATTCAATCTTAAGAGCTTTCGGATTTGAATCTCGAGGCATACCAGCGCGGTGTAGCGCGGGGACACGAGGTAATTAGTCCAGGGAAACGTTTGTCAACGAGTATCGTTGAAGACTCGTTAGTCGCGTGCTTTACGAGCCGGGCCATGGCCTGGTTATTAATCATATTGTTTGGGAGTCTCGTAAAATGAACAACTTGATGGGACGCACGGTCACCGGTCAACCGTGTGTCCGATGCGAAACAGCAGCGAGGATCCACGTGTGGGATCGTTGTGTCGCCTTCTTCTCTTCTCTACTCTACCCCGGCTTTCGGGTCCTTGTTGCGTGTTGAAAAACGGCCCCCCGTAACTCGAAAATATATTTTCTAGATGATAAAATTGCTTTGCAAACCGAGTTGTAAATATGGAAGTATCGCGATAAAGTGCGATGTCCTGATATACTGTTAAGAGTAAGTATGCGAGGCATATCTTTGCCTTTACACTGGAGTTGGAAGATCCACGACCTGACCAAATTTACAAAAAAAAAAAGGGAATGGAAAAATGTGAAATTAATAACCCTCGTGTCATACAGCTGTACAAATGTTTCATTCTAGGAAGCGAGTATTACAGGAATTGCAACACGTTCTCCACTGTCGAGTCAACGATCGGGACGCGGCAAAAGTTCCGCTCGCTTTCTTCGTTTGTACAGAGGAAAAGGGGTTTCGAAGCGTCTTTAGAAGGAAAACACCGTTTCAAACATCAACAGGCGGTACATCTCGGTGTATACGGGCAAAGACCGTGTTCGTGACACGGCACGAGGCGGCCAGCAAACAGTAATTTCCGGCAAAATGCTGAATCCAAGCATCTATTTTGAGACGGCTACGGCCGTAACAACGGATCGATGACGTTCTAACGATGCATTCCTGGAGCGCCGTTTAGCAAGTACGCATGCAGCGAAGCAACCATTTGTCGATATACATATCCACGTTCGCTATCGTTGATCTGGTAAATCGAAACATACACGCAGTATGAAAGGTAATAAACAAATGATTCATCAAATTTTATAGAACATTGAATATACGCAAGGATTAACTGATTAGTTGGTTAATTGGTTGGTGAAACGTTATTTCCTCGAATCATGAGGCTACGTGCTCGTCAGCCTTTCGTACAAACGAAACATTTTGGCCCATGATTTCACCTGGGTCTATTCTGCAGCTTAGCGTACATACATACACGTGATATCGACAAGATATCAAAAGCTATTTTCCCAGAGGCGACGTCGCTCCAGGGATCACCAATGTACGTTATACACACATCATCCGCAGTAGCGCTGTTATTATACAGAACATAGAAACAGAACCGTTAATTAAACAGGCTTGAGTGAGTGGTACCGATCGATTGATTGAAGTCGAGTCGAACCAGCTCGACAGAAAGTACGAACGTTCAAAAGAATATCCTATCCTGTATGTTACTTTCACAAGTTCGCGACATTAAGGGAAAAAAGGCTGTGTTTCCGAATGGCCCCATCAAAATTGAGAACTCAGACCTAAATTGACTATAAGAAACCGATTAAAGTTGGTTTCAGAGCTGGATGTCTTACCGTTTTCGAGATATCGTGGTAAGGTTAGGGTAGGTTCTGTGCATGCGCAGTATCGAATAGCGCATACGTAGTTCCAAAATTGTACAAAAATGTCTCACCACGATATCCCAAAAACGGTAAGACATCCAACTTTGAAATCAATTTTAATCGGTTTCTGGTAGTCAATTTAGGTTATATACCGAACCTGAGTTTTCAATTTTGGTGGGGCCATTCGGAAACTTATCCGAAAAAAAGGAAAACAATCCGTTTGACGATTCATCAGTTTCGAAGAACATTGGTGATTTGCTTACAGACCACCCGTGAAACGAGGTCGTAAATGAAATCGTCACCGTAAGGTGCGGTCCCTGATGAACAGAAGGAAAGGTCGTACACGCGGAATCGAAATTGCGCTCTTTAGAGAGCGTGTACGCGTCACGAGTCGATTCTTGGCTCGCCCACGATCTCGTTCGAAGGAATAATTATAGGTTTCGCGTACGCGAAGGGTAGAATATAAGATGGCACCGCTGGCGGTAGCGGTGGTTCACGTCAAACCACGCTATCTCGCGCTCACTGAAAAATAAACGATCCAGGCACCGTTTAATGCCGCTTTCGAAGCTGTACGCTTCTCCTTCTTGAACCAGAGAAGTTACGAGGCCTCGCGAGCGCCGCCGTTCTTATCTGATGCATCCGGTATGCGTCCCAAGTTTGCACGGTATACAATACCCTTAGCTGCATGATGACTGCCATGCCGGCCATCTTTGCAACACTTTTACCCTAATAACGCGAAACGTACCGATTGATTGTCCAATGACCAGTTAAGAATTCCATTTATTCCATTTATCCGCAAAACATTAATGAATGAAAACACGAAACGAATGAATGTACATACGATAAGCCTGAACTATGTAAATCGCTTTGCGACGCATGTAAACTTCCGCGTTCACGCCAGTCAGAACAATGTTCACTATTATATTATATCTTGAACCGTTACAAGATGATAATTCCAAAAAAAAAAGTAGGTTACACGATGTTTTTATCGGGTCTTCTGTGATGTCTCGAAGTCTCTCTTGACTGTTGACGGTGAAAGTTGACGATAACGTCGAGCTGGTGTGGGTGCATCATGCACTGTGTAAAGTTGGATCGTTGGCAATCATTATTCACGGATACGACTCGGGAAGCTTCGCGTTTTCATTGATGAGAACAGAGAATGGAGAATAGAGAACAGAGAATGAAAAGAGGCTACGAAAATTCGGATGCATACCTTCTATTTTCATCACGCGCTAGTCTAAATATCTAAACGAGCAGAGCATAGGTGGAAAGAAGCTTGAAACCTCGACACGCTATCAACAGGTCAAGAGCATCAATTTACCATCGTCGAGGGATGCGTTTACAGTTCACAGTCCAGAGTTCACATTCGGTGAACATAACGGCGAGTAGGCGTTAACGTCTTTACTTATGCGTGGAATCACGAGCAGCCGGGAAATCGGTTCGTTTCACTTTCGAAGCAACTGGAAACGATCCCGCTCGCGGATACACGGGATCGCGTCTGCACCAAGAGGATCGGCTACGCGACGACAGGCCTTCCATCAAACAAACAGACGTCGATGGGAACGACCGGAACGACCGTACCGCGTACGCCATTCCCCTTTTCGTCGCTCGTTATTTATACGCGATTCGTGCTCGATGCTTCCTCCAGCCCTTAATCACTCGTCCTGCCCTCGAACCAGGAAACTTCAAGTTCATCCTGTCGATTCTTCACCAACGACAGATTTACCTCCTTCTCTAGACTGCTGCTTTCAATCGAAACGATACTTCGCCTTACGTCAGCCGAAAGTGGATGCAGATCTTTAAAATAGCAATGAGCATGCTTTAATTCGCCGATAAACTGGTATCAAGTGGAATGCTTCGAGTTAAAAATTAAGTCGTGCTCTTTTTAATAATTGCCAATGGAATTTCGTCGACCGCGCAGCAGTTTCTAAATTTCAAATTGCAAAAAGTCTGACGTTATTATACCGATACTGTGAGAGTAGAAGGGTGTCGGAAGGTCCAATGACGCTGATTTGCATCTTGAGTCCTGCTGTGAGAAGCCTGATAGTTGGGAATTGCGTTGACAGGCACGGGTACGCCCTGACACCGCATCGCAACCCCCTCGGCGGGCGATGATGCGTATTCTATCAACGTTCGTGGAGCGCGATAACCTCGGCAACAGCATGCTAAATGAGCCGTAGGAAAAACATTGCGTTTCATTCGTTCGCTCGCGTGTCGTCGTCCCTTTTCTGCAACAATGGCCTTTATGCGTTCGACAACGCTATTCCAAGCGGCACGAAACGAGAAAGGACAACAGAACCAACCGCGCTCGCGAACCACGCCGGCACGGACAAAGCTCTATACGAATCGAGCGGGTGACCAACGTTTAAATTGATTTCGTGATAAGTGCGTGGAATTAAAGATGGATTCGGACAATCATCCGCCAAGACCACCTGCCTGGTTCATTCTTTTCGAAGGAGCACTGTTTAGAGGTGTGCGAGTACTCGTAATTTACAAGCCGAGCTGAACTCGCTTCGATTGTTAGAGTCGAGTCGAGCGTTTGAATTTGCCGAATTACTCGAAATCGACGAACTGTTTGAAACAAAAGCAAGCTACTGGAAAAAATCGAAATACTCGAATATTCGAGCTGAAAATTCATCTTCAAATAAATCGAAGGTTTACGAGGGCTCGAATATTCGAGTAGTTCGATTTTTTCGAGTAGCTCACTTTTGTTTCAAACAGTTTGCCGATTTCAAGTAATTCGACAAATTCAAACCGATCATTGTTTGACTCGAAATTCAAGTACTCGAATAAACCGAGTACTTGCACACCTCTAGCACTGTTTTGCGTATGATATTTATGCGTACCGTTGAAACGTTTATTAACCTTGGGGCCATCAGTCATTTTAGATAGTAACATTTAGCGCCACTCCTTCAGCGAAACGTTACGGGTCACTGTTTCTTAATAGACACACTAACTATTAGCTCGCTATTACTGTTATTATAGATTATAGATTATAGAGGATGTTTATGTAATATGTTTCATTATATGTAATCTGTCCTGTCCATGCAATTATCTATTGAATTAGTTATTTTTCAGTAAATGTTTCTTCAGTTCTTACCTAAATTCTATCGATAACCCAAACTTGGTGAATCGAAAGGTCATCCTCCTTTCAAGGAAGGTTTCGTTTCGTCGATGTTTAAATATAGAATCACGGAAGGCACGCACAATCTGCAGTGCGTAGAATAAATTAGGAAGACCGAAAAAAAGGTCTGACAATGAGTGATGAATTCCTCTGTCGATAGAAGACGTTCGTCCAAAGGTGATTTCAAATATCTGTCTAATTCGTTCGTGAATCGAATGCATGAGTTAACCCCACGTTAACTATTTTACTCCCTCGCATAAGCCGCGATAAATAAATGAAGAAACGTAAAACTCTTGTTTGATTTGTTGAAAATGACCCCAAGTATCGTGCAATAATGAATAAAGAATCGTTGAATGGAAACAAGTTAAAAGCAATGTACGGTCGACGTGATTCGAGGAGGTGGCATGAGTCGTGCAAATCAACGGAAACGTAGCGAACATGTGCGTACATAATGACCCTAATTGTGAGCCACAGCCACAGCTACAGTCACAGTCACAGACACAGTCCGCACAGCCACAGCGGAAAAGAAAAGCCTCCCGACGAGAATTACGAGGTGGTCGAGGCGCCATGCTCGAAGCAACGGACTTACGGCCCTTAGGCTCGAGCCGACTTATGAATAGTACTCGTTGTACACACATACACGAGTGGACCGCGTTTATTGCTGCCTTTTCGCGGCAATTCTATCTTCGGTTCTGAGATGGGATCGCTAGCCATGCGAGCCTCTCGATACTTGTAATACTTGAAAATAAATCGATCGGTACACACGTGCAGACACGCATGCTCCAATTGAAACAGCTGATCTGTAATTAAACAGTCTCAAAGGTAGCCCTCATTGGCTCTTCGATGATTCGAACTAACATTGCCCCTTATAACTTAAGTATGTACCTCGAATGTTCCTGCGATAACGCAGTCACGAATTTCGAACGGAAGTGCATCGACTGCCGAATGATCGATCGTTCTACGTCATGAAAAACGACCGACCGGTCGTCCAACAACGATTAACAGTACTCGTAGTCGTGAACGAAAGGGTCTCCTTCGAATATGAGGGAAGCGAGAAGAGGAATGGAAGCGTGGTAACATGGAAGAAAGTGAGGGGAAAGTGAATGAGAGAAGGGATAGTGTGTGTTTCGTTCTGAGCCTGCTATGTAGTAGAATGACCAATGATCAGTAAGACCCGCGCAGTGAACAGAAGGACAATACAAGGCAGTTCAAAGAGCCCAACAAACAGCAAAATTATATTTTCTAAACTGAAAAGTTACGTAAAAAGTTTTAAAGCAAAACATCGACTGATACTCTATCAGCATTCCTCGTTTGAGTGTACTTCCAAAAGCGACAACCCTCCGATGTTTCTGAAATTTTTACCAAAGCTTATCCTTGATTAGAGAAGAAAGTCCCTAAAAGGATTTTTGGCGACGAAGCCACGTTTGCCCCCCAGCCCCCTTCAAAGTTTTGACAGTTCTTATTCAATATCTCCGAAAATATCGATTTTAGAGAAAAAGGTTTCAAACAAGAAATGAAGCTCATCAAATGCTCTACAAAAAAGGTTATACACATTTTTTACGTAAACCTATTATTTTGGCTGTTATGAACAATAATAGTCATTTTTCCTCAGATGTACACTGAGTTGCATTGAACTTGTCGCAGTGAAGTTGGTTACAAATTCACTAATACATTCACGCCGCAGTGAATGTGTTAGTGCGCCAACTTCACTGCGACAACTTCGATGGAACTCAGTGTACGTATAATTATTATTAATGTATTTAAGTTAGGTTAAGCCATATTTTTATAATTAATTTATAATTATTTCATGAAAGTGTTGCCGGAAAGTGCGGATTATGTGTTCGGAACAGATCAATTATACTGCGCTGTGTCGGTAAGGTAGGGAATGATATCAACGATAGTGTAGAAATTACTATTTGTTTTCATAACAGCCAAAATAATAGGTTTACGTAAAAAATGTGTATAACCTTTTTTGTAGAGCTTTTGATGAGCTTCATTTCTTGTTTGAAACTTTTTCTCTAAAATCAATATTTTCGGAGATATTTAGTAAGAACTGTCAAAACTTTGAAGGCGGCTGGGAGGCAAACGAAGCTTTGTCGCCAAAAATCCTTTTAGGGACTTTCTTCTCTAATCAAGGATAAGCTTTGGCAAAAATTTCAGAAAGATCGGAGGGTTGTCGCTTTCGGAACTTTATCCCCTCGTTTATAATACAAAGAGGGAAAACTAAATTGTCCCGAAAGTTCGCCTTCTCAAAAATTGTATCAGTCGTGTTTTCAAGTCACCCTGTATTATCAGGGACACGAGTGTGTAAGTAACACATGAGCCTCGACAAACTCGACCACATGTAGTACGCCGTACGTAATGCACACCGCATGTGATCCACGCAAGGGGATACATGTACGTAGGTACAATCGTACGCGAGCGTCTAGACTCAACATAATTACTGTTACATGTCCGTTACAGATTGCTTATTGTCCGCGTCGCATCGTTCCTTCCTTTTCTTCGTTCTATATTTTCTTCTTTTTTTTTTTCGGAGCGTATCTACCCTTGTAGGAGGGATTAACGTCACAGATCGTGATGCACGAGTTACTTTCACGGTTATCAGGCGGACGAGTCGGCTCGGTGCTTTGAGTTCTCATCGAATAATCACGAATCTCACACTTTGCTTCGCGAGAAATCGTATTATTCGAATACGTATCAAAAAGAGACCAGAATACTCGCGAAACGTTCACGAGGGTAGCGAAATTCACGTGTGCGTTGTTCACACCGACGAGGACATTTTTTTTTTCTAGCAGAATTTTGTTCGCGTTGGTCCGAGCTAAATATTCGATGCGTATCCATTCGTTATCGTTATGAATATTTCGCGTTGACATAGGAGCTCCTTTGACCCTACGCCTTGTAATGCCGAGTCAGATTCGTAACGCAACTCAAAGTTGAAACGTGACAAATCTGAATAGTGTTTGTAATACAGTTGAATTTTAAGTTGACATATTTCTAATTATAATTTCCATAATAAAGAATGGTTAAATGCACGATTGTGTATCTACATACATGTACAGTTACAATTTTCTGCATTCGCTTTAACGTTGCAACAGTGAATACAGTTAACTCTGAATTGGCGAGCAAAAATTTTGGCATACTTTTTTCCGGGTATATTGAAGAATTAGCGAACGACCAACCAAAAGTTATGAACCAATGGTAGCTGGTACGAATTTTAGAGAATTTTTTATCGTTGATCCATTGTATGAACTTTCAGAGGCTTCTTTTCTCTTGCCAGGAATTTATTGCGTTTTCCCGTCAAAAGCTCGAAATGAATATTTGCTTTTATATATAGAGATCGAAAGAATGCTTTATTTGATCATGGATGGTACTGTATTATACGCAGAATAATGTTCTATGAATTTTTATGGAAAAAAATTTTAATATGACAAGTTTACTCCCGTGTTTGTTCGTTTTTTTTTTCTTTTATTTTTTCCTCAGTGTAACGACGACGAATCAAATTAACTTTGCAAAAAAGGAAAAATAAGGTGGAAGATGTTTATTGCGATAAGTTTTCATAAAGAAGAAAAGATGGAATATCTGATAATAATGAATACAAAAGAAAAGACAAAGCTTCGCGAGACGAAATCACGGATAGGTAAACGTTTCCCGGTACACGCGGAAAATCTGGTTCACTTGTTGGTTGATCGGTAATCGAAACCGGTAATTATGCACGGACATTGGCATGCATACGGCGTACAAAGGAGACTGCACGGATAACAAGGGACCCTCTGCCCGAAGCATCGAAAGTAACGAGGGCAAGGATTGATGTCCGTTCATTCGGTACGATGTACATCGAGAATTATTACGAGGTGTCTGTATTAAAATAAACTGCCTTTACCTACGGTACGGCACGAAGGAAAGAGATATTCTCGTTAAAATGACGAGTTATCGAGGTACGATCGTATTTCGGTCCATTCTTGCCTCCATTTTCATTCTTTTTTTATGATTATTATTTTTCTTCTTATTTTTCAACGGACCACATGCTCGCGGTTACGAGATCTTCGATACAAATCGCTTACAAATTCTTTACTCGCCCAGTTTGAGTATCGTGTTCCAGATTAAACGCTTTAATCGATTTAGCTACTTGTTTTCCTTCAGGATGAAGTATATATAGGTTGCCAAAAACTATGCTGACTTTTACCTCCCCATTAGATATATAGATAATAATTAGCTACTTCATTTTTCAGTGACACCTTACATTATTAGAATATTCAAAATTATTTTATCTATTTTCATTCTTTAAATGTTTGAGGAGATTAAATTTATGCTGCCATAAATAAATTATTCGTACAGTAGTCGACGTGTTCTTTCTTTTCTTTTCTTTTTTTTTTGTCAATTCTGGTTTTATAGATAGAGACGCATGAGTTTTTGTGAGATGCAAATATATTCATCGCCATCGAAGGAAAACGTTGTTTAACGAGCGAACAAAACGAACACAACGAAATTCATAATAAAATCGAATCGTTTTTCGTGCGTGGAACGAGCTGATGAAGAGAATCGTTAGCTGTCGTAAAGATCGACTTCTAATCATAGCATCGGGTAGCTTAACGATTATGTACAGTATTTCATCGCCTTATAAGCTGCACAATATACTGTTGCACGTTTTGTTCCGTATGTTTCATTCTCGATCGAACGTTTTTTATTATGGTTTCGAATTCCCCGAGCGATATGAAATGAAATTTTTAAACAAAACGAGCCTCGATAACGCGTTTACACACGTTCAAACTGTCCCTCGTTTACGGTTTGCGTTTGAATAACGTAATAACGTTCCCACGTAAAGTGTTAACTGTAAATGTTTGTTAAAAAAGGTAATTTGAATAGCGATCTATGATAAACAATCAGGAAGTGCTTTTTTTGGAATTCATCACTTTCTATACAAAAGTACTTAATATGTATCCTAAAAAGGAGAAGATATAAAAATTCGAAATAGAAGTGACTTTTTCACGCGAAATAATCGGTTTCTGATTTTTCTAACTACGGGGCACCTTAACAAAAAATCTGAAAAAAATCGAGCTGAAATGTTTTTACCACAATAATATAAAAGTATTGCTGCAACATTATCAATATGAAATCGCGTTTTTTCAGATTTTTTGTTCGATTTTTCATTTTTTACAATTAGGATTTGCAATGGAAAAATGTGAAAAAATGTGAAAAAATTCCCTAATATGCGCTACCGAGTCTGTAGCGTGTCAGAATTTTTGCAGAATTTTCGGATATCATTAAATAGGAAAAATGGGGCAAAATTAAAATTTCGATTTTTCCTCCTTATTACCCCCTAGTTGAGATAAAGGGTTGGAAATTGATGTACAGTGTTTTCTATCGATATCTAACGACGCATGCTGAGTTTAATTTGGTTCCAGGGTCATTTTGACCCGGCTACCTTACCCGGTTGCACCCTTTACTTCGCTTAAGAAGAATTAATTTCAACATTCTTTTGCGATTTATTAGAATCTCATAACGCATTTTAATAAGTTAATGAGAAAATGACTAATTCGGTAACTTACCCGAAATTCTTGACCGTCATGTTGCCAGGACGTGACGGACATCGCCTGGACGACGAAAATTCCGCGGGACTCGGGTCATTTCTTGATTTTCGTGAACGATCCATGAAGACTTGTTCCGAGGCTCAGGCCATCCTGCACATGAGAAACGTCGGGATACGTTAAAGGCAAAGCTCATTTACCAGCTGAATGATATAGAGCGTAAGAAGGACACGACGCGATGCAATACAAATCACGGTGTTTCGTGCACGGATACCGCGAAAGACGCCTTTAGACCGGTTAACGTTGATCGCCTTAAGTTCCAGGCCTCTCTAAGTTTTAACTTTTCTCATTGTGTAATAAACCCTTGCCGCTCGATCTATCTACTGGCACCAGCTACTCAATAATTTTACTTCTTCAAGAATTTTTTTATCCTTACTCGACGTTCTTTTCATTAACCCTTCCGCTGTGGTACGTACATATGTACGGTATGAAATACCGTCTATTAATCGTAATTTCTATTGAAAATTCATCGGAAATAGATATTTCAAATGAAACGCAATGTGAATAAGAAAAATGATGAATTACATATTACGAAGTAGCGTGTCACGATATGAGAAACGATATTATTTAAGATGGCAGAAATCGATATGCGATTTGAGCTCGAAAATCACGGTAAAAACTGCTAGCCAGGAGGGCGCGAGAATAAGTCGCGAGATGGTAATTTACAGGACCATATATTAAGTCGCTACTTGACGAACGCTCGTATAAAGAGGCGTCTGTTATTCACGGTTTCTTCTGCACGACATCGTGTGCCTTTCGTTGTATGAACAGCTGTGAAGAATGCGTCTCGTCTCACGTTCTGTCGCGGTACAGAAACGCGTGGCCGCGTGGACTGCCGCGTCCTTTAAGTTGCTAGAAAATCAGCTGTAAATTAGTCGCGGCCCATTCGCATTCACGGTTCGTCTCGAAATTAATTTCAAATCCCTCCCACGCCTTCTCTTCGAACAGTTTCATGCTATCATTACGATTCCTCTGATAGAAAAATACCGTATTTTTCCTTTATTGAAATTTTGGATTTACACTTGCTAAACTGAAAGGAACAGCTGGAGAAGCAATAGTTAGATACCTAATTACCAATTGTACATCATTTACATGAAGATAGAACACTTCAAAATTAGAGGTGTCGTGAAATTAATATTTGAGTGTACAACTATTAAATACCTATAATTTTAATTGAATTTTAATTACGAGCTGCCGACTAACGATTAACCATTCATATCGTTAACCGTTTTCACTATGAGAATTTTGTAATTCACGATTAATAAATAAGTTGGAAACTTTCAATGCTAACTGATTTAACACTCATTCTAACTACGAGAGCATAAAGAGTTGCTTTATTACTCCTCGCCTGACGTGTTACCACAGATTTTTCTATCTACACTTATCTGTTACAAAATCGCTATGAATTAAAACTAAATTAGATTAAATAAAAGCGCACATTTTAACGTACCGTCGTGCCTCATCTAATCCCATTCAGTAGGAGCAGCAGGTGGATTCGCGGGCTCACCACACGTGGTACACATATCCCGAATCAAAGCACGAATCAACCAATAGCAATAAAAGAGATAGGTAATTACACGATCAGTTTGAAACTCTGCTTTTTATCTCTCCACAAATCGTACAAAGAAAAAACATCAAAGCGATATAAATAAACAACTTGTTTTTTAGTTCCGTTCTGAATGAAACGTTATAACTGCAAATGTTTCTATCCTTTTGAAAGTTACACCAAAGAAACTCGTTTCGATCTCGTCAAACGATCTCCGATCAATGTCTTGATAAGAAATTCGCGAGATGAAAAGCGAGTAGACAGGTGTACGCGCGTAATCGAGCGACGAGGAAACTCCGAGATGAGAAAAGCCGAAGAGCAGACTCACGTTTGCGCGCTCACACGGGCTGGCGCAGCCGCGACAGGAATGATAGTGGCGAAAGTGGGAGACCCTCTGGGAAATATATAGGTCCGCAGGGTGGTGGTGGCATCCGTGTGGAGGAAGGAGGCGAACGCGGAGGTTCGAACGCATGCATCCCTTGGCGCCTGTATATGCACGCACACGCGCCGCGCTGCACACGTGTTCACGGACGATGCACCAATGCATTAATGCACCAATGCACCACCCCACTGCTGGGTATTCGAATCACTTGAAATTTAGAATTTTTCTTGATAGTCTTGAAAGTCTTGAAAATCTTGAAAATTTTAAAATAGGTATTAGAGTTTTGCAAAATTTCATTTAAAATCATTAGCATATCTATTTATGTTTAAAGCCTGGAGCGATTCGAATCGCTTCATAGCCGATCGCTACACGCCCGTCGTGATGCACATGCACCAGCCGGTGCACGGAGAGTGGCGACGCATCCCCGAAGATCGGCTCGGAAAAGAAAAGAGTTTTTGCCGGTCACTCGTGGCCCCTTTCTTTCTCGGGACACGTCGAATTCTTACGCTCCTTTTTTCTTTTCGTTTGTACGTTATAGTCAAAGCGGTCTTTGTTTTGTTTTTTTATTTTCAGTGCCGGTGGGCTTTAAGATTGCAGTTATTGTGTCATTTGCAGGTACGTGCAAGCGCATTAAAGGTGCATCAATCGTATCATAGTGAAATTACAGTCTACGGCCTGCGGTGTTAAATGTTCATTACTCACTGTTGAAAAAATTATTTCTACCAGTTTCTGAACACCTCGCGCATTTTAAACAACCAGCTCCAATTGCAAATACTCTGTCGAGTGGTTTGTTTGTCGAAATTAATGAGTTATACGCGGTGGCAATATTTTAATAAATACATCACGGATAAACAAGCAACACGATCGTCTCTGATCGACCCGTTTCACGGCTACTAGAACGCTTGTATCGAAGTTAATTAACCCGATATTTGTTCAATTTACGCGATACACATGCACCAATCGTAATTCCTCGTACGGGCTCGTAATGGCGTTGGAAAATATGTTTTCCTGGCTCGTGTAACGAGACTTGCTGCAAACGATCCAGCTGGCGCCAAGCTAATATCGCGTGCACTCCGCGAAACTGAACATGAACAGCGCTCTTCTTCTAATTGTATAAGTAAGTAAAAGGATGCATCGGAAATGGTCAAACTGACTATTTCACGCATACCTTTAACTTCATTGACCGGTTGCGCGAGTTTCTATTCGAATATCTATCGTGTGTCATGATTACTGTCGCTATAGATACATAATAAAAAATGGAACTGGTTGATTCTTCGAACTTTCACGCGATGGTTAGCATTTTTTATAGCAGGTAGTTTGAAAGAATGTACACGCCTTAAGCTAGTTTCTTTGCACTTTTCATCGGTGCAGCTAGTAATAAACGCCAGAAGCAATAAACTAATTGTGGGAATTTTCTTCCAAGATTTATCAAAATAAAAAAGGTGTACGAGTTTACTTACTAGTTTCTAGTATCTATATCACATGTTGTACATTCGATATTACTATTCTTGAAGCTGTTTTTCGAATCAAACGACACTGTTACACCAACATCGTGTCAATTCGTCGCGACGTTTAGCCGCGGTCCGCTTCGTTCGCGAAATGTCGTAGCCGATTCGCGTCGCGTCTAACAATGAAAAACGGAAACGGTTGTAGCGGAGCCGCGTGGCTTCAGGGCGTCACGCCGTTGACGCGACGCGACGCGACGGTGCAATATCCGTTGCACCGTTGCACTCTGGCATCTACCGATAACGAAAGAAAAACCGCTAACGTAATATTCCAGGTAGAATTTTACGAGTTCTCTTACAACACTTACGGTTCGTTGAACCGTCTTACACTGGATTATTTCTATCGTTAATATTATTACAGTACCTATAAAATATAAAAAATCGTGTTTTTCGTCATTTTACCATCTTATATCGTGTAAAAATTTATTTATCCACACATACACTATGTGCCCAATTAGTCGAAATAATAAAAATTCTATTGTATTTTTAATCTGATTGGCTGTTACGAAACTGAAGGTATGGTGAAACTTAACACAATCGAGTACACAGTGCCCCGGACAACCGGACAGTGACTTTTCAATTTATTAAGACAGCTAAATGGCCACTTCCCTCGACCAGTTCGACTTCCACTTTGTTCCAGGTTTGTCCGGTGTCCAACAAGAAACAGCGTGGGTCTCGAGATAAAAGGTGATCGCACGAAATTGCACGCACCGAGTCGCATCGAGTACGCGCGTTATTTCTCGCGAGAATCACAAAGTAATAGAATGACTGGAGGCTACCAACGATCGGCCAGTCACCGTGATTACTTACAGCCATGTTGTCCACGTTGACATCCGTAATCGTGGCCGCGAAATAATAAACGAAAAACGGTTCGGAACGATCCATTAAGCCGCGCGATTGTTATTGTTCGGGCTATAAAGAAGCAAGCTGAAAATATCGCAAAGCCCAACCGGAATGCATGCAGCTTCGAGAGTATTAACCCTTTTGCTTCGCAGAACGTATTATACATGCGTTACCAAGAGCGTATACACGTATTTTATATTTACGTACGTTTGAATACGATCTAAAGTAAATTTTAACTATTTTAGAATCAGGTTACGTTGCTCCCTCGATAGACGAGGAATAATAAAGATCGCAAGAATTCAGCGCGTTCCACGTGAGAAAGAATGCAGATGTTTAAAAGACAAGCTTGCGAAACGACCACGCGTCAATTTATTAATTGCATTTTATTGCGTTCACGATCGTGAAAGTCTGATACGCGTACATTGTGAACAAAGTTCCAATGTAAAATTAAACGAGAAGTCAAAGGTTTGAAGGGTCTTTACTGTAATAATTATTCAAACCATCACTTGACAGCGTTGTAACTTTGATTCGATCGTTCTTTGCTTCTGTGCTACGTCGTTTCAACTATCGCTAGCTCTGTATCACAGGTGACAGTGAAACTTGAAGAAAAACTGACTGGCTACGACTCTCATTAACCTCATTGAGAGAAATCTATGAACGGTGAGTGTACGTCTGGTGTATCATAGTTACAGGAGAAGACTTAAGTAACTAATGAAACTTACAATAATAAGTGAGTCTATGGTTCTTTATTTTTAAGGCAAATTTTTATTACTATTAGCTATGATTAGTATTATTCGTTATTTGTCATTTTCTCTTCGTTAATCTAACAATGAGAACGGATAGACCAAGTTTAACCAAAAGCCTTAATTGACGATCCCTCCTGTAATTAACAGTTTTTATCTAATTGTTCATTGAGTATGGTCGTTATTGAGTTATCATCGATCGACCGAAATAAGAAAGAAATAAACGCATCTGTCTCGCGTATCTACGAAATAGGTCCTCTGTTTTATGATTCGTTACTTCCCTTCTTCGTCCCTTTCTTTTTGTCGTTCTTCCTTTTTGGCAAAGCACGACCCCTGTTCAACGTTTCGTCGAATTATACGCCGTGTGACCTATAATTTGGACACTATTTCACATGCCGTAAGCATGCAATCACGAAAAGGTGTTCCCTTTTGTAAGTGGTTCCAGCTAGATGAAGAATTTATCGGCTAACAGCCCTTCCACAAGATTATAATACATGGTACGTATCCCGATCCGATCGGATCTGCGTACACTCGAGCAATCTTAACATCGGGGGCGTCATAATGCACCGACGCAACTTTCTTCTTTCACCCCCACTTCCATCTGTTACAGTACTTTACATTTTTATTTTTATCTTTATTTTTATTTTCCCTTCGTTGACCTCGCCTCGGTGTAAAATTTCCATGATTTCACGTAACAACGACCAGCAAACACTTTGTTATTCAAATACCCCGGCGAGAACCGCCTTCCTGTCGAATTTCATCCTCCTCGAGCTTTCACCATCTTCGAAGAATCGTTCCACGATACAAGGGATAACGTTACCCCTATCACCAGACAAATAGGCTAATTGTGTACGCTCGAAATATCCTTTTCAATGTCCTCGTTTTCCTACATTTTCCTTACTATTCACACTTACCAGTTACCATAGAATTGTAAAAAAATAACGATTCTATTGGAAACATACGACTGACCATGTGTGTGGTCTGTTTCGACCGGTTCATTTGTCAAACTTTTCCTCAGAAAACTGGCAGATCCAAGTACGTACTTACATGTACCGGCATGTGCGTGTCTGTGCACCTGTGTATGTAGTCTTGTTCGTAGCTTCCAGTCAATCGTCTCGTTACAAAACATAAAAATAGAAGGGAAAAGTCAAGTGGAGGTCTTAATACGTTCTTCGAACATACATACATCGAGGAATGTACAGCTTGCGATATCGAGTAGAATAAAGAATGCATCAGTTTCGAAGGATTCACTGGTTAGAAGCATAATAATTCCTTTTTAAGTTTGTGACCCTCTTTAGTTTGTTACGAAAATGAACGAGACTTTCGAACAGGACTAAAAGCTCTCTCGAGCAATGGAAAAAAATCATCCCACGTCGTTGGACAAATGAAAATGCAGTCGTGTAAACATTCGAATTGATAATCCACAGATGTGTACAATCTCGATCTCGATCGTGCCGGTCATTTACATAAAGCAGACACGCTTCCAAACTTTCTCATTTGATGTCCGAACTAAGACACGCTAATCTTGACGCTGCCAATGAGCTGGCATAATCGTGTCTGCGTCATCGATGCTGAATTCGTCCTGATATAGGCTGTTGCAAACATCATTACCTTTTACTTGATTCTTCCTTTCGTTCCTTCCCTACGTACTTGATAAGTTTCCGAATGGCTCCACCAAAATTGAGAACTCAGGTTCGGTATATAACCTAAATTGACTACCAGAAACCGATTAAAATTGGTTTCAGAACTGGATGTCTTACCGTTTTTGAAATATCGTGGTAAGAAAATTTTGTACAATTTTGGGACTACGTATGCGCTATTCGATACTGAGCATGCGCTATTCAATACTGCGCATGCGCTATTCGATACTGAACATACAAAAAACCTAACCTACTCTAACCTAACCTTACCACGATATCTCGAAAACGGTAAGACCGGTAAGTTATATACCGAATCCGAGTTTTCAATTTTGGTGGGGCCGTTCGGAAACAGCTGATGATTTTTATTGAAAGATCAATCGTTTTCCTTCCGCGAATAAAATAACGAAAATAAACAGATCGTCCCATCGATACTTATCGCGTAAATTTGACCATCAAAGCTCACTGATTGTCAGGATAATTTTTGTGTAATTTAGTAATTTTGCAACGAACGATATACACCGCGCCGTCTGTTATGCGGTTCCTAACGTGAGGAGAGTGCAACGCTTCGCCACAAGGTCTCATCGTTAGTCGAGCCGATTGCATGCAACAAGTACTCATCTCAATTGGCGATTATGGCCTCGTAAATTCATTTTGAGAGCAAGTTGAACGAACATGACGTGCGAACAAACTTCATTTCGCTTCGCTGTACCTCAATCCGTGAATTTGGAAAGCTGCTCACCATACTTTTTTATTTTTATTTTCATTACTGAGGAGCGATCGTTCGTACCACGACGATAAAATCGTACGATGAACCACACGGCGACTATTCTTTCGAAGGCCACTTAATAATAGCCTGTTATCAGTATACTGAAAACTGATTAAAATGCGTGCCAGTCAGGATGTCCCATTAACGAATTAGCACGACACGCTGTTCAGATAGCAACGTTGTTACAACCGTGTTATCTGTGCTCTCCTGAGACCGCTGCGCTACGATTTTCCCAAAAATTCACCAAACATCGCCTCGTTCTTACTATGATCTACAATATGAAACATGTCGGTATTCGTTCGGCAAGAATAAAGTGCAAAAAGACTAAGTTCTACCATAATATAACGCGAAAGCTCATCACGAAAGGTAACGATCAATAAATTCGGTTATCGTGATTCTCGTCGAGACGAAGGAACGAGTTAAAAAGCGACAGAAGGCTGATGTTTACGCGTTTATCATGCCAACTTGTAGGCCTCATCGAAAAAGCTTGCTTCAACAAATAACCCTCGCCATTATCCTCTCAACGCGCGTATGTACTTACATAGGTACACGATGTTGAACGCGATGCCTTGTATCGAAGCAAATCAATATAGCCCAGCTCTGGCTGTTAGCTACTGCTGCATCCATCGCGTTGTAAACTCAACCAAGATTCCGCTATGTAACCAGATATCAGAACCGTACAGTAACCGCAATAGTACGTTATCCAGAGAAGATCCTCTCGAAAGACACGGTTTATTCAAAAAAAACGATGTATAATAGATTGCAAAGCTACCGCAGATACTGCAAAGCTTTCCAACTTCCAACTTGGCTACCTTATCCCAAATGACTAATTGTAAAATTACAAAGTAACTAACTTCATAAAATGTGCATCAAAGTTTCAAGTACTTTCCTCATTTAAGAAGTAAAATTATAGGTATTCCGCTTGAGAAAGTACGTAAGAAGATACAATCCCTTCCCATCAATAATCGAAGCATCCTCGATTATTTATGTATCTCCGTCTCTTTCTCTCGATCAAAAATCGCCCGTAAGCGTACGAAGACAAATAGTAGGAAGTACCGTGGAAAAATCGAAGCAATTTTGTAAGAAGCACGAAACGGTACGATGCTCCCTGTCGAGTAACGCGACGTGTAACTCGATGCAAAAGTAGCTCGGACCTGTTTATGAATACACCGGAAAGCGTACGCTCGATTTTCCAATAAATCTCAATTTAAAAAGGATCGCTGGTACGCACTCATAACCGTGCATTTCATTTGCCAAAGCAATTTCGTAATGACGCTTGGGAACGATGATTGCCCGGGGACGCGGTCCGTGTTGCTTTTGTCCGGGTAATACGTACAAGTAGAGCGGCTTTAAGTCGGAGCATTACCGTTCACGATGAAATAACAGTGATTATGGTTACCCATGTAGTATACAACGCCTATCACGCTCCAATAGCGACAACTTAAAAGACACTGTTCCAATTCCCTTGCCATTTTTCTCTTCCTTCCCTGTACAAGCTTTTCCTCCAAAAGCGTAACATAGTCTAATCTTTAAATTTAGTTATCAGTACTTTGACTATCTTATCGCTGATTACACCATAGATAAGTTTCTATGCTCTCTTCGCACTAACTTACTTGTCTCGTATGTCGATCGAAAATCGTCCACGATACCTACACATTTTCTTTGCCAATTAATATCGTTTGCCGAGAACGTACATGTATGTACGTCGTTCACAGCGAAAGGATTAATTACCAGAGTATCGCAGGGAATCAAAGGTGAAATCCATCTGGATGGATGTGCAATGATGAAAAGTTCCCGAGGGTCGGGAACGATGAGCTCGCGACTCTCCATTGGAGGCCGTCGACTCGCGATCGATCAAGCCAGTCAGTCCGGGTGCCTTCAATTAGTCGGCGAAGCTAATTAATTTACGACTCGATCGCGATTTACATAATTAGACGTGCCGAGTGGATCCTTCGGTGGGTGTACTTTTTGAGGGCTTCATAATTACTCGCGTCAATTACATCGCTTACCATCGCTACGGGAATCTGCGGGAATCCCATCGTGCGCCAACCAGAACAGCAATCGTTGAAGTAAAATAGCTACGCTATCATCGTACGTATCTCTGTTCCTTTGGACTAATTTGGAAGAATTGTTTCTAAGCTTAAACGTCTTGTCAGATATTCAACCGTACTTCTTTTCCTATTCTACTCAAGTC
The DNA here is from genome assembly GCF_051020975.1 of Osmia lignaria lignaria. Taxonomy (NCBI): domain Eukaryota; kingdom Metazoa; phylum Arthropoda; class Insecta; order Hymenoptera; family Megachilidae; genus Osmia; species Osmia lignaria. Next base: position 701,074 of record NC_135047.1, on the reverse strand, counting down.
TTTCTACTTACGAATTAACTCGAATCATTCGAATAAAAAGCTTGAGCTGTAGTAAGTCTAAAGAAATCGCAAGCGTGGGAGGATTACCGAAGACGATTTCTCGGTAACGTGATTTTACGTGTCGCCCTCAGATTTCTCTGCCCTCGTCCCCCTGTTCGACAACACCGAACGTTTTTCAACCGTGCTGACAAATCCTTCGACGACAAAAGAATCGTCTCGAAGAGACGAGAGTGCACCTCCCATCCTGACCGCCTGGATAAACTTCAGAAAGCGTTCCTTAAACCTTTCACGGCGTGCCAGGTACCAGGAAGAATTCTCTCCCCTACGGGATGCACGTGTAAAGGTACAAAAAGGCGAGTTTCCTTCGACAATACGGCTCACCGTCACCCTTCACAATGAACACAGCGTACCGTGTCTGAAAACGAGTATGGGCATTAGAAAAAAAGCTTCGCGACTCGAAGTTTGCTACAAATATGTATCACCAGGGGATCCCATTGAAAGATACGATCCGTTGAATTCACGAAATATTTGCGCTCTCCTGTGTACAGCTACCGACCTTTCTTTTTTTCTCTACATTGGTCGAGGAAGAAAAACCGATACACCAGTGCACAAAGGACGGATTTTCCGGGGAGTAGAATCAAAATCGGCCACAATGAAAAGGGTATAGATGCACGTACACGCGATGTGTTCGAAACGCCAAAAGACCGGATGTTGCGTCACATAAACCAGGGCATTAGGATTTCTTTTTCTGAGCGAGAGTTGGGTGCGTCGCGTCGCCTCGGTCCTAATGAAATCGAGGAGTCCTTCAATGGATCCCCCACACCGGGTTACTGTGTAGTAAGTGTGTTAAACGAAGGGCAGACACTCGTTAAAGAATTGCGATAATTAACGCGATTAAAAAAAAAATTTAGAAACTACCCCTATATTATACAGATTTGATACAGATACTAGTAGTATCATCCGCATCGCCGGTGGTGCATCTTCGAACAATCGAATTATCGGTCGAATACGATGCTATAAATCGGTTTTTCGGTAACGTTACGTCACTCGATACGAAGGCAGGTACGATGAACCGGTGTAAGAGTCGTAATCGCGAGGCCTGCAGCGTCCGGAAGAATTATTTGACGGGCAAATCGCTGGAAGAAGGATCATTTTTCGAAGAGAACGTCGCGCGGAAAGATACGCGGCGATAGCGAATCGATAAGTATAGCGGGCCACGATATGCTCGCGTTCAATCGATGGACGATTGAACGCAATTCTATGGGCTGGGAGTGGCGAATGTAACTCTTTCCGAACGGAAAAGGCGCATCCTGTGTTCTGTCAGCTGACAGTTGACAATGATACCGGGTCCACGAATGACCACGAGCACGCTCATCCGCACCCACGCATTTTTTGGCGGTTACGAAATCGTTGACTAGATCTTAAGATAGAAAGTAAAACTAGCACACCTTCTATCCAACGTTTGAATTTAATCCTTTGAATTTATGTTTTCTACGTTTGATTAACAACGATCCGATGCGTACCTAAGTACCTAAGTGCTTCGATAAATCATACTCAACAAGATCAGGCTAATTTGATTGTGATTAACGTAGAAATCGATCTGTTCACAAGATAGGCATCATAAGGTACACCCCATGAAAACGCAGGGAAAAGAAGAATAGGAAAGTGACACATGGAAAAGAAGGGAATAGTTTGAACGCCACGATGAACCCTACGGGCGTAAATCAGACACGATGCCTGTGACATGATTGAGATGAATCGCTTCTCGATAGCTGTGGCATTCTTCGGTGCGTGAAGTGTTATTAGAAAGATTTTGTTCGTGCACGTTCCACGCTGATAATCCCATTCGACTGGCATCATAGTCACAATACCGGCGCTAATGCCAGTCAATGACTACAGCAACATTGTATACATATACATTGTAATATTGACTATCATTCCATTATGTTAATATTTTATCTAGGAACTGAGAAAAAAAAGGTGGTTCTATTTTGGATGGCATCGGTAATAAACAATGATATATTTATAAGGGGTATAAAATACATGTATAATAGATTGCAATGTTGTTTTTCAAATAAAATACATTATCATTCTTTTATATGTAATTAAACCACTCCTTTAATTACGTTTCCTTTCTTATTAATAAAAGTGTTATAACTGTTTAATTTGTAAAGAATAGAAATAAAGGACATGGTACTGTTCGTAAGTAATCGAATGAAAATATTCTATCATTATATTGGACTTTGCAAACTGAACTTATTTTTAAGTTTTTGTATTATTTCTCGTCTTAGATATGGTACCTCTACTGGTATCTAACGTTTATTTAAAAATCAAGCGATTTTTAGACAAAAGTAAATATTACCAACTATCACTACTAGCGGGATCATTGTCCTACATTCTGTTACCAGATGAAATAAGCAGTATCTTCTTTAGTGACAGCGTTATCACAATGTCCTAAGGATAACAGTGTTAAACTTCAAAACTTTTTACCATAGTTGCAAGTGGTCGGACGGTGGCGTGGAAGTGAAATTACTTATAGCCTTTCGGGGTTCCAGAGACCTCCAGATGAGGTTGGGTCTGCATCTAGAGAACACAGTTGGAGAGGAGAGAACCACTCCTCGCACTGGCAACTGTAAGGACACAATTTTGACTCACCTTGATTCTATTTTTTAGAAATTAATCAAAATCAGCATAAGACCGATAAATTATTAAAATGATTGTTTGACAAACTCGTATTCACAAACTTGTATTTTAAAAAGACCGCCATAAATTAAGTATATACTTAAAAATTTGAACCTGCCGCCATCTATACAAAAATGGAGTAAACTACTCATCAGCTTACTGACCGATTTTTTATTATAAACACCTGTGGCCCCTCTCGAGCCTATGTGTTCGAAACAAGGGAACACTACTGTCCACCGATCACAATAAGTCTCATAAGAATAACGCAATCTGATTGGTCACGGCTCACCTCAGCTTACACGTACTTTCGGTCGTGACGTTTGATTGATTGAAGTGATCACATCTACTAATCAGGCTCGTGTAAAACTAGGGGGTCAGTCGATGTGTGCGTGGTATCCCCTCTTGCCCCTCTGCCGCCCCACGAGACTTGTTATCGATGAGCAGTACTTGCTGATGTATCGATCAATGCTCCGCCAGTCGATAAGTTGCCGACTTATCGATTGACCCCTTGGTAGTCGGTAAGTTGTCGCGTAAGTAAATAAGTAAGTACTCAAGTACTTTTTATGGATGATTTGATTTTGCAATTAAATTGTAATAAACGTTTTAATTTGTACACGAATTATAAAATATAAAAATAAGCATTCTTATCTAGCGATTTTATCGAGGTGGTAATGTCAGTTCTAATAAACTGCTTGCAATGACTATAGACTATAGATCCAACAAGACTGGACATGCCTTTGTTATTACACCAACGAGAGACTGTTATAATCTCTCGTCGGTGGTTATTGAGATATGGCACCGCTGAATACAGTTGTTGGTATCGAAATAATCTGCTGTTACCGTCAACGTGTATCAGACTATTGTGGTGCAAAGTGTTTCACGTTTTTATACTAGGAGATAGCAAATTGTATAAATAACTAGCAAAACTCACGAACCAAGAGAAACGCATTAACGGTTGTACTTTTGTCGAAAAATACTTATTGTTAGCATAGAAAGAGAAATACGAAACTCTACTCTTGTATAACGTGAAACGTTATCACGTGAATATGTTTAGAGTGTTATGGCGACACTGCCATGGGAATATTTATCGATAGTCTGTAGTATCGATATGTCTCAAATATCAGTCGAGGACCTTTTGTATCGACGGTCATAAATTAAGAGCGAAATTCAAACATCTGTGCGTACACTTATATAAATAGACAAAGATTAAATTGTAAACCCCTCGACGTTAGTGATCGAGCTGAGAGAAGGCCGGAAGTCCAGAGAATGGAATAGTTTCACTTCGAAAATTCCTAAAAGACTAATTTATGATAGATCATAGCCAATTCGTTGTTTTCGACCAAGTCACGAACGGTCCTTAAAAGCTACGAAGTCTTTTTCGATATCCTGTCTTTTCATGCACTTTAAGAGGGTCGTAAATTTCCTCGAGAGTTGCTTTGGCAAGTACAGTGCACCGATGAGATGTTGCGGAGGCTAAGGAGTGACTCCTCGGTCTGTCCCTCTTAGTCCCAACGTCGTTACGCACCCACACCACTTGACTTTGCGGTGTGCAAGCGGCGGGCTTAGTATGTGTGAGCGTTTCGACCAATAACGCGCGACGGTCTACAATGAGTGTGCATTAGGCGTGACTAGCAACCTCTGACCAATCGTACCCGCATTCCTTAGCCTCCGCAACATCTGAACTGTGCACTGTATAGTGCACCGATGAGATGTTGCGGAGGCTAAGGAGTGATTCCTCGGTCTGTCCCGCCTAGTCCCAACGTCGTTACGCACCCACACCACTTGACCTTGCGGTGTGCAAGCGGCGGGCTTAGTATGTGTGAGCGTTTCGACCAATAACGCGCGACAGTCTAGAATGCGTGTGCATTAGGCGTGACTAGAAACCTCTGACCAATCGTAACCCGCATTCCTTAGCCTCCGCAACATCTCAACGGTGCACTGTACAAGGTCTTGTCGTTTCCTAATTTCTCTGGGTCCTACGCTTTCTCGTAGCACATGTGCGCTGCAACATTCTAGCGTCTTGGCGGAGCGCTTCCACTTCCACGGGCCTGAGGGTGGATCAGGGCCAGGAAAAGGGGCCTACGCAGGACGGAGTGGACTCCTCCACCATTGGACGAGGGATGATCCTGAGGGAGGATCCAGGATCCACCAAGGAAGGGGCATCGACCGACAACGCGCGAAGATCTCCGCCAAGCGCAGAATCGTTAGAATGATTTTGTCAGTCAATTAGACAAATCCTTCTCACGCGCTAAATTTAAAGCATTGTAAACACAAAGTTAAAGGTCAGCCTAAATAGAACTCTAAAATATTAAAGTACAGTAAGCAATAATAACAATTTACTATTTTCATATCCGCGCCTTGCGAGCGGAGCGCCTCCGCGCTCCACGGTAAGTCACACCTGCGCCTTAATTCCCCAAATTTCCCTATCTTCCGCGAACGAACACGCAACACTTGTGAATTTCATGTAAATTTTAACTCAGCGCTGAAAATCCAGGCGGCGCTGATGTCGCTTCTCCCATGCATACCTTCACAGCCGACTCTAGTACTAGCCGTGCTGATGTAAAAATGGCAACACCGCGGGAGTCCGGTCTGAATATATCAACACCTACCCTAATCTATCTGCCTCCCGGACTCCCAGACTCTCAGCCAATCAACGTCGTCAGACTCCCGACTACTCTCTGGACTTCACATAACCTCTTTGGTTTCGTTCCAATAATTTCGCTTGTTTCAAGGTTTTTATTAACTTATATACACGTTTATCAATTCTTAAATGTTTCAATTTGATCCAAAGATGGTTTCATTTTGCTTCATACCTAAATTTTCTTGAAACCACTGTAAATATTTCAAATATCATGCTTCACAACACCAAACTACTTTGAGAGTACACAAGATATATATCACATTTATAACAATTTTATACTACCACATCACTTCTATTTGCCATAGTTGCAACGTTTATATATTGTTGATACATAATTAACACAAAATAGTGTATATTACTACAGCTTTTAATTAAAAAAGACGTTAATTACAATTCCGAGCACAGGACTCTGTTTTTGAAAATAGGACTCCCGATTGTCACGTGAGCGGTGTTGCCACGTTGTTCAGCATGGCTAGTACTAGAGTCGGCTGTGATACCTTGTATCACTTATTTTAACATACACAACTAAAGATATCGTGACGTCATGTTCCCACGAAATTTGTTGCCGCGTTATTCAATTGTTTCAAAATGTAAAGAGGCTGGTCTAACAATAAGCTTGGCAACCAACGTATTCAGTAGCGCAACTCTCTGTTGGCATCTTTGATGTATGTGAAGCCTAAAATGAGTACGCATGCGCGAAGTCAACGAGTAAATCCAGTATCACCATCTGAACTTTTTTCTCTTTTCAACTAACTCTAAAAGAGGTTGCGATTCTTCAGTGAAATGCAGCTATATTCATTCATACTGGCGAGGATCGTAACAGTTTGAATACCAGAGGTTTTTAAAAAAACAAATGCCGTGAGAGAGAGAGCGCGTAAAAAATGAAGGAGTAAATGAGAAAAAAGTTCAGATGGCGTTAGTATATTTACTCTTGTGGTGGCCGTTGTCGATAAGGAAGATTGAAGATTATTCTCATCGCCACCTTTTTATAACTACATCTATTGTTCATTTGTCATTTTAAACAAATTAGAATAACTTTTGTAACTGTTCATTCTTCGCCAAATTCTCCACATTGGTGACCCCGACGTGATCAAAGAAGGAAAAATCGACGTGATATTTTAAAAAAGAAAAACAATCCGCAACAATTTTGAAAACAACAAGGAAGAAGGAACTTTAATTTACTCGGAAGAAGAAATGTTTTCCATCGTCGGTCATCCTAGAACAGCAGCGTATACGACTGCATCGGCTTGAGCAACACGTTCGCTTCACTCAAATAAGCAGAAGAATTGGTCGCAGACGCCTTACAACACATTACGCATCATTCAAGACGCACCGAGACATACACGGCTGAATCTCACCCCGTGGTTTCTTCACATTGAACAGGATGGAAGTGATGGCACCATTCTCCTCACCCTCATGGCGACGCTACTCCAGAGATTGTACATTCTCAATTAAGTCAGCAACAGGCCAAATACAACCAATCTCTGACGTTACTCATTGTCCCGCATTTAAAGCACGATCCTACTAGAATGCCTTTCTGTCGAGTCCACTAGTAGTAACAAGACGAAACGCTCTCTCTCTCCTCTTTCCTTTTGTATTGAATGTCCAATAATCAGGATGAGGATCAACTACAGAGAGCAGTCTTAATTCTTCTAGAGCTCTTTGCAGCAACATATCATGCAACAGCCCTATATCATGCAGCAGCCCTAATTGCAGCAGTAGAGCAACATATCATGCGTCTACGCAGGCACGGACCTACAAGGACCTCATTTGCGACCAGAAATCGTAACCCCTCTCCTCAACTATAGACGTTTCCTGAAGAATCCTTTCTACAATAACTTCTTTACTCGGGGAGGAGTATTGTGGCGGCCGTTGTCGATAAGGAAGATTGAAGATTATTCTAATCGCCACCTTTTTATAACTACATCTATTGTTCATTTGTCATTTTAAACAAATTAGAATAACTTTTGTAATTATTCATTCTTCGCCAAATTCTCCACACTCTGTAGCGTCGTTGCGTCGTCGCCTATACGTTTCCGCTTCCGGCGCTCGATTTCAAATTGTTTATTTAACTTTTATTCTATTGATTATATTGTTTGATTATATTGTATGTGAATCTGAACTTTATGCAATTATTGCATGCATGCTATTAATTTCTAAATTTCCAATATTTTACATATTATCAGGTGTCTTATTATCAATGATTTTATACAAAAGAAATTGTGAATTAACTTAAATTTCATTGCTAAACAATGATACAAAATAACAATGTGTTGTACTTGACACCATAATAATTCAATTAATAATTTAAAATTTTGCTCAAAGTTGCCCAACGTCTAAGATAGCGGAATTTAATCCTTAGGTAATATGGTTTTAAATGGTACAAAAATTAGCTGCTACTAGGTGCGATTAATAAAGCAAATTTAATATAAACATTTCAGTTAAACTCAGTTAACTCAGATAAACTCATTGATCGTTCAATTATTTTCAACGCGTCGCGAGTGTTACGTATATTTGTGCAGTAATTATTTTATAAAAATTTCTTTAATTTGTTTAATTTAATTTGTTTAATTTAATTTCTTTAATTGTTTAATTTAGTTTTAAAAAATGGAAAATATTAATACTAATGGTGATCTTTATAATTACATACTCCAATTAAATTATAGTTGTAACAATTATAAACCAATTACAAGCGAAATTCTTAACCTCATTTCTTCAGTTGACATGTCGGAGGAAATGTTAAATGCGATTAAAGATAAAATAAGGAAGTTTTTGGTTAATTTACATAAAAGATGAATAACAGCGCGTCGTAATAAGGATTACTTTTTAAAAAACAACAAGGAATGGCTAGAGATGAAATTTTCCTTTCTAGAACAACGGGCCAATACAAACATATCAAACTCCTTTAATCAAAAACCATTCACCGAATGTTCCGAACGACATAAAATGCGCAGGACAGAAGAGCTTAGAAATAATTTCACAAGCGAAGAACTCATGTTTGCAGCCAAAATTACTTCCAGGAAAGAAGGAAAACACGACATTGCAAAAATTTTAGAATTCCTTTTAAGAAATCCAACGAAAATTCAGAAGGTGAGAAATTTTTGTGAAGAGAAGTGTCCGAAAACCGAATTGTACAGTAAAGAGAAAGCTTTATCTCTTATGACTACTTTAGACCTTTCCAAGTCACAATACAGAATGTTGAGAGATATTTCGATTGAAGGTGGGACAAACCATTATCCATCATATTATGCCATTCAAAAAGCTAAATTAGACTGCTATCCAGAAAAGGAATCAATTTATATTACTGAGAGAGGGGCATCTATAAAATTGCAGTCTTTGTTAAATCATACAGTACTTCGAATATTGGCTACAATACAAGTAAATAATAATAATAATAACAACAACAACAACAACAACAATAACAATAACAATAACAATAACAATAACAATAATAATGATAATGATAATAATGATAGTAATAGTAATAGTAATAATAATAATAATAGTGATAGTAATAGTAATAACAACAAGAACAATAATAGAAGCGATAGTAATAACAATAATAAATTAGTTTTAATTTCAAAATGGGGATGTGATGGTGCTTCTAGCCAAAGCATGTACAAACAAAGATTTTCAAGTGAAGCTGATAACGATGATTCTGCGATATTTGTATCAACGTTAGTTCCAATAAAATTATTCAACCTAAGCAATGAAAAAATATTATGGCACAACCCAACACCTTCTTCTACATCCTTCTGTAGACCTATAAAATTTACATTTTGCAAAGAAACACCTGAGGTCATTCACACAGAAGTTGAACGCATTAACGAAGAAATATCGTCGTTAATTCCTACAGTCATTAATTCGACTGAAATTAGTCACCAATTAGTCATGACAATGGTAGACGGAAAAATCTGTAATGTGCTGTCAGAAACGAGTCCCGCTATGAGATGTTACATTTGCGGTGCAACACCAAAGTGTATGAACGATTTGACACAAATTGATAAAAATTCATGTAACGAGAGATACTATAAATTTGGACTATCCCCTTTACACGCCAAACTTCGTTTTTTTGAATGCCTCTTACACCTATCATATAACCTTGATTTTAAAAAGTGGTCAGCTTCTAGACCTGAATATAAAAAACTACAAGCAGACAAAAAATTATTAGTTCAAACAAAATTTCGCTGCGAATTAGGGTTAATTGTAGACCGGGTTAAACAAGGAGGTGGGACCTTTAACGACGGCAATACCGCACGAAGATTCTTCAAAAATCCGAAAATCACAGCTCAAATAACAGAAGTAAATGAAAATATAATATACAGATTTTCCGTCATTCTTCAAGTTATATCGTCTGGACAAAAAATTAATGTTAAAAAATTCGGTCGTTATTCTTACGAAACTGCTAAATTATTTGTAACACTTTATCCTTGGTACTACATGCCCGTAACAGTACATAAGATTTTAATGCACGGAGAAAAGATTATTGAAGAGGCAATAGTTCCCATTGGTCAGTTATCAGAAGAAGCTCAGGAAGCTCGTAATAAAGAATTTAGAAAATTCCGGGAATACAAGTCAAGAAAGTGTAATAGACAATCAACCAATGAAGATGTCCTGCACAATTTGCTAGTAACATCTGACCCATTTATCTCATCTCTCCGACCTCGATTAGTAAAATCTATAAAACAACTGCTAATTCCTGAAGCAATGGAACTCCTAATCCTAACAGACATCGATGAAACTGTTGAAGGAGAGGAAACTCCAATGGATATCGATACATAGGTAATTAGTTTTTAAATTTATATATTTTTCACGTTTTTATATTTAATAATTAACCGTGACTACAAGATACACCTAATAATTTTTGTACAGTATGTGTGAAAAAGGGTTAGATGTATATAGCCTTGAAGGATTGCGTCATTTTTTATCTCAGTTATTCTGCTTGACATGAATAAAAAGTGTGCAAATTTATAGAACAAAATTCTAAGCAGTTCCGAAGTTATTGGCATGTCCAGTTATTTGCCTTACTCGTTCCACTGCGTTCCAACGCGTCGTCGACGGTTCGATTGACGCACACATATTCACATACGAGCTGCGAATGAGCGTGCGGTCGAGCACAAAAAACGAACAAACTGCGCCCTACAGAAAAAACGAGGAACTAAATTTGTGGTCTGTTTTACCTTTTTGACGTCTTTCGCGAGCGAAAGATCAACGAAATTGTAGTTTTCGGTTTTTGTCTAAACGAAAGCTTGTACACCATCCCCTGGGTCCTCGTTTTGCTCTATCCGACCCAAAGAATGGCGCTCTGGTCTCTATTTGGACATTCATTTCGAAAAAATGTTTATATTACAAATAAATTAATGCAGGTGAGTCTGATCCGCCATTTTCTTGACTGTGGACAGACACAAATTTTAATATTTTATAACTTTTTGACGATTTGGGTAAAATAAGGACCAGAGCGCCATTCTTTAGGGCCTTCTGGACACGTCCCTCAAATTTTTTTGCATTCTGTTTAGAAATGACGACGAAAACCGAAAACTCGCGTCTAGGGATTTTTCTAGAGACTGTCGGTAAAGTTTTCGACGCTCGCATCGCCTTAAGATGATGCAAGCGTCGAAAACTTTACCGACAGTCCCTAGAAAAATCCCTAGACGCGAGTTTTCAAATTACGTCCTCATTTCTAAACAGAATGTAAAAAAATTTGTGGGGCGTGTTCAGGAGGTTCTAAAGAATATTTGTCTGGTCCTTATATTATCCAAATCGTCAAAAACTTATAAAATATTGAAATTACTGTCTGTCAACGGTCAAGAAAATGGCGGAACGGACTCACCTGCATTGATTTATTCATAATATAAACATTTCTGCCAATAGTTTGTCCAAATAGGGACCAGACTGATATTCTTTGGGTCGGATAGAATAAAACGAGCACCCAAGGGATGATGTACAAGTCTCCAGGTAGAAGTAATTTGAAAACTACGATTTCGTTGATTGTTCATTCGCGAAAGACGTCAACAAGGTAAAACAGACCAGAAATTTAGTTCCTCGTTTTTTCTGTAGGGCGCAGTTTGTTCGTTTTCTGTGCTTGACCGCGCGCTCATTCGCAGTTCGTATATGTGAATATGTTTGCGTCGACCGAACAGTCGATGACGATACAATGTATCGTGGAGAATGGGAAGTTCGAGTCTTGAAGAGGCGATGAACTCCGACGCGTAAATTTTTTTTCACGCATCGTTCTATTGACTATGATAGCGATTTTCAACCCATGTGTCACAAGACGTACTATGATTATTTTTTGTTGCTATTATTATTCTTTTTTTTAGTGAAACTGAATAACAAATACGTCCTTCCCGATTTCGATGATTTTTTGATATGTTATAAAAATTGATATTCTGAACAATTTGGTGAAATACTGATTACTTATGAAAAGCACCCCAAAAATAAATAAGTTGCCAGAGTTATTAAAATATTTTTAGACAGATAAGTTAGTATGTTTTTTCAGCATAGAATGTGATATTATGCTGGACTCTCCTGATTTTGCGTTATGTCCAAATATTGGATGAATAGGTAACGAAAATGTGATGCTGGAAGAACAACACGGCTGGAGCGAGTTCTTCAATGTTGGCGAACGTAGAAAAGGGCAAATAGCGAAAGAGAAAGAGGTCCGAGAATTAAAGGGCCTGAGAAAAAACATTTGAGTGAAACAATATTAATTCAACAATAACTTTTTTATTTTTCATTTTTGCTAAATAAAACTTTTACCAATGTAATTGTAAGATTCTTCTGATTAAAATAAGACCAAACACCATATAATTTGCATTATTTTTACTTATTTAGATATAAATAAGTAAATAAATAATTATAATTCAAATTATGCCATGTTTGATCTTGTTTTAATCAGAAAAATCTCATAAATACGTTAGTAACATTGTCATTAAAAAAAATTCAAAAATAAAAAGGTTTTAATCTTAAATTTTGATTGTGTTAGTATTGTCTCACACGTACATGGGTATTTAAACTTGCTTTTTTCCCTGTACGCTGCTTCGATTCTCGGCTGTAACCACATCAAAGGCAAGCCGAACTCGCTCGAGAAACTGTGGTTTCTCGGCACACGCAAAAATTGGTCTGATTCATCGTACATGATACATATAGCTATCGTAGCATCCGTGTGTCATTTAGGTGTATGCGAAAAGTGACGTAGCATAGCATGACGTTAGTTGGATGCGATAATTCAGGTGGCGTTGAAATCAGTTTCTGTTCGGCCTAATTTTCGATGAAACGTTGACTGTTTTACCGACGCGGAATTCGAAGTTCGGCCTCCACGCTAGCATCGCCTTAAAGTGCGTTTGAGTTCTTGTGAACTTTTGCGTAATTTTGTATAATGATTCAAATTGATTAGTTCCAAGTTTATTGTGTATCGCGTATCAACGCCTTCGTCTTAACGATTGATTAACTTTTGTGTTTCTTGTTATTTGTTAAATATTTTATGTTATTAAAACTCTTTAAGTTTGATTTTAATTAGTTTATCAGTTTAGAGTTAAATGCGATTAAATAGATTCAACTTATATATGAAGTGAGGAGTAGGTAAAACAGAACACGCTATACCGACAGAGGTTTTTTTACCGTGCACTTGATCTACTTTACCATCTCCCCACAACTCGTGTGGCGTCGCTGAGCGTTTCCGCTTCCGGCGCTCGATTTTCAATTGTTTATGATTTTGTTTATTAATTCAGATTTTAAATTGTTCTCCTTCCTGTCGTTTAAAATTTGTATCGCACCGTTGTGCTGAGCCTCAAGATTTAGTTCATTACTTTTGAATTTATATATTGTTCTTATATTATATGTGTTGTTAAAAAATTCTAAAGTTGTTCCAATTCTTGTTCAGCAGGAAACCTTTTTGCAACAATTCAATAAGAGCCCTGGTAGAAGATGGAGTACACGCAAGCATTGAGCATGGCCTATAGTATCACTGACATAGAGGAATATGCTATTCAAATCGCTACTGTGATATGTAGTTGTGGGGAAATGAACATCGATCAAGCTAGATCTTATTACAAACTCATTAACCCTGATGCGTGGGACGCTGCAGATGAACATCGCTTTAAGATGTTTGCGAGCCTGATGCAATATGAGGGGTTCAACCCAAGGCAAATGATTGCCGTGCTACTTCGAAAGCATAAGGATATGGCTCAGAACATCGAAGCTTCTCCTGATGCTTTGACGTCAGTATCTGGTAAAGTCATGGATAGAGATCAGGGACGCTCAATCTTGGTCTACACAAGCAATGAGGCTTTCCATCGTGACATGCGATTTGTCTGCTGGATGTTCATTATCCGTACAGCATCCTTTGGCAAGATCAAAAATATGAACAAGAAGCTTATGGTAAAAATCATAGATATGTTAAAACACAAATACGATATCAACACGACAAAAAGAAAGCCAGGTGTTTCCTTAAATTCAAAGATCATCACTGTTCCACGTATAGCAGCTTGTTTCCCAACAGTGACTGTAAAAATTTTTCTTGAAGAACATGGACGGCCCATCTTTGAACCATCAATCATTTTCGGGGATGTGCAAATGCCTCGTGCCATGTTGGCTCCTATGGTGGCTTCCTGTATACCATATAATTTGAAAATATTCCAATCTATATTATTGGCAGTGTCTGTTGCCAAGGATTGTACTCTTCATTCAGAGGGCCAGAGAATCCAACTCAAACGGCTTGCAGATATTCTTGAAGCCTCTTTCAGTTCCAATGCTGTGCCTGAGGAGGAAAAAACGAAAGTATGCATAGACTGGGGTCTTCTACTGAAGGAGAATGAACCTGCTCCATTTGTTGAGGCAGCTAGACTAAAAGCTGTGGAGTATGTTCGGCGAGTGAGGGTTGGTGATCTAGATTTGGAACAAGTTTTAGCTTCCATGTGAGTAGAGAGGCAAGTGACAGAAGTAAAATTAGACGTTAGACGTTAAATTTGCATGCTAGAGCTATCATGGTGTATGAAATGTGGTTTCTAGCCCTATCATGCTTAATAAAACTTAATCAAGTATCCTGATTCTGTCACAAACCCTTACTATTAAGAACTAGCAAAACTCACATTTGTCCTACAAATTTGGCATTATCTGAGATTTGCTGCATATAAAACGAGTCACGGGATGGTAATTCAGAACCATGAGTACGGGCCCATACTGACTCTACTAAACATGAACTCACTCGAAAATCGACGGATAGTATGTGATCTATTCTATATGTATAAGTTAGTCAACGGCACTATACGATGTTCGCAGTTACTCGAGAAGTTGAATTTCTATGTCGCAAACAGGACGTTCCGTATTACTTCTATGTTTTACCCGTGTATTTATAACATTAATTTAACTTTCTCAGATTCTGTTAACCGCATGTTATTTAGCGAATCATTATTGCCATTGTATTGATTTCTTCTCCGGATCGACCACTTTATTTAAAAATAATCTTGTTAGACTACTTGAACACAGTTAATGTATTACCAACTCCAGAAGTTGTAGTGACGCACTATTATAATTGTAACCGCACTGTACATTAAAGGGATGTTTTTCCATATACAAAGAAATAAATTAAATTAAATTATCTATACATAGTAAATTCTAAATATACAATGATCCATCTGCTGGACCTAAATATCTCATTGAAATGAGTATTACATCAATCAGTGTCCATACTCCGAGTCCTCCAAAACTGAACAATTTACCAATTCCCTCTTGCCAATGACCCAAATAAAACCTGCAATTTATACTAAAATAAGTGAACTAGTTTTAATAGATATTTAATATTTCGTTTATAAAATATACCTGTCAGCTCCAAAACCTCCTAATGTAATACTTAAAATTAGAGCAGTGGACCAACGATATCCTACAGTCCAATTGCATAACAAATTTTTCATAAATTTACGTCTTCCTAAACACAATATATCACCGTTTACTGTACAATTTGTTCTATAATACTGTCGAGGAGAAGCTACAGAGCTACAAGAATTTTTTTGATGACATTCATGCTCCCAGTGTTCCGTTTGATAACAATAACGGCATACATATTTTTTTTGGAAGAATTGCTCACCCTTAAATTTCATTGTACTAATTAGTATTAAATACACATTAGATAAAATGATGTCATATTTTTATATTACTTACAACACAATCAATGTGTTCCAAAACGGAACAGTTAGCAAAATATACATCTCCGTATACACAATTAGGATCTAAATTACATTTTAAACATTCTCCACTTAATTCTGAACAAGCAACACCACCTGGACACGATCTTGCAATTTCTTCCTATGAAGATTGCAATTATTTAAGATACCTTTTTAGTATTTTACTACTGTATTATTTTAGTACTATACCTTTTTACTATTAAATGCAGGCGTGGAATTCACATTGGCCTCTTTCATTGCATAATTAATCACACTATCTGTAATAAATTTATTATATGAAAAATATTAACTTTTAATTAAAAAATTGTTCATGAAAACATATAAGGTTAAATTGAATTTACCATAACCCAAATGAACCTCTTTTACAGTAATTGACAAAATTGCCAAAAGAATGAAAATCACATTTCTTGAGTTAATTCGTACAACATTCATTATGAATAGTGTTTCATTGATCGAATAGACACTCGATATACACGGAAACTCAATAACCTTCTACTCATTTACGTGCAGTAAAGAGTATAATTCGCACGACTAGTTCATTTGAAGTTTGAATTAAAAATTCATGCGTACGACAAAATTTCACTCGTCCTAAATTAAGAGACTAAGTTTTATAATCTTCAAGGCTAGTACGAGAAAAATTGGGAGTAGATATGATTAAATTCCATCCGAATCAAAACAAAACAACGTGATTCTAGGGACTACTGATGTTATATTTTTCGCACTCGTTTCATTGACGTTATCTAAACTCTCAGATAATATATATACAAATGCATTTTTCGCGTTAAAATTATAACATATTGCGACGATTTTTCTCGTGAAATACATTACTAATTTAAATATTATCCTTATCATGCTTAAGTAGCCGTGTACGAATTGTATGAAATATTTTCTATTAAATATAGTAGTTTCTCTACTATTAAATATATGTACAAGTAAATGTATGTCTCCTCACGATTGGTTGATATCTTCCTTAAACTATAAGACTAGATCGTTCGTGTACTATATTACAATGTCTTCTGACTTAAAAGAGAGACTTTCTAGATAACATTTCCTTTCAGGCAAATCATAGACGCATTTATACATGCAACTTGTGCATTAATATTTTGTAAATATTGAGAGAACTTGACAATCTTGTTAATGTGAAGAAAAGTCGTGAGGATTTCCTCTTCAAGTCGCTTGTGTTCGTGTTAATTGGAACAATGTGCGTTGCTATTTATTGTTATGAATGATCGAACAGTTTTTCGAAAAAACGTTAAAATAACGAGGTTCCGTATATGTGCGTACACTTGTTTCTAACAATCAGCTGACTTCCGGAACTAATACGGGCGAAAATGTTAGTGAGGTTTTGCATTCTTTCCGCTTGACATAACAGCCCACATATAAGCAAACAAGTGCTTTATTTTTTTCTAATTCTATTAATCAGAAACTGACATGTTTAGTTCTTTGTGATATAAGCTTGTTTGAAAATAAACTAATACGATCCGTGTAATCGTGTAACTGTTGAACAGATAATTTAGAGGTAAAAAACATGTTAACACTTTTTTTATGATACATAGTTTCATGCGACGGTTATGCTATATCTATTTAACACAGCTTTCAATTATTTTATTAGTCATTGAATAATTTTTAATTAATTACATATTAATCTAGTATATGGGTAACTTGAGGTACAGAGAGATAAAAATCATTCTTATTTAATTTTTAATAGATAACATACCAGTTATACAGTAAAGATAATATGAATTCTGAAGAAGGTACAAGTAATAACCAAAACAAAACTGAAGCAAGAGTAGAAGGAAATTTAAAGAAAAATGGTAATCAATCAATTGATCAAACAACCAAATCATCTAAAGTTACACTGCTTGAAAGCAAATTATGTGGAAATCAACTTAAGTTAAATAATAAACTAGATGAGAATAGTGCCAAGAATCATTTGTCTTCTAAGGCTTCAGTTGCATTTGCTAATGGTACAAAATCCATTCAAGCTAGCACATGCAATTTCACTAATTCTATGGACCAAGATAGAAATGATGGCATGTTGAACATGAGTGTACCTTCCATGTTTTTGAATACTAATAATATCAAGCCTCAAACTGTGAACAATACTGTTACAAGTCAATTGAAGCATAAGACTGTATTAAATACCAGCGCTTTAAATTTGCCTAAACCTCAGATGCACTTAAATTTATCTTCCAATCAAATCAACAATACCCATACAAATCATGCTTGTTCTTATAATGCTGGCACTGCGTCAAATCCTGTTTTACATTTAAACAATTCAGCACTAGCTTCTTCTTCGATGCAACCAAATTTATCAGGAATTAAACCAAATGAAGATATTGATATGAAAAATAATGTAGATTATATTTCTGGAATTGAGAAGTGTCCGTCAAAAGTGTCGTGCAGTTCAGATTCAAGTCCTGAAATGGATGGTGCCTGGGCATCAAAATCCTATGGATCTAAGTGTGTATTAAACAATATAGGAGGTAGTATAGGTTCCACAAGTCAAGGAACATGTTGTTTCTTAAGACCTAATATTAATGGTAATAGAGAAGTAGCAGGACCAAGTGGATTGCAAAAAGTATGTTTCATAAGTTAGTATTAGAATGTGTTTATTAATGTATTATGAAGTAATTCCAACTTTCTAAACTAGAGTATTCAAAAAGAACCAAGCGAAAGGAGGGATTCAAGTTCTGGAAATGAGGGTGATATGTCAGATGGAGAAGATTATTGTATTTATACATACAAAGGAAATGACGACGTGATTCATTTAGCTCAAAAGGAAGAAGTAAATCAGAGACAAGTAGAAGAACACGAAGAAGAAGGACAATATCATAGCGGTAGATCAAGTCCAGAGATGGACTTTTTAGAAATGGATTTTGATCCTGGGCCTTCTTGCGAACAGGTATTGAATAATTCTAGTTAAGGTGTAAGATTATTTTTTATCTAAACATCTTTAATACAGGATACAGGAGATAGCGATTTGGCCTCTATAAATGAAGACATACAGAATATAGCACTAGATAATGTAGATCCAGATCCAGTATTAAATGACTTAAGTAGTGGTAAAGTTGTGTCTAGACAAGGAATTGCAACTACGTCACAAAATCCTAAACAAAGTGTACAAAATGTGAATAATACAGGACCCCAGCAATGTTCTAGTAGCCAACCTGCACCAGAACCAAGTATAAAACCAAGTTATCCTTCATCATGGATGCCAAGCACGAGTGGTGCTACTGGTACATTGTTACTACTACTATATATTATAGAAAAATATTTCGTTCGTTTATAGCACTACGTATAACTATGAATCTATAGGAAAATGGGAAACTCTTGGCATGCATCGTAATACAGGATGCCCCTTACGAGAATCTTACGGATATCATAATACGAGCGGAGATCTTATTTCACCCGGTGACAATAGAGATTCCGATTCAGAACTTTGGGCTGAATCTTCAGCAGCTTCTGTTCCAGAAAATTCAAATTTAAATTCTAGGAGAGTGAATCTCAGTTCAACTCTTTATCACCGCATGATGGCAAAGAAATTGATGCTCAATAAACAAGCTGCATTTAATCAGAGCGGTGACTCGAATCTAGTTAATATAACTCACTATAATTTCATATCGAGTTTTACAATGCATTGGGGTAATTACATAAATTTTTATATTTATAGGAAAACGAACTGTCTAATGAAAGATTAGATGGCCTTTTACCAGTTGAAAAAGTTATGCTATGGAGTGAACAAGAAGCTACAGTGAAGCAAGTAACACAAATTGGAACTTCCGCTTGTGGTGCTACTTCCGCAATAAACGCTTTAGTATGTGTTCTATTAACTAGTTTTTATACTATTTTAAAACTTTAACTAATTAATGACATTTCATAGCTGGCTTTAAACGTATCGTTTTCATTGGAAACGCTAGTAAAAAGTGTAAACACTAGACAAAGAGAACCAGGCACACCATTACCGCGATATTTATATAGCCGATCGGTGGCAGGATCGACACACAGAGATTTGGCTCGTGGTATCGCTGCAAGTGCGAATGGTACAGTTATAACAAAGTTCTTTGCATTTTATCCGGAAAGGAAAATTTCTCTGTCTCATTGGTTACATTATTGGATATCAAGAGGTAAATGATTAGGAAAAAATATGCAAAGGATCAGTGTTTCGATTGCTTGTTATGTAAATATTTCCTTATTGTATCATAGGTGCTGCACCTATAGCAACGTTAAATTTACAACATTGTGGAGAAGGGTGTGATATTCCGGATGCTTGGCATCACCAAATGATATTTGGTGTAGGACAAGCAGGAATATATTTAACTAATCCATTAGAATGTTTACCCGAACAGGTTGGTTAAAATTAAAATTAATAATTTAAATAATTTAAATAATACAAATTTTAATGAATTTTAGTACGTTTGGCATCAACTTGTAAGTCCCAGTATTTTATTAGTACGAAGAGCTGATGTTTTAGCTCACTGGAATCCTAATACAGACCTAACACCACTCGCTACTATGGATCATAAGTGGCGAAAGCTCAACGTTCTCGGTATATTTAATTTCTTATTTCAGAGACATAACCTAATACGTTGAGATTGTTAATATTATTTTAATATATTTCATTATTAGGGCAAGTTGTAAATATGGTACGCGAAGCAATGTCCCAGAGGCGACAAGCAAATAGTGTAACTAATGGTGCAACTCACATTCGTATTCCTGCGTCCTATCAAGCAGGAATTACATTAGTTATGTGTGCAGATTCTGCTGCTGCTTCCGAGTTGTTAAATGCTGAACAATTACCATTACTCTAGTCTTGTTGATCAAAATTAATAAAATCCAGGCTGCCCCCTTTTTTATTTGTAATAAATTTAATTAGCAGGCTGGTCCGCACAATGTTATTTACAATAGTTCGTTTACTATGCAAAACAATTAGGGTCAGAATTGAAATGATTTACATTTTTAACACGAAATACGTTTGTATTCAAAGAGAATATTAACAATTAAAATATATTTCAATAGAATATTTCCGTTTTATATGCAGTTATATTTATAAATCCATATATTAAAAAAAATTTTAACAAAATATTGGGGCTTGTATGTTTTATTTTTGAATGGTAAACGTAATGTTTAGATTCCGTCGAAAAAATGGTCACTTTATGCACAGCATTAAATTTGATTTTATTCGTAGATATGATTAAAGGTAAGTTAATCACACGTTACAAATTGCTTTGGTAATTAAAGACAGAACTTAAAGTGTATTTCATATAAATTTTAGTACAGAATATTTCAATTTTAAGTTATTCTATGCTGGAATCATGAAAATGTGCTTGCTAAAGATGTGTCGTTCAAAGCACCTCATTGCTTTGTGCAATTGCATTGACATAAATATTGAACTTATGTACACAGTACAATCTATTTAATAACCTTCTCTTTTTTTGTTAAACTCTCTCAGAGAGTTTATTTTTATTTAAGACATACTGAAAGAAAAAAGTAAAGTATTAGTCAATATTAAAATTAATAATATTTCTTTACTTTAGAAATATGTTACCTTTCTATAAGAGATGCACGCATAGTTGAGGTAATAGCAGCTGGGGCAGCTTCATTAAGCTTAAAAACACTTTCGATCACTGAAAGTTCTGTCGAGGTTGTATCCATACCACAAAAAGATGCCCAATCATTTACAACCATTCCTGCAGCTATAACATCGCTGCCTCTGTTTACTGTACCTGCCTATATGATATTTATATATTTTATAAAATATAATCAAATTTTTTCTCCTTTAAATTCTCTGTTTCTTACAGAGATTATATTAAATTATCTTACAGCAAGTGGAACTTGTAATAAAGATGATAGTTCATCTTGATCCTGTATAGATGTTTTTGGATGCACTAAACCACCTTGATTTGATAACACTGAATACGAGCCTACCAAGACATTACTTGCCACAGTTTGTCTAAAAACTTCTACATTCAATGTATCAGCTAAAATTTCTTCCGTTTCCTATAAAATATAAAATTATATGTATCATGGAAACAACCCAATTGAAACTGTCATTTGGAAATACTTGCCCTATCAAGATCAGGATGAACTAGAGCCACATAATCATTACATGCAATCACATTACCCAACGCAGAGAGTCTTTCTTCAATTCTTTGCACTTTAACATTATCTGGCAGTGAGTTTCGTATGTGCTGCAATTCTGTATCTGTAGTTGTGTTTGGGACTAATAAACCATTCTTGTTTCCTATTTAAATTTATTTTTATTATAAAATTGATTAATACGAAAACTTCAAAGGTTACAATTTTTATATCATATATGCTTACCGACACATAATCGGCCTATTATCCGACATCCTGCAACCGATGCGTGAATTACAGGAATGGTTTCAGCTAATTCAGCCTCGAATACACTGTAATTACCAACATCTATTTTATTGAACGTAAATATTTATATTATGTTTTACGTCAACGTGTTTTATAGGTTAAGAAATCAACAGGCCGCTCATGAAAATTATTGCATCATTACGCATAATCGCGAAACAATTCTTACTAACACAATCAAATGTTGGCAGTTAAAACAAACCCCACTACATACACCTATTATTACCTGTAAAAATTCTCGGAACCGCCGATTGCTACGAGGCAGTAAGAATTGGTTAGCTTGGAAAATACTCCGATTTCATTGTTATTTTCGAACTGTACACGTACCGCCATGATTACAATGATGTAAATTTACATTAGCGTTCAACAATTTGTATAAAAACTAA
The DNA here is from genome assembly GCF_051020975.1 of Osmia lignaria lignaria. Lineage (NCBI taxonomy): Eukaryota > Metazoa > Arthropoda > Insecta > Hymenoptera > Megachilidae > Osmia > Osmia lignaria. Next base: position 678,803 of record NC_135047.1, on the reverse strand, counting down.
AAAATCAAAGCGTGAAACACTTATCAATGTCTAAAATACGCACGCTAACCTATACTTCACACGCCGATTTCTTTCTACCCGCTACACGAGGTTTATGTCCACCGTTGCCAGGAGATGTCCCTACCGTAGAGATAAAACAGTAACTATAGATACAAAAAGATTGAAGATGTTCATTCATGAGAAGTCATAATTTTGGGGATTCCAGACACCCCGATCCGCAGTACTTACAGAACACAGTCGGTATGACATCGTGCCTGTTTTACCAATCCCTCTTTTACCGTAACAAAAAAGATACAATTTTGACTCCCTCTGATTATGTTTTATAAACAAATGAAGACCAGCACAAGACCGAAAAATTATCAAAATAATTGTAAAACAAATTTTTATTCACTTCATGCTCCTTGGTAAATAAATTATTTTAAAAAAAGCAACTAAGTTATTATTTAATTTACCCAATTTTTTTTCTGAGGACTTTATTTAATTTACACAATTTCCCATTAAATAAATCATTCAAAAAGGAAATTGGATAAATTAAATAATAACTTAGTTGCTTTATTTAAAATGATTTATTTACTAAGGCCCATTAAACAAATACAAGTTTATCAAAGAATTATTTTAATAATTTTTCTGTCTTGCGCTGATTTTGACAAGTGACATGTCATCAACAGAATCAAAGGGAGTCAAAATTGTGTCTTTCTGTTATCAGTGCGTGGTGTGGTGAAGGAGGGACTGATAAAATAGGCACGACTGTCATACCGGCAGTACTCTCTGCATGCAGACCTAACCTCACTTCGGGGTGTCTGGCACCCCTAATTCATATTAAATTGTTCCTCTTACCAAAGAAACTTTGTCTTCATTTTGGATAAGTTTTAATTAACACTACAGGGAATAGTCAAAAGGAATTTTTAATATAATTAACTACGACAAATGATTTTCACACAATTCCTTTATTGAAAGTCTTGCAATAATAGTAGCAACAATTGTACAAAAAAAAGTATTCTCGTAACGAGTCGTATCGTCGCAAGAATAATTTGAAATTTTGATAAAACGCAGATGGCTTCTGCGTATCGAATGCTGCGTTTGTATAATATTAATAAAACCAGTAATTGCTGAAAATCACCGCTTTATTAACAACATTATCATAAGCATTATAAATACGCTTTATATTATAGTTCTCGTTTTTTTGATTGGTTCAGACGTTGTACAGATTTTTATTGGAACATAATGGCAGTATTATTTGGCAAGAAAATTATTTCCACTATGAAATCTATCGATTAACATTTAAAAAGTTAGCGACAATGCTGCGCTTTTTTGATCATTAACGACAATACCGACCGATTCGCGCGAAACCTGTGGCGCGAAAGAAATGATTAACCGATCGATGATTCGTTCGTACGCTATAATATCCATCGATGACAAGAATCGCGGTTAAATTCGAAGAGAACGAATTACGATCGATCACCAGTGTCGATCGTGTATCGCTGTTCAGTCTCCTAATCAATTCTTCTCCCTTCTTTCGTGTTTCATCTTCCTCCCGTTTGTTCGCTCCTTTCCCCTACGACGTGCGCGTGTACATCAATATAAAATAGAAATATGTAGTAAAATCCTCAGTTGTTCGAGCTTGGCTTGAATGTCGTGTACTGGGGTGGCTTCTCGATCTTGCAGTGGGGCTTCAGAGTTGCTAAACGATCGGGTTTGAGAAACAGCTGCTCCCCCTGCACAATTTTCATCTTAAGGATCTTAAACGGTCAGTTTTGCCGCGCACGCATGCGCTCATCCAAAGCGCTGTCGGAAAACTCTACGATTCTACGGGTTCAATTATATACGTAGCAGTCAGGGATGTAAAAAACTAGAATATACAGAGTGCAGCTTGTGCAATTTCATACGTGAAATAGAAAGGAACAGGGCTGTTTTTTTACAGCATCAGAATTTTAATCGAGGCTTTTGTTTTTATTTGAAAGGCGTCATGCTCTTACAAGGGGAACTACCCAAGTGTTACACTCACTTATTAATGAATCTTTGCCAGCTCACACGCATGATAGACTCACACATACAATTCGCAATCTACAGATCCACGGTTCAAATCCTTGGTTCCCAACATTTTTTTTTTACGATAATTTGTCTCTTTTTGAATAACTATTACATAAAAATTATCATTATAAAAAAAAAAAAAAAAAAAAAAAAAAAAACAGTAACCCAGGATTTGAACCGTGGATCTCTAGATTGCGAGTTGTATGTATGAGTCTGTCATACTTCTCAATGTAAGTAGTAACTAACTTTAATTATTAATATCTTTTAAACAATTAGTCGTCTGCCCACAAAACGGGGTATAGGCGTGTTCAGCTCGACGAGCTCTACAAGCTGGCAAAGTTTCATTAATAAGTGAGTGTAACACTTGGGTAGTTCCCCTTGTTAGATGGGTCAGGGAACCTTATCTATTTTAACGCGTTCAATGTCACAATGAAAAAGAAAATATTATTTCAAGTCATTTTTTTAGTAGTAACACTGGTTATTGTTTAAACTTACGGAAGTGAACGCGTTGAAAAGCTGAAATACATGGATTTTAATACTTTTTACTATCGATCCATGAGAGGATATATGTACCGGTATCCGGTATATCATTTCGAATGTTTGCGAATGAAAAATAAATACTCGCGCGCACGTTGATATTATCTATATCCGGTATAATATTGTGGTAAACAGTGTGGATAAATGTTTAAACTGGCTTGATTAATCGAAAACGAACAGAGTGGATTGCCTAACGTTCGATTCTTAAACAGAAGTTTTCCAATTTTTGATTAATCCGTTTTTCACCGTTTAAATGTAACATTGAAAACTGAAGATACAAATATAAACGAACACGTACGTTTGAAACTTAACTGTTCAATAATTGATACATCAGAAACACTGATACTGTTCCTCGCTAGACAAACTGGACTTTAAATTACCTACTGTGGATGATTGCAAATGTGCTGTTAATTAGATATGCACTAACTAACTCATGTCGTCGCGTCATGCTCGTAAATGATTTAGCTAACGTGAAGTTTTCCACGGGGTGCACTAGGGATGGTAGGACACGTACAAGCACGAGTAATGCAACATGTAAGATATCGTGTAATCCAGCAAACTTGTCAGATCTACTTTTCCTTGTTTTGTTCGCGAACAGCAATGTAGAAAAATAAACTGAGAATACCGGGAGTCGAACCAGCCTAGTCTCTTGGGTTTTGTATCCAGCTACCTTATCCATTACGCCATAGCCAGTTCTTCGTCATTTATTGGGGTATTTTATTGGGGTTCCAGCTCCTGATCGCGTAATAAGGATAGACGTTCAAGAAAAAGGACCCTCCTACCATTTGCCTCCGATCTTGGGAGAATTTTCGAAAACCTTAGGGAGAGCCTATAGTTCTTCTCTTACATTTAACGTTACACGATATATTACACGTGCTTGTGCGCGTCCATGGAGGGTCTACGGATAACAAACGGACAAGCACACGCATCTGTATGATCATTTTTTTAATGACAACATCATACACGAAAGAGTAATTCGAAGTTCGTTTCAGCTGCTTTCGATACATGTATACTTAGCGTCATCTCACGTTGATTACTCGCTACGTGTCTGAACGGATAAATATTTAAATATAAATCGGCCTTAAAATCTGTTTACGGTTCGTCCACCAATCTACACGTTATGACTTTATAATTGTAAGTGGAATCAGACACGCGTATGTACAGTCGAACTTTCTTGAATAATTGTCAGCTCTTGATTTCGGTTAATTAGAGTAACGTTTCATACGATCTAACAACGGTATCCTCGCAATTGATCAGTATCATTTGATTATTGGAACGAGTAAATCGGTAATCGAACACACGATTATCATCTGTGCTTGCTAATTGTATCGGTGATTACAAGCCGTTAATGGCAACAAGATTCTCTCGGCAACGATTCGTTTTTATTCATTTAATTCTTTTTAACTGTCCTCACAACCATGTGTGTATGTATACAGGGTGTTTCAAAAATGATGTACACCGTGAAAAACGCAAATTATTCGCAGCAAACAGAACCAAGATTCCTTTTGCCATGTAGAATTTATCATTAATACGGTATACATCTATTTTGAATCAATCAGTATGTACACAGGGTATTAAAAAATTCCCTAAAGACCTCTACGCCGTTGGATAGATCACGAAAAATCGAAGCGAGAAGTTCTGTAGCATTTTTCGATGAGATCAGTAGTTTAGTCACATTTCGTTGTTGAAAATTGAAAAATTGACCAATCAGCGCGCAGCTTGAGTGGCAAGACCCGCGGAGTAGGAGACTAGCTTCCTCTGTCGCCGACGAGCTGCGCTGCTGAGCGTCGCGCTTACGCATGCGCCGAGAGTCTTACCACTTAAGCTGCGCGCTGATTGGTCAATTTTTCAATTTTCAACAATGAAATGTGGCTAAACTTTTGATCCCATCGAAAAATGCTACAGAACTTTTCGTTTCGATTTTTCGTGATCTATCCAACGGTGTAGAAGTCTTCAGGGAATTTTTTAACATCCTGTATAAGTAAATGAAGAAATAAGCTTCTTTAATACCTCGACAATAGACGGCGTAATATTTATTAAAGAAGGTGGATACAGTTTACGAGAATCAGTCTTTCGAAGGACGCGTGGCCGTACCGGAAACGGTCCTGTTTCAAATGCGACAACGAAACGAAAGCAGTGGCAAAAGGATGCAATGCAGCAGGTGGACCAAACGAAACTCGTAATGCAATCGCGTTTATATCGATACAGTCAATTCCCTTACAACGCGTGATTCTCTTTCATTCCATTTTATCCACAACGTTAACAAAGGCTCGATCAATGAATTAAACGGTAAACAATCGTATTGTTCGAGATGATTGTGATCGCGTTATAATAGAAGTGGCTGTATCCGCTACTTACGTACACCTACCTAAATGAAATTACCTATAAGGACATTGCGGTAATTGGGAAAGGGACACCGAGGTGAGGGGTATGACTAGATGCAACCAAATGCATGCGTAATGCACCCTACCGACCGCATAAATCACTCAAGTGACTATCTCGATCGGGGGAAGGACAACGGTGGTCAATACTCGTGCAAGTCCATATTGTCATCATCGTGTTATCGTACGAGTATTGTAACGTAGATGATTAAATGAATGAAATTACGAAGGGTTCCAGGCTTACAAAGTGGATCAGTGAATTATACTAATATTACAACGATCAAATTTTTACTAATAGATCTTTCACGAACGAAGTTTAACGCGAGAATTTCAAACGATCGTTGAAAAAACAGGTAGAAATGAAACCATCGCGCGAACTGCTTTTGTTCAACAAAATTATCCGCATTCGAGTGGAGCACGTGTACTTTTCACATCCTCTCTTTCGAATACGAGTATCGAATGTTCATAGAATCGTTTCTCGGCAAGTGTGAACGAATATACGAGGGTTGAAGAGAAAAAAAAAAAAGCGGAAGAGGAGGGTGAGAAATCGATGACAACCGTGTAAAGTTTGCGTTTAGAAACGTAACGAGTGGATGATTGGCGTTGGCAAGCACTCTAACGCTAAGGTAACTTGAAAATCGAGGGTAAAAGTGAAACGTACGATAGTCGTTACAAATGGAAACCACTAGACCGACGAGGAGCAATCGCTTTTCCTAAAACTGAAAACTCAGTAATCACATTGCTCGTCACCGGACTGGACGATCGAGATTTCACAGAATTTCATTTTCATGCCAGATGAAATTCTTCAACTCTTCCGAGTGTCGATTTAAACATCTGTAAGGTGCAACGGATGCTAAACTCTCGAATGCGAAACTTTTTCTGTAACATCGTACAAGAGAGACAATCGAAACTGCTAAAGGTTTCTTCAAAAAGTTTCGCAAACTCTCCTCGTAAGGGAAAGATCATGCTTCGCGACTTTCAGCGAACGCGAAGTTCTATCGTAACGCGAACAAGCGAACTAATCGGAGCTGGATGAAAGTGTCGCGCGAATTTCACCCTTCTACGTGCAAATTTTTGTAAAAGGACAACTTTTGGACGAAATTGCGTGTACGAGATACTAGAAAAGTAATCCTCTCGCTATGAAAGGGACGCATAGTTGTCGAAAACGAAAAATAAATATGTGCTGCAATCGTTCGTGCATTCGCGCAACTGTGAAGGGAATATACGCGGGACAATGAAGGGAGGGAATAAAACAATATCGAAGGACGTCGCTCAGCGACGTCGTTCTCTACTTCGTGAGAATATAGTTTTGTTCAAGTTCCGTTGTTTCTCTTTCAATCAACTTATCTGACCTGAAGCGTGTACTGTGGTCCATGGTGTTGGCCATGGTGATGATGATGCCTTTGGTAGTGGGGCTGCTGATGCGGGGGGACGTGTTGATAACACTCTTGTTGATACTGTTGCGACGGGACGGGTTTCAGAACGTGATTAGGTCTTTTTTCGGAAGCGTATTGTTGGCTACCACGTTCCATAGTGTCCACGGCTAAACGTGGATCCTCGATCATCGTGTTCGAGGCTTTTGTACTGTAACAGACCAATTTCCCTTTGTTTTCGACTCGCGTGGAATCGTTTGACTATCGTCAGATAGGAAAAAAAGATATAAAGGCAAACACCACTTTATCGGATTACACGGATTGAAAAAAATAACTAATTAGCCGACGATGCTATTATATATTAGTAATTAACGTAAACAGTAACAAAGAGTGTACCGAATAATTAATTACCAGGCACCGTGCGCTATGTTTCCATTGAAAAAGAGTTGATCCGCCGATTTTACATGTAAATTGCTTCGGCGTTTATTCGTGCAAATCACCGACGCGATACTATATCGAGGATGCTTACCAATGCACTTGCTGCAGAGCAGGTACCGTATTTCTGGCCACGCAGCATCTATCCGATCGTAGGAAACAAACGAATCCCATTATCAGCACCGAGAGAACCGTAAACCCGGCAACAGCACCGATAACAAGTGGAATCTGTAACAGATACGAGAAGAACAGAGAAAGGAGAGAAAGGAGACTTGTTTTTTAGCGAATTCTCGTCTCGTCTCCTGTATGTGCACTGAATATTTATGCTCTGTGGCATTTTAATTAAATAGCAGAGTCGCTTGCTTGCACTTATTTAATCAGGATACTAAAGCTGTTGGAAGGACATAGTTGTTTCGTCGAGAGGTACAATCTTATTTCACAAATAATATTATCGTTATAGTTACCTGACCCGGCTCGTCCACTCTCAGCATCAGTGCCCGACGATCGCTTCCTCGTTCGTTCTCCACGATTACGTGGTACAGCCTCTGATCCTCCTTGACCGTGCTAGTTAATTCCAAAACTGCCGTGTAACAATCCTCCGCCGCCAATGGTTCCAGATCCAACGCTCGATAACGTGACTCCAGAACTTCACCTGCCAATGTTTGGTCAGACATTTAAACCCGACAGTGTTCCTTCCCTGTGCAAACTTGCGACGGGTCCTAAGATTCTAACGACCCGATCCCACAGTACCAACGATAAAACTAAAAAAAAAAAAAACAAAATTCAAATAATGGAAGAAATAATAAGAAACTATGAAATAAAAATAAAATCGCAGTGGTACACGCACGTTCGTAATCTCGAGAAGATTCGTCCGGAAAGTTCGAGTCTCAGTTCGAAGGAAAAGATGGATAATTAAAGGCGAGCTCGCGAACTAAGGGGATGCTCGTATTAATTAATCGCGAGTGTACCACTTTCAGCGATAAGGAGTGGTAATTAGTGAGAAGAGATGTACGTAAAAATGAAAAACTGAAAGGGCAAAACCAAAGAGTCGAATACTTTTGGCGGTAGAGCTAGGAGGAAGCAGTCTAACCGGCGTGGAGTCTGGTGCTGCCCCATTCCCAAGCAACCAACCGGGGTTTCGGGTCGGAACATAGTCTGATCTCTAATTTCGCCGGGCTCCCTTCCGTCGTTGCTACCACTAACTTCTCGGTGATGGTTGGTTTCACCACCTACGACACACGTGTTACGGATTCTTTAATTGATATTCCTCTTTAATTGATCAGAGGAACTTAAAGCGCTTTAAAATGGCAAAAATTTTATGTCCCTATCGCTAGCTTTCTGTGTCCCTGCAAAAAACGATGCAAAGCACTCGATGAATTCGTGACGAAGGTACTCATGTACGATGATATTTTTGTTTTCAATCGAACGTTTCCGTAAAAGCGGTCAAATTTTCCGTATCGATTGTAGCGAATATTCAGGAATTGACCGCGAGCAGTGGCCCGGATCATGGATTGCAAAATGTATCGGTGGACGGAAAACAGTGTAGCCGCTATCAAGCGAGGAAAAGCTTGTCGTGAAAATGACGTTTTATTCGTCCGTAATTTTTCCACCCTTCCGTTTCCTCTTTTGCTCTCTCCCTCTACGTGAATTCGATAAATATGAATTTCTCATTTCATATTTAAATACGAGCGAGTGTTCAGTGACGCGTGTCCAGTGTGCGTCAACAGATCGACCAACGAATTGCAAATATAATATTATTAATTATTCACCGATAACCATTGCATCTTTTCCGATTACACTGATTCCGCACTGAAAGCACGTAACCGATGATGATACAATTACAATGTATAAAAAATAGTTAGCTTATATCTCTTTGATGTTTATTAACTTCGTGACGGATTAAATTTTCATTCGATCGAATGGTTTTCATCGAATCGAAGAGTAAACCCTGGTTTATGTTTTATCGTCGTTAGCGAAATGCCAGTTGAATGGGAATATTCTCTTTTACGCGAAATTTCCAATCAACTGGATTAGCAATATTGTGAAATTTCGAATCATTCGAAATTTTCACTCAAAGTAATTTTAAGTGTTCTCTAGCATCTCGCTTAATCACGGTTTACTCTCGAGAGTAATTTAGTTGATCCGGAAAGGTGTGGGCCTTCGATTCGTGCACCTTACCCTAGGAGCGCCGACCACCTGCAGAGATACAGGGTCGCTTTTAACCTCCCTAACGTTTCCATTGATCTTGTTCGAGGCGAGACATATGTATTGGCCCTGTTGCTCGTACGTCACGTTCGTCAGGATCAATCGCTGCCCTGTACCGCATTCCAATGGCATTCGGCCATCGGTGAAGACCTGGGCCCATCTAGTTGAACATTTCAATTTCACAAGTGAAGATAAACCAAACGACTGGCAGAAATTTTTACGAAAGGTGTAGGGAATCTGAATGTTGGTCAATTTGCAAATTGTTCACCTATATTCAGCCGGTGGCATCGCGTCAGCATTGCACTCGAACGAAGCACCGGAATAGAGGAGGGCCGTAGTCAGTCGATCTGGTCCGACCGAGCTGATCGTTGGTGGATCTGCACGAAAAACAGACGAATTTCGTCAACTCAGGAACAATGGCTAACGTAAATAGCGTAATTAATCCATTATTCAAAGAGCAGAAATACCGAAAAAAGGGTGTAATAAAAGAACGTTGAAAATACACGGTTATTTATATTCGGCATCTTTGTTCGAGGTAAAAGTTCAATCGAGTATCGCTGACTTAGTAGGTCAGACAAGTATCAGCCGTAAAAGGGTGTCGTAACTTGGGACCAAGGGTGTTGTTCTCGTCTCATAGGATCACTCGAAAGACGATTGAAATATAAGGGTTGATCGAGGTATTTTCTGGAGCCTCGAGGGTAGGGGCACGAGACTTACAGTTGACGGACACTTGAACAGAGACGGGGCTGCTTTCACCCTCGGTGTTGGCTGCCTCGCAGATATACACCGCCGCGTGATTCCTATAGATCGGCGAGAATAGTAGAGTTTCACCGATACTGGCTACCTCGGTCACACCTGGACTCTTCGTTCTCCTCCAGAGGATCGAAGCTGGGGGATTTGCGTCGGCCAGACATCGAATTTCCAGCTGATCTCGACCTTCTTCCAGTTGGCCAGTCGGTACGCCGATTAGCCTCGTTTCAGGAGCGTCTGAAACATTTTATTTCCGCATTAGACGCCTGTTTAACCCACTTTCCTGTAAAACTATAAGCCTTCAATTTCACGCGATACTTAATTAAAGTGTTTCTTCCGTTTCCCAAGTACCTATTCCGCGTCCCATTCGATCGCGTTTCAAACAAACGGAATTGTAATTATACCGTCACGATTCCAGTAGACGCGAAGCTCGCCTCAAGGCGAAGAAATTAATTTTCTCCTTAAAAAAAGTTGCTCGCAGCAGGAGGGAACGTGGTTCGACGAGCAAGAGAGAAATTTAATCGGAATCGCGGACGAGAATTGCTATTACGGTTTTAATCATAGCACGGCTCGACGGACGTGGAAGAATAAACATTCGTCGCAGAAGAGTAAACGCAGGCTAGAGTAGCAAGTTTTCAGATTAAATTCTTCGTTAATGAGCGCGTAATTAAAAATGGATTCGAACCACCCCTCGGCGCGGCGCGGTGCGGTGCGGCGGCGCAGCGCTCCGGTGCCGTTCGAAAAGTAGAAACGCCGTATCGTTCGATCGATTCGTTCGATAACACTCTCGCTCTGTCCCTGTTTCTCTTTGCCTGGCCGGAAGAAAGGTAGGGGAAAAGGTAACACACCGGAAGCTCGATAATGGAACGGAAAACAATGGCACGCGTTCAGCATGGTGCAAAGCGTTCGTTGCGTACGAGAGAACCACGAAATAATGAATCAAAGTTGAACCGGCAGAAGCCGGGTGTTTCGTTATTCCTTGTCAGAAATAATTAGTTAGCTACGGCTCACGAAAAATTCAATTACACCTGTGCGCAGTTAATTCCGCGGTCGTTTTCGCTGGGGGAGAGACAGAGAGCGACCGGAACCGTGGCGGCTGATTTCCGCCTGCCAGGTTAATCGATGCGCCGCGTCGGCCAGCTTGCAAAAATCCCTCGACGTCGACCATTTTTTTCTCTCCTTTTTTTATCCCGAATTGATTCGCGAATATCAATCGATCGAAAACAAGTTGAAGGATCGCGCAAGATTGTCAAAGTTTCTATCATGATTAAAATAATGTCGCGCGGTTTGATAAGCTTTTACTTCTAATATGTTTTTAAATGATGATTGTTCGTATTATTGAAAAAACAACGTCTACTAAGCAAGGAATAAAATTGAACCTGAGTGCGACGTTAAAAAATTGTTGGAATGGAGAAGTCGCATAGAAGGTTATTGCGAACGGTCCACGACGATTCGTTTTCAGCGTGGGTGTTTTCATCTCTACAAAGCTTTCGATTCGGAGTACAGGACGCGGAAAACAATTTACCGCGTTAATACGCAATTACTCCCCCCCTTCCAGGCCGTCCTCCAGTCTCTTCCCGCTGATTTAAACCAATGGAAACTGTGGTACGCCCACCGAGAAACGTCACAAATGACGGTTAATTAATGTTGGAGTACAGATCCAAATTGTATTAATTAATAATTTCAGCCTCGACCTATTTCCCGGGGGCCAAAAATAACAAGCTCGTATTCAGACTTGGAAATACAATTACGCGACTGGCAAAAGAGAAGAGGCTAAATCGGGAAACGTTAGCCGTAGAAACGAGTTTCCCTATCGCTGAAAACTTGCCCGACCGACCAAGGGAACAGGCTAATTCGTTTCAACGATTAATTATTTCTTTTGTCGACGAATTAACGGATACCTTGTCTAAGGAACGAGCAAAGGATAACTTAAATCGTCTATTTCGCTTCGCCGACGAATTTGTTTCTCTTTTTCGAGTAATAGGAGGATTAGTTCGGTGATATTCCGTCGCGAAAATGGTGTCACACGAGGCGTTCGAAGTGCGAAGGCGGAGGTAAAAGATGAAAAAACTGATCAGCGAGGTGGTATCGAATCGAATCGTCGTCGCTATAGGGAATGCAGCTAGCTTGCGCAGCTGTTCATTTCACGTAACAATGATTTCGAAATACGCGCGAACGAACACTCGTTGACCCATTCACAATTTCAGCTTTCCGTCCTTCTCCTTCTTTCACCGAACGCCCTCTACCCTCCGTTATTCCTTTCCCCGCTATTACCTTTTTTACCGTAGCTGCCCGCGTTTCGTACGAAGCTACACGATTCTGTGTACGTGAATATGTGTGGCCGGTCAAGCCTATTTGAATGGTTGCACAGCATGTTTCTCCGCGGAAAAGCCCGCAGCTGGCTTCGATCGGCGCGCGGCGTGGCGGAGGCGTTCTCGTTTTTGTTTCTGTTGCACGCGTCACTGCATGCAAACGCGAACGTTTAGTCGTGTGATTGGCACCTTCAAAACCACGAACACCTCACTGTCCTCGATTTCTCTCTAGACTTCCAAACGTGCCCTTAATTGTCTAAAGTTTAAGGCACCTGTGGCCTATCGCAAGAAAACTTGTAATTCATTTACAATCGTTCAAATATCATTATCGAATAACCAAGTACTTCGCTTGGAAACAGCTTATAACTTTGATCCGATTAATTCGTTTAAGGCTTAATCTTCTTTGCAAATCGATAGAAATGTTTACATAGAGAGAGAGGACGGTCGTGGTATCGCCAAAACGGTAATAACCATCGAACAAGCTGGTTTAATTGCTCGAGGCGATGTGTAATTGATATAGTTGGCACACAACGGATAACATTTCGCAGTGATTTTACGGCGAATTCGATTATTGACGCGGATTCGATCGTCGAATACTGGCAGCACCGACGCGCCTAGATAAAAGCTGCTGATGGAACGATCGATCGTGATTGAAAAACGAAAAAAAAAAAAAGAATAGAATTTTTGTATTCAGCCTGACCATGCCGGGCAACAACGTTATTACCGTGCAGCCTGGTTTCGAAGTTTACCGAAGACTGCAGGGAAACAAGCCAACCCGTCAGCTGTACATTCGAAAACTACGTGCCCGGTGCATAAATCGCGTCAGCCTCACTTGGAGTTTTCAATAAATTCTGTAGCCCGGTATTCGTTTTCGAACAATGCTTCATGAATATTCGATCAGCATCGGTGCTAGTAAATTACGAGCAAACGAGCGCAACGTTGATCGAAACAAATTCATTATCGCGCTCTAGGGGTGAGGGACAAGAGCGGAGGGGGTGGAACGATAAATTTTCGAAAGCGCAGCGAAAAATTTCTGCTTGCTTCGTTCGACGAATCGTTTGCGAAACATCGCGTGATTTTTTTTTATATTTGTAAATTAAAGTCAACGGTTTACGCGAGGATTTATCATTCTTTCTAGATATTACGGAATTTTCACATTGCTGTGTTATATTATGAATAGGGTAGCAATCATGGTAAATTCTTATTACGAACAAATGATCAACAAATTATCGTTACTTGTATCATAAAAAAAAAAAAAAGAAATGGAACTTTTCGAGCGATATTCATATTTACGGTTCAGCTTGTAGTCTCATCGTTGATGCGACAGTAAATATTTGTCGATGCGATAGTGTTCCTTTGCGCTCGTTGAATATCCAGCAGCACGTACTCGGTTTTTAGACGATACACCGGATAAAGGTTAATTAACGAATTTGTGCGCGATGGCTTAATTAGAGGGGATGTGTGCACGAGCGCGATGAAAAATTTCCTCGACGCGAACGTTGATACAGAAATTTCTGTGACGTGACACAAAAGATACAAAACGTTCGTTACTACGTCCTCGAAACGTAGCAGACTTCGTGTTTTTTTTTCCCCTCCCACCCCATTTTGTTATAACTCTCTGTCTCTCTCCTTCTCTTTTGTTCGATCTACCGTCACCCACGTCTCTAAAAACAGAGACGTTTGAAGTTTACCGAAAGAACGACTGCCAGGAATACGGTTCAACGAATGGCTGGTGAACTAACGCGTCAGCTGCGCGTTCGAATTCGTTCCACTTGGACTTTCTTTCGTCCATCCTTTAACTTTGCCTCAAACTTCGTTGGGACACGGTTCTTCTTAATTTGCCGGTTGTTAAGACGGAACAATAAATCAGTACCCTTCTGTCAATTATTATTGTTAAAATAAGCTTCTAGCGGTGAAAGCTCGAAGCACGGTTCTGTTTGTTTCGATAGTTCGATGTGGGAATAATATTTTTCTAGGTTTCAAAAGGGATGCAGAGCGTTTCGAGCGTTCCGATCGATTCACTGGCCATCAGTCATTGTTGTTCGCCGTGGTGTTTCGTAAAAAGCGATTCAAAATTGTCGGACGATGCAGCGGAGCTGGAATTGTCGATAAGGTCGGAAAGCAGGATGTCAGGACGCGGCGTTTTGAGGGAGATTGATGAGGGTTCGCGGTTACCAGCGTGTGTACAGAGTTAAATTGCTGCGAGTGTGGGGATGACCGGGGTTGAGGTCAGTTTGCTGCACACGCAGCTTCCCCATCGGTCCGTCGTTAACACCGATTTATTCGTTGCACCATGTTCTTTCCTGTTCTTCGTGTTAACACTATCTATGCCGACCATCGAAACCGGTATTTCGGCCGATAGCTTTGATATCACGAATAAAACTTATCCCGTTTTATCAGGACACTCGGTATACAATTTAATCAGAAGGAACGATCCCCATCGTTGGTAATCAAATTCCTAATCGATGGTAGCTCGTTTCAGCTCGTGTCGAAGGAACTGAAATTTTTCTTCTATTAATCGTTTCCTTCCCTACCTTCTCCTCCTCTTCCCTAACGGTAAGGTAATTCGTTTCGGATGAAATCGAGTTGGAGGTCGAGTCTCGACGCGATTCCTTCGGGAACCCTTCGACGTAGACGCGTGCGATGCGGTTTGCAAGTATTACCATGGCGGAAATGGAGACACGGGGTCGAGGGATGGATCGTCGCGTATATTGATTAGGGGCATTAGCCGACTGGGACTTTTCAGGACAAATTGAAAAGTTCGTCTCAAAGCGCGGATATATTCCGTGACGGTGTTGCAACGATCGAAACGCCCACAGGAATTTCGAATCATCCGCGTCCTTCCGTCACCCTCATCCTTTTCGACCATCCCGTTCAAACCCGCAGTTTACTTTTGCCGCGACGACGACTTGCACTTTGTTGATGCACTTTTCAGTGTAAGGGAATACCAGCGAAGATCTTTGCTCTCTGTTTTTACTCGCACGAAAAGCTTTAAATTGATATACCTATCATAATAAACATTGCACGGGTAAACGTAAATCCATTTTCCCCAAAGTCCTTTAGCTAGGATATTGGCGGAACTTGATACGGTTTGTTAAACTAGTTCCCGGAATTAATATCCCGTCGCAGTTAATCCATCGCTCGCTGACACAGGAGGCAGCCATTCTCGCGTTAAAACACCAGGATCCAGCAACAATATTTGTTTTCGATATCGAGGGCAAACAACAGACCTGCAATTTCTGATTCCTTAACCGAGCCAAAACTGTTACACTTCATCGACGACAAAATATTTAAAAAATAATCCCCCTCCCCCACTCTTCTAATTGTAACTCGCGAACAATCATTTGCTGTCTGTTATCACTTTAGTGGATCGAGCTACTTCCAGGTTGTCGAGGAAACAAACTAAACTATGATAGAACGTTCGAAAATACTAAAATTTCGGTATATAACCTAAATTGACTACAAGAAACCGATTAAAGTTGGTTTCAGAGCTGGATGTCTTACCGTTTTCGAGATATCGTGGTAAGGTTAGGTTAGGTTAGAGTAGGTTAGGTTTTGTGTATGCGCAGTATCGAATAGCGCATGCTCAGTATCGAATAGCGTATACGTAGTCCCAAAATTGTACAAAAATTTCTTACCACGATATTTAAAAAACGGTAAGACATCAAGTTCTGAAACCAATTTTAATCGGTTTCTGGTACTCAATTTAGGTTATATACCGAACCTGAGTTCTCAATTTTGGTGGGGCCATTCGGAAACTTATCCGAACAAATAAACAGCATGTTTGTGTTGACGATGATTGCTAGTGCAAAATGTGTATCGTTTCGTTGAAAATAGGTTTATATAAAAAGAATAAAATCGTACTTACATCGCACGTCGAATCTGACTTCGGTGCTGGAAGACATGGTGGGATTGTCGTACGTCGGATGAATAGCCACGCATTTGATCGGTTGTCCGTAACGCGACCTCTCTGCCATTATCTCACAGACGCTGTACGTCGCCCAAGTGCGAGGATTATCCTTCTCCGTGGAGTTTACCTGAGGCCTCAGTGCCCTTACTTCCGTTTCACCCACGTACCTGCGCGCATTTCCCCGAAAATTTGCATTTCCAATGGCTGCTACTCTGTAACAATTCTGCGCGTACTGAAATCCCACGGACATCGACCCTTCCTTCTCGCCGCGATCTTCTTCTTCCTCGTCTTCAGCGCTGTTTCCCTCTCTTTCTCTCATCAACTCCTTTCGTTACGAAACCAAAGATTGCAACGGGTAATCGTCTCGAGTTTGTCTCACCACTTTGGAATCCTCGAGTGTCTCGAGTTCCAAAGTGGAGATTTCATTGCGAATGGAATAGCGATTTTCTGCTGAGCGTCGTTGGGAAGCTTGCGAGGGTGTGTTGGAAACGTGAGAAGGAACAATTAGGGAGTTTAAGAAGAAATAAAAACGTTAAGTTCTTCTAATCGTCCGAGGTTAAACTTATCGGTGTCTAACCTTTTTGTGTGAAAAAGTAAAGAAGAAGAGAGTATGTATTAATAAATTTCTAACGGAAAGATAAGAGCCACTGGGTATACATACTGGCCCTCTCGCATATCTTCATCGATTTGCGAGTTAAGCTCGTCTTAAAGACACAGAATCCGCTTGAAATCCTCTTGGGTACGGACAAACGCAAACTCGGCGTAGTCATGGAGAAGTTGACACCATAAATCCACTGTGACAACGATCGAATCGTTTACTCGTATCTCGACAGCCACGTGGCTGTGTCAATTATCCCGATTACTAGCGCAAGAAAGATAGAGACAGAAGTGAAATCCAGCTTGTCTGGGATCTGCAAAGCGTTCCGACACGAGCCACCAACTTTCAATCCTGACGAGAAACTTTCCACGATCCTAAGTTCGCTCGTGATTCGCCTATAAATTAATTAACGTTTCTCACCGCAGCTTATCATCTTCCGTTCATCCTGTTTCGTTTCGCGGCGAGCTTACTTGTCATTTCTACGTCTCAAAGGTGCAGCAAGCCGGCGTTACACCGGCTCCTTAACTTCGCCCAGAATTTAAACTCGAGCTACAGCCTGAGATGGATCATGATTATTCATGGGAAGATTGAACCAACCTACCATTGGCAAGATCCACAAGCTGCGTTACGGGACAGAATGTTCGCACGGGGAAAACTAACCGGCTAGACACCTCGAACAAATGAGAATGTGCATGTGCTGGAGAGACTGACAAGATTGGATGACTAGGTCTCTTTGGAAATGCAGTATTATCTCTCAAAATAGTGTAACCATGGGGTTAGCGACTTGTTAGTTGGTAGCTGTAATCTGGAGAAATTTGTGAAAAGTAGCAACTGAGAGACAGCTCGTTCTCGAATACATAATTTTGAGAATTCCAATCCTATGGGAGTCATATTGATATGACCCGAATCAACGCCTTGTCAATTAGAAAGGAGTGTACCAGTTTCACGATTTAATTCTATTATACGTCTTTCATTCGCTCACCTTTGGGATCTTGGAGAAGGAAAATGAGAAGCAGCGATCGTGAGCTAGGATTCGAGTAACAGTATTGGTTTTCAAGGGAAGGCTTTGAATGCTGTTAGATTGCAGCCAGTTTCTGCTTGCGCTCAATCATCGCAGAGAAACGGCTGCTCCTTTTCGGAATTGATTCGATTAGTTCTCGCTTGCTTCGAGTTGATTTCGTCGCGGACTTCGGACAACTTAATTCCGCTCGTGTCTTTCGCATCCCCACCCACACCGTAAGAAACGATTACCGGCGTAATTATTCGGAGTTAGTTTCCAACGTTCGAAACTGAACCTGTCGTGTACAAGACGAACGGGAAGAAATTGAATCTAATTATCCGATTTGATTCAACGGATAATATTGTAGTAAAAACTAGATACGTCGCTGTGAGAAGGGTCGACGATGGATGATAAATAGCGCATGGAATCTACGGTGCAACAATTACGAACCATTTAATTAGAGGCGAAGGATTCCCATACCGCGCTGTGCAAGTGAGCGTAGCGATCTCACCTGCTCGGACTGTTACGTTGCTGCCAGGTGGAATCAGATGATTCGCGTACTCTATCTGTGGTCGTTGAGGGCTGACTGGAATCAGAAAATTAGCATAGGTTAATTCGTTGCTGATGTAGCCCCGACGCGGCGCAGCGTGGTGCGGTCATACGTGTCTCTACAATCGAACACTTACCTCTGACGACCAGCCTCGCTGGTTCGGATGCCAACGCGTCTTGCGTCGTGAAATCACTGGCAGTCACCTGACACTGCCACAGCCCGTCATCGAACTCCAAAGTGGCCGATCTGACCCACAGCGAACAGTCACCGATGTCTGGCCGTCCCACCCATTCGTACTTCTTTAAATGCATTCCGATTGGCTGAAACAATTAATTTTTAATTAATAAAGGGAGAGAGAGAGAGAGTGTTACACGGCAAACAAAATCAACATTCAATCCATCGTCGGGACTCTTTAACCGACTTCGAAAAAGGAGGAGGTTACTCAATTCGACCAGTATACAGGATGTTCGACAACAGGTGGGCAAAATTTTAAGGGGTGATTCTAGGGATCAAAATAAGACGAAAATCAAGAATAACGAAATAGCGTTTGCGGCTTTGTTTTTCAGTAATTAACGTTTAAAAATTTGACTAAAAAGCGCCTGTAACCTGCAATTCGTCCAGCACCGACGACTGAACATCAGGTCAGCAGGGAAAGGTACAGTCATGACCAAGAATCGTTGAATAGTAGAAACTTACCTCGTGCTATTCTGTTTCTCGGTACTGTAGCATTCGGCTTCGATTCTTGATTATGACTGTACCTTCCCCTGCTGACCTGATGTTCAGTCTGTAGGTTTCAGGCGCTTTTTACTCGAATTTTTAAACGTTAATTACTGGAAAACAAAGCCGCAAACGCTATTTTGTTATTCTTGATTTTCGTCTTATTTTGATCCCTAGAATCACCCCTTAAAATTTTGCCCACCTGTTGTCGAACATCCTGTATATAGATGCGAACTGGTAGGTCTACCAGCAGCCATAAATGAAGCTTGTAAACCAAGTCATACAAACATGTGTTCACGATGCAAAAGTACCAATATTACGAAAATTCATTCGGGGGGCAATCACATGGTGCTTAATATCGAAGATGTTGGAAATGCTTTGCTTTCAGCTCGAATGAATTATCCAAATTGCAGAAAATAATTTACAGTTAAGGAAATACCAGAAAAGCTGGTTTACGATAATTATACATATAAATTTGTTTCCGCAATTATCTGCACTGATGGTCATTATTTCACGATCATTAAACGAATTACTGGTAAGTGGGAAATTTATAATGATTTGAAAGAACGAATCATGAAAGCCACTGCGCGAACACTTCTGCAGAAACACAACATCCATATTTTATTTTATGCCCAAGTATCTAAGGCAGTGACTACAAACACTTAGAAACCATTCTGAATCAGATGGAAGAAGCGGATTTTAAAAATCTTGAAAATTGACAAACAATTGCTTATAACTTTTAAACTATTCAACTACAAACAAAACGGAAATCACTACAAATAACAACAACCGATTCTGAATCGATGAATGGATTTTAAAAATATTAAAAATTGACGAAGTTGGCTTAGGCGTATAAATAATCGCCTATAACTTTTAAACTATTCAACTACGAACGAAACGAAAATCACTACAATCAACTACAAACGATTCCCTATCACATGGAAAAAACGGATTTGAGATATCTCAATGTTGGGTACAGGTCAATTTTTCAATTTTGTTTATTTATTATTTGATCAAACTACAAACGAAACTATTGTTACTATAATCAACTACAAACAAAATACTATCATTTTCCGTAAAAAAAAGTTAATTTTTTCAAGGTCGGGTGCCAGGTTTACATAGCCGTCCTACGCGGCGGTATATTTATCACTATTGCGATTAATGATCTTCTGAAATGTTTCTAACTCTTTCATTACTTACTTTTCAAGAAATATAAATTAAAAGCATCATAATATTATTTTAATTACAAAATATTACATACTTTTAAAACACTCATTATTTGATCATTTTTTGTATATACGATTGGAAAATTTAATTCATATTTATAATTTTAGTAATAATTTTTTACAAATAAATATTTTATAAAAAACGTGGAAAATGTGGGTACACGAAAAATTGCTTTCCAGAATTTAAAGTCAAGTTCGTTAAAAGTTGTCCGATTTTCACGATATTTTAACACTTTCATTGGAAGAATGCTAGAATTCCATTAATGTTACTTTGATATCGATAAGATGGGAAATAAAGAACTTTATCAAATGTAAAAGTGGTGGCACGTGGCGAAGCGAATTCTGCGTTGCTTCGCTCGCCTCGGCCCTTGAAGGACCCAACAGGTACCTGCCGAAACTATCCGAGCTTCGAATAAAGATACAGATAAAAGTGAAAAAATTATTCGAAGCTCAGAGGGTAAGGCCTTCGAATAAGAAAAGTATCTTTGGTCTGTCGGATAAATTCTCGTCGAATAAATTAGTTCATCCGTGGCGCTTCGGATAAGATACTTCGTGATTATTCGAACTTCGAATAACGGATAAGAATAAAGTATCTTTTATTCGATTTGCCATTTAAATAATTTTTTATCTAGATAATGCCCATCTCTGCCTACGCCTATGTAAGTATTTTTCACTCGACGCTTATGTTCTGTTCGTTCAAGTTAGCAATACACGACGCGGCTTCTTTTATGAGGTAAAGTTTGGTAGTTTATAATAAAGCACTATAACTTTTTTAATATTAATTCTTTTACCTACGGATTTTTTATAGATATTGGTCAGAGTCTTCTGATTAAAATGAGACCAACCATGATATAATTTGGGTCATATTTACTTATTTTATGTACAAAGGAACATCCCCAATGTGAATTTTTTTTGTCCATATAGTCTAAATTATGTTATGTTTGGTTTCATTTTAATCAGAAAATTTGTACCAATATGTTAAAACAATTTACATGCAGAAAAATCTAAAAATAAGAAATTTAAACTGTTGTTAATTTCTCGGCTGCTACGGCTCTTCTCTTTTACGGCTTATCGCCGGAGATCAAAAGCAGCCGCAAGGCTCGAAAAATCGTGTCTACCCTGCCCATATTGTCCACTTTCGCTTCTCAGCTTACGGATAACTAGAGAAATTTTACTGTACTTATTTTGTTGATAGTCAATAATAATAGATTTTGGGTATACTTCCGAAAGGCCCCATCACCCCAGGACAACCAAACTTCGGATTTATAGTAATTGAGGGACGAGAAATCGGATGAGACCATTTTCAGAATTGGCAAATAAACCGTTCTCGAGATATACAGGGTATTCTAAAAGTGCGGAAACCCCCTATTATCTCGATAAGAACGCATTTTCACGGAAAATGACTAACTTAACCTAGGTTAGGGTTAGGGTTAGGGTTAGGTTAGTCATTTTGCGTGGAAACGCGTTCTTATCAAGATAATAGGGGGTTTCCGCACTTTTAGAATACCCTGTATATCTCGAGAACGGTTTATTTGCCAGTTCTGAAAATGGTCTCATTCGATTTCTCGTCCCTCAATTACTATAAATCCGAAGTTTGGTTGTCCTGGGGTGATGGGGCCTTTCAGAAGTTTCCCCACTTTTAGTTAATTGTTACCTTAAAGACAATCCAGTTTCAACTTATTCTCCCAACCTCCCACGTCGTAGGGTCATATGCGGACTGTGGTGTCGATACAAATCGAAACGGAGATTTACGACCTTCGTTTAATTCTGTGATCAACACAACCTATAATTGCACCGCGAACGTGTATTCGTTAAAACAGAGAGAGAGTGAGAGAGAAAGAGAGAGGGAGAGAGTGGAAAGGCAGGTGACTTGAATAATGAAAAGGGATTCGTGTGAACGGAGAGAAACGTTAGTGGCACCAACAGAATCCATAGACTATAGACAATGGCCGGTGTATGTCAGCGTTTTGCGCGATCGTTTAATCGACGAACGAAGGGACGATCGTCGATCGTTCCTCGTTACCGGAATCCTCTCAAGCTCCTCTGCTCCTTCTCTTCTCCTTCTCCTCTTGTTCCTATACACCGTCTGCTTGAACGGCCGCGTTTCCTCCGAAATGAATCATCGGCTTCCGGGTTCCAGGTTCCAGGCTCTTCTCTTCTTTCGCGTAGATTAATTCGCTGTCTGCCCGGCTAGGAAAGTGCGGCCTTAGCAAGTTTCGCAGTCATAATGTGGCCGTAATTCAAGGATCGATTCACCACCGTGTGCTCATATAATCTATCCGCTGGTTCTGCTCAAAGCCGAATTTTCGAGGCCCGTTCTCGCTTCCCTCCTGTTCGCACGATGCTTTATCGAGGCCACGGTTATGATGCTCCGTCTGCCGTTATCTATTATCCCTGTACCTGGTAAAATTGGTTCTACCTACCACCGACTACCTCTGTTTTTCTAGAAAAATCTCGTCGTTCGTCATTTAAGGCCATTAGACGGTTAACGAGTTTCCGTAATCCCTGGCCGACTAGCCGTACCCTCGGATATCCTTCTTCGGTTATAGCCAGCTTGCTCTTTCCTCAGAGTAGCGATTTTTCTGCTTACATTCCGAACAACGCATCGTGTAAACGCCGGTTATTTTACGAAATAAGGTCACTAGGTTAAAAAACGATAGTAGTAAAAAAGAGGTAATTTTGATTTTAACTGTGTACGTTAGTCACATTTGAAATCTTATTTTACGACTGTACATAGTTTCTCGTTCAACGGCAGACAGAATGATACAATGGGAAATTCTCGGCATGATTATTTGCGTGTAGATGAAGGTAGAACGCGTGGCATGCCCCGGGACAAGAAGAATAATGAGTTGCTAGCGCGTTGACGTTTACACGAACCCCAGACGAAACGACGCGTACGCAATTACACGGATATTAGCGTCTTACCTAACCTCGAGTCCATTTCGTTTCACATACTATTTTTCGTTCAACGCGTGGAAAATTACGGAAAATCATTTGCTAACGATAACTTTGATCCATAATTTCATTAGACGATGCTGAAAGTCGAAAAAAGAGCAACGTGACGACAGCTTGTGACGCGTATCGCGGGAAGAAAAACAGCGTCACAGTCGAGGAAGTAACTTAGGCGTCTCCAGTGTGTAAGGTCGAAGGGAAGAGGATCAGAGGGCAAGAGTCACCGGTGTCATTCATTTAAAGGATTAAAATCCGCGCGAGCGGCTGTAATGTACGAGCGTTCACTTACTTAAGGGGAAGGGCCCTTATTCCCTTTTCTTCTTTCTCCTCGGTTCACGGCCGACTCTCTCCTCCTTCCTCCTCAACATCCACCTTTTCTGGCCTCTCTGTTCTCCGTAGAGGCCGCGGCCGGCAATCAGCGTAATGCATCCGCAGACACACCCCTCACCGCCGTCTTTCCTCTTCGTCCAACACAGTCGTACGTCGAATATCCGCACACCGGCAGCCTACCAACTCGTAACTTCTTCCTGGTGTGCGATCGTACACGTTCGACGGAGAGGAGAAGCAAACGGCCAGAGTACATACCCTCTGGGCCAAAGGCACTGATAACACGGCCGAGAGCTTGAGTAATGCAGACGCAATGGCAATCTCTTCGAGAGCAACGAAATAGATCGCAGGACGTGGATCGATGCCGCGAAAACCTCCTCTCCACCTCCATCCTACTCTCCTCCTCTAAGTCGGTTGACGGGTGAAATCAATCTTTTGTTGATACTTTGGGCCGCGAAACGTTGTGCTGGTAATTTTCATCCAGACTGGAGGTGTTTTCTTGTTATTTTCAACATTCAACCCCCGAAACGGAACACTCGGAATGCTATCCATCACTTGAAGTAAGTTTCATAGGCTCGGATCACAGTGGAAATAGAGAAACAAACTGGATTGGCGGAAACTCGTAACAACCAGTTCAAGAATCTTCAGCATCCAGTGCAACAAATCAAGTTTCTCTTTCTCTCGATGGAAAATTTGAAAAATTATGAGTGGATTTGTTTGCCAGAAGAGGGAAAAGGGGGTTGCTTCTCGCGCGACCGAGCAGGGTTGCAGAGGGTTGAACGAGCGTAAAAGGAGCAGCAGAGGGTTCTCCCGGTTGGAATTTCTTCGAAGTAAAAAGAGGCTAAAGAAGAAACCGGATAAGAGGGCGCGGGAGGTGGGAGGAGATGGTGGAAAGAGCTTTCTGGTAATCCGTTGAAGGCGATTCCGTACACCTATTTCGCTAAAGTGATTTCGTGCCTTCGAAGGATTCGACGTTTCCTCGAAAATCACACCGTCGCGTCGTCGTCGTCGTCCCGTGGAACTTGCCAGTTGCTCTCTTTCCCGGTTCTATCATCGGGAAATGTGCATCCCGTGAACCTTGAACGCTTGTCCCTTTCGTTTTGTAATTCCTGCATTACGTACCGTGTTGCTTCTCAAACGGGAAATCCTTTCTTTGAATCATCGTAAGTCGAACGATCGCGATTTCATCTACAAAGAATTCCAGCTAAACGACTGTAGCTTTGCAGCTTTCGAAAACGTTCGTATAAGTCGCTGGCAGCGAAAGAATTAATAACAAAATAATCGCGGAACTAATTTTCCACGACATAAAACGCGAAAGAAAGAAATCGTCGGCCAATTTTCCGCGCGCGAAAGTCGCGTCGTACCTCGATAGCGAACTCGTGGAAGAAGTCGCGAACAATACGAAGCTGGCTCGCGCGGAACGCGGATGAATGAGTACGAAAAGAGGGTTTCGCAGCATGGAAAGGTGTCTAGGGAAAGGGTGTCATAAACAATAGTAACTCGTATTCTCCAGAGAGAATTATCCTGTTCGTTATTTACATCTTTCATAAATATTCACTTTCGAGGGAAGACGGAGATGGTTGCCGGGTTAAAGGGCAGAGGAAGAGAGCGAGAGACTGAGAGGAAGCCTAGGAAGAAGTAACGAGAGACCACAAAGGGCATAAATCTTGCAGCTTTCGGAGACGATCTCGTTTCAGAATCGCGAAAAGGGTTGTTTGCTTGTTGCTCGAGATCGTAACACGATATCGTAGCCAGCGAAACGCGGTCTCAGCTAACTTTATCTTCTATTTCTTCAGTCCTGTTTAAATCGGTGTCTTTGAAAAGTTTATGCGGATTATTTGAATTCTGCGCATTTAAAAGGTGTTGATTCTGAAGGAATTTTCGTGTGATATAATATTCAACTTATTATATTGACATTAGATGTATATAATGTAGGGGGAAGTTGCCGAAATCGTACCACTTAAGATATTATGCATAATATGAAGCTCTGGTATGTCTGTTTGAGAATTTAGCTGAGCAATTTTATAAAATATCATTTAAATAACCTGTGGACAACGTTAACTGCATTTTGAAAGCAGTTGTTATGTCTTACATGCATTAGTAAAAAAATGATACAAAGGTACGATTTTGGCAACCGGTATTCTAAATCATACTAGTTGGTTTCCAACATCCTATCTCTGAGTTATAAATAATAAATTGATTTTGTTTAACACTGAGGACAATAATAACATTTTGTGCTTTTGACACGCCTGCACAGGCCTCATGTACCCTTAAACATTGTATTATATTTTCAAGTTGAACTTCTTCATACAAACTACAGAACCACTCCTCTTCATTAAGCGATACAGAAATATTTGCAGATGCACTAGTTGAAGACGTGTGTTTTATTATAGCCTTATTCATGTTATTTGCACTTCACTGTCCGTACTTTCTTTTTGACATAACTATAACCTAAAAAAAATATCTAAAATATTGATCAATTGTTTAACTGATCAATTTTACTCGCCAGCTCTTTTATAATTTTATTTTATTTAATTTATAAGTAAGTTTTAAGATGATTTGAAAATTGGTGCATGCACATAAAAACGTAGGCTTATATTTGTGTAAAAATAAATATCATTAAATTATTTTTAAAAGAGACAGCGCAAGCACAACATGATTAAAATTTTACATTAGGCTGATCTGCTTTTTCAAATTTGTTAGAACAGCTACTGTAATTGATTTTGATACACTATTTAAAGTTTTATAGGAATATATATGTCTTAGCTTATAAAAGATGTTACTAGCTGGTACCGCCATTCAACATTAAGCAAAATTTGAATGTGGTACGATTTAGGAGACTAGTACGATATTGGCAACTTCCCCCTAATGTACATATATAAAGGCTTCAACCAGTTCCTCTGAAATTGCCAGCTTCCCTGAATTTGCCTCGAAAAAGCAGAAAGTTTCAATTGTAAGGTAGATCGAAGGGATATAGTAGTAGCCCAGTGAATTGTAAGTTTACTCTCGATAAACTTGGTTTCCGGTGATCCGAAGTGTAAAATGTATCAGCTGATTTAACACAAGTCACTTTCTGCTGTTTCCATTTAATCGTTTTCCGATAAAACTTTTCACTGTTCAAGTGAAACCGGAGGATCGTACGTTTAATGAAAAAGTAATAGTTACCCTGAACGTTTTAAAGAAGAAACAGTTGTATGAATTTTTCATATTTCCATCTCGATGATATACAAGGTGTCTCCGCGGCGGGCCACTGTTGTTCATCGGCTTCTTCATTTCCTCCCGATCGCTTTCGGCTAATTACACGCGAATTAATTATACATTCACCGACACCGAGTAGGTTACAGATGAGAAACGTGTACACAGAGCTTTGTAACGAAATAACAAGGCCGCGCGATAGAAAGAAGTAGAGGGTGGCCGGTTTTCAGGGTGCCTGGAGGGGTAAACAAAACGAGGCGAGGGGTCTCGCATAGAGTGGACGGATAAGTGGCGGTCGAGTGGTGGCCGGTTGCTTTGGAAATTTATCATTTAATCTTTCCACGCAATGTTCGTGGCATTGTGCTCTCTGGACTAGCCGTCTCGCCTCTGGCTAAATACGTTTCAACAGACTTCTAGTGTCTCTTTACTCTTTACCATTCGTGCCTGGTCTGTGTTTGGACAAACCGGAAAAAATTTATGTTTTCGTTTCATTTTTGTCATACGAATGATTGGAAATTGGCTGTTTTGACTTCTGGGAGTCGTCTTTAAAACCCGGCGGTATTAATGGTGATTTTATTTCATTGAAAATTGATAATCAACGAGAGTTTCGATACAGCGGCAATAATACTAGCGAATATGCGAGGAAAACAGTCGT
Organism: Osmia lignaria lignaria; assembly: GCF_051020975.1. Classification (NCBI taxonomy): domain Eukaryota; kingdom Metazoa; phylum Arthropoda; class Insecta; order Hymenoptera; family Megachilidae; genus Osmia; species Osmia lignaria. The sequence goes on along the minus strand of NC_135047.1, from coordinate 651,649 downwards.
GTACATTACACTCGCGTTTTCTCTGATCCCGATGTCATTAACCCGTATTACTCGAGGGGATTAATATTCAAATTAATGCACGAAAATCGTGGATGCGTGGTTCCGGGGCTGCGGAATTGGTCGAAATAGCGGGGAGACCAAACCGATCGATTTAACGGAGCGAAATCGCGACCGAACGAGCGTGTAATCAAAAGCCGACCGTAAACCGAGTGAGGTCGATGAGGTCGTTTTAATATAACGGGAAATCATTATGAAAACGTATTTATTTAGCGGGGCTATTCTTGGAACGACCAAGTAACATCAGCGAATTAATATGCAAAATAATAAATGGGCAGCATTTTGCGTCGGTCGTAATTGACGCCTATTTATCTTTTCAATTAATGAGAGCGTGAAAGCAAAGATCCGCTTGACGGTCAAAGGTGTACTTTCAATTGAAAAAAGCGATACTTTCACGCGCACTCGAGTATCTATGGTTGTAAAGATGATTCTTCTACCTTCCCTGACATTCAACTTGCCGCAAACTTCATCTTTATTCGTACACGACCGTCTTTCCGCTTAATTACGAGCGTTTACGAGGCAAACGAATTCCACGATGACGATTTTAAGACGTTTCTTAGCTTCGGGGGTTGTTTGTTTACAAGAAAGGGTAAGGAATACGTTCAGAATACGCATGTAAGGTGGAAATGCATTAAAGTTCTCTGTAGAAAGGCTTGATCAAAAGATTTCTTTGCATCTGGCAAGTTTGCGACCATCTCGTCGCCCACCCCTTTCTCACCCCTTTTCTTTTTTCTTTTCTATGCTACCCCAACCGTCGTTTAGCCTTAGCTGGCTTGCAAGCCTTTTATCCTGAACTGGTAAGTTTTTTCAGTCGAGGTGTTGTAACGACTTCAATTTAGAGCCAACGCTCGCAGCATACCAGTCAACCCTTCTACCCTTACATTGCTCCTTCACCGTGATGCTGGCAACTTTTCTTCTTAACATGTCAAAGTCATCTGATCAATTTGTATCAGTTACTAATGCGTGAAAAGAACAGAACGATTAGAAAGTGGTTACGTTCGAAATTTCAGAGCAGCCAGCCAAGTAATTCTCTGGTGACCCAGCTTCCTGGATAGCGTAATTTGCTGACGCGAATGCCAGAAAAATTGCGGCTCTTAACCCGGCCGACAATACGGCGCGCGAAAAACCGGGTCTCTGTAGCAGATTTATATTTTTATTCGGCCACGCTCGTTTCATTGTCCCTTGATATTGCGTGCAGGGTGCAACGCAACCGGTAGAATAACCTTTTCTTTTCTTTCAGCCGCTTTTCATTCGCGTGAAATTACATTACATCGTCTATTGTTTAAAAATGATTTATAGCAGCTGGAAGATATTGTTATTCTTGTTTCTGAACGAAACCCAACAGTTTATTAAAAACCATTTGCGATGTAAAACTAATTGCGCAAAAGAATTATATAGAAATTATTCGATTAGAATTTCCTTCTTCGAAGACTATGAAATTACTACGTTTATTAAGACTATCAAGTCTTCCGAAGTTTCAAGAACGCGCAACTTCGAGCAACTGTCCAACTAATTCAGAATTCAACAATGATTGAATTACTTGAAAATTTTAGCAACAAAGTGAACGCGCCGGGAAAGTGTAAAGCACAATTCGAGCTTTAATGTGAAGATCTCGTACAGCTACCTTCCCAATTGTTAACCACCGGTTCTTTCATCGTCGAGGTAGCGAGCAAAGGACCGTGAAGAACTTAATTACAAGGAAAAGACGATTACGCGAGAAGAAACGGTGCAGAAAAGAAAGTGGAAAGGGGTGAGACGGGAATGAAGGCCTTCGAGACAGTTGCGCGATGGAATGAAGAAAAGAGGAAGAAGAGAAAGAAAGAAGAAAAAATAAAAAGTTTCTTCGGGATTAACGATAACGACGATAATGAAGTCGAGTGTCAGCTACGCTATGAACGGACGATTATTGTCGTCCGACGTCGGGTATCATTGAATCCCAGAGAACCTTTTCTTCGCCACCAGATTCACCAGATGTTCCTTTTTCCTTTCCATTCGCGAGACGATGCACTCTTTGCCGTTTTATCAAAAGGGAAAAACGGAAGTTCGAGAGATCGGCGATCATCGACCTTTTATAAGTATATTTTCGCGCGGTATTCCGGGATAAACAAACGCATTAACGCTGGCCTTAAACCGAAGACGAAAGAAGGGAGCGGAGAAAAAAGAGAAGATGTTGCATCTCTCGTGGAAGATTTAATGCCAGACGATTTTATTACGGCAATTCGGAAGCTAAACGCGGCGTTCAGGCTCGTTTCCGGCTAGTTTCTTGCTCTATTTCCTTTCTTCCCAGCGTCCATGTAGCGTCCACCAGATTTCAACCTCCATTTTCACTTCCTTCCTCTTGCAAAAACGTCGAGTCCGACACTTATGCACGGTTTTTCCAATGCTTGTGAAAGATCACGATTTCTCGACACTTCGAAGATGCTAAAAGTGGCCATTTCACTTTCAGGGTAGTTTCCTCGCCCTTAAATAACTGTCTCTGAACAGTTAAATAAAATGAATCAAGTCTATGATCTAGGAAATCTGGTTCCAGTATAATTTTCCAGACGCATGCAGTTTTCTTTTCACTGACGAGGCTAGTGAATACCCATGGTAACAACCGGTGGCTCCTCAGGGGAGGGTTTAAGTAGGTAATTGTAAGTAAATGAGTTGGACCACGCTCGCTTTCGTAGACTGGCTCTTGTGAGATTTTTTTTTTCTTTCAAGAAATAAAAAAATCAAATCTAGGTGGCGTTGAAAGGGTAGCTGGGATTTAATTAAAAAATTTTTTTCAAACGAATAGCTCGTGCACCATCGTTGAATAGCGGCATTACTAGCAGCACTTTCCTTTAACCATAGACACATTCGGTCAGCAATTTATGCGGATAACGTGCGTGCTATAATCTTTGGAAAACACGAAAACGAGATACGACGCGACGATTGAAAAACACCATTTAGAGTTTGGATAAATGAAAAATATTCAGTCTGACTATCTTTGAATAAGAAATACCAAAAATTATCTTACTGGTAATTATCAAAATTTTGTTTTAAAATAAATTCTTTTCTTTGATGTTCTCCATCATCCTTCTACACGCGTATGCATAATAAATAAAATCAAGATCAATATTGACAGGATTCTCGAGTTGCAAATGCGACGTAACGAATATAACCAATTCCGTTTTAACTTTCAATTCTGCATCAGGCTTTGAGCTCGTTCAACATGGATTTACACGACCGCCAATATGGACGCAGCGCGGTTTATCGAGTCCATCCACTATTCCTATCAGACGGATTTGTTAATTTAAAAGGTAATATCCGCGCATGTACATGAAATATTACCTCTCTTTTTTCTCGGTTTAAACCGATAATCTATGGTGTATCTATTCAGGTGTGCCATTGTTTTCTATCTTGATTTTTATTCACCTACGATAGCATTGTTCGTAACGCACTTCGAATTTATACATGGAACTGAAATCAATTGGAATGCTTCGATCAATATCAATTTGTGTTAATCAAATATTTCATTTTGAACTTAATCATTGGTAGTTTTCGTTATTGATACAACGTGAAATGTATCACGAGGCACAGTTTCCAATAGTATTTTACTTAAGTTCACCCATTCGACTCGGGTTGCCGCGGTAGCCAGCTACGAACAAGTATTTATTGTCGACAGACACGTAACGTCCACTTTGGAACAAGAAACTTATCTCGAGTGAAGTTTACTGGCAGAATAGAGAACGTAGAAAAGTTGGCTGCCACGGGGTTACACGACGCTGCGCTGGTAACAATGAACTGCCTGGAATCGCGATAGACGGGTTAAAGTCGGAAAAGGGTGGCGCGTTCATTTTTTTTTCTACCCTTTCGTCAGATAGCGGCTTCCTGGGATCATTCGTATTTTACTTTTTAAACTTTGTACCTGGATGCGCGCATATTTTTCGTGTTTCTGAAGTAACAGTCATCAAAGTGTATATTCCATCCAACGAAACGAGTCAGTAAATGTAAACAAAACAGCTGCGTGGTGTTCACGCGATGGATGTTAGCGGCTCTTACTATTGGCTGTCAAGTGTCGAGTTCAGGGCCAACTTTCGACGATCTTTTGCCGTGGGCCCTTACTTGGAAAGCCAGGAGGGAACTTAGCGTTTTTCAAATACGCACACCGCGATCATAGCAAAATCCCGTATATAGAGTGCGCAAAAATTAAGCTGTACTTCCAAATACGACCGGTCGCCGATCAAGATGAAATTTGGAGGGTTGATGGGAGCAGGTAGACGACCCTAAATATAAAGTGGTATCTTCGGCTTCCTGTTAGTTTCCGAGATATTAATTAAAAACTTTCGTACAATACATAGAATTTTTCCTATACAGACGTAACTAACACTACCGTCTTCGCTGTAGCAACCGTCATCGTGAAGTATCGAACAGCCGTTCACACCATAGCAATATCGTCTTCCGTTTCTATAGGGTGTACCATGTAAAATCCATTTTTCTAGTTACATTACGTTATGTTTTACATTGTATTACTAATTCTCAAGGAATTAAACACATTTGATTTATACGTAGGTTAGGTTAGGGTAGATAAATTTCCGGCCGCCAGAAGGCGGCCGGCAACGCTACGACAGTCGTCGTATCTCTAAAGTTTTGAATAGGACACCCTATAGACAGTCAGGTTGGAACCCCCGCTGTGTCAACGGCTGTTCGGCACTTGACGATGTCAGCTTACTACAGCGAAAATGGTTGTGTTAGTTACGTCTGTATAGGAAAAATTCTATGTATTGTACGAAAGTTTTTAATTAATATCTCGGAAACTAATAGGAAGCCGAAGATACCACTTTATATTTGGGGTCCCCTCCCACCTTCCCTCTCCCCCTTAAAATTTCATCTTGATCAGCGACCGGTCGTATTCGGAACTTCATCCAGTATTTGTCATGATTTTGGGAGATGACTTTACACTTATTATTATTGTTCCAAAAAAAGTAGCATTTTATTTTTTAGTATGCAGGGATCGATATACAGTAAGCCGATCCTGCTTCGCGCCCAAAAATTTGTATGCATTTACGGACTCGTCTCGTTGGACGTACTACAGGTGTTTAAGTGGAGGGGGAGAGGGGAGGATTTCGTCTCCACGGACGCCTTTAGTCCGGGCCGGGGACCGCTAGGTGGCGGCGAGATGATCGGTGACAGTGTTCTCGCAAGCGGTCGCCCGGCATGTAAGTTCCGAATTGCGGTACGATAGGTGTCTGAGGCAGAGATCTCGTCTGTTGTCAGCCCCACTGACGAGTCTGACGGACGATCTCGAGACGAAAACGGCTTTTTCTCCCCTCTCCTACAAAAGGCTTTTTCCTTTATCAATTTCAAGTTAGTTCATTATAATTCCATCATTCAAATATTTCCTTTTCTGTTATCTTATTAAATAGAAGTGCTCTAAAAAATGACTCACCTTTTGATCCTTCTGCCAAATACACTGACCCCTCTTTCCGAGCACGCGACAAATCAGTTTCGCATCCTGGCCAGGATTCACTTCGGTGTATTGTGGTGTTTCTTCGAATTGCTGAATACCAAGACAAGCTGAAAGTACACGAAGAAGAAACTCATTAACTCGTGCACGAGTTCTTTTCGACTGATATTAACCGTACCGACGGGGAACACTAACTTTTTCTCGCATAGTTTACTGCGGGATAAAAAGAAATTTTCGCGTCGTAACTGAACGAACGGAAAGTTTTATTTTGAAGCGATGAGAAGATAAACAGGGCTCGGCCGTATATAAGCGCAGCTTTATCTGGGTATTAAAGCAGGCATTCCTGGTTGAAGTTGTTATTTAATTCACAACTTTACTAAATTCGTTTAACTCGTTCTAGCCCGACCCCTCGGATCCTCGGTTTTCATTCTCACAGGCTGCTTTGCCGATAAATTCTATCAACAGGATAATCGCTTACTTAATTTCGACTCCGGCGATTCGTTCTTTCATTAATTAAATGTCCATTGATCTTCTTACGCTATTTGTTACAGCTTTCATTTTATAATGACCGCCAAAATTACTCGTCTAGTTGGTACTTTGAAAAATCTTGAGTGACAAATAAGTTAACGGGTTGATTTCCTTTAATTAAATAAAAGTACAGAGAGGGATTAAAACGTTTTAGTTTATTCTCTCATTTTTGTTTCTTTTGTTATACTATAATGTAATAATAAGAAACAAGGATGCGTTAAACTTTGCACAAGTATACTTTTCATCATTTTTACAAGCAGTACCTTGTAAACACGAAAAAACATTCGCTCTTGATAATTTACAAACGCGTTTCCCTATATTTTCTCCTGAAAATCCCATGTTTTTCTCCCGGTAGCAAATTTTTGCTCTTTTCAACAGTACTTTCAGTATAAACCATATGTGTAACTTCATAAGTTTATTAAAACATTAATAACACAAGCATATTAAAAATAAAAAACCAATCATTTTCCATGTAAAACAGCAATGTTTATTTTAAATATTATAATTTAAAAGAGAAAAAAGAACGTTTAATCTGGACGGAGCAGAAATGATTTTTCATTGGTAATCAGACCGTGACATTCTTTGGCGCTCGACGATTAATATCTCTTGTGAAGCTTCGAACGATCGACGAATCTCGATTTGACGTTCCGTTTGCAACGTCCACGAACGTGAAAGTTTCACGCAGGGCGCAGGCTGTGGCAGGATTGCACCGTTAAAAATTCAATTTTTCACCGAGATGGAAATGATTAATAAAGCATGCTTTTTGCCGTGCGCTCGGTTACCGCGGCCACGGAAATAACTTTGCAAAATTAACAAACCGGCGATGCACAGGTTCCGTTTCACTCGCCGGACGACCGTGTATTTTTACCAGACCCGGAATCAACGTTGTCTTATGACAGAGGCTCTAGTGCGTCCCAGGATTACGCCCAATTAGATTAAATTTAATTAACCACTCAAATTTTAACCGAAACCTCCATTCAGGTTTTTAATAAATTCGTAACTTCAAAGGGAATACATAGTGAGATAATTTAAAAAATTATTTTGCTAATGGTCAGTCTGTTCGAATATAGAATAATGATTACTAATTATCTTCTAATTAGATTAATGAATGAGTAACTGAATCAGGTTTCCATAAATCACTAATTATGTAATCGGCAGCTACAGTTACTCGCAAAAGTATTTGAGCGCTTGCAGCTTGCAGCTAATGTTCTCCGGTAATTAGTCATTAGTAAACGAATAATCCAATTCTCTGTATCTGTATTGTTAATTCAGAGCAATAAGCACGGAATATTAAAATCGTCCACAAAGTGCTTCTACAGGATCTTCGATAAAGCTACTGTACGTATATACCGTAAGGACATCGAGAAAATAATTTATCGAGGTGATTCACGGTCGAGACAAAGACCTTGTCCAAAGTTACGATGTAACTTCCCTTGAATTATGCATCCCCGAGAACTACGCCACTTATTTTCACCGGCTAACTGTAGATAAAGCAGGAGAGGAATTCGGTGCACCTCCTGGATAGTTACCCACGTACTGAGCTTACGAATTAATATCGCGGTATCGAGAATACTTCGCGATAGAATGTTTCAGCGGAATATTCGAAGCGGTTCGAGTACCGATAAAATCTAATATCCATTCGCTGTAACGTTGGATCGTCATTTTGCTCTTCCTAACTCGACCTATTTATCATGAGTCTTATTGGAAGAAATCTTATTGGAAGAAATTAGTACCGAGCAATAAAATTATAGGGAGCTATTAAAAAATCTCAATTAAAACTTTTTAATAGTCTTCGTAGATAATGAGATTAATAAATGAACATTAATTTCAATGCACCAGGGATGGTAAAACGAAAGTAATCAAAGATGAAGAAGAACTTTTTGCAACAGGTCGAGTCGGTAGGGTAAATTCAAAGCTTCGCGTCTGCTGCTAGCTCGATCCGTTAATTGTGTTTGTGTATCGTCGAGTAGGGAAGAGAGTAGATACTCTGTTACTCTGTTCGAACAGGGTAAATATACTTGTAACGAAATCGTTCGAATCTCTAACCACTACGATAAGCGCGAACGAGCATGTTAAATCCACGTGAAAAATTCGATATAGGGTAAGGTTGCTCAAGTCGTATCCCTTAAAAAAAAAACTCATATAAATGTTAGAATTTATCAAATAAATAAGAATTATATGTGTTATTGAAAACTTGTGTGAACATTGATATTATTTATTATAATAAAATTCAAAACTCTGTATGATTTTACATAAAATAAACTAAATATTTAAAAACTTGTAGCGGTTTCCTAAGTGGTACCACCTATAAGCAACAATAATAATTAAAGCTTATTTCTTTATTAATTTGTTTACGTATGTTACATATTCATCAGATAGTACAAACATCACACACATATTTTTTTATTCTTTTGTTAACTACAACGCATAGATCATGCACTCATGCTTTACATTTCAAGCATCGAATCATATTTTCCTGCCAGTCTTCTGCAGAAATATTACAAAACCAATTAGTGTCATTTTTATTGGTTTTCTTTTTTTAAATTTTTAATGTAGGTACTTTTTTGTTGACTACTTCTTTTCTTGTATATATTAAATTCAAAGTACAAAAGGTACGACTTGAGCAACCTTACCCTACAAGATCTCTAGAAAAAACAGGTATTCCGTCAAAATAACAAATTGATCAACTTGCAAACTTTAGAGATACATTTTCTAAATACCTAAACGATTAAAACTTGCGTGTCCAACTTCTGGCTCGACAATTTCCCGATAAACAGTGCCTCTGTAAAGCTGCACCGTAACTCTGGCGCATTTACATCGATCCATTGGTACGCGCGACGATAATTTAAAAGGACAACGTTTTTGCAGCACTTCCGCTTCGACCTGTCGATTGAAAAAACAAACAAAAAAAAGAAAGTTACATGGCGCGAGAGATATAACAAATGCGCTGGCTGACGAAGCGAAGAGAAACGACGCGACGACGTTTCGACGTTCGAGCTCGACAGAGAGGGAATTTTTAAATTAAAGCCCAGAGAAAAACAGCGACCTCCGTGTTTCTTTCTTTTTTCAATTCCGTGATTCGCAAGGCATGGAAAGATTTGCAGAACATTCGTTCGAACATTTTCACGGTTCACCTAATTCTGTACTTTGACTTGTTTGCAGGAAAGACATTGGGAAGCTATTAACGTGTTTATCGAAAGATTCTACGATTAATCGGCGCAGTCGAATGATTCTGGGAACGAGGTATCGCACCCGGAAAACCAGATGAGAGATTAATAATTGAACGATTCAGAAGCCAATCAGTACGGAGCAGCGAGACGGAAAACCGTAATGCGGGCGAGCACCGAAAACGCGTCCGCCGATCGAAAACGCAAAGGGAAGAAGAGAGAAAGGAAACATCGTCTGCTACTAATAACGGGATTAAAGCTGTTTTATTGTGCTATGCTCGTGACAATCTATTGATTTATTTTGGTTTGAAGAAGGAACCTCGTAAATTTACGATTACTAGATAGCCTGAAAATATTGCCTGACTCGAACGTGTTTAACTCTTCGCGAGAAACAAATGAATTGATACTTTCACTTCATTGGATTCAACGGAGATCAGAGATTAACGTAACCTGTTATAGCAGAGAGAAAAGAGCTTATAGTACTTTTTATAACAGCCGTGGCATTGTCATTTATGTCCGTTCTATGTGAAATTACTAATCGACAGGGATGTCGAAAAGGTCAGCTGTTTAGCTGATCGGACACGAGGAGCGGTTGTAATTGCTTCGTAATCCGCGGGCACAATCGAAACCGAATCGGGCCGGGAGAGTCGCTCGCCGTGAAATTGCTCGCATTCGTGGCATTACGTGGTTCATTCCTAGACAAGGTTCCGGCTTTTTGCCTGTTCGATCGATACGATTAACTGCCACCGGCTGTCGATAAGATTAACTGCCACACTTTTTCCCCGCCCGCCACTCGAATTAACCCTTTCACTGAAACACCCTTTGCAAGAATAGCACGGATTTTGTTAACCGTATAGACTTTCGACTGATTAAAAAGTAAAGTTATATCCTAGCGAGAGTAGCATAGGGGGGATTTATCGCGAGAACGCAGCCAACCGCACGTAAATATACGTGCGTGCACTTCTGCTCGTTGCTCGTCCCAAAGCGGTGCTGGGCCAAGCTTTAATAGCGATATACAGCCGCCGCAGACCCGGCACGATCACGCGTGTTCCCGCTACCATTCCCTGCATCCCTAGTGGTGCGCGTGAATCAACTGGACCTACCCGTTCCCCGAAGTAATTAATATTAAGTATCAAAGTAGTTGCGAGGGAGACTACGGATTCCCATTTACTCGCACGTGTTTACGTTTGTTTGTAACGTTGCGCAGATGTCCGCTCAACTTCATCTCACCTAAGTACCAGTAACACTAGTACATCGATTTTGAGTCACTTGCAGGCTTAAGCGTCATTTTCGTGAAATCGAAGGGTAAATATTAGTTTGGATAAAGTTCCGAAAGCGACAACCCTCCGATTTTTCTGAAATTTTTGTCAAAGCTTATCCTTGATTAGAGAAGAAAGTCCCTAAAAAGATTTTTGGCGACAAAGCCCCGTTTGCCCCCCAGCCCCCTTCAAAGTTTTGACAGTTCTTACTAAATATCTCCGAAAATTTTGATTTTAGAGAAAAAAGTTTTAAACAAAAAATGAAGCTCATAAAAAGCTCTACGAAAAAGGTTACACACATTTTTTACGTAAATCTATTATTTTGGTTGTTATGAAAAGAAATAATAATTTGTACACTGTCGTTGATATCATTCCCTACCTTACCGATACAGCGCAGTATACATAATTGGCGATCTGTTCCGAACACATAATCTGCACTTTCCGACAACGCTTTCATGAAATAATAATAAATTAATTATAAAAATATGTGTAAATGAAAACATTACCGGTCGCCTTACGGCGGCCAGATTTAAATATATAGCCTAACTTAACTTAAATACATCAATAATAATTATACGTACATGTACATCTGAGGAAAAAATACTATTATTGTTCATAACAACCAAAATAATAGATTTACGTAAAAAATATGTATAACCTTTTTCGTAGAGCTTTTTATGAACTTCATTTTTTGTTTAAAACTTTTTTCTGCAAAATCAATATTTTCGGAGATATTTAGTAAGAACTGTCAAAACTTTGAAGGGGGCTGGGGGGCAAACGAGGCTTTGTCGCCATAAATCCTTTTGGAGACTTTCTTCTCTAATCAAGACTAAGCTTTGGCAAAAATTTCAGAAAAATCAGAGGGTTGTCGCTTTCAGAAGTACACCCGTTTTTTCAGACTTTTATATTGACGGTTCTTTGCTGCATGAAATGTCCAGCTACGTTCTGTTTAATATTACTTTTCTGGTCAGATTTCAGACTGCGCTTGAAGCTATTAAATTAAACTGGCTTAGTGCAAATTGTTGTATAAATTATAAAGCAGAAAGGTGTATTAAAACTAACGGGGAGGAAGGGGTAAAGAAATTCAACGACACGGTGCGTCGATATTTCTCAGTAACGAGTAGCTGGCTGGGAACGACGCTAGGATAAATTCCACGCTCGTTCGCGGTTAAAATATCGGCCGTACGACCGCAAAACACATCGGCCCCGTTTTTCATTTCCCGCGTTTTTCCCCTCCGTGTTCCTCGTCGTCGCCGGCTTATCCGTGCGATTTAACGGAATTAATATCCGCGCGCGTGACCAGATCGTTAAGCCTGGTTCGCGTGTGTACCGACCTGTGTACACGAATAATCTATAGATTGCCTGTACACGATGCACACCACTATCGGGGATGACCGGCTCGATTCGGACCAGCAACATCCGGCTGGCAAACCAATCGTATCTCTTCAAAGTCCGTCTGCGACCTTATTTGTGAGTCGCGTCGTCAGGATTATGGATGAAGCGAAATACCGAGACTAAACAGGACACATCGATCCTCCGTTGGATTGATTTGCACAAAACTAGTTGTAAATGATGATGACGATGAACATTTCGCCGAATCTCTTTGAAAATACAGTAATCACGAGGTTAGTGTATCGACATAATGAATGTTTAAACGATCGTTCGATAGATCCAGGCTGCCTTTCAAGGGTACGATCATAAATATCATCGAAAAAAAGAAAGGACGAAGGGTAGTCCCCTCGATACGATCCTCTCTGATATAACGACAACCGGTGCTCGTCGACGAAGGAAGGAAGAAAGATCATCAGCATCGACGGATGCTTTTAGAAAACCATTAAACCGACAGTCCTCTCCGATCGTTCATCCCCCCTTTTGTTCCCTTCCCTCCCTCACCCATGATTTCATTTCTCGCGGAGACGGGTAAAAATCTGTAGCACGGTCCGCGAGACTCGTTGAATATTTATTCAAGCCGTGTTTCCAGGTTGTACGGTCTCGAAATAGATGGAAGTGCATACGAACACACCGGCTACGCGGCCGGAATGCAAAATAAAAACGTACGATGTTAACGCACCACCGTGCCATCGACTTTTTACCCTGTCTCACCCTCTGCCGTATCCTTTCTCCTCCATCTTCTTCCCATACCCACACCCCTTCGTCGTTCCTGTAAATCCCGTTATTCCTTTTTCCGTCCGTTTAGCCGAACGACGTGGATTCCTTGTACCGAAAGGGATAGCTTGGAACAGCGTGTCGTCCTACCGCAGGGCTGACTAACTGCCGCATCGCATCCTCTATTCTTTTATTCCACTGACACGTAGAACAACAACTCCCGCCATAAATGTAGTACACAATTAACGTGGACCTTAGAAGGATTAAGAAATTATAGGACAAGAAAGTGACTGATGGAAGGGCTTGTGTGGCTACCATCAGGTTAGATGTTAGCTGTTCCTATCCTAGGGACCTACCAGCCACCAGCAAGTCTATACAACGAGGAAATCACGTGGTTTTAGTTAGGTGGTCAAACGAACGCGCGTATGTGAAGCACGTGCCGCCTACGTGGTGCATATACATAGGTGCATATAGGGATGCACTTTGGCATAGCTGGCATTTTCTCCGTTGGAACGCTCCGCGCTCTATCGGACAAAGGGCCTTCTGATAAATTCCATTCGACTCGACAACGAACCGTTCCCCGCCAGAAATATATTTTTTTTTCCTCCCACTCTCTCTCTCTCCCTCTCTCTCTCTTACTCTCGTTTCTCGTCGGCAGCCAGCTTTCCGTTCGATTCCTCCTTTTTCACGGGCTGCTACCCCCACTGCCAGCAGACCGAGATTTACGATTACCGATTTACGCCCACGCCTTATTTACGAGCCGAGTCGAAGAAGAGGAAAAACCAACTGCTCGAGAGCCGAGTTTTTTGCTGGAACTCGCCAGTTTTAAATGCTGCAGGCACGCAAAAGTTTTCATCGACTCATCCTCGGATGGTTGATAAAGAAAATTGCCTTAAAAATGATGAGAACTTTTGTATCGCCCTAATATCTGTCGGGGGGTCGCGTGGAATGCTTGTGCCAGTGGCGTCCCAATGGCAGAGGGTTGTCGACGCGGGCTGCGGACCAGCGTGTCCGTGTGAGAGACGACTATAACGGTGGCTTTCACCCCTCTTTTCTACTTTATTTGCTTTGCAGTCGCAAGAGAGGAGATGAGAGCGTACAGAGAGGGTGAGAGGAACGACATTTTTCACAGAGCCGCGTGCTTTCAACTGTTATTTCAACGAAAATTCGCCAACGGCTCGCCATTGTCCTCGAGCTGCTGCTAGCTACACATGGGCTCAGATATTGCCACGATTTTTTTCCCTCCCCCAATGTAGAAACTAGGCACGTATGCGTGCTAGGATTTTACGCGTTAGTTTGCCGGTGTTGCGCGTTTTTTTTTCTTTGTTGCAAAATGTAAATGATGCTACGAAACGAAATAGGAGGGAGTGACTTTGAAAAAGTTCGATGCAATCCCACCTATATGTATATTATCCTGAGAAAATGTCACCATTTCGGTCGAGAGTAATAACGCGAGTGTAATGAAGATTTGAACCGGTGCGCAAGGGTTAATTTGCCCTGAGAAGTCACGATTTTAGAATCTGTGCCGATTTTTGGGTAATGAAGGCCTTCCATTGTTCCCCTGTGTGCCGGAAGGATTGGCCCATTTAACAACGTAGACGCCAGCTATTTCGGATATGAGTTTCGAGAAGAAAGAACTCTTCAACGACTGGGGATTGCTCGAATCCTGGTGTAGTGACCCGAACCAGTTACCTTCCCTACGAATTCTTTTAATTTCACGACGACAATTCTAACTGAAAGAATTGTTTATTAAGAAAAGAAACTTGTTCAGTTACAGTTGAAAATTCCAACTAACAATGAATTTAGCATGTTTCTACTGACAATTACGATGCACCCTCCAACCTCGTCAAATATAACAATGAAACAATACAAAAAATGTTATTCATTGTAAGCGAACGTTACAATGCTCAGTGAAACTACAGAATGATGGAAGACTTACAAAAGACGGTATTAACTTTTGTTAAGAATTATTAAAAATTATTTGTAATCAACGAAACAAGGCTGAAGCTACAATAGTATCTTGAATTTTATGAACGGTTTTCAAGAAACGAAGTCAACATCTGTATCTTCGACTCTGCTGGAAAGAAACTTTTTTTCCCAAGGACTGTTATAAGTTTCATTCGCGTATTCCAAGGATAATAGCGCGAAAGGAGTATCGCTAATTTTATGCAGCTTCTCGGAAACAACCCTCGAAAGCGTCTGGCTCGGGTCTCATGCCCTTGCTTGCTCATTAAGCACAGTCGATAGACGAACTTTTGATCTTAATTGCGCTGAACCTCATCCCTCCTCTTCCTCCCCGTTTCTTTCCCATGGGAAAACGATCAATTTTTCTTCTAGTTCGTTTCAAACGTACTTTCACCCCTCTGCTTTGTTCTTTTCGTCGGGTCATCGGCATTCTGCCGAGAAAAATAGAAAATAAAGCGGATCTTTCTCCTTTCAACTTTCTCTGCCCAAGTGTTTCAACGACGCGAAGTGGCATCGAAGTTAAGGGAGAGTTGCCTGTATCGTTCTGTAATTAAATTAATCTTTTGACAACGCGTTGAACAATAAAAATATAATACACGCGCGATACAAAATTTCTCGACAAAACTTTTGCCGGTTGTTTCAAAGGCATCCGACAAAAGAATGGCACGGAGCTAGGTGGAAAAAAATAAAGGAAAGCAAGAATGAAAAAAAAAAGAAAAAAAGATTGTCGAGAGGATGGGTATGATGAAACGGCTGGCACAGCTCGTGGAAATCTGAAGGGTGCAGCTGGACGCTGGCGAAAAGAGAAAATCTCGCGGTACAAAATGTGGGAGGGAGAAAAAACGGTCGGAGGTGAAAAAAGCGCAGGGAGAATAGGATCAACAAACAGATTAATCTGTGTTACGTTCTGGACGTAGCCCGTGGCCTGGTTACAAGCAAAGTGGAGAAAAAGAGAGCGAAACCGTGCGCTGGAAAACAAGAAAAACGATAGACCCTGGGCAAAATGGAAGTGGGTGCGATATACCAGGGGAGGGGAGAGGGATGGAATTTAATTCTCTAGGGGTCGTTTATCAAAACACAAAACGCGAAATATTCTCGACCGTGAGGCTGTCTGGCTATTTCCAGAATTCATCAACGTTCCTACGAAATGATTCACAACAACCGGTTGTGTATCATTCCGAGGGTCATTGTTCCCTTTTCTATGTGCGTTATGAATACGCTATTGGTCAATCTAATTACACAAACTCACGAGCGTCCCGGGGCATTAGGAAGCTTAACCGTGCATAAATTACACAACATGATGATTACTCGTATAAACGATCTTCACAGGGAATATACGTTTATACGAAGCGCACAAACGGTAGAAAAATGAAATAACTATACTACACGATGCAATCTCATCAATTTATCATACACATCATCCGTTCAAGTATCGGATTCGATTGCAACATCAAACTGGACATTGGTATAAATACACGATATCCTTTGAAAAAAGTAAAGGTTCTTGCTCGGAAAAGCGTATGTATCTTTTCACGGTAAACGTTTATAGAGGCAAGGTTACACACGGTTCAAAGAGTCTATTTCAGTTTCGTTAGGAATAACCAACTCGTTAAGGCTCCATCTAGAGCGTATAAAGGTGGAAAGGCGATCTCTAAGCGGGAGGAACTAAATAGAAAATAGTTCCCCAGACTGAACGTGTACAATGGAGGATTGGTGTAGGTTGCACCAACGGCAGCGGCAGCCGAAACGAAAGAGAAGGGTATAAAGAGGGTTGGAGGAGGTGGCACGGTGTATAGGCTGTTTTCTCGCTAACCTAATTTGGTCCTCATCGAGGATACAAACCCGTTTAAGCCGGCCGGCCACCCGTTGCCAGTCCACGGGAGTTGGCGACTCGTTGGGGGTGGTGACTCCATTTCCAGAGGCTGCCGCCTCTGCGACCGAGAGTGAATTATCGCGTACTACAAACCCGTCCAACCTACTCCTCCTCCTCTTCCGGTCCCTGAGCACCACCCTTTCGTTTTTTCGTCGGCGTGCTCGTTTCCATGTAGCACGAGGAATCTGTGCGGCTGTGGCTCTCTGTACGCTGCCGTGCCATGCCGGCCGTTTTCATTACACGAATTCGCTGTATCGCGATGGAATGCTGACACTCCATTGTGTCCCGAACAATCGAGACTGAGCTCAGAGAACATTAAACTACGGGGAATATCATGGATAAGAGAGGTCGACCGATCCTGTCGACCAAGGATATCGTTGCGAATGGACGAGAATCGAGTTTGACGCTGAATGTTTTGAAAATTTATTGGGAAATCGAACGGGCTTGTTAACCGTTTGAAAATTGAGTACAGGGTTTATTGGGTAGCATAAGATTTCATATGAAAAAATAAGAATCACACAAAAGGAAGGAATTTTAATTTCCACCGTAGCCCCAAGCTTTCACTGGACAAATCCTGTGTGCAACAAGTATTCGCGTTATACCGTTCAACGGCGAATTGCCTGGGGAACTGTGCTGTTTACCGGCACCTGAAAGGAGTTAATCGAATGGGACAAGATACCGTTGATGAAAGGGTTTAGAACGTCGTCTACGTGCAACGACGTAAAGAAGGAAAGAAAAACGCCGTTGATCGAGGCGTTTAAGAAAAACGGGTGCAAACGTGTTTTCGACGGCAAAATTTTTCTCCCCTTCTTCGTGCTTTTTCTTCCTTCTACCTGGGATACAAAGGTGTCATGATCCTCGTTAACGAGCAGATTCCCGCGAGTTTTTAGCTAGATGCAGGAAACGTCGTTACTACGTCCCACCAGCCGGATGTCAGATGCGTTTCACGAGACATACTTCCTTGCACACCTTTCCCTGTGAATACTAGGCTTTTCTAACGCACCGTTTCCGGAACTGTGCCAAGCGAATACTGGCAGAAGGAATGCAATTAAAAACTCGCACCATATCCTCCTGGAATCTCGTTAGTTTAGAAGAGGACGCGAAACAACAATCTTTCTTGCGAATTTCCTTTTTCCTCGTATTTGAACGCTCAGGGCGTTAACTCTTTTGTAATTTACAAAGTGGGCCATCTGCAGGTTTTTGATGGTTCGAATAAACCGTAAGGGAATTAAAACGACGAGAAAGCGCGTGGAAACATGGGAGAAAATTCGGAGAAACGAAGGAAGAAGATTAAAATTCAACGTCCAATCGGAAAATCGAGGCGCACGTAGGACAGTCGAGCGCAATTACTTAAGGAAACCTCTTTCGGGATTCTCGACGCGTGTTTTGCAATAAACGAAGAACCAGTTCGAAGCAGCAGCAACGTTGTCGCGAAGGTAAATGAGGCGCGTGGCTGATGTTGTACATAGCCGAGAATCGGGTCACATAGATTAAAACGGAATTTCCCTGGATGGCAAGCTGCGCAGAGAAAGGGCGGCAGGAAAGATATGTATGTACAACGACATCGCATTTGGAAATCGTACACACGCTTTCATTTCGTCCAGAATCTATACGTTCGACCGGAGTTTCCTTCGACGGGAGAACGAACCGAGCAATGTGCCATACGCCTAAGCTGAAAACTGTCGAAATAACCCACGGGAGATCAACGCTCGACGCTCTTATTCAAGATTCATGATTAAACTTCGAATCTGGCGCGCGCCACTTTTTCGATTAACCCGTCGCCGCACCGTTGTTCTACTGCCGATGGAAATACACCGGCAAAAGTTACGAAAGTTCGACAAGGTCCAACGATGGTAAAGCCTTCGTACAGGGAAAAGCGCAGACGAAATGACAATCGAGAAGCATGATGGCTAGAATATTTTACACGACTGCGAAAGGATAATTTTCAATCCCGTCGTGTCATAGGGTTAAAGGGTTGATGCGTTCAACCGTTCCAAAGGTTAAAAATGGGTTAGGGCGGAGAGGTGGGAGGAAGGTGAGCACGTAGATTAAATTGTCGAGCGTAGCGTAGAAAAATTTTTCGAGGAGAGGAAAAATTCGGTTGACCCGCGCGAATCTCGATGACGTTCGCGTCGGAAACGCGAAAGATTAAATCGATGGAAACTGTGGATTTCATTCGCGTTGGCTGGATGAGATACAGAGATGGTCGAGAATCGAGCCGCTTTTCCTCCCATTTTTTCTCCTTTCCGCTTATTTTTTGCGGGCTAAAAAATCGTATTTTTTTCCTCTTTTTCAACCGTCAAAAAACCAAGCTAAAAACGGACTACCGTTAATTAGATTCCCGTGGACGATCCTCGAAAATTCTGGAACGTTTCCTACGAAATATTGAAACGCTACCCACTGTAATTTAATACTGAATTCCGTCGTTGGCACATTATGCCGCCCACCGCGGTAATTTTACGCATCGATGTAAACCGAAATTGAGACAGAAGTTTCAATTTGCCGCTGTCGAGAGATTTTCTAAATTCTTTTATTTATACAAACAATTTTTCAAGCCGAGCACTCAATGTTTAATTGCTTACATTTCGAAAATGAACTTTCGAATTTCAATATTATTTATATATTAATGTAATAGGTGGATGGCACGTATCGTTGCAATTAGCAAACTCGCATGCGGGAATATTTTCTCCCTGGTACAAAGCATTCGAACGAAAATATAATATTGGAAACAATATGAAAAGCAATAATATATCAAAGAGCGTTCGTACACCATGTAGGAAAACAATCACGTATGAAAATATTCCTCTTTCCCGTTAACTGATTGAAATACACTAATCGGTCAGTGATAAAATTACAGCAACAAAGCGGCCTTCGTTTCCTGGAACGGGCAAAAGCATTCCGAGAAATTTAATTTATCGTCGACTGTACCGACGAAAGATCGAAATATATTCCAGAGTGCGTCGCAAACAGTTTTTCCTGAAGTGCCATTCGAATGGAATCTGTTTGCAGGAGTCTACCACGTCCAAAAAAGAAAAAAGTATCCTACTCGAAGGAAAATAAATACGGTTGCTTGTATCGGTGGTAGAAAAATCTCGACGTACGCGGATGCTTGTCCACAGCGGTCGGTCGGTGCGTGAAAAATGGAGATGCTGAAATCATGGAAGACTATATCAACATAATTCAAGGTAGTGCTCGTTCGTTTCGACCGCGCAAACTCGTAGGCTGTGTGCCGACTAAATATTAAGATAGATGGCCTTTCATAAAACTCTGGTCGACGGTATGAAAAGAAAAAAAATAATGCAAGGATAAACGAGGGAAATTGCAGCGCGCAGAGAGGGATGTTTTCGAATTCGCGATACGCTTCGGGGTCTCGAGGAACTTTTCACGGGGTAAATTCGTTGCAAAGTTAACGTATTAATCGAATATCACGAGTCTCGACGATAGAAACAATTTTCCAACGATGCGATCAAACAGATGTTAACTAGTCAATTGTTGAACGATACGGTAAAAGATGTGAACGATATACCGTTCGTTGAAGTTGGTGTATCGTTGATCACCAATGCCAGTGAGCCGTACCAAGTGGTCGGTAGGTACATACGTGGCCGGCAGTTTCGTAATTGGAAAAATTTTAGATAACTCGATATCGACGATCCGATCGTGTTGACATTTAATCACGATAAAGCGCGACGCTGCAGCCAGACCACCTCTCGTTTATTACCGGCGATACTGAGCTAAACTTACAACTGCAAATCCTGCACTGAAAATATTCATGCAAATTCTTTTTACGTTAACAACGAGCTCCGATATAACGCTCCCCTCTCGGAACGTTTTGCTTTCAATCATCCAGTAGTTAAAGAGATAATTTGCAAACCTGTCCAACGAATATAGCGCGGAATAACACATCGATGGAGAGAAAAGCTCGACGACCAACTAGGGGGAAAAAATATAGCAAGAGTTCACTAGAGAACACGATGTACCGAGTCACCAATAACGTACTTCTGCGATTAAAAACTGTCACTGGTCCGGCGATATATTGAAACTCGCCGTTTTTTTCCTACTCTCCGTCTCTTTTTCTCCTCTTTCATTAATCCCTCTCGCCCTCGGAACGTCGCTGTTTCATTTGGTCGAAAAGAAATGTATCCTAACGTTCATTATTCACTAGATTCCGTCGAGGCTGTTTCGAGCTCGTTCCCGGGGGAATAAATTAAAACGAAACTATTTTGCGCCAGAATCCCGATGAATACCTACCTGTTTTATGCTATCGACGAACAGAGATGGAAATTAACAAAATTGTTGAAGCCGACGATTGAAATGAAAATGATTTCTCGGCTGTTGGAGCCGGTTGAAAAATGTGCAACGCGTATCTTGTATTCTGGTCCCGTGACCGTATATCAAGGCTGATTTAGAAGACAAACCATGAAGCAGGCGAGGACCGAATCACAGTCGCCATTGTCGAGCTTCGTCACGTAGCAGTAGCAGCTTCGGATCAGGGGTCGCGACCACGAATCTTCTCTTCCTCCTTTCGTATCTGGCCCACCCACCAGCATCGGGCGTGCGGGAAATCCTTTTGTGACTCGGACAAAGATCGAATATTCCCATTTCCCTCGCCTCGTAGACTCGCGTCGCCTCGAGCTACGTGTTCCCAGCAGGATATCAGCAGGATTTACTTCGTACCGACAATCGACGTGCGTTTTAAGACAATACGCTTGCTCTAGTCGATGTCGTTGAATTTCTTCGATTCCAGGAGCAAGTCGAGCAGAGCACCGCGCCGTTTTGAACAGTCAAACACAGAACACAATAAATATTGAACGAATAAAATTTCATTCGTACAAGCTTCGTTCAGTTCTTCTTCGTCTTCTTCGAAATGCCTTTTTTATTTTATTATCAGAAGACGAAGTCACGTAGCGATGTTCGTCAGCAAGTAATTATACATCGATGGTAGAACAAATACATTTCAAGTCGCTTCGTTTCTTACCAACCGTAAGAATGAATCGTCCTAAGGAATTTCCGGCCGCGTCCAAGTAAAATTTCATTTCCTCGCAAAGATCCTGACCCGAGTAATGGAAAATCTTCTCTATGCGAGCGAAATAATCGATACCGACGTGACTTTCTTCTCCCTTTTGCCAACACCGTGTTTTGCCTCCGATCGCCTCGAGAATCAAGCGTCTTTGAAAAGCGATATTGCTCGTATTTTTCCGGGTTAACTCGACACGATTTCCACGCACGCCGACGAATTTAAACACGAATTTACGGCGCATGCTGGCGAAATTCCATTCACGAACCTCTTCGAGAAATTAGTTGATTAGCGCCGGGGAAAAGTTGATTATCGAATAAAAACCAGTCAAGGAATTCATTTCCCAATTATATTATTTAACACGTTCAATTATTATCGCGGAACATTTAAATGTCAATACGTTTCGATCGACTAACGAATCCTTTCCTTTAATTCACTTTTTTAGTTGTCCGATTCAATTAAATCCGCCACGGTGGTCACGAATCACCCTCGTAGCTAACGGAGAAAAAAGAAAAAAATCAAAGTTCCCCGTGTCGGTTGTCGGACGGACAGGAACATATTTCATTCGGTGGTTGTGTCGAAGTCGAAAACAAGGGAAGGAAGAGCGTAGCAACGGGGATGTCTTCCGACAGGAAAGAGGGAGCTTTGATACGCGTTCGAAAGAAAGAAACAAAGAGGGTTACTAATGACCCGGCAAACGAATCGGTGGCTCGAACCGGAATGCATTCGGAACTGGGAGATTTCCGTGGAAAATGTCGACGTGGACTAATTTTTCATCGTGAGCTAGCTTTAGTTCCTGCCTATTCGACCGGGATAGCCAACGAAAATATCGGTGCGCGGAGGAAAATCCTTTGATTTTTCGAAACAGAGAGAAAAAAGTAGCCGAAACTTTCTTTACGGCTGATTACCATGATCTTTGTTTTTCTCCACGCTTCAAAAATTCCAATTTTCGTTGCTTCTATAAATGCACTGAAAGGAAATAAACTGGGTACGACTACGAGGTTTCCGCGCAAAGACTATACAAGTTCGACGAGCCTGGTTTTTCTCTTATTTTAGTTTGATCGACGGTACTCGAGTAACATCGTCGATTGGTTCGAATGAGAATATACATACGGGCGAGAAACAATAGGACGGCTTCCCATAATGTCAAGCTACACAAAAGAGTTGCACGATTGCAATTATCTGACGATGGACACGTTGAATTGCGTATGCACTTCGAAACAAATAGAATAATCAAAAGTCGAATATACATTTTAGAAGACGTATTTGGTTATTTGTAAGGAATTCTCCGCAGTTGGTAACAATTCGCAGCGTTTAACAAGTAATTTTCAACTCGTAGCGATTGAGGTCACAACGCGATACGAAGAGCAACGGAAAATGTATCAAAATAAATTACACGACATTAATATTCAATAAACATAGCGAATACGTTAAACGTATATTAAACGGGACTTACAAATACGCATATTGATTTGCGAGGCAAAGAAGAAGAGAAAAAAGGAGGCATGGTTTATCAATAGAAGCGAAAGCTCGCATGGAAGAACGGTTCGTTTCGCAATCATTTCGCGAGGTATTATTCGATGGACGCAGAGTATCGCAATCGATAATAAAATCACGGCGCATGGGAATGCGGCTTATTGGACGTACTCGTTCCGCCCTATTTCGGTCTGCTCGCCGAGAAAACGTTCGCGAATGGGTACCTGAAGGGTCGAATTGTTCAAGAGCCCTTCGAAAACGTATAAATTTCAGCGTTCACCCCCCGCCGATCAATTCGAGCCACCCGATACTACATACAAGTAGAATTTCCGGCGAACGAGTTTGCGGTTTGTTTCCAACCATCACGGTTAACCTCTTACCTCATTCTTTTTTTTCTTTTTATTATACGCTACGATGAAAATATTAATTCATTAGCTACGTGGAAAGCCTCCCGTGGGAAATCGATGAAATTAGCTACGCGTGACGGATATGAAATTCCGTGGCATTTATTCAGATCGAGGTCGAGGCAGAGCGGATTATTCGCGTGGCGAACGCGAGAAATTTCAGTTTCCACTTTTTGTCAGATTAGCCAGATTAAACGGCTATTTCCTGAATCGAAAATGCATACAGTATGTATATGAAAAGGAAAGAATAAAAGGGTTCGATTATTTAGACGAGTAAGAATTTCGTTTCTCCATCCTGTACGTAGAATCGGCAGCGCGAAACAACAGGCTTGCGAAATTGGTCCGATTTAATTGAATTCTACAGGAGTATACCTGTGCAACTGAGAAGGGATTCTCAGACGAAGAAGCGAGTAAAGCAATTTCTCGAGCAAACGCATCGATTTATCGTTGCCATGAGACACCGGTGAAAA
Source organism: Osmia lignaria lignaria (assembly GCF_051020975.1). Classification (NCBI taxonomy): domain Eukaryota; kingdom Metazoa; phylum Arthropoda; class Insecta; order Hymenoptera; family Megachilidae; genus Osmia; species Osmia lignaria. The sequence continues at coordinate 627,899 of NC_135047.1, read as the reverse complement.
TTGCAGCGGCGAAAAGCGGAGCAAAATTCTTTCCATTAGGTAGGCTACTTTGTAACGAAGACTGGTGAATCGACATTCCACGGCTAAAATTGTCAATGACTTTTCTTGACATTATCGAGTCGAAAGATCTTGCTAATTTTATTTTATCTCTTTTGTAAAATACTCTATATACAGTGGGTCACAAAATTATTCGCTCACCATTTAAAACAGAATATTTAAAATTGGACCAAATGACTTGAGGTTTCTCGAGAAGCTATACAAATTAATTTACTAATTGTAAGATATGTGCTTTTGTCGTTTTAAAAAATTAAAATTTGTCGAAATCGGGAAAGAAATAGTAAAAGACAATTTTTTAACTTTTTTCTCTCAGACTGTAATGAAAATTTAAAACATGACATTTGTAAATTTAAGTGTGTTATGTGTATGCTGAAAATTTCATCGAGATCGGTCAATGCACTTAGAAGTTACAAGTAAATAAAATTTCCGAAAATCGCAACTTTGTAAGAACGTGACTAGTTCTGTTTTTCGGAAATTTTAATTACTTGTAACTTCTAAGTGCATTGATCGATCTCAATAAAATTTTCAGCATACACATAACTTATTTAAATTTACGAAAGACATATTTTAAATTTTCATTATAGACTCATACAAAAAAGTTGAAAAATTACCCTTCACTATTTTTTTTCATGATTTCAACAAATTGTAATTTTTTAAAACGACAAAAGCACATATCCCAGTAAATTAATTTGTATAAGTTCTCGAGAAACCTCAAATCATTTAGTCCAATTTTAAATGAGGTATTCTGTTTTAAACGGTAAGCGAATAATTTTGTGACCCACTGTAGTTTCGTGTGTAACGAAATCTGCAAATCAACAGAGGAGAAAAGTAAAATTCTTTTGGTCTGTTCGGTATTTTCCTGGCCTGTAACCGCAACCAGAATCCGCTACGAATTCTACAATATATCGTGCGAAGGATCAAACGACGGGGGTGGAGGCACGGTACCGCACTTTGTGGTAAAGACCGTCGATAAGTCACGCCGCCTCCTTTGACGTTTCCATCGCGAGCTTACTTTCCTTTCTACCGATCTCTTCCGTTTCGAATAATTTTTTTTTTCCTCTCTTTCACCAGTGGAGAGCGGCTTCTGTCGGGGTAGACCTTCTTTTACTCCTTCAGAAACTAATGCGGCCTTTATTACTCTCGATGGAGCGACAAAACGTTGCACTCGTAGCGTTGTAATTAATTCCTCTTCTCGAGGAGGCTTACTTTATGGAAATAAGTATCGTGAATAATTTATACTTGTGGTTTTAGACTCTTGGATGAATCAACAGATCATCTTTGACTGGTGGACATTCTTGCTTTTTGTACATATTTCGTTCGACGATGTGACGTCTGATTACTGTTTATACAATATAAAATATTATATAAGTTTCCGAATGGCCCCACCAAAATTGAGAACTCAGGTTCGGTATATAACCTAAATTGACTACTAGAAACCGATTAAAATTGGTTTCAGAGCTCGATGTCTTACCGTTTTTGAGACATCGTGCTAAGAAATTTTTGTACAATTATGGGACTACGTATGCGCTACTCGATACTGAGCATGCGCTATTCATTACTGAACATATACATATACCTAACCTAACCTTACCACTACTACTAAACCGTTTAGCGCATAGAAAAGTGTCCGGACTAGTACAGTTGTACTTTGGAAATCGAGAGTTCAAGATACATCGCTTGACTAAAGAAATGCGTCCGGACAGGTCTGTTCGGAAGCCTAGTTAGTGGTGGGGGAAGCCTACTCGACCAGAAAAATCCAATGAAACGGATCTACTCGACTACAGTAAAACCTGGATACAGTAAAACCTGGATAAACGCAACGAAAGAATGCTTGGATAAGTGCAACATCGCTATCTCCTCCACTTGGGGAGATCCCCCTAGACGAACCGAGCCGCTCGACGAGAAAACTGTGTAATATGATCCGACCGTAATATCGGTGTGACAAATACTAATTGAACGATAAAACTTTTTTATTTTTGACTTTTTTTTATTGAAACTTTTACTAGCGCATTGGTGAAATTTTTCTGATTAAAATGGTACCAAACACGATATAGTTTCAATTATAATTACTTGCTAAAATTAATGTTAAAGGTTGGCGAAAAGCAACAGAGATCGAAAACAAAACCAGTCGCGGTGTCGGCTCTGGTTTCAAAGGTTTCATTTATCCAGGCAAGGTGGCGATTCTGGGCATTTAATGTTGCATTTATCCAAGCGAGGTGTCGATTCTGGGCATTTAATGTTGCATTTATCCAAGCGAGGTGTCGATTCTGCGTCCGTACACATGTTTTGTATTCAGCCGACATGCCGATTCTGTGCCCGTACACATCTTTTGTATTCAGCCGACATCATTTATATTCAGTCGTGGTTGTCAATTCTATGTTGTTTATTCTATTACTATTGTTTATAAATATAATTCAAACTATATCATGTTTGGTGTCATTTTAATCAGAAAAATCTCACAAATGCGTTAGTAAAAGTTTCATTAAGAAAAAGTTAAAAATAAAAAAGTTTTATCGTTCAATTAGTATTAGTTACACCGATATTACGGTCGGATCATATTACACGGTTTTCTCGTCGAGCGGCTCGGTTCGTCTAGGGGGATCCCCCCAAGTGGAGGGGATAGCGATGTTGCACTTATCCAAGCATTCTTTCGTTGCGTTTATCCAGGTTTTACTGTAAATCGTTTTACTAAACCACTCGACTAAACTGTAGTGTCCATACACTAAACTACTCGCCACTCGACTAAATTACTAGCCGTGTCTGAACCAACTTTAATCGGTTTCTTGTAGTCAATTTAGGTTATATACCGAACCTGAGTTCTCAATTTTGATGGGGCTATTCGGAAACGCAGCCAAAATATTTGATAATTCCTTTTCGAAAGGATGAAAAAGAGAATATTCAGGGCTCGATGGAGATACGGTTCGGCCAGGTAGGTACCGATGAAACATCCAATAAATAGCCGAACCGTTTGCATATGCATACCGAGCGATACAGTATCCAGCGTTCTCTTGCACGGATGAGTTTGGTAGCGCGATGTCGGTTCCCCAGTTGCTGTTCCCATCCAGCTGCGATGGATGCCTGATGGCTCAACTCGATATACATACGTATATAGATAGCCGAGTGCATTAAGCTTTGAATTACGTGACTCATCACGCAGAGTGGAGCTTAATGCCTGAGCTTGTTAATTACATGCAGTCCCGAGGCCCCGTTCGTTCCTCTTCGCTTCTGGCCAGCCTATTCTCCTCGCTCGCTTCGTTGTTCTCGCGCTCGAAATCCACCGATGCTTACCGATGTATACATATACTCTGAAGCCTGACGAGAGGCTTGTTAAAGTCGCCGAGTCGCTAGAAAACGTGACCAATATTTATCTTCTATATAAAACGTGACGAGTCGCCTCAAAGAAAAGATTTCATTGATCAAGCAACCTAAATTCATCACGATTTGCGAAGAAACAAAAAGCACGATAAAGGATGAACATAGAGGAGCGGCACAATCGAAATCACAACGAGCCACGATCGAAGCATTTTCCCCGACACACCACCCTTCTGTCTCTCCACAATTCACTCTCTCCCCCGTCGCGTTCCCTGTGAAACGATACGGAACGGCCGATACGCTGGAAAAACTAGGTCGAACGTGATTGGCTTTTTTCCTGATTTTATTGTGCGTATTCGTTGCGTCGTGCCCGGTGGTTTGATGAAAACGGCTTTTGACTTCAGCCAGCTTCGAAAGGATTCTACGAAAATGACTACGTCTGCACGCGGCTATCGATTTTTTTTTTCGGTTTCCTTTTTTCTATTTTTTTTTTCTTTTTTTTTCTGGGTCCGCAATCTCCTCGCCGCTTGTTCCACAGCCGTGGTATAACCGTGGAATTTTGTTCCACGTACTCGATGCGCTTGCCACGCGAATTATATTTCGACCCGCGGTAAAAATTCGGACCTCGACCGACCAACGTTCCGCTTGGTACGAGCTGTCTCGTGAAAATTCGGATGAAATATTAGAGCGTTCTCGGTTGGAACGAGAAGAAAGGACAGCTGGCCGAGGAAAATTAAATTCCCGGCGGTAACATCCTCTTTCTTTCGACGTGAGTCGACCAGCTTCCTCCTGTACTTGAGGTCAAACGCCGCTTCATGATGTTCATTTTTAGCTGCTCTATCTACTAGATGAAAATTGTAGAACTGATTATTTAAATTTAAATGAGCAATGGAAAAAGTAATCATCTTCTTCAGCGTTTCGCGCAGGACGTTCTCCCAGTCTGAGAAAATCTCAAACGTTTGACCTCATTTCACATTATTATCGAGGAAAACAAAGAGACTTGGTGAAAAATCGCCAAAGTACTGGAACACAATCGAAGCTGGTTACAGGTCGCGCTTGGTTTATCGTCGTACACGGTGTGACCTCTTCCTTTTGCCGCAACACCAGCTACGGTCACATATTTCACGGTAATGGTGAGCATAAATCGTAAAACGCGAGGATCGGCCGTGGCTCGGTGCCTCCGTGCATCCACGGTTCATCGATCCTATCCCGGAATTCGTAGGATGGAATTTCGGCTATGCGATCGAGGATGAAGTCTTTTTGCGCCTTCATTCCGGTTAATGGACCACGAGGCTCGGCCAGGAAGCGGGAAAATCGCGCGGAAAAGTCACCCCTATTGCTTCGTTTGCGCCGAAATGCCGAAATCTTTCAAGGATATTGGAGTGGTTACGCGCAGACTGGGAAATTCAAGATGGAAAACCGAAAAGTTCGCCGCTGAGTTTGCAACAACTCTAGCCGAACTTTTCCGAAGTTTCGGAATCGAAATGAGGCAAAGAAAGGGATACATTTGCAATATGCAACCAACATTTTCCTTTGCGTTAATCCTCGAACGCTTCTTTTTGTTTTACAGAAGTAACGACTAAAGGTTTTAACGCTAGAACGATAAAAACATAAATAAACAACAAATGAAGATTTTCCACATTTTCGTAGGTCGATTACGGAAGAAAAACATTAACCGTGGAAAAAGAATCCTCGTTCTCATTTTTCTTCATCTAGACATCATAACGACATTTGTTCTGGCACGGTGATTTCTGAGGCTAACGGGCAAATTCTTACACAGGGCTCGGTGTAACGAGCGCAAAATAAACGATAAAATATTGCGGTAGAATGAAGGTGGTTCCAGCGGTAGCTCATTAACCCTCGTTTAGAGAGCAAGGGCTGGATTCCCTAGCGGTCGTCTTTCTCCCGTGAAAGGAAGCATCCCGAGGAGACAGGACGACGAGAAGAGTGCAAAGACCCCTAGGTCTTATTTAGCCAGCGCGGAGATTGAAATAAATTGATACGATTTAGGGGGTTGCGTCTAGCTGTCGTGGTTTGAAAAAAAAAAAAATTGAAAAATATTAGGGCTGCGCTCGAACCAAACGACGGATAAAAAGATTCGCAGGCCGCGCCGAGAGGGATGAACATCAATTTCAAGATTTCCTCAACGAACCGATCATCGTTGTCTCCCTGGAAACGACGCGACGCGACTTCGCGTAATACCCCAGACACCGAGACCGCGCGCGAACTTTGTCTTCGTAGCACCATTAGACGGCATCGGAAACTCGGATAAATCACGACCATTTCTATTGCACCTACTCGCTGGGACAATATCTCATCCATCGCGGATTCCAAGCTACGCGACGCAACCGAGGCCTCGGTATTACGTATAGAACCGTAAATCTACTCACCGTCTAATGGTCCTTCCTGGCCAAACGCTCTCCGCCAGACGAAACCAATAAATACGTTTGTCGATCGTACGATTTTCTTGCCGCTATTTATTGCGCGCTGATATTTACCACCAAAGGCAGAACTTGTACAAAGATAATCCCTTACGACGCGAACAGAAGCTTACAGCTTAAACGTATGAATTTACATCGTGCATGGACATTGTCCAGCCGGAATAAGTATGATAATTATCCGTCTCGGAGAATTATAGAGGAAACCGAAATAAATCATCGCGATTTGCATAGCCGGATTTCGATGCACCGTGCGAGCTACCTGAACGGACATATCTGATCTTGAGCGAGTCGGACACGCGTCAGTTTACGGCAGTGGATTTACGACAGGCTGCGATCGCGTATCGTTGCTGCTCCTGTTAATTACGCGTGGATCGATTTCCACGTGTGCATGCGATACGTTTCGTCCATACACTCCATACGGTTCGACGAACACCGAACGAGTGAACCAGGTTTCTAGCAGAGAAATTTCGTCGGATGGAAGTTAATCGCGAACAGGCTTGATTGGCTGTGATAAAGAATCCTTCGAAACGGTCGGGAAGAAAGTATTAAGTCGTAAACTATTTACGAGCCTATGCCGAGGATTCATTTAAAAGAAGTCGAAGAAATAGAGGAAGAAGAACTCGCATTTCGAGCAACTTCTTGCGCGATTGAAATCAATTTCTTCCTTCTTGTCTTAAGACTCGTTCACCAATGTCCTGTTTCGGAAAGTTAAGGAATGACTCATTTCTCATCCCTGTCAACGCTGTTTCACCGTTAGAACAGCCGGATACCCGATGAAACTTATTCTATCTTCTCGGACACGGCAAACTTCTTCCACTCTCTCGTATCCGTTAAACTTCCTTCGACCCAGCCTGAACCTGTTATGAAAACTATTGTGCAGTTTCCTCGGCTACTGTATCGTATAATAACTTCAAAATAGCTTAAATTTCAAGTCTTGCAGAAACATAAAACAACAGAGAGGAGAAATAGAATGAGAATATCCATTGAAAACGGCAAGGAGAGGGAAGAATTGATAGAGGGCAAAGGGATGGAGAATCAAATGCCCTGAAGTTCGAGGTGTCGCTTCTCTAGGGTGTTTGCCCGCTGTTGTTTTCGCTCTGTTTCTCCCTGTTTCTATGCTGTTCCGGTTGACGCGCGTCAGATGCCGCAAATACTGGCTTTGCTCGGTGTCCAGAGCAAAAGGGCGAGGTGGAATGGGACGAGAGGTGAACTCTATAGAGAGGGGTCGGAGGTGGCTTAATTGGCCGGTAATTGCCACTGTCTGCGCCACGCCGACAATAGGACGCGAAGATTGGAACTTTACCAAATGACATAGACGAGACCGGAATACGGTAACAATAATTCCATAATAGCTCGATCCCATGGGCCTGTGCTTAACGTTTTCATTCACCTTATTGTTAGATAATGAAGGCTCGATTCCGAACGATTTTTCTTTTCTATTCGACGCGAATCATTTGCTCGGTTAAACGAACCGATTGCTACATATATGTAGTAATGGGGTTAGAGATCAATGTTTAGAACTCGTGTAAAGAGGGTTGCTTGAACAGACATACCGTGCTCCTCTCTCAGACACCGTTAAAGTTACGGTGACATAGATGTTAGCCGGGAATATGGTCTGTGTAAACGTTTCTCGAGCATAAGACGGAACGATAATAGTTACCGTATCTCTGGGAAACTTTGGAGACGGTTCATGAGGTCGAAATAATAAAAGGAAATTTGTACTGGGAATTTAGAAAACGATAACGTTCGAATTAGAAAAAATTTTCTTTTCGAGATGGACACGACCGAAGTTGAAATATTCGCAGTGCATCATTTTCATCCGTTAGTGGATTCTCTTTCTCTCTGGCCGAGAATTTTCAGAAGGATTCTTGGAAACAGCATTCTTTTTCCACTTGTCGTATCTCGAGGCGAAGGCTAATTGCCTCGGGGTATACGAGTTGCAGCTGCCACGATCGGAAAGCGTTTGCTTCGTTATTGCTCTTCCGCTCGTTTCTCGCGCGCTTCTTCCCTTCCGCTTTCCTTCGAATCGACCGGATTTCCACGCGAAAGAAAGTTAAAACGAGCGAGGAAAATGCCGGCGAAAGGAGTTTTTCACCGCGCAACCTTTCGAAATTATCGACGTTCCGGGTAATAAATTTTCGCAAGCCTCTGGACGGGTCGAAGGTTAATTGCTTTCAGAGCAGCTGTTGCGATACGGAAAAGCTTATTTCGTTATCGTTGCCTTCGAACATTGCTTTTCCTTCATTTTTTCCATCTTATTTCTCGGTTAGTAGATTGTGGTTTATTGTTGGCAAAGGAAATTCCAAAAAGAAAGACAGAAAGCAATGCTTAAAAATGATCAATTTTGGAACAGTAGGTTTAGATCTGAACTGTTTCCAAGAACAATCGAAGGATATACATATCTGCCGTCAGAACGGCGTTCCTTATGGTGCTAATAAATCCGAGGAATGTCTTCAATCGAATTTTTCCTTTTCGTTTCGTCGATATCGACGCAGAAACTAATTTCTTGAAGGTTCGAGGGAGACACAACTACATCGATCGACAACGGTTTATTTCATTTACGTTTTCTTCCCATCATCTGCTTTCTACCTTTCCGTTTCTTGCCCTTTAATCCCTCTTGATTCCTGACATTTGCGTAATGGAAAAGAACGAGCGGAGAGGAAAAAGGATAGACTGCTTAAGACGACATTTTATCGATACAAGTCAGATTACTCTTGTTGCTATAAAATAATAAGTGGTACCTATTAAAAGTCCGTTCGCTGTGACGAGAATCAATCGCTTTTATATTTTCACCTCGTCAATTGTCTTTTCGAGTTTAAGCTGTAGCAAAATGAGTGATCGAAGATTGATGGTGTATTGTTGCGTCGCGTCGCCGTGATTTAACAGGATATAAAAACGGTACGACATTTGTTTACAATATTTACAATAGATATAACCGATAAAATATTACAGTTCAGTGACAAAAGGTGCGCTTCATTGAATTGACTTCCTTCCCCGAGGTCAATTATTTGCACGGTGATTTTTTTCATTTTTGTTTGTTAGCACGATAGAAAGAAAGGAGAGAGAAAAGTTGCGGTGCGATAATGGCCGGGTGGAATGGAGTATCACGTACGACCTACATGCCGAAATCAATCGAGCGGGAGGACCAGGGCAGGGGATCGAAGCGGATGATCGCGTGGTAGGTACGAGCGGTCCGTGGGATGGTTGAAAGAGAGGAAGAGCCGCGGATCTCCGCGCAAACTTCCGGTTCGACCAAAGAGAGTTACGGGGAGTTACGCCGTGGAAAAAATTACGTCCTCGCGGTATTTTCAGCTCGTCCCATTTGTCTGGTAAGTGCCGGAGCCGTAACACATAAATCTGAACGTTCGGGTACAGTTTATGGGCCACGATATTATCAGTAATTTTCCAATAAAGGAAAGACGATACCATAAACTTCATCATCAGTATACAGCAAGTATCGAAGCCATACGAGTTTCCAGTTGAAAGGAAAAGTTTCGATTCACTTGTACGGTAGGATATCTTCTTGGAGAGCAGCTTGCGGCGAATCAAAGGATTAAGAATCTTCGACGAATAAAGTATACTATCTGTATAAAAAGAAATAAAGGAATTCCCAATCGCAGGTATCGATCCAATTTTTCGATCTCTGTCTCTTGAAATATATTCTCCCTTCTGTTCCCGATTCGTACGCGTGTCGAACGTAATACGGCTCGCTGAACCGATAAAAATAATTAGATTGTGCGCAGAGAGAGAGGGTGGTGGGGTTTAAATTAATTTTATCGCTTTAATGAGCTCGCTTTTCCAGGCTCGAAGCACTCGCAGCTGTTCTCGAAAGCGGCGCGGCGGTGTCGGCGCCGCCCGGCGGGTGGAACGGCTCGACTTTTTTCCAATTAATAACGGGGCAGGAAACGTCGACCAAGTAACTAGTTTTCCGCCTGGCTCGTAATACGCCCCGCGAAAGATTCGGCCCCGTTCGCGTCCCAGCCGCCTCGCTTTTACGAAAAAGGGGGAAAAAAGAAGTGGTATACCTTTAACTTTCTGTCCGTTAAATCCAAACGAAACTGTATCGCTTTCGTCGTTCTTTCCTCTCGCCGCGACACGTTTCGTTTAGATATTTTTTTTTTTTTTTTCTACACCGACCTCGCTCGTAGGAATTGTTAAACGCGTTTATTCAACGGTATCCGTGTCGCTCTGAACGTTGTTTCAATTTTAAGTGAAGCTTTACTTAACGAAGAAAAATAAAGTTCCCGTCAAAGGTACTTGTTTTGTTAGCGGCACGTTAAACAAGTTACAAGGATACTAGAAAAAAATTGTCGAAAAAATAGTAGGCTATTGTACTATTATATTATAGTACAAATTATTTAATAAGGGAAGTAAAGCTGCTCGAATACGAAAAATATGAAGAGTGATGAAAAACCGAGAATATGCAAGAAAGTATTCTATGAATCTGCAGATTCTCCCCTGGTGTCTATGGAAAGGTTCCTTTCGGTGTTCATGCATTGACCAGGTAAAGCGTTGGAAAACGGCATTAACTTGCACGGAAATTAATGCCTCGACCCAAACGACGACTAACTTAATTACCGGAAAAGCTGGTAATATGCTTAGGACGCGGCGCATAACGAGCCGCGCACGCCATTTAACTGGCCACGGAAGAGTTTTGCTTTTTTTCTCCTCGTCGGATAAATGCGTTTTCACGGTGTTCCACGTGAATTTTAACGTTGCGAACAAACTTCCAACAGATTTACGTTCTCACGTCTGCTCTCCTGGCGTTAATTGACGAAGTTACGGGATTTATTTCGCGACGGACTGACTTTCAATCGTTTCACCATCGAATTGTACGCATTAAAAAAGCTTCGATCAAATCGATGTTAAATTGATTAGTCTAAAATTGCTAGTATTGAATTTTCTGCCTTAAACGATTTTCTTGAGAGCGAGCGCATTAAGCATCCATTATTTCGAGGATCAATCGGCATGAATATCTTGCGGAGGTAACTCAGCCAGACGGTTTTCCACTGTCAGTAGTCGGTGGACAGCTTTGGTCAGACGGATTCGAGCACTGTTGAACAGAGCGTTTAATAGTAGCTCCCTGTTCGTATCAGTAGTCTCTGATCAGCACTGAGCAGACACTGATGGACCGTAATCGGACAGCAGAGAAGGATGTATCCGAATCAGTTGGCCATTGCTCGTGCCACGGCAAACTGTTGCGCCTGCTGATCGCTATTGCATTGAGATTGAGAGAAGCTGCTTGGTTAGGGAGAAGAGCGCCAGGACGAACGTATTGTCAATTAGAGATTCACCTACAGACTCGATGAACTGTCAATGAACTCGATAGTTAAGAAAATTGCAAACTTTCACTTGAACGTACCTTGTTTATTTCATGTTACTATACTACCCTGTCGCTAAAAACAATGAAAAATTAAAAAATAATTTAATTTTGCACGACAACAATAGTTACAGCCAGTTTTATAGAATCGTAACCTGTTTAACGGTAGTTTTAGTATTTTTAACGATTGTGATTTTATTTTCTACCATCGTTCAATAGTAAACTTTCTCAATCGTGTTTATGTCTTGACTATTATCGATTAAGGCAATTCCTTAAGATAACTTTAAAGTGCTAATGGAATGTTATTCGTGAAGAAATAAAGATAATATCATTTGTAGGGAGGGAAAATTGTGTTTCTATCTCGGGATCGTCTGGCCAGACCGTCAGTGGGCCTGACAACAGACGATCCCTGCCCCAGACGCCTATAACCCCGCTTTTCGGAAGTCCTACACATTTCAATCGCATGCCGTGGGACCGCCAGCGAGAACAGACTCAATCCCGCTGCCACCTGGCGGTCGCTGACCCGAACTAAGGGCGTCTAGGGAGACTCACCGCCTTCCCCCTCCACTAAATGCCTACACATTCAATTAATCTCAATGTAACATTCGAAGTAAGATGGGGACATTTCCAAAAATGATAATTTTTAAGTAAAATGGTTCGAACATACAGAAGAAAGACAGAGTTACAAAGCTAGACTGAAATCCGTTGAAGGAATTGTGCAAAAAAAGATGGGTTACCGTTTATCAAAAACGAACCAAAAATCCTTTACAAGCAGACAACAACTTTTGTAGCCACTTGATTTTCCAATCAACAATCACATTTTCCAATGTTTAGAATGTGAAGGTTAACCCAACACTGTACATGTGCCGGAGAAGCAGACACAGATGAATATTCTACGTACGTATGTTATGTAAATAGACGCGTTCCATCTTGTCTCATACACGAGGAAAACGGAACATTGTCACTATGTTCACAATTATTTTTTTGTATTTTTTGTGTTAAGTTCGTAAAGTTTATGTCAACATATTCTGATAAATAAATGTTGACACTATATGTAACATTTTTTTTATAGACACAACTTCAATAAATATAATATTGTAGAGCAATTTTTTTTAGCATTCCCATCTTGCCCCACCTCTGCTACCTCCCAAAATTGAGTAATTCATTTTGACAAATTTAACAAAAATTTATCTCGCAGTCTGGTCGGTTAGTAAGTTACAGAACGGAAAGGAAAGATCAGAAGTTGGAAATCCGTGAAAATTCGGTCAC